>NW_028324301.1:10537500-11742500 GCF_058129835.1 Hydra viridissima | reverse complement strand
GATAACCAAAATAAATTAGAAGCTGTCACTCCTCCATTATAATTTCAGATAATATAAAAGTTTTATAAAATAATATAAGAATTATTTTAATAACAGCATTATTTTTGGAAAAAAGTTTCAAAAAAAAATTTTTTTAGATGCATGTATAATGCTGATGGAGACTTCTTGATTGGTAAAAAATAAATGTTTTTTTATTTTAATATTTTTACATAGTTAGAAATGTTCTTAACTGATGCATGTGCTAATGCATGGATTTTTTCTTACATAAAATTGGAACTTTATTTTTCTATTTTTACAGTTGCTGAGAAAGGAGTTTTAGGTATAACAACAGAGTTTGGAAAACTTTTAGTTCAACCAGAAGAAATATGTGTAATTCAAGTAAGATAAAATTTTTTTAGTAGTTAATGGTGTTTTTAAGCCAAATTTTCATAGCACACATTTTCATAGCACACATTTTCATAGCACACATTTTCATAGCACACATTTAAGAATCATGTTTTATTTGTTTTACTTACTTTTACTAATTTTGATTTTTGGTCTGTATTGATGCATATTTGATTGGTTTATGTTGATTTGACTTACCTTGGTTCTTCTTCATGCAGGATTAAATTTATAATAAAAGATGTAGAGGGAAAGTATACATACATAAATTGAAAATTGCATAGATAGAAAGTTTATTTTAAAACTATTTATTTGAAATGGTTCAGTTTTTTATTTACATTTTTTTCACATACAAGGTTGCAATCGCCATTGAACAATTGTATTTGATGATTACTCAGATTTTTTAATGATGATTACTCACATTTTATAGAAAATCAGCATCAAAATTTGTGTAATCATTAATGTTTATTACTAAAAGGATTTTTTTGATAGTGTAAAGTATAAAAGTTTTTATTTCTGTGAAATACTATAATATAGGCTATAAAAATACAATTTTTGTACAGGGTACTTTAAATTGATTTAGTAATCTAGTAATGTGTTAAAAAAAGTATAGTTAAGAAATATATTAAATGTTTTTTTGATGATTTATTGAGAAAGTTTTTTTTTATAGCAAGGTATGCGTTTTTCAGTGTATGTAGAAGAACAATGTAGAGGTTATGTGTGTGAAGTCTATGACAATCATTTTGTTTTACCTGATCTTGGCCCTATAGGTAAATGTTGAGTAAATAAAATGTAGGATTATATTTGGTTGCAGAAACAAAATCAAGATTTTTTTAATGTGTAATCATTTGTTATTAATTAAGGGGCTAATGGTCTTGCCAATCCAAGAGATTTTCAAACTCCTGTTGCTTGGTTTGATAAAGATTACTTAAAGCCTGATGGTTTTAAAATCATTGCAAAATATCAAGGGAAATTGTTTAAAGCTGAGCAGGTAACAACCTTAATAATCTTTCATAGTTATAAGTATACAAAGTGTATGACTTCTAAAGCTGTATTATGTAAATTTACAGTTTAAGAGCAAATACAATTTTATGAGTATAATTAAAAGATAAATTTAAATCAAAAGCTAAGAGTCATGAAACTATACCTATCTTTATACTGCAGGATCATACTCCATTTGATGTAGTTGGTTGGCATGGAAATTATGTACCTTACAAATACGAGTTAAAAAAGTTCAATGTCATCAACACAGTGTCTTTTGATCACATTGTATGTAGATTTTTGTGGTTTACTAGTGGTATTTAGTATTACTTACTAGTGGTATTATTTTCTTGGGCTTCTTCGTTTGTTTTTTTCTTCAATTAATTTGTTTCAGGTATCAAATAATTATGATTGTGAAAATGTAAACTTATTTTAATTTTCTTTCAGGATCCATCAATTTTCACTGTTTTAACATGCCCAAGTTTGAAGCCAGGTACTGCTTTGTGTGATTTTGTCATTTTCCCACCTCGATGGTCTGTGGCAGAAAATACTTTTAGACCACCATATTACCACAGTAAGTAGTATATATTCATTTTTTCTAGATTTTTGGTTGTTACTTTTTTGGCATTTCATTTTATACAAAAACATTTTTAGGAAACTGCATGACTGAGTTTATGGGCATTTTGAGTGGGCAATATGAAGCAAAAAAGGCAAGGTTTAGTTCATGTTATTCATTAAATATTACAGATGTCGAGGATTTATTTCAAACATATATACATATATATATACCTGTGTGGTCTTCAATATATATATACACACATATGTATATATATATATGTGTATATATACCACTATATATATATGTATATATATACATATATATATATATATATATATATATATATATATATATATATATATATATATATATATATATACATATATGTGTGTATATATATTGAAGACCACACAGGTAAAACCACAGATGTCACATTTTTCTCATTTTGAGAAAAATGAAATTTTGTGTTTAGAGACATCAGATATCAGTTCATTAATAATCTATTCATACCAAAGTATTTTTTTATGACATTATAGTCTAAACACAATATATAAATGCAGTCTTTTTGCTGATTACAAATAATATTTGTTCACAGTGTCCCTTCGAAGTCAAGACACTCAATTTGGACATCTGTGATTTTTCCATTGTAAATTCAGCAGTTTGTAAACTAGATTAACTTGTAACCTTTTAGAGCACTTATTTTGTTTAAAGTACATAGTAGTAGATAATTTAAATCAAATAACTCATCAAATTTTTACAAACTTTATAAAAAGTACCCATGCAACAAATTATTTCCACAACCCCATCTACCATATTGTCTGTAATCTATCAATTTGCATTAAAATTCTATAGCCCAGACAAACACCCTATTGAGAAAAAACCCTTAATAAAAATAAATGTTGTTTTTATTTTCAACAAAATATTTCTACAAATATATAAATATACGTTTTATAAATAGTTTTACAATATTTTTTTACATTCTCTTACTCTGAGTCAGAGATTTGTTCTGGTCCTGATTCCTGGACAAGTAGGTTATCAACTGGCAAGTGATCATAGAATGACTTATTTTGTTCACTTATAAATTTTTTTAGTTTTAATAAGTCTTTGAATTTTTCAAAAGAAAGTGGTAAAGGGGTTATGTATGCTTGTTTTGGCTTATCAGGCACTTCAAAGACATGCTTAGATTGGGTCAGTCTTCTCCCTCTTATTGAACCAGAACATGATCTAGTCCTATGGGATGTAACACGCATAGAACTAAATATACCACTCCAGTTTTCCCTATACATAATTAAGTTAGAAATAGCCTTTGATATTTCAACTTCTCTGAGTGAACGTGTCTTAAATGGACAAAGAACTAAAAAGCTTGGCTTTAAAAACTATAAACTTCAGAAACTTTTCTTGTGTCATATTTATAATGTTGAATGGCTCTGGTTTTTTGCGAGATACCTGGAAAACACTCCTCCAATCCTCTGGTGTTTTTGCTGGAAACTTTTGATTAATAATAGGCTTATCTCTGTCACATTCCATGTAGGAATGACCTCTAATAGGATATGAAACTGTTATGCTGTCAAACCTTTCTATCTTATGAACTAAATAATAAAAAAAACGCAAAACTGTCCAGTTTTTATTTTGTCCTGCACAGGAATCGCAAAACAGTTTGGTATGCTTTACATTTTTAGGCAAATGACATTTAAAAAAAGTCATGAAGCATAGAACATACATCATCAGAGCCTTTGTTGCCTACAGTTTCATCATAGCAATAAAAATATACTTTTTGAGTAGAAAGTATGTGAATGTTGAAAGAGTAAAATGACAGTTGCCTGGAGTAGTATACATCTTGAGTTGAATTGTTTGGGCATTTAAGATTTTCTTGAAAATCAAAGCAGATTGCTGCACAGTTTAAAGTTTGCTGAACTTGTAAACGTGCAGTTATTTTTCTTTGGTAAAACATTTCAGCTTTTCTCTGATGAAGTTCAAGAGATCCATTCAAAGCATTTTTGTTTCTTAACAAATCATTAGCAGCAAGAGAGTCAATAGGTACTTCACAATATATTGCAACTATTTTTTTCTTTGTTAAATCATAAAATGAGCAGGTGTCCTTTCTAGGATATCCAAATGAAATGTTAAACTTTGAATTAAAAATTTTATGATAACTTTCATAGGAACACTTTTCTAAAGGATACTTTTCTTTAAACATGCAGTACATTTTAAAAATATTTAAGTCTTCTGGAAGGTAAAGTCTGGTAGATTTTGTTCTAGCATAATGAGAAGATTGTCCTCAAAATGACTTGAAATGCTGCACTATTATATCAATGTTTTCAACAGAAAAAGCATGCTTTTTGTTTTTATGACGTCCTCTCATGTCTTTACAAGGTAGACATAATGATTGAAAAGAAAATAATTGAAATAACATGACAAAACAAAGTTTGTGAAAAAGTGCTTGATGTTTAGGAAATTTATTTTGATTATTATAAATTTCAAAACAGAGCGATTTATAATTATAATTAAAAATAATAAAGAAAAAAACTTTTATTATGGAACTTGCGAAAGGCGACATTTCGTAAGTAGCATTTGCGAAATGAACATCGGTGGTTTTTTTTGTTTCGTAAAATTCAGTACGAAAAAATAAAATTCCTGATTCTCAATATCCTTCCGAAAGAATTTTATTTTTCTGGAATTGTTTTCCGGTTAACAACTCTATCCTATATACACTTTTTCTTTATATTCCGGATTGTTCGAATATACAGTGGCCTGATAAACGATGTTGTTGGAAAGGCAACGGTTGTTCATTGGACATTTGGATTTGTCAGTGCAGTTGCATTTCATTTCATTAGTTTTTGCCTCATTTTGCAAAATGTTTTTATTGTAAGAGTTAATAATGGATTTTATATTTGGTATGCAAGAATAACTAATTTTGATTGTGTTTCTATTAAATATTTTACGAAGCCTGTGATAGTTGACTATTTTCAAATTACATTTAATAGAGATAAGAAGATTATTATTTTTAAAAATTTGTACAAAATGTTTCTTTATTCTCTCCATTTCCTGACCACTTTTGTTCCTAAACATAGCTAATCCATCATCTCGATATATACCGAAATTGCTTTTATCATAAAACTGCGAGATTTGATGCAATATAAAAATCCCCTCTAATTTGCAAATCTCCGCGCCATCATAGGCCCCCATGGTGATGCCAGACCTGCTATATACACGTAAGCATCTGCTTACGTGTATATAGTAGGTCTGTTGACGTTTTGTTTGCATAATTGCTTATTTTTGAAAAGTTCAACAACGGAGGAATTTTAAAAAACTTCTTTTTTAACACTTGAAACCTCGAATTCACAGTATCTCGTAAATAATTAACTTTATACCAGAAACATGTAATTTGAGATTAACTTGGATTAAGAAAAAGGGAGGATTATTTGACGTGGTTCACTTTAAGTTTACGTCACATTATACTTAGATTTTGTTTCCATGGAGTCATTAGAACTCACGCCACCGTAATTATAAATGTAAATTTAACGTTTAGTTTTTAATCAATTTCAATATCAATATATATATTTTGTGTTAAGGATGTTACAAAAAACATAGGTCATTGCAAATAGTAATTCACTAATAAAACGCAATGACCTAAATAATATAAAGAAAAGATAAGAGAAAAACATAAGAAATAAACTAGTCACATAATAAAAATAGAACTTTACAAAAATTTATAAGTAACACTTATAAAACAGACTTTTAAAAGAATTAAAATATAGGTCAAATAGTTATTATAATGTATTCACATATACATACGTATATACGCATATACGCATATACACAAATAAGAAATTATAAAATGTACATAAACATAAAGAAAAAAGTTATAGAGGTTAAGAATAAAGTTAAGCGTAACTTTTTAGATAAAAATGATGGAGTGACTTTAAGAATAGATTCTTGGATTTAAGGATAAAATCTGTTTTTAGGGTGTACGGAAGGGTGTTCCAAGAAAGGTTACACTGACATGTAATGGAATTTATTCCATGTTTAGTTGTCTGTTTTTGTGGGATGGTTAAGTTGTTAAAAGTGACTGATCTTAGGTTATGCCCACATGTTGTCCTACTGTTAAAGTAGTTACGAAATATGGAAGGAAGGAGACCGTGTTGTTGATCCCAGACAAATGAACAATTTAGAAACTGGATTAAATCATAGAAACGAAGAACTTTGGATGTAAGATACAGGATGTCAGCAGGGAAGTCTCTTGGACAGAAATGAATTATTCGTATTGCTCTATTTTGAAGCGAAACGATTTTAGACAGACGGACGGTTTTAGATTGTCCCCAAACTTGGCATGACTAACTTTTAGAAAAGTTAGTATACTGCATCTTAAATATTACAATTTCTGTTTTTTTAGTATTCAATAAGATTTTGTTAGCTCGGAACCATTGAACAAGACTGACCATATCCTCATTAATATATTTATTTAGTTTTTTGAGGGAGTTTGTCGTTAATTGAAGATTTGTATCATCAGCAAAATGATATGTGTTTGAATGTTTGATAGAAAGATTAAGATCATTGATGTAAATAATAAAGAGAAGAGGACCTAATATGGATCCCTGAGGAATACCAATGCTAACGCTTTTGATGTCTGAGAAGGTGCCATTTAAAGTAACAAACTGTTGACGATTGGAAAGGTATGATTTAAACCATTGCAATGGGATGCCGCGTACACCATAATAGTTAAGCTTTGATAGGAGAATGCCATGGTCTAGGGTGTCAAAAGCTTTTTATAAATCAATGAAAACCCCACAGGCAAAGTTTCCATTATCAAGAGCAACTCTTATACTTTCTGTAATTTTGATAAGAGCGTGAGCTGTAGAATGCTTTTTACGAAAACCAAACTGGTGTTTATATAAACATTGATTTTGGTTTAGGAAGTCGTATAATTTATTATGCATAACTTTTTCAAAAATTTTGCTTAAATTAGAAAGAAGAGAGATCGGACGATAGTTGGTGCAGTCAACCGTTGATCCTTTTTTGTGGACTGGAATAACTTGGGCCAGTTTGAAGACATCAGGAAATATTCCTTTGCAAAATGAATTATTTAAGATGATACTTAGTGGTTTGCATAGATTTTTTGACACCAGTTTAAAAAGTTTTGTTGGAAGGCTGTTCGGTCCAACACTCTTACCTTCAATGATAGTGGAATTTATATAGTTGAGGGTTTCCTCTTCAGTTATTGGTTGCACATAAAAAGAGTTGCTATTAGGATTGGCCAGATACTTTTGAAAGTTGAATTTAGACTTTGGAATTCCATTGGATAATTTTGAAGCAATCGTAGTAAAGAAATTGTTAAAATGGTTAGAGATAGCTTTAGGATTAGTTTCGCATTTGTTGTTGATTAGTATGCTTGTTGGGGAGTAACTTTTATTTGGCTTTACATTTATCAACTCTTTTATACCTTTCCACGTGTTTTTTATATTATTGATATTGTGACTGAAAAAGTTTGTGTAATATTCCTTTTTGCTAAACTTTATAAGATTGCTTATACTATTATGATATTGTTTAAATTTTACAAAAAGTAAATTTTTCTTTCTACAGTCTTTTGATTTTAAATATTTTTTATGAAGTTTATTTTTAATTGTAATTGACTTGAGAATGCCTTTCGTTATCCAAGTTTTATTATCACTAGTTACTTGATCTTTTGTCAATTTTTTGTAAGGGGTATGTTTGCTCAAAATACAATCAAAAATTTCGATTAATTTTTTAATGGAATAATTGACATCATTTTCTTCTTTTATAAAGTCATCCCATTCAACATTTGAAATATCTTGGATAAATTTAATTTTGTAATATATGGCTGATGATTGCCGTTAGGCATGAAACTTAAAGTTCCATAATAAAAGTTTTTTTCTTTATTGTTTTTAATTATAATTATGTGTGTGTGTATATATATATATATATATATATATATATATATATATATATATATATATATATATATGTGTGTGTGTGTCATAATTTATTTTTACATACCTGTGGCAGAAAGAACTTTTTTGATTCGCTTTACACGATTTTCTGTCAAACCAAATATAGATAGGAATGCTTTGATACACACACATTTTTTTGTAGAGCTCTTATCTCTAACAATTTTCAGGTGGTTCTTATACAAATAGCTGTGAACTTTAGATTGTTCAATTATTAAATTTCTGCTTCGTCGACGCTTAATGTTATGAACAGAAATAAGAGAAGAAATATACAAATCCTGCTCATCCTTTGTTTTTAAGTTGTTGAAGTATGATATAAGTTTTGTTCTGTCATCTGTTGTAACTTCAAAACACTTCAGAGTAACACAGTTACATGGTATTCCTATAACATGATTTTTTAATCTCAGATCTTGAGTAAACTCTCTTTTTCTTCCGTTGACTGCCTTTTTTTTAGGTTTTTCTGTGACTGTAGGGTTGTTTAGATTATCTGCCGCCATATTTTTTAAATGATAAATGTTGGTCATGTGACTTATTTTTTTATTATTATTTGATAGAATGATATATATATATATATATATATATATATATATATATATATATATATATATATATATATATATATATTCTACCAAATCATTCTTATAATACTATATTATTTCTTATTCTTTCTTATAGAAAATTATTTTAAAACTTTAGAATGTGAATGTGGGTTCGAGTACCCTTCACAGTATGATGACTCCCCATGGTCCAGCAGCAAGTGTCTTTGACAAAGAATCAGAAAGAAAAAATGTCCCAGAACGAGTAGCTGAGGGTTCTATGGTATGTTTTTTAATAAAATGTGTTTTGAATTTCATTTTGTAATTTTATAACTATTATCCTAATTTCAGGATTTTTCTAATTTAAAATCTCATACAAATATAAAGCCATTGCAAAATATTTGTAATTATGCCTAATGTACAGTTCTATTTAACATGTTTACAATTTGCAAACATGTTAAATAGAGTTTCTCAAAAAAAAAGAAAAAACTCCATTTGACAAGTTTATGACTAAATAATTGATTTAAACATGTGTTTGAATAAAGATACTAAGGGTGGAATGTAAGAAGTAAACCTAAGTTAAGTTCAAAGAATTTTTAAGCATGTGCTTGAGTAAGTCAAATTTAAAAAATATAAGAGGCATTGAACTCAAGGCGTTTATCTGAAGAAGTACTTTGTAACAAATAGCAGTAAAGCATTTTTTTCAAAAAACCTTTTACTGAAACAATTTAATTAGTATAAAAGAATTCCTATAAAATATGATTAAATAAAAAACTAATAACATAGTAAAAAAATGAAGCACCCTTGTTATAACTTGGTCATAACAAAAATGAATTCTTGGCACCCTCAATTGCAAACCCTAGACTATAGGTAACCAAAGGTAGGTCATAAATGTCACTTTCGTGATCAACTCAATCTCTCTTGATTTCTCCATTTTTCAAATATTTCATCTGATATGAAATACATGGAGATGTCTAGGAAAACACAGAAGTGTTTCATTTCACTGCAGTGTATTTGTAACTTATATTGTAATAATTTCTCTATAGTTTACCATGTCAATTTCTAGAAATAAATGTTATTTTTTTTGATGCTTTAACTAACATCTAACAAATTGCAGCATTTAACAAGTTTAGTTTTTTTTTTTTTGTTAGTAAAAAATGTAAATTTCATTGTAAATGTTGGAAGTGCTTATCATATAAAAGAAGACAGTTTCTAAAAGACATCTAAAAGCTTTTACTGATTTTTTAAAAATATTCCTAAGATGAATTCACTTCTGATCAATATAATTAAAGACTATAGAGATCAAAACAAGAAAAATCACTTCTGATCAATATAATTAAAGACTATAGAGAGATTGAAGACAAGAAGACAAATATCTCTTTAAAAAAAAGACGTTTTTGTGGTAACAAAAAACATAATTATTCAAAACTGACGTTAGAGTTAAAAAAGATAACAAACAATTAAAGAAATGCTGGATTAACTCAAAGCAAAAAGAAAAAAACTTGTTGATTTGTAAGTTAAAGAAAAATTGATTATTTTTTTGATGTTTGTCTACCCAATAAATATAAGACATGTTTTAGACATCTAAAAGATGTATAGGCACCTAAAACACATCTTGTGTTTACTTTTACTGAAAAACATTATTAAAATATAAATAATATGCCTAGGATTAACTAGCCTATTATTTATATTTATACAGTTATCAGTAAAGTATATATAATACTAGACTCCTCTCTGACAGACTTTTATTATAAAATTTCTTGTTAATATTATTTATGAAATTGATAAATAAAATAATCATTTTTGGTTTTTCTAACCTATTCTTTGGATTTTAATGAAAGAAGAGAGCTAAACAAAACTGGCAAAGGTCCTTGACTCAAATTCCTGCTCCATCTCAGGAGATTGAAAATGTTTTGCAAATATTATCACCAAAGTCATTGAATCCCTTTTGATGCCATATGGTGATGATGCAATATTACAATGTATTTTAATTTTTTATCTAATGTTTTAATGAAAACAAAGGTTTTGTTATGAATACTGATAAAAATATTCATTTTAAACAAATGTACATACATACATACATACATACATACATACATACATACATACATACATACATACATACATACATACATACATACATACATACATACATACATACATACATACATACATACATACATACATACATACATACATACATACAAACATACATACATACATACATACATACATACATACATACATACATACATACATACATACATACATACATACATACTATTTGTTAGGATTTTATAATGCTAGAATGTTTGACATTTCAACATGTTCATAAACTTTTTAAATTGGCATCATAACATATAGGATATATAGGACGCTTTAATAAGACACAATATTTTAGCAAGATTTTTACAAAAAAAACTCTATTATAAGAAACACACGTTTTCACAATTATAATAATGAGTCTTCTGTAATGAATTTATTGACAAACTCAATTTCACATTGTAACATCCTAAATTAATTATGCAAATAATACCTAAATAACTACTTTTGCTCGGTAAAAACTTATTTTTATATTTGCAAAGTTTTGAGTAAGTTATATGGTATTAGTAAGTTTTATACGCATCTACAAAATGATACTTTAGGTGTACAAAGTTTCTCGACTGTAGGTTTCATTCTCGAAAGTTTATGACAAACCAAAATTTGTTGATTCGCGAAAGTTTTTCTTCACAAATGTTTGTGACCTTAGTAATGGCGGTTTGTATTTTAATTTCAAATCTGATTTCAAGACTGGTTTGTACAAGAGTTTTAAAAATGACTTGAAATTTCAATAACTTTTTTTTCAAGTATGATTTCAGATCAAGTTTGCTTCTTGCATTATGCTCAAGTCAGACTTCAGAGTTAAAGTATGACTTGAAATTTCATGTTCTCTTCTTGCATTCGGAAAATATTTTTGCGAAAGTTAATGTTCAAGACAGACTTAAAAGCCGATAAACTTTCGTTAGTTTTCAACTATGACTCGCGTTTAAGTTGGCTTTATGGATTAGTTCAAGATACTTCAGGTTCAAAGTATGACTTTAAGTTGGAAGTTCGCTTCTTGCATTCTACCCTAAATTTTATTTTGCATAAAATTACTTGTTTTAATAACAATTATTTCCGTGATGCACCAGTTTTATGCAAGATTTGGTCAAAATATTCGCATTTTGTGGTCAGTTTAAAATTTAAAAACGTTCGTGGAATTTATAAATGTTCAATATTTTGTTTGACTTTCATTTCTCGAATTGCCTGCAGCCGCAACTGCACAAAATTGATAAATTTTTGTTACATCAGTCTCTTTCGATGACTGGAGTGGTCATTCAAGAACTCCTTTGATGTTTCCAAATCAATTGCGGTTATATGACGTATATTTTTCTTGATTTTACCTGACTACGGATTTTTATCTGTAATTTGCGCATGATAACCGTTTGTTTACAGAATATTTGGTGGGACAATTTTGTTTGTAAAATTCTTTAAATTTACTTTGACTACTCAAATTATTTTATAACCGGTTGTTAAACCTTGATTGCAGACCTGATCTTTGCTGAGGCGTCGGTGTTTGGTTTTTCCATTTTTTAAAGAATAATAACAAATAAAGTACAAACTTCTATTTTAGTCTTTTGAAATCAAATTTTCTGAAGTTAATTAAAATAGTGAAACAGTTTTAGGTATGGTTTACATTCCTAAATAAAATTTGTTCTTTTGGAAAAATAAGTTAAAGGGTTTTATTTAAAAATTACTGTTGCGCAATATTTTGGGTTGAAAAAAAATTGTAGAAGCTATGTTATCACAAATTTATTTATCGAATCATCAAACGTTGTATGTCTAAATATGTAAATTATGTTAAATTGTAGAAGCTATGTTATCACAAATTTATTTATCGAATCATCAAACGTTGTATGTCTAAATATGCAAATTATGTTAAAATTGATTTCTATTGAATGGTGCCGTTATTAACGGAAAAACTAAACGCCGATTGCTTAATTAAAGCAGTATTTATAATTTTTGCTAATTAAAGCGGTAATTGTAATATTTGCTAATTGTTAGAGATAGCTTAAAGAAGTTATTTAGAACTTAATAAATGAAAGAAAAAGAAAACGAACTTCTGTGGTTTTATTTAAAAGAAAAAGAAAGGAAAAAAAAAACGAACTTTTTTTATTTGTTTTTCACGCACATTTTTTAGCATGTTCTCAATTATTGAGTAAATGATTGATGATTTAAAAAGTTGTTATTTAAGTAAATAATGATTAAAGATTTTTAAATTTTAGGCCTTCATGTTTGAAACATCGCTTGGTTTGGGACTAACACACTGGGGCGAACATACTTGCAAAAAAATAGATCCCAACTATTACAAATGCTGGAAAGACCTCAAGCCTCATTTCAAGGAACCCACTGAGGAGATAGATGCTTTGACTTATTAAGAAAGACAGTCACTTCTTGATTCTTTAAATAAGATTTATAAATAAAATATTTTTTTATTAAATTTTTCTTTCTTTTGTATTTCAAGAAGAATTTGTTTTTTATTATGCTTTATATTTTAAAAACACTTTTCTCCAGACCGCCAGTTTGAAAGTCTCCTCACTCCTGATATTTTTGCATATAACTAAATCAAATACGTTAGTAAACACACTTTGTGTTATTAACAGTAGAGAAGATTCTCTTAGGCTTCTCTGCAAGACTTGTCTACGGTTTCTATCCGTAGACAAGTTGAACCAATCTTCCTTTACAATATTTTCTTGTTCCATTTTACGTTTTGATCTTTTGCAACAATCATGAGAAACAATGAGAAACTTCTCTACCCTAAAAAGTAATAGGGAGAATTTTGTTTTAGAAACAAACAAAAAAAAAATCTATTGAATCAAGCAGTAAAATAATATTTGAATTAGTTTGTAAAAAAATTTCTAACATTTAAAAATTGTATAATCACACAACCTTAGATTTAATCTCTACCAGCTGAAAAGATAGGCTTATTTAAACTAAATAAGTTTCTTCTGCATTTGGAACACATTACTGAGGAACAAACTTCAATATCAAAATTGAAGTTCGGCTAAATATATTCTTGTATTTTCTCACATGTTATGGGTGTTATTACTGTTAAAGACTTTGACCTTAACTTTTCAAGCAAACTGCATAAGATAATTTGTACACTGATGCCCATAGCCTATTAAGTACACGGCCGGACTTGTTTCTTTTAATCCTGCAAAACAGAACAGTTTTTTTTTTAAAGAACTGTAGTTATGGTCAATTGAATATAAATAAACTTAAGTCTACGCAATGGTTTCAGGATTTTCTCTAAATGTAGTTGACAAATCCACCAGGCAGGTAGCTGGTGGACGATAGATCATAATAATTGTTTATTAAATAAATAAAACGTAACTTAAACTTAATTTTGTTATAAAACGCAACTTTGATTTTGTTATAGAAACTTGTTATTCTTCGCGTGAATCACGCGTTTGGAAAAAACGCACTCAACGTGTCAGAAAAATAGAAACCAAAGGAGCTTAAAGTAATGAGTTGAAACTGAAACCATCCTTGAGAGTACACGTGAAACTATGTGAAAACATGGTTGAAAGTACACATGAAACTATCTTCAAAATTACTATTTGGTTAATCTTGTGTTTTCCAACCTAGTGACACTCCTGCTCATCTTGCCGATGTTTATGGTCAGTCAATATTTGTCTTGGCCTTTTGGAGAATTTGTCTGCAAATATTTCATGCCGATAGCAGATTGCTTACCTGCTGTATCTATACTTTCTATGATAGTAATTACAATTGATAGTAATCAAATCGATAGCGCGTTATCATTTTTTCAATGAAAAGTTCGTTTTGTATTTTCGTTTTATACAGATGAATCTAACTGAGAACTTGAAAATGTTAGCAATAAAATTCATCTAACGTTAAAAGAAAATATTTAGTTCCTGAAACAAACAAAATAACGAAAAACATTTAATCGGTGATGTTTTACAACATGTTCTGACCTTAGATTATACTAAAATCCTGACAACGAATTCTGAGTACAAACAACAGCTTGAAAATGTTCATTAGAGATGTGCTCCTTTTAAGAATGTACACGTTTTTGTTTTAATGAGAAACCAGAGGCTGAAAAAGGGCCTAATTTCAAAAATTTAAAGCAGGCTGGGATATTTTCCAACATTAAGAAGCTTATATATAGAGAAGACAGAATATTTTTTTTTACTGTATAAAAAACTAGTTTTATTTTACAAAACATTTTAAAAAATATGTAAAATAGGTTTCTATCATTTTAACCAGTCATAATCTTTAAATACATGCTCATCGTTATCATATACTTCCTTATCTTTTTCATACCATACTATTTGCTTGATTCAGGGACAACTGATTCAAGCAAGTAATAATTATCTGAAAGATTAGCACATGCTTCGTCAAACCAGTAGCTGATAAGGATGCGCCTTTCTAATGTTGTAAATAGGAAGTTATTGAAAACCACTCTTCTGCATTCAAAACAGAGCAGTAAATATGTTGGTCAGTCCAAATTGTTTTTGTACTAAAATAATCATCCAAAACATAAACTTTTTTATTTTTCACACTGGTATTTCCTTTTAAGAGCGATAAATTCATTTTAAAACTATTTCTATTTGTTACCTGTGCTTAAACAACGTACAGATTTTGTTCGAAAAATTCTAAGCTTAATAACTTTCAATCAACTTTGAAAACCAACACCTGATGACAAAAATTTGACACAGTTTATAAGCAGTTGAAATTAATTACCCAGCATCACTTTCTTTGTTGTTTTGTTTAAAAGTGTTAGTTTTCTTTTGCTGAAAATGTTGCTTAGTTACAATTCATAAAAAAATTATTGCAAGATGAAACCGACCAATTTTAATTGAACAATTTGTTAATTTGTTGTCTCTTATAACCCCAAAAGAACCATCCAACGTCATTTAGCAAAGTGGAAGAACAATTTGTAATCAACAATTCTTAAGCCTAGATCAGGCAGAAAAATTAAAGCTATGACTAGTAAAAACATCAAACGTCTGAAAAGTCTCTTGAAAACTAATCTAAAACTTCTACAAGAAAATTGCAAATAAGTTCAACAATATTCCGACATCGTAAAAAAACTGAAAAACAAAATAAACACTTGCTATTCTTGGTCGCACTAATAAACAGTTGGAACAGTTGCAACTGAAGTGTGGGAGAATTTGTTGCATTCAGAAACCGAAAACTTGTCATTGATGAGTTGTATTTTACACTAAAACATACAAATATAAACTCTGTTGGATTTTATGTTGTTTTACATCAGAGTCGTATTGTAAAACGAGTTCAATTTATTAATATATTATAAGAGTAATGTTATACAAATATGCGATAAACACAAAGAAGAGCTTGTATATCACAGCTAGTGGTAGAAGAGTCGCTCGAGTCCGTTGTTGTTACTTCAAGAGAGCGAGATTTCCAAGATCACGCTATTTATTCATATTAACCAGGGGGGCATTAATTGTTTTATAACGATTAGATTACCGCGACACTTATACATATTCCACATTAATTGTTTTATGACGAATTGATTACCGCAACATTTTACTCAGATGAAACGAAAAATGCACCAAAAAAATGTAAGCGCAAAACAACTTTTTGTGTGGGTTAGCATATCTCCTTGTGGAATCTCTCAACCATTTATATTTCTGGCAATTAATAGTGTATAAAGATGACTGCAAAATCAGAAAGTTGATTCCTTTTTTTAGTGAACATCACAGGAGCATGGTAATTATGTATTTTATTCTGATCTAGCTTTTTCGCACTATGTCAGAAGTGTGACCAATTACCTGGATGAGAAAAAGCATCCTTTATGTTACAAAAGCTGATAATCTGCCTTGTATCCCAGAATAATGACCTATTGAGGATTTCTGGTCAATCCTTAAAAGCTACGTGTATGAAAACATTTGGGAAAGTGAAAATGAAGGTGAACTGTGAGAAAGAATCCGTTCTTCAGAAAAGTTGATAAAAGTTGTACAACGTTCGTGCGAGCATGTATACAGAAAAGATGACGTAGTACATCTCCATAACGAGAAAGCATTATTCCAGTCCCGAAAGTAAAAATTAAAAATTGCTTACCATTCCTTACTAATTTTTTGTTCATTAAACATTTCTATGTATTATTACTGTTTGTGTTCATTTTATGCCAAAATTTTGTCACCAGGGTTTATACCCTAAAAGGTTTTATGTCCTTTTTTATATTCATAATTATTTCAAAAAGCGTAATGGTAAAATGTCTATAAATTTTTCAGAAGAAGGGTAGCTGTAAAGAAAATCTCTAAGAGCTGTAGAAGAAAGCATCTTCTTACTATTATCTACAACCTAGGCATAATCTACCAATGCAAATTTATACGAATTACTTTTCTTTTACTGTTAGTGAATTTTGACAAATTTTATCGTTATCTGATTAGGGAATTTTTGAGTAATATGATAAAAGTTAAAAATTTTTAGTGGAAATAATTGAGAAAATTTCTGTAATTCTACAAAAATTTCCTGATCCCTCGTATTCAATTTTTTAGTTAAAACATGAGTTAAAAGCCTCTTTAAAGTTATTAAAATCATTAAAAAAGGTACTTCCATTAAAAAAAAAACTCGTGACAGAAAAAAGATTCAAAAAGTTTTTAATCCCCCAGTCGCACACACACGCGCACACACATCATCATCATCATCATCATCATCATCATCATCATCATCATCATCATCATCATCATCATCATCATCATCATCATCATCATCATCATCATCATCATCATCATCATCATCATCATCATCATCATCATCATCATGCTTAGATTTCTGTTATAGGTCTCTCAGTGTAATAATAAATATATCTATTTTAAAAATTTGTATAATTTAATGAAATGATCAACTTTTACAATTTATGTACATCCAATTAAAAAAATTTCAACGAATAGAAAAATATAAAATGCGCTGCAACTTTTTATATCCGCTTTTTTCTTTTTGTTGTGCTTGTAATTGTATTACATAAAAATAGACGTAAAAAATAATTTTAATTCAAACATCGTGCGAGTGCATCGACAGATATTTCAGCTAGGAGATAGATACATCAATTCCACCGAACTTTTTACAATATTCTTCGATACCAATTCTATATTGCTCTAAGCGTTCTTCCGCGGCAACCCTGACAAAAATAAAATGCCATAAGCAATCAAGAAAAAAGAAAAAAAAAAAGAAAGAAAAAAAATTCCTACCTTGCTTTATGTTCATCGTAAAGTCGCAATTTTAACATTTCTCTAATTTTCAATTCTGAGTCAAGTTTATTTTCGAGCTCATTTAACTGCTGTTGAAATTGGTTTTTTATTTCTTCAAGTTCGTAACTTGCATTTAATGGATGCTCTTCGTAACCTGGGAAAATATTTCAGAAATTTTAATAATAACACGAAAAAGAATAAAAGAGTAAAACTCCGTCGAATTACCAGGCTAATGATGTGAGCTTTTATTGGAAATTTGTTATTTAATTGCTTTTTGTATAATCTTTTTAAGAATAAAAAGACTGAAACTAAATCATATTAATGACCAAACTTTTACCAATATTTTGTATATGTAATAAAATTTAATCAACGATATGTTTCAAAGCTATTCTAACTATGTCCTTGCCAAGAATTCTAGCTATATCCTTGCCGAGGATTCTAGCTTTGCTATCGTCCTTGACAAGGACTGGTTTCATCTAGGAATAATATTCAACAAACAAAACTATTTTAACTTTTGAAATAAATCTTTCAAATTTAACTGTATTAAGAAAGAAATAATAGAAATCTGAAGCCAAAACAAGATTTAACACTATTTATAAGCTAAATGAGCTAAATGAGGGGGAAGACGAAGAACCAGAAAGTTCTATGTAAGAAGTATTAAAAAAAAAATAACCTTGATTTTCAAAAACACGAACATATCTTTTATCATCTAGAAACAAATACTTTTTTTCAGTTAAACTTTATGAAAAAGTTTAATAAGCAAGTAAGCGATTTTTACAAATATCAAATCAAACGCACGTACAATTCTTTTGCAAAACCAGTGAACTAGAAAAGGCATAAATTTACCTGATCCTCCGAATATGCTAGATTCTGATAGAGATCTTTTCAAGTTGAATTGATTTGTATATCCTCTAGAAGAATGAAGAGTTGAGGATGGACGAAGAACATTGTCAATTGTGTAAACATCTGTTGTTTCCCTAAAAGCAAGCAATATACATAGAAAAATATATATTCAAAAAGTTGTCCTCCAAACCAAAACAGCAAAATAATTTAGCATAATATATTTACAACACTTTAAGTATATTATGCAAATGTGAATAACTTAATAGACAAAGAATATACTTTCAAAAGGATAAATCCTTTAAAAATGGTACTCAAAATATGTTCTAGAAATATTTTTTCCCAAAAGTGACAAAAACCTTGTTTTCTATTCTCGTTTATTAAACTTGATTATGCTTCTAACCCTGCTTTTTAGCTGTTACATTCAAATTCATTTTTTCATGCAGACATTCAATATTTCAACAAAACATCAATCTAATAATTCTCATAGAACTTGTAATGTTAAAAAGACGGAAACATTACGTTAGGTTTAGACTGGTTATATCAGTTTGTGGTTTTATACAACAGTGGTAAAGAATTTTGTTTTTGTTTGTCTTAGATATTTTGCTGCTTCCAACTCTGTAGCTATTGAAGCTATATAAAAAGTCAGTAAAAAAGCCAGTGTTTGATTGCTTGACTATCCCCTTCTATTTGAGAAAGTTGCTTTAAATGATCGTTGACAATTTTTTATAAGTATATGCTAAATGAACAGACATGTTAATACCCTAAACTATTTTTTTTTCCTATCACAGATACATCTATCTTTCATATTATGTTGTTTTATTTTTTAACTGTAATTTAGTATCTTTCTAAAAATAATTTGCAGCTTTATTGAAAAAAATACCAAGTGAAACCAAAAATTAAAAAAACAAACAAAAAAAACATGTGTTACAAACTGAATTCTTTTTTAAATATTCTTTATTTTTAAGTTTCATAAGCGACGTGAACAATTTACTCAAATGTTAAGAGAGAAGCAACATCTTTTGAAACATAATAACTGTGAAAAAATTTAAGTTTAAGGGAGAACTCAACAAAAAACGCTAAGAAATGCAAAGGATTAAGAAAAAATGTGTTCTAGCCTAAATCTTAAACAATTATTTTAATCTGACCAGAGTATGAAATTTATTTCTAAGTAAAATGTTTTTAACTAGCTATACTTAGCTTTATTTTGTTCCTAAAACTACATGTATTAAAGGTTGATTCCATCAACTTTTATTTCTTAAGAATTGATATTTCATTGATGATAACAATTTAGAAGAGATTGAAAAATCAACTTTTAAATAAATGGTATTTTCCTTATACCGCACAGTTATGATTAATCTCAACTCAAACTCTTTATCATTGATTAAAACTGTTAAAGTTATTTGGAGACCAACAAAAGTCACCTTTTTTAGGCCAGTAAAATTGCTTCTATTATCCATATGGGTGAAAATGTTAATCTTTTCTTTACAAAATAACTAACTATAGGCTCAGCATTAACAAGCTTTAAAATAGCTAGTTAGTAGCTAACATGATTACTAAAATGTTGTGGATGGTTTAAAAAATATATTCACAGATTTAAAACAAAATACACAACTTTTAAAACTGTCTTTTAACAGCATTATAAAAGGTTATTATGTAAAATTCCGACCAAACAACTTAGAATGGATCAAAGATTCTCTGCTTTTATAACGCCATTATAAAAGGTTATTATGAAAAATACCCATCAAACAACTTAGAATGGTTCAAAGGTTCTCTGCTTTTTAATTTTTTAATTAACATTTTAAATTTTAAATCACTAACTTACTTCTCATCACTAACAGCTAATGGCTGATAATACTTTTCATCTGGCGTTTCTGGAAACAACATACTTTGATTAACAATTATGGCCATGGTAGCAGTATTTGCAGCAGCTAAACTTTTTAACAAGTGTTCTGGATCATCATTGTTCTGAAGGTAAAAGAGTCAAAGTTATGCTCATATTATTAAACAACAAATGATGAAATTAAACAACAAATGATGAAATTAAACAACAAATGATGAAATTAAACAACAAATGATGAAATTAAACAACAAATGATGAAATTAAACAAATGAATGATGAAAATGATGAGAATGATGAGAAGAACGCAGTTGATAGTACATCATTAGTATAACAAATCTATTTTTTAGAATTAGAATCCATGGAGAGTGAAGAGTGGAAGTGCTATGGAGAGTGAAGAGAGGTAAAAAAAGAGTGCACTGATTTTTAGATAACAAGTTATGTAGCATATTTTATGACTAAATAGTTTATTGGATAATTAGATTTGTAGAAACAAAAATTTCACATTCAATTACAGCTCTTGAATAAAAAAAAATATTTCTTTATAAACTGTTAAAAAATATTAAATATAAACTTTGTATAAAAAATATTAAATAAATATAAAATTCTTAAAAAATATTAAATATAAACTTTGTATAAAAAATATTAAATAAATATAAACTTCTTAAAAAATATTAAATATAAACTTTGTATAAAAAATATTAAATAAATATAAACTTCTTAAAAAATATTAAATATAAACTTTGTATAAAAAAAAATGAAACAAAGTAATCACAAAAATTACCTGAGGCCTCAAAAAATTAGGAGAAAATACTAAAGCCAGGTTTGCCACGCTCATTTTTGTTGACTCTTGATGAAGTTGAAGTTCAAAAAGAAACCTACTACAAAGAAGACATTAAAGTTATCAAAGAATTGATTAACCAACTAAGTTAAGTGATATTAGGCAGCTTAGTATGATTTTCATATTTTGTATAAAGTTTGTTTCTTAATTTAATTCTAAGGGAATTATATACAAATAAATCAATGACAAAAACCTACCATAAGTACTTTAGCATGTTAAAATGCACTCTGGGAATTCTTTGGAGCAAGTAATCTATTTTAACAAGAGCAGCAGAAGGATCCAACTTATATACTAAAATAAAAAACTTTCCTAATAGAAGTTAGAAAAAATTGTAATTGAAATTTCACTGAACACAAAAAAAAAAAAAAAAAAAAAAAAAAAAAAAAATTATTTTACCTTTTTACCTTTTTCAAAATTAATATAAAAATATGCTCACATGCCCCAACAGCAATAAACTGCTCCCAGTTTTCTGATGGGATAACAGGATCAGGAAGGTCACCAATATATTGCTTTAAAACAGATGCAACTATATCTACTTTGTACTTTTCAATATCCAGATCTGGATTTTCACCTAAAAGTTTGAATTGTTTTTGAACTTTAAAAACTTTGAAGGAAATCTTTTTAGGATTTCAAAAAATTGACTGTAGATTTTTTAAGATTTTATTTTATGAATATTTATTGTAGAAATACACAGAAGTTGAAAAAAAAAACAACTAAAAATGAAGAACCTTTATTAAATGCAGATTTGAGACTTTCTACTTCCTCTTGCTGACCTGGGACTCGAAAAATGCCTTCCACATCCAACCCTGAATATGATTGTATATATATCTATAAGTGTACAAGTAAATACTTTATCACAAACAATTTAAATTTAAAAAAAAACCAAAATGTCTTAAGTCAAATCTTTTACTTTTTATTATTATTATTATTATTAATTATTATTATTATTATCATTATTATTATTATTATTATTATTATTATTATTATTATTATTATTATTATTATTATTATTATTATTATTATTATTATTATTATTATTATTACTATTATTATTATTATTATTATTATTATTATTATTATTATTATTATTATTATTATTATTATTATTATTATTATTATTATTATTATTATTATTACTATTATTATTATTATTATTATTATTATTATTATTATCATTATCATTATTATTTTTATTATTATTATTATTATTATTATTATTATTATCAGCCAGCGAGACCCTTGCCAGCTTACTTCCTTTAACCATGTACACTTCAGTTATTGTTTTTGGTGTTTGACTCAAAATTTGAAAAGGAACAGTGAAGTCTGAGTACTGCCTCAGAGGGCTTAAAGTTTTATGATGTAAAAAGGAGAAAAAGGCCAATAGAACAAATTCCTGACACAAGTACCATAAAGTGTAACTTTGCTGTGATGATATTAAATTGAGATGATTGAGAGTAACAAAAGCATTTGAACATGTCATCCAGGCATGGTTGTAGGCATTAGGAGCAAAAAATCTTATACCATATGGGGTTTTTTCCTAATAAAATTAGTGAAATTTGTTTTTAGAGTAAATTTGCAGCATTTCTAATGCAAACTCAATTGCTCAATTTTTAAACACCAACAAATTCTCATTAAACTAACATCTTCACATTTCATACTACCAAACCCTGGGAAATGTAGATGAGTTAAATGTTTTCTGTTTAACTGACTTAATGATGATGGACCTTTAAAAACTACTTCATCTTCCTCACTAGGATTACTTTCATTATCTGAATACAACTTCAGTAGCTGCACATATTCTACTTTCTTTTTTTTCTCTTTGAAAAAAAGCCTTTTCTTCTTTCTCTGTTAATTGTTAACTCCAATCATTGTATACTTTCTCTTAGAATTATAACAACTAGTTTAATAGCACTTTTTTGTTCTTAATTTTTTATATTATGGTGGAAAAACAAAAATGTGACTTAAAGTTGGCAGGGTACAACCATTAAAACCATTTACTGGTTCCCTACAACATTTTTATTTGAGATAAACAATCATCATAAAATATTCACCAAAGAGAAAGAATACATGACAATGATTTAAAAAAAATAAAAGGGACAATTTAACTAAATATTCCATTTGAAATTGCACTAAAAAAAATTTATTATGGCTGCTGTAGTGAGTGTGTAATTTAAAATTTTTGTTTTATATATATATTTTTATATATTTTGTTTTATATATTTATATATTTCATATAAATAATAGAAATACTTAGTTAATATAATCAATATATATAATATAATATAATATATAATATAAATGATTTAAATACAAACCATATTTTCTAATGAATTCAACACATTTTTCAACAATAATAGGAACCATTCCACCACCTTTGCGTGAGTCTATTTTTACGGTCTCAGCAATTGAACGACCAAACATTCCACCACCAAATGGCTAAGAAAATATACTACTTTAGTTCAACAACAGAAAAGCACATAACGTGTTTTTCTGTCGTTGAATTAAAGAAGTATATTTTTTTAGCTATTAAAAACACATAATAATGCATATAGCTGGTTTTTTGCAGCAGAAAACAAATATTTTTTAAAGAGCTCATGAATTTTAAAAATACTGTTTTATACTTTACTAATACTTACTTTAACTTTAGGAACTCTAAATGCAAAAATATTAAAAATAATATTTTAAATTATACTGGAATAGTAACAAGAGATTTTATCAGGTAAACATTTAAAGGTTATTTTATCTTATAAAGTTTTTGAATAGTTGCTAAGGTTTTCAAAAAGTTTGTGAACTCAAAAATTAGCTTCTTTAAAATACTTTTATGTAGCTGACTGTAAAAAATCTAGCTTGTTCAGAGAGTCATATAACAAATCTAATCAAACAGAAATCCAAACTGAAACTTGACTTTAAAATGTATTACCAAAATTTCATTTGTTTGTTAACAGATAAAATTTAAGGACAAAATTTGATGTCATTTAGGTTGTTGCATAAAATTAAAAATTTAATATTTATTCATGGTAAACACAATTTGAAATCTGCCATTTTTACTTAGCACAAACTTCACAATTAAAAGCCAGCCATTTTGTATTTAAACATACTCTGGTACGCAGCCACTTTAACATTTTCAAATGGAGGTCATTAGACTTTGTTAAAATACATTGTTTAAAAAAATTTCCTCTCAAATTTATGAAGGTTCATCAAGATACAAGTTCTTCTCTTTTATAAAATTATAAAATGAGTTCTTGCATTTTATAAAATTAATAATAAAAAACAAATTAAGGTAATCAAATAGTTAGTTAAGCCATTTATCAAGGTATTTTGTATCATTTTTTTTAAACAATAAAGATTCTTTATATATATATATATATATATATATATATATATATATATATATATATATATATATATATATATATATATATATATATTAGGGTGTTTCTTATTTGGGGTTAAAAATTACAAAAGTAATTTTTGAAATGGTTAATTTTGGTGTGAAAATAAATGTGTAAAAATTTCAAGGGGAAAAAAAACATTTTTACTGGGCGCTAACAGTCATTGAAATTTAAGGCATATTTTACTATGCGCTCTTAGTCATTAACATAGGAAAAAATCATAAAACTGATGGAGACTGGTGATAATGACTCATTTACTTGGTACACATTTATTTACTTATTACATGCATTAAAAACATCCATTTTCTGTCATTGCGTTTCTACTTATTTATTAAAAGACAGCAATAAATATGCTTTTTTAATTTGATTGTAGGTTTATTTAAGACAATAGTTACTGTACTAAGATTAATCGCTCATGAGAGTTGTCTTTTTTCTGTCAGAATATTTCTGTCTATATTTTTGAACTACCAACAACAGGAACTGTTTTTGCTCTTCGTTATTTGTATGTAGTCTATTATATTCGTCCATTAGTGCTATGCCACGTTCTGCAATGTCGTTGACAACCTTCATGCTGTGAACAGTGGACTTAACAGTCTTGAACTCATCATTATGTTCCCATTCGCTCACACTGTTTTGAAGAAAGTCTGATGGAAGTCCTGTGATGCTGAAAAATCTTCGTGTATTATTTGTGACAAAGTCCTCCAGTTTCTTTTCTTGGATAACTGAGCTGTCCACAGTAGCCCATTTCATATGTATCTGATCTGAAACATTGTTCAATGCTTGGACCATCTTGACCTTTGTCTCAAATCTTCAACGCATAAATAGCTTTCGCCATCCAGCGAGCACGGTGTAGACCGGCAGGAGCTCTAAATGAAATGCCCCTCAAAGGTACTCCTCCCAAAAAAACAATAGACAACTCCAAAAGTTCTCGGTAGTCATTACAAGGTTGAAAGATTTATAGTTGATCTTTGCAAAAGACGATTCTTTCATCAGTGATATCGGTAAGAGCATTTGAAGCGTTCTTATCAGACTGTGCTGTGTGGTACTTTGTAGAATCAAATGAGACCCAACTTTTTTGAAATCTTTTAAAGAGTGGTATGTCAGGTCCATTTGAAGGGCCGAGACAAAGCAAAACTACTGCTTCCAAAATAATTTCCAGAATGTAGTGACGACATGCCAACCACAACATATCTTTCCCAAACTTCTCTAGAAGAATGCAAGCCCCATTTCTTGACCCAGTATTGGCTGCAGTAGTATCAAAGCACATGCACTTTACTTGATCGTTAATTCTCCATGTCAGTGACACGTCATGCACTGCAGATGCCGCATTTTCACCTGTTCCTGATGGTAGTTTTAGTAGACACTAAGAAGCTGCTGCACTCCTACTCCAGATACTAGAATTGGAAGTCGGTCAACAGTTTCTTTATCGGTGATGTCAGCAAGTAATTTTCCATCCCAATGAATACATAAAGGAACTTTGAATTCCTTAAACCTTCTGCTATCTTCTTGCGGTGTTTTATTCATTCCCTTCGAATGGAAGCTGGATTAACATTGTATTCTTTTGGATCATGACCAAGAAGTTATAATGCCGGTGTTAACACAAGTGCCGCCCCACGATCACTCAATTTAGCCACATCTAAATTAGCTGCCAACTTCTCATTCAGTATATTTTTCCTGCCATGTCTAGGACGCTTTGGAGCCGGTGTACCTGAAGTTGATGGCTCAGGGTCATCTTGGTTACCAGGCGAGGCATCTTCTTGAGTTATGCTATCTTCTTTAGGGTTATCTTCACCTTCAGAAGATGATGAAAGAACAACTGTTTCTTCTCGAGATTTTCTTGCCATCTTCTCTCTGTCCTTTTTTCGGTTCATTTCTTTTTGTCTTTTTCTTGATACTTCTTCTTGCTTTGCCAATTTCTTATCAACTGGACCCATTTTGCCTCTCCGAATTTTCTCTCTTTGGCATAATAGGAAGTTCTTATCCTCCTGAATGGTGATCATGTCCAATGCATTGGCATGGGTAATATCGAATAGTTCTTCTAACCCTTTATTCCATTGGTCTTTCTTTTATTTCAAATAATCTGAACGCTTAGCTTTATTCTCTTTATTTTTCTTCAACTTTTCCCATTCCTTGTAAATGTTTTCAATTTTAGGGACTATGTGCTTCTTTAATTGCACTGGTATTCGGGCATTTGACCAAACTGCAAAAACATCATTTGCTGTGGAATGTAATGCTTCCCTAATGCTTTGCTTAGCAATCTGCTTGTAATGGAAGAAAAGGGCCTACACTTCCATTTTTATGGAAGCATAACACAGTCTAAAGAAGAGGACATCTGTCCAATAAGCCATATCTTCGTTTTCTTTCTGGTAGCTATCGTTGCACTGGTTGATGAAGCCATCATTGTACAGTAGTTACACTAGTTTAACCTGCAAAAGGAACAATTAAGCATTATAGACACAATTCTGAACACTAAAAGTAAAAAAATTACTAGTTAAAAGAGGTTTGTACGCTAAGCACCAACCACTTTTGTTGCATAACATCATACGCAACATAAGCATTTTTAGGGTACATTTGCACAATACTGTAGGGTCGGTAGCGACCCCTAAAAATCATTCTAAAAAAAAAAAAAAAAAAGTGCATTACTTTTTTATGATAATGAACCAAATGGCAGGGTGGCCCATGCAAAAATCGAATCTTCAAAAATAAGAAACACCCTAATATATATATACATATATACATATATACATATACATACATACATACATACATACATATATATATATATATATATATATATATATATATATATATATATATATATATATATATATATATATATATATATATGTATACGTATATATATATATACATGTGTATGTATATGTATATGTATATATATAAGAATCTTTATTGTTTAAAAAAAAATCATACAAAATACCTTGATAAATGGCTTAACTAACTATTTGATTACCTTAATTTGTTTTTTATTATCAATTTTGTAAAATGCGAGAACTCATTTTATAATTTTATAAAAGAGAAGAACTTGTATCTCAATGAACCTTCATAAATTTGAGAGGAAATTTTTTTAAACAATGTATTTTAACATAGAATAATTTTTACACATAAAGACTGATGGGATTATGTAGTCATAATTACCATTTTTACTTAAGGGGTTATTGAAATTGAGTTAAATGAGTTATGGAGTTGTTACTTCAGAAACTGTTCACCATTTTTGGGATGTTTAAACTATAAAAAATTTAGTTGATACAGGATATGCATTTGGATCAGCCAGTGTAGAATGTGTTGTTTCAAAAGCTTTGTGGTAAAAAGTTTATTATCTCTACATATGGTAAACCATTAACCATTATCCAGCTGGGACAAAAAGTAAATTTTTCTTGTAAATAAAAAGAGTTTTAGAAAGCTGGTGATATAGTATTTTAATCAATGGTTTATATAAAGGATCATTTGATGAATTTATTAAACTTATAATGCCTGAAAGAAATATTAACCCTTTTTCTACAACGCTAAGGGCGGAATGCAAGAACCGAACTTGAGTCAAGTTCGACTTGAAATCTCAAGTTCAACTTTGTCAAGTCAGACTTGAAAAATTGACTTGAGCAAATTTGTAAACGAGACTTGAAAATTTCAAATTCGTGCTGGAGAAAGTCGAACTTGAAAAATAGTCGAGGCGTTGAATTTAGGGCATTTATCGGAAAATGCACTTCTCAACCAATAGCGGTAATGGATTTTTTTTATGGGAAAAACCTTTTACTGAAACAAATTCTGTGTAATGATATTTGTATAATATACGATTAAATAAAAAGTTAATAACAGTAAAAAAAAAAAGGTCTTGCTATGTATTTTTCATCAGAAAAATAAATTCATCTTGGCACGTTCAGTTCCAAATCCTAAGTTGTTGGTAAACAACGGTTGGTCATAAGTACCACTTAAGTGATCAAGACAATTTCTCATGATTTCTCCATTTTAACAGATTCCATTTGAATTAAAATACATGGAAATGTTCTAGAAAATACAGAATCTTATTTTGACGCTTTTTGGGGATGATACTATACTACAATGTATTTTTATTTATCTTTTTACTAATACTTTAATGAAAATAATGGGTTTTTTTTACAAATACTGAGAAAATTACTTTAAACAAAATTAGTTTTCTCAATTTTAATACTACATAATACTATGTGTGTATATATAAATATATATATATATATATATATATATATATATATATATATATATATATATATATATATATATATATATATATATATATATATAAATTGGATGTTTTCACATGGAATCACCCATATATATATATATGGGTGATTCCATGTGAAAACATCCAATTTTTTTTGAAAATGCAACCCTTAGTCTCAGATTTTGCTGATTTTTTAACCACTTAAAGATATTAGTAAATTATGAACATCTTGAAAACTTTATCATCTAATTTCAATCGGTTCCTAAGATATAACTAATTTAAGTTTGCCTCCAACCAACAAAAATCCGCCATTTTTAAAAATGGTTTTGGTCCTAGTTTCTGTTATACGTGTGTTGGAAAGCTGAAAATTTGTACCTGTACATATTTTGGGCCAACGAATCCAATGAAACAACTTAAAATTTTTTAAAATGAACATAACACCTAAAATTTTAATGTTTACCACAATTTTACTGGGGCGAGTCCAACCACAAAAATGCTGATGTAGCTCGATTTTTTTTTTTTTTTTTTTTTTTTTTTAGAATTTGTCCTGAATAGTTAAGTTATAGCTATTATAAAGAATTGGAGAGTGGTCTTTTCTAAAACAGAAATAAAAAGATGGTCAAATCTACTTAAATTTAGTGCTTAAAAACAGGTATTTTGATAAATTAAACGAGAAAAAAAAGAGTGTTATTTGACAGTTTTGTAACTGAATTTGTTTTGGTAACATCAAACTGTTCTTTTAGTTGTTGTTGAGTAGCTGTTTCTGTTTTTTTAGTAGTTTTATTATTTAGAAATGTTTATAATGTAAAATTAAAGTTAGAATGCTCATTAATGGTGTAAAATTTTCTAATCCTGAACAACCTTGACCCCATGAACACATTCAAGGAATTATACATTTTTCATGAATCTTTTTTAGGGATAATAAATAATAGTATATTGATAAAATGGAATCTTGTGGATTTGGAAACATTTTAAATGATGAATGTCACAAAATATGTTTCGTTCGAAAACAAGGATTAAAAATTTTTTGTAATCTAGAAAAGGATTTTCAAGATACTTATATTTGGAGGTCTGGCTTGCTTGAGACTACATCATATGAAGAGATAAAGACTATTTGTTATCATCATGAGCAGGTTTTAGGACCAATATTTATACTAAAGAATGATAAGTGTTGTGATGTTATAAAAAGACACAAAAAGAAGGTTAAAGGTAATATATATATATATATATATATATATATATATATATATATATATATATATATATATATATATATATATATATATATAAATTTAGAAGCAGAGTATAATGTTTATTAAAAATTAGTGATTTTATTTTAGGTCAAACAACCATATCTCTTGAAATGGCTTGCACCTTAAATCCAAAAATCTAGACTGTAAACCAGGATGGAAATTTTGTCGCTCATGTATTCAGTTTTTGTCAAAATGTGATGATGTTTCTGATAATGAAATGGAGTGTGAAATTGATGATGATGTATCATTTGTTAAAGGTAAATCTTGTAATAAACAACAGTAAGACAACTCTTTAACATCTATTGGAGTCTCACCAATTAAAATTCATGGAGTCGCAAAGCATCAACAAGTTGTAACAGCAAAAAGAAAATTAGTCAAAGCCTACTCAAAAATGTAAGAAGGAGTAGCAAGTGCTTATGGAGTAGATATAGATAACTTAAGTGTAGCCTCAACTTTTCCCAGTTATCCTACAGATAAAAAAAAAGCAAATGATCTTGATCATTTGACAATTTTAATGAAAGAAAAACTTAAAGTTGAACCATTTTAAAAAAAAAATTCAAATATTAACACTTACACCTGAATCTTGGTCTAGAAAATACGCTTCAAAATATTTTGAAGTTTCTGAACATCTTATACGACATGCTAGGAAACTTAAAAGTGAAAACGGAATTCTTGCTATACCTGATAAGAAAATAGGCAAAAAAATACCTGACTTTCTTACAGCTTTGGTTCAAGATTTTTTTCAACAAGATGAATATTCTAGAATTATGCCTGGTAAAAAAGATTGTGTTAAGGTTAAAAGTGGTCCTCCACAACAAAAAAGATTATTGTTAAGCAACCTTCATGAGCTTTATATTGATTTTAAAAGTAAATACCCTAACTTTATAATAGGATTTTCAAAGTTTTGTAGTTTGCGTCCAAAATGGTATGTGTTTGTATTCACCATCAAAACTCAATATTGCTTGTAAATGCTATCCAATGGAATGTTACATACAAAGATTTAATGTCAAAATTAGTTTGTGATACAAGCAATAATGAATGCATGGTTCATAGATGTGCCAAATGTCCAGGTTATGATAACTTAAAGGCATTTTAGATGAGGAGTTAATTGAGATTGACGAAGAAGAAATTCAATTTAATCAATGGCAAAGTACTGATAGATCACAATTAATTACTCAGTTAACTTATTTGAATATAAAGAACTAGCTATTTCTCACATTAATCAACTAACTTCACATTCATATATTGCTAAATGCCAAAATCGCTATTTGAAAGAGCTAAAAAATAATTTAGGTTACATTGAATGTATTATACAGGCAGATTTTGCAGAGAACTATCAATTTGTTATACAGGATGAAATACAAAGTTATCATTGGAATAAACAACAATGTACACTACATCCTGTTGTTATATATTTTAAGGAAATTTCTAAAACAAATATTCAGTATAAGTCGTTCTGTTTTTTAAGTGATGACAATGATCATGATACATGCTTTGTGTATGAATTTCAAAAGAAAATTGTAGAGTACATTAAAGAATATTTAGTTGGTATCAATAAAATCTATTATTTTTCTGATGGATGTTCTGCTCATTATAAAAACTATAAAAACTTTATAAATCTATGCCACCACAAGGAAGATTTCAAGATTAAAGCTGAATGGGTATTTTTTGCAACCAGCCATGGAAAATCCACTTGTGATGGTATAGGTGGTACTGTTAAAAGAATAACAGCAAGAGCAAGTTTGCAAAGATCATTGGAAAACCAAATATTGACAGTTGATGATATGCTTGCATCACCAATATAAACACAATCATATTTTATAAAATTACCAAAGAAACAGTTAATTCAAGCCGACAGCAACTAAAGGAGCGATTTGAAACAGGAAAAACTGTTCCAGGTACCAGAAGTTATCATCATTACATACCCATTTCAAAATTTGAAATTGGTTTTAAAAGAACAAGCGAACATCAATGTGTTGACAGATTTATACTGTCAAAAGCAGTAATGTCTGATGTTGTAATTGTACCAAATCTAAATGATTTTGTTGCATGCAAGTACGATTCCTTTTGGTGGATAGGCATGGTTACAGAGATAGATATTACAACAAATGATATTCAAACTAAGTTTATGCACCCTCACGGTCCTTCTCAAAACTTCATTTGGCCACAGAGAGATGATATCTGTTGGGTACCATTGTCGAGTTTAATTGCAGTAATCAAAGTCCCAACAACAAAATCAAGGAAAAAAATATAACATTGATGTGAATGATTATAACACTATAACTAATAAATTTTAATTTTTTCGAGTTTTTAGTTCTTAAATTTTGTATATTACTTTTGTTTCATGAACTTCTTTCCAAGTGCTCTATTTGTTTTGGAGCCTTTTTTTTTAAGTTTTAAGTTGTCTTAGTTTGATAAATATGAAACTAATGTTTTATAAGTAATAAATGTAAGTATATTTGAAGATGTTTTTATTTGTTTTAAGGCTGCAATCTGATTTTTTGTATTAACTCCAACTAAACTATTTAATACAACCTCTGAAAAAAACAACTAAATTTGTGATATACATTTGCATTTATATAATTCTCACCCTTTGAAACTATAATTTTTTAGGATGAAATTCTATAAAATTACTAAAAAAACAGAAACAGCTACTCAACAACAACTAAAAGAACAGTTTGATGTTACCAAAACAAATTCAGTTACAAAACTGTCAAATAACACTCTTTTTTTTCTCGTTTAATTTATCAAAATACCTGTTTCTAAGCACTAAATTTAAGTAGATTTGACCATCTTTTTATTTCTGTTTTAGAAAAGACCACTCTCCAATTCTTTATAATAGCTATAACTTAACTATTCAGGACAAATTCTAAAAAAAAAAAAAAAAAAAAAAAAAATCGAGCTACATCGGCATTTTTGTGGTTGGACTCACCCCAGTGAAATTGTGGTAAACATTAAAATTTTAGGTGTTATGTTCATTTTTAAATATTTTAAGTTGTTTCATTGGATTCGTTGGCCCAAAATATGTACAGGTACAAATTTTCAGTTTTCCAACACACGTATAACAGAAACTAGGACCAAAACCATTTTTAAAAATGGCGGATTTTTGTTGGTTGGAGGCAAACTTAAAATAGCTATATCTTAGGAACCGATTGAAATTAGATGATAAAGTTTTCAGGATGTTCATAATTTACTAATATCTTTAAGTGGTTTAAAAATCAGCAAAATCTGAGACTTAGGGTTGCATGCCCTGGATGTTTTCACATGGAATCACCCATATATATATATATATATATATATATATATATATATATATATATATATATATATATATATATATATATATATATATATAGATCACATATGGAGACAGGTCTTCTGAAATTATTGGGCCACTTATAGAAACAGAAAAGAAAACTTTTAAAAACCATTGATAGCATCTTGCTCATTAACACATGAAAAAGAATAAAGTTTAACGTTAAACAAAAATCTCTTAATAAAAAAAAAATACAAAAAAGCAATATAATGAAATTCATGATCTTGATAAAGAACTAATGAAAAAACAAATAGAAATAGATGATATAAAAAAAAACTCTCTCCAGAAAAAGCAACAATACAAACAAAACTTTGTGAAAATTTTCACAGTTAAAATTTTCAAAGTTTTAAAAAAGCAACACAACAGAATTATTCTATGTGAGGATTATTATTTTCAAACAATATCAGATCCAAATTGTTTTTGGAATGTTTTAATTTATCACTTTATTTTTTAGTGAAATTGTTTTTTTCATATATAGTACTATTTTGAAATATAAAATGCAATTCTTTTGAAATAATATGTAGTATAAATATTTTAAAACAATGTTTTTGTTATTAGACCCTTTATCCATTATCAGACACAAATTTTTAAAAAAAAAATAAGTCTGAAATTTGACTTTTGCTTTATTTCTGCAAAAATATCTTTAGTGAATGCTTCAGCACCACATTTTTAATTGCTATTTTGTATTTCATTGCCTCCACAATAATCATTTTGTAGAAGGGCAATGTTGTGAAGCACAAAACAGGATATTATCATAGCTATGGAATTTTGCAGTTTTGTTTGCAAAGGAATGTTAAGACAAGGATATTGTTTTTTTGATATACCAAAACAATATTCAACAACAACATTCAACATGTGTGTACTTCTCAAGCTGTAGTTGTATCTGATTTCATTTTCATTTTTGGGTTAGAAAAAGGTGTCATTAAATATTGTTTATAAGGATAGCCAGAATCACCTGAAATATAAACATGTTGGCGAGCTTCTAAAACTTGTTTAATAGCTGAGTTAGCAAAAACAAATGAATCCTAAACAATTCCAGGCCATTGAACACAAGCAGATAAAATTTCATATGAAGCACCTGCAATGACCTGGCAATTCAAAATAATATCCCTTTTTGTTTCGATAAATTTCTGCGCTTTCTCCACAAGGAATTATTATAGGAGTATGTGTTCATTAATTGCTTCTATACATCCTGGGAATCCTTGAATTTGGTAAAATCTAAATAATGGTTGATAAATATAGATATTTTCTTTATCTAAGAAAAGTTTGAAGTTTGTATGAAATAGCAAAATCAGATATCCATGAAAACTTCTAATCACTTTTGCTGAATTATCAAAGAATCAGCTTCTGTTGGAAACTTTATGTACTGATATCTTTTGATAGCCATTTGAATTGAAATGTTCTAAACCACTGGACAAACAGTTGAGTTTCAGCTCTTCCAAATCTCCTATTATTCTCTAAAAGAGTTTATTCATTGTTACTTGAGTATATTATCATTTGTTGATATAAAATGTTGTTATTTAAAAACGTAATGAAAAATCTACAATAAGAAGGTGTCATTTTCTGATACCGTTTCTTGAATATCTACTCACTTGGAATGAACCAGTAGCATAAAACCAAAATGCAATAGCCAGTTGTTGCACAATTGAAAGAGGGCACCCTCGATTGTTAACATTGTTGTTAATAATGTCATTAGCTAATATTAAAAAAGGTTTTTTTTTGAAAATCTGTAGCACCTTTTAAATTCTATATCGTGGTAAACTTCTAAAGGATTAACTCTGTCAATAATAAACCTTGGTATGTGACTTCGCATATTTTTTCTTCTTCTTCTTCTAAAATTCAGCTCATACCGATTCATTTTTGAACATTTAAAAAAAAGTTTTTTTGTAACTACTTCTCATGAACTCTCTTTTACTCCTTTTACACATATCACTTCTTTGTATAACTGCAACTGTTTATTACTAAATGGAATTTACTTTTATACTGTATCACAAAAACGTGCCTTAATCAACAGCCTTTTATAATGCTAGGATGTTCGACATTTCAAAAAGCTAGTAAACATTTCTAATGGCATTAAAATATGACATGTTGGATCATTAAATACAAGTTACAGGATGTTTTAAAAAACACATTTTCACAATGTTGGTATTCAGTTTTCTGTAATGAATTCATTGACAAATATACTTTCACAATGTAACCTTCTAAATTAATTAGGTCAATATGCCCAAGTAACTACTTTTGCTTGTTAAAAAATCATTTTCATATTTACAAAGGTTGTAATAAGTTATATAGTAATAGTAAAGTTTTGTTACGCATCAGCAAAATGATAATGGCGGTCTGTTTTTTTTTTTTCAAGTTTGGTTTCAAGATTGGTCTGGAGCAGACTTGAAAAAATGACTTGAAAATTCAAAAATTTTCTTTTTTTAAGTCTGACTTCAGTTCAAGTTCGCTTCTTGCATTCCGTTCAAGTCAGACTTGAGATTTGAAGTCTGACTTGAAATTTCAAGTCGGGTTCTTGCATTTGGAAGGAATTTTTGCTCTCTCAAGTCTGGTTTGAAGTCAGACTTGAAAACAATCTATTTTTAGCGGTTTTCAAGTCTGACTTGAGTTGAAGTTCGCTTTGTGCATTCGCTCAAGTCGCACTTAAGGTTTGAAGTTTGACTTCAAATTTGAAGTTCGGTTCTTGCATTCCACCCTAAGAGTTGCTGTGGATTCTGGTTAAAGTTTTTTTAAAGGTCACTATGAATGTTTTGCTATTGCAGAGCAAGTGTCAGAACACAATGGAAATCTTAGGAAAATAGCTGATGCTCTTGTTTTTCAAAATATTAAGTATTCTGTTGCATTTGATTTAAAGTGTTTAAACTCAATTCTTTGTATTACAAGCCATGCTAGAGAATATAGCTGTTTGTAGTATGAAAGTGACAGTTTTTTGGATGCTGGAGAAAAACGAGCACTTGATTCTTTTAATTACTGTTGCAGTAAAAATGCACAAGCTGGAAAACTAAAATCAAAGATGGCTGATTATCAAAAAGTAATTAACCAAATCTTGAAGAGTATCCAAATACAATTATAGAAAATTTCAGTACCTGAGTTGCATACATCAATTTGAATAGTTACAAATATAGGAAAACTATTCTTAAAACTATGGCCTGACTTTGAACAACAGTTAAACTCAAACTTTATAACTTTTAAGACTACCATGGCATTGGATTTAAATGGCAACAATGCCAACAGACTCTTGGATAATTTAGATATTCTTGCTCAAGGAAAAGTGATATTCTGATTTAAAAAACTTGAGTTATTTTCATTAATTATTTAAGAAAGGTTTTGGCAATGAAGCAAGCTGTCTTTGGTCAATAAGTAAAGGCTGGTAATGAGGTTGTAGTTATGGAACTCAAGGTATCTTATATTAATTTGTTAAATAACTAATATGAAAATGATTTTTTAAATAAGAAGCCTGGAAAGTTCATATTGCAGTTTTATTATATCACCCTAAAAAGTACCAATACTGATAATGGACTTTTTAATCAGAAATTTACTAAGAACAAGCAGATGAATCTATTAACCATTAGTTTAAAAAAACAAGTATTAGGTATAAGAGATGACAAAATCACTCAGATGATAAAAGATAAGATTTGATTGTTGTTGAATTTGCACCAGTTAATAAATTATTTATATGTTTGTTTTTGGAGTGATTATATTGTTGAGCTAGTGTACAATTTTGCAGAAAATATTTTTTCATTTTGAGTAAACTTGGTTTAAAAGCAATTTAAGAAAAATTGTTAATTGCGTATTGAAATTTATAATTTTTAATGAAATATCACATTATTTGTGAATTATAAAATGTAGTCTTTTATGAATTGGAAAAGGTGCATAACTAACTTTTACCATAAAATATATTTAGATCATTTGTCAAATATTGCTGTTTTTTTTTATATTTTTATTTTTTAACATGTAATCTATTCTTATTTTTTCCAAACATTTTTTAATGCAATTTTTATATTGGAAATTTTTTACATAATACAGAGTAAAATTATGACATATCCTACATTAATTTTGTCTTTAAAATGCATGAAATACCTGTATTTAAATATAGCTAACCATGTTCTTTCCCTCCCCTTTTTATTGAATTCTTAAATGTTTTTTTTTTTTTTTCATTTTATATCTCTGTGGATGTTTCTAATACCCTTAATTTATTTAATTTTTACATTACTTTTCAAAAATATTTAAAAAAGCATATGGGGAGGTTTCAAACTTGGTGGTCATTGTGGTTTACAGTAATCTGGCCATATGTAAATAATTATCAATATTTTTTTAAAAGGAAAGTTTACAAATTATATTCTTACTGAATAAATTACTCGATTTAAAGCTTTTATCCACAGCTCCATTTCCATAGGAGTAGATGCACCAAGTAATAAACTTTCAGAATTTAAAGTCACTGGTCGACCTTGTCTTTCCTTGCCAGCTGTCATGTAAAAATTCTTAATTTGGTGAAAGAGTTTAACACTACTTTTAATAAATATGTAAAATTTATGACTTACTCACCAGCTATTTCAAATACATACTTTCCACTAAAGTCGGCTGTTGTGTTTACCTTTATTATTTGGTTACCTGGGAGAAATATTTCACCAAGAGGATTACTATCCTGTAAAAAAATATAACACTTTGTAAAACCAAATATTGCACAAATTCAAATATTTTAAACTGTATGAATCTTAAGCAGAATTGTAACTTCATTTTTTGGGACAGAGTGATAAATCTTTTCAATAACTACTTAGATGAATAAGAACTAAAAAATTTTTTCATAATAATGTTTGATTTTAGTTACTTTCCAGAACTACAAGAAATTGTTTTTGTGTTACTTTATTTTTTGGCATGAAAGTTCATTATAAAAAATAATTTTATAGTGTTATTTGATTTTTATGTAACTGTAAGACTATCTTTTTATCAACAAATAACTTTGAGTTCAGAAATAATCATAGTTTTAAAGGTCCTTTATAACCATAAATAGACTTATTAAAACTTGGTTTATTATTTTATAAAAATTATACTTCAATTTTTTTATGATCAAGTTCAAACACTCAAATCTTTTTTTTTAACTTAAAACAAAATAAAATTATAATTTTAGATTTTCTCTTTGCCTTTTTAAAATTTTGATAGCCTCTTACTTTTGATGGGTTGAAAGGCTATGCTTCCCTTGCTCCTATTAAGTTACACCTCTGATTTTAAGGGATTTTTTGTGTAAAATCACTTACCCCTTTATTCTTAAAATAATACAACTGGTCGCCTTTTATCTCAAACCATCTTCGATTGGTAAGGCTAGCTTTGTTTAAGACACCTTTCTTCCACAGCCAACCGGAGTATTGCTTTAATTTAGAAAATGATTAATCAATTATATATGCAATTTCAGAAGATATAGAGTATTATTGAAAAACTATAAGATAAACTTATTCTTACGGTTCTTTGCCTTGGTAAGGATCCTTTTTTGAATGATGGAGTGTTTTTCAATGATGGCAGCTGCATCCCTTTCATTTCTTTTTTGATTTACATTTATTTATTTTTTTTCTTACCAAAAGAGTTTACTTATACAAGCTATAAATGCATGTAATACATATATGCTGTAAATGCAAGTGGATTACAGCACTAAGTTTTTATTAGCGCTTTATGAAGAAGTAAAAAAAAAATCAAAATTTATAGTGAGTATTAAAATTCTACCATAAAAAAAATTGTTTGCTTAAGTTATGCTGAATTCAATTTGAAAGTGCGTGATAAGAACAATATAAATAAAAGGAAAGTAGTGTAAAAATAAACTTTAGTGAGTTCATCAATATCCTAAGCATGTTAATTCCTGAATACTTTAATCAAGCAGGATGGATTTACAGCTTAAAAATCAATAAAAATGTAAAAGTGATTCATGGTAACATGTCAAAGAACTGATTATAAAGTAAGTGGCCACATAAATCTCAAGACCTGTTGCTATTGTACTGTTCAATCTAGTTTTAAAAAGATAAACAACTCATAAACATAAACAATCTTTTAAAAAATTTTCTTTGATTTCAAGTTGATTTCAAAAAACTAACCCCAATTAAGTAAAATGTTTACACCGTGTAACCCGTGGGTCAGTCGGACAAAAATCGAAAAATTTTTAGCCAATCCCTTTTTTACGATCTATCAAAAGCAAACATTTCAATTGAATCGTGAGCAAGAATCACAGAGTAGGTACAAACGGTGGGGCGGGGAGGATCAGCGGAGCGGATCATTCAAGTGACACGGCACTTTTAATAGTGAAATTTCTGCAAACGAATTCAACCTGAACAAACATATTGCTAAATATTTTTATGATGACTTTTTAGTAAATGGCTGTGCCTGTTTTGATAGGTTGCATAAAGCATCTTAAAATAGAGGTTATTGCAAATCTTATCGCCAAGAGCAATAATGAAGATAGAACAACTACACTCAACAATCCTAAGGCAGGCGAAGTTTATGTCATACAAGTAAATCATGGAAAAGGTTAGGCAGCAATATTTCAGTGCACTTGTATAGTATTTGTATTTTTTAAATATATTTGTATACTAAAATAGTATAATGTAGTAAATAGCATAGTTTTTGGATTATACTAGTAAAAATCAATTGCAATGCATAAAGTAAAGTTAGACTTTAAACACATTTAAAGAAGTTATACCTGTAATCTACAACATAGACTGTAGCCTACATGTAGTCTACAAGACTGTATATAGCTTTGTTTCTTTTAATATGTTTAAAGTAAAATCTAACATTACTTACGCATGGTTTATCCTTTACTTAAGGCTATGCTATAGTAAAGCAAGATATCTTATTAATAAATATGTAAGGACTTCTAAATGTCATTTAATATTATATTGAATATTTTCAAGATGTCATTTAATATGCAACATTTTTTTGAAGCTAAAAATTGTCTTTCCTATTATAATTTATTTGAAGATTTATTTATTATTGTAAAATGGCTCCATAACAAACTTACATGCTTGTGTCTATTTTATATTATGTCAGTGTAAGACATGCTATAGAAAATAATCTGCAGGTTTTTAAATGACCTTTTTTATACATGCTGTTTAAAAGTATCTGTGTTATGATTTTAAAATATGAGCACCAATGTGCTTTCATTGTACTTGCCTAAAAACAATCATAAATTATAACAATATAGTAACTGCTATATTATTAAAAGTATTATTATAATTTAGTAGTATATAAAATATAATTTAGTAGTAGTATATAAAGTGAGTTTCTAATTCACTCTCTGTTAACATATAACTATGCTATGTGTTAACAGCGAGTGAATTAGAAACTCACTTTGACAACTCACTTTTGATAATATAGGTATATATTAATAAAAAGAATAAAAAATTTAAACAAAAACTACTTAGAAGACTTAAGACCAAAAGTAATTTTTGTTTAAATTTTTTATACTTTTTATTAGTATTAAAAATTTTTATTACTATTAAAACTCATTAAGTTAATTTTTTTAATGCTAAATATTTGTCTAATTTGTTCTTGAAACTGTTTACATTTGTTGACTTGTGGCAATGTTGGGGTGTTAGCCAGGAATATATTTTATGATAAACAGGAATATATCTATAATCCCGGTTCGAAGCCCTCATGTAACCCAAACTTCTAGCCCTAAAATGGGTGAGACATATTTTCAAAGTTATAACTTTTCAAAACTTTTTTATAAAATTAAACTTATAATTTTGCAATGAAAAGTAAAATTATAATATTTTTTCTTTTTTTGATAGAGAATTATCTCTAACTCAGACAAGACTAAATTTTTTTCGGGGAATCCTTATCGCAAAAATCTAGATCTTCCTATATTTATGAACAGTAATGTACTGAATGAGTCATCTACCCTTTGACTTCTAGGATCAAATCTTACTTCTGATCTTAACCATCTGCTAATGTTGTATCTCTTTACCATGCTTGCTACTTTATTACTCCTGATTCTATTCTTTATCTCTGTAAATCTCTATTAGTTATAGTACCAAAAAAACATAGAACTTACATCAATGAGGACCTCAAAGGTATTATTAATTAGTATGATTAGTCAACAAAAAGTTCAATAACATTGTTGGTTTAACAATAAACACAGATTAATTACTACCTAGGTAGCAATAAATTTGTGTTTATTGCTGATAATAAAGTTAGATTAAGGTATTAGTTAACTTTATTATCAATCTTAATTAATTAATATATTGTCAATATCATTATTCAATTTATTTTAGATATTATTACATATATGTTCAACATAAATATTATTTATTAATATGTTATTGTTCTAACTATATTATCAATCTAAATTTATTACTATATCAATCTTAATCGTTCCACTAATACATCAAACTTTGCCATGTTTAAATTGACTATTTGCTTGCTTAATCGTTTATCTTAAAATAAATAAGTTTTATGACAAATGCCCTGGTGTTACTATGTAGCTTAACATGAGTGCAGTTTTTGCCCTCATGCTATGCACATTTTGTGACATAAGGGCAGATTCATAAGATGAGAACATTCTGTGTAACTTAATATTGTTACGCAGGCAAAATATTGTAACATGAGGGCAAAATTTGTAGCGCCAGAGCTAGGCAAATCGTAAAATGAGGCCAACTAAGATTACTACTACTACTATACTACTACTACTACTACTACCACTACCACTACCACTACCACTACTACTACCACTACCACTACTACTACCACTACCACTACCACTACTACTACTACTACTACTACTAAAAAAAAAAAAAAAGAGGTATTGAATTTTGGAAACTTTAAACCCATTTGGAATTCTACAGTATACTCGGTGCCATTTGGCTAATGATTAGGCTAGCTAACACCCTGAATATGTTCCATAAATTTTCTGTTTTGTTTGTAAGGAATTTGTACCTTGGTATAAACTTGGTTTGTTCTCAGTTGTATTTTTTATTATTACCTCTGCATGTTTTGAACTTTGTTTGTTTGCTTATATTTTTGCTCTTTTTACTCAACAATTTTGCTTGTCCTGATTACTGATTTTTACAGGATATCATAGACGATAATTCCTCTGACTTTTTTTCCCGTGAACTATAGGAAGTCAGACGAGAAAACTTTGGTTAACAAAACAATCTATGCCATTGCTGAGAGCTATTAAAGCTTCTTTTTGGTAATCCTTTAAAGACTTAATAAAAAATAAATCACAAACTATTTTAAAAGCATACTCTAAATTATCCTTTTCGTTTGTCATATTGCTTCTGAATAGCACTGACAATTTAATTAACTAAATTTTGGCGCAACCTTTAATTAACCCCCCGAAACTTTACGATATTTCATTAAGATCAAAGAAAAGCCGCAGGAACATATTTGTTCCGGTAGATGAAAAATTGCATTAGCGCAAAAACCAAAGTTTTCTCGTCTGACTTCCCAAAGTTCCCGTGAACTTTGGGAAAAGTTCACGGGAAAAAAAAGTCAGACGAATTATCGTCTAAGGATATCATAGATACCGCACATTAGGAAAACTTTTTGCAATAAAATGAAATAACCAAAAAATTTTTTTGCAGATCATGATTTAATTAAGAAACCCGAAAATTCAAGTCTCTAGCATTTTTCTTTTAATATGTTATCTTCGAAATCCTGAGTTGCTTTTTGCAAGCTTTACTTCGAATTAATTTCTTACCTATGCCATGCTATGCCACGCTATGTCATGCTAGTGTTAATGCTGTTTTTAGAGTATTCGATTTTATTAATAAGATAATTATATTAAATAAAATGTTATAACTATATTTATAATATTTTTTATTACCTTACTTTATCTATTACTGTATTTAAACTATCGAACCCATTTAAGGTGGTAGGCCTATGAAAAAATTTTTTCAAGTATTAAAGATATATTTACAATAAAACTAATCAGTTGTTAACAATAATTATGAAATTAAACATAAAATCAATAAAATATATAAAAAAGTGCCTCGCTTGCCTCGAAATTATATTAAAAAGTGTGAAAAAAACGAAAACTTCAAAACACAATTTCTCAAAAACTACAATAAATCAAAACTTCAAATTTGGTATGGTAGTTCTACATATGTATAAAATTCATTTGTCATAGGATTTTTAAATTTGCCTTCCTAGTTCAGATTATATTGACTTTTAAACTTGAATATATATTTTTATAAAAAAACTCTGGCAGATAAAACCACATTGTAGCGCCCCAAAAAAAGAAATTTTAAAAATCTTATGACAAATGAATTCTACATGTATGAAGAACATATCCTGAAAATTTCAGCTTAATTGCTTACTTTAAACTGGAGATATCATGTTTTAAAATTAAAAAAAAAACTAAAAATCTCAAAATGAGAAAAATCGAGTCAAAAATTTAAAATCAAAAAATTACGTCTAAAAACACTCCTTAAAAGCTACCAGTGCTATATGAATCAGTTTTTTCAGTATCTAAGTATCCTTTATGAAGAGATCTAAGTTTTTTTCTTTGCTTTTTGCATATTGAAGTTGATTTACGACGCTTGTTTACAATTCGCTTTTGGTCCTTTAAAATCAGTTTTGGAATAGTCAATGATCCTAACAATCCGAAGTGACTTAAAACAGATTTTACCCCATCTCCACCGTCATTATAATGAACTATTGCAGAGTTTATACAAAGTTTAAATGTTCTTCTACTTACAAAAATGTTTTTAGGACATCGAGTCCATAAAATTGAATGAAATGCTTCATTTGAATTTTGGGTTTGACCATGTAAACATTTACTTAGCAAATCGTCATCAGATAAATCTTTAAAAATAGGTTTTATTATATTATGAATAAAGATAGGCAAGTTAATTTTGTTTGTGTGAGTACTTGTACCTTTAAGCTTATCTAGTTGCCACTTGCACCATGAATATTCATCCCTAGGACACATAGAATGACGAATGCTATTATCACTAAAATTTGTACTGTGCCACAAAACTGCTCCTATTGCTTTTTTCATTGCATAAATGCTGTTAGTGTTATTTCTAATTGCAATACCATAATAATTCTGCATTGAGTTAATTGCACTATTAGTCAAATTTCCTTTTCCATGTAGGGGTTTATTTGTTCCTTTATACTTATGTACAATTTTTCGCAAGCGTGTACCAAGTCGCTTCTGCACATGCCCAATGCATTCTAATTTTATTGGTTGAATATTATAACTTTTATATGGGTTAGATTCTTCAACTTCTTTAAAAGAGGAAGTATCACCGTCCCCGAGGTATTCATGATAAATCAAATTGTATTTTTTAACTGATCGAGAAAAGATTTCCAACGCACCAGCTGCTTCCATCGCACCAGATGACTTTGTATGGTTAATGTGACATATGTGATCTGCTTTCCATCTGTTGTAGGCTGGTGATCCTCTATGTTTTTTCCACATTGAACAGCCTTTACAATGCTTGGAAAAAGCTTTAGTGTCTATAATTTTGTTATTAACAACAGCAGTTACAACACCATTTAGTGATGTGAAACCCCGCCTTTGCCAAGAGCCATCAATTGTTACTCTTTGTTTAGTTGGAATATTTAAAGTTTTGTCTTGAGCTTCTTCAGCTGCTTTTTTCATACTATTAAGAGCAGCCTTCTCATATGCTGTATAAATTTCATTGTCATTAAGTTTAGAGAATGGTGTTTTAGATAAAGAAAACATATTCATGCATTGAGAAAATGTTTCCATTGCAGTAAAACCTTTACCAATTTCACGAAAACCAATTACTGCTCTTGCATTTGCTTCGTAGATTTTAGGACCTTGACCATGGTTTTGTTTAATGCATTCTTTTGATGTATAAACAGATTTAAACCATTCGCATGACTCACATAACAGTTCTAAATTATGGGCAAATCCCTTTCTCTTCTTTCTGTTATCAATGAGAGTTATTTTTTTATGGCCACATTCAGGACATACTAACAAAGGTTGAAATAAACTCTTAAGTATAGAGAAATTAACAAATAAAAAGTAATCATCTTCCTGCCTTATTACTTCACTCTTGGTATTGAGATTAGTTTGATCTATAATTAGCCTCTTTTTACTTATGCAAGATGAAACTTTTTCTGATGAAATATTTGAAAGATTTATTCTTGAATATTTGTTTAACGGAGGATTTTTCTTTCTTTTTCGTGAAAAATTTTGCTTGTTGCTTTTTCCAGAAGACATTACAATTATACACCAGTACAACTTGTTTGATTTAAATCAAGAGTTGAAAAATTCATAAATAATGATTTTATTCCACAACCAATATACAGTTCAATACGACAATTATTATAAGAAAATGTGATTTTAAAGCATGACCAAAAACAGCGCAGATCTATATTAAATTGGAAAAAAAGCTTCACAAGATTTGTCATTTTGACCATCAAATTTGGGTAAAATAAAGGTTTTAATCTTTCGTTGCTATGGCGTTGCTACGGTAAATAAACAAACTAGCTGATAATATAAGTTATTTTAAACCCTTTTAGTTTGATCAAACCTAAACAAGTTATATATCAGAAGATAGAGGATAAATTTTTACATAAATACAATATATTACCTATTTTTTCAATTTTTGATCAAAAATCTCTATTTTTCATAGGCCTACCACCTTAACTGTTCAATAAACAATACGAATAACGACAACGTCTTAGAGCAACATCTTAAGAGAAAGTTGATCAAATTGATTTAGTTGATGTTGATATTGAAACAGGGTGATGTTTAGGCAATTCTTTTTCTATTATAGTTACAGAACCCTATAATTTGTTAAATTTCAATTCTTATCTATAGCAGTTTTAAAAAATGTTTCAAAAATTGCATATTAAAAATATTTCAAAAATTGCATATTTAAAATATTTTAAAAATTGCATATTAAAAATATTTCAAAAATTGGATATTAAAAATATTTCAAAAATTGCATATTAAAAATATTTCAAAAATTGCATGTTAAAAATATTTCAAAAATTGCATATTAAAAATATTTTAAAAATTGCATATTAAAAATATTTCAAAAATTGGATATTAAAAATATTTCAAAAATTGCATATTAAAAATATTTCTAAAATTGGATATTAAAAATATTTCAAAAATTGGATATTAAAAATATTTCAAAAATTGCGTATTAAAAATATTTCAAAAATTGTATATTAAAAATATTTCAAAAATTGCATATTAAAAATGAACGGTTATAAATTTTTTTACTTTGTGTTAAAAAGAGCTTCATTATTTTTGTTATGAAGTACAAATTATCTTCACGATTTGTTTTTTTGAAATCATAATTCTAGCTAATCGTTTTCAAGATATCGCCACTTCTTTTAAATCAATAAAAAGTTAAGTCTTTTTGAAAAGTTGAAATGTCAAAAATTATTCATTATTAACATATTTTGAATATATCAAACACAAAAAATCCAAAAATAGCGAAAAAATTATGAAAATATTTTTGTGTGAAACTAGTATGAAAATCGCACACAGTATCCAAATACAAGACAATAAGTAATGCTAAAAATTGATTCTGGTGTGAAAGTTTTATTGCTGCTAAAGTAAGTTGCGTTTCGATTATCATAAAATATCATGTTTCATGTACTCATGAAATGCAAATAATCATTTCCACAAACTTATTTTCACCAACTCTTTGCATTTTCGAAGAATGTATGAATTTAAATATTGGTTTTCCAGTGTTATTTGCGCAAGTTCTTTTTTGCTAGCACCCATTCGTATATTCAACAACCTGGATCATTGAATCTACAAAGGTGATCTTGTGTATTATGATATATGCACATAAATCTCATTCTTAAATTGAGGTTCTTTCAGTTGAAGATGTCCAACTATCTGAGATAATTCTATTAATGCTGGCAAAATCTTGCATTTTGTTATTGGGAAAAGTGTTTCGTAACGTTCATCAGTCAATTTCACTAGAAAACAGTGTTCTAGGATTGATGTTATAAAATAAATAGGAACATATTTACGAATATTAACATATTTTGAACAAATTTCTCATACTTCATGAAAACAAACTAAAACCACCAAGAGCTAAGGTCAGAGTTAGCTCGCTTACACACACACACACACGCACACACACACATACACACACACGAATATAAAATAAACCTTATCACAGATATGGGATTGAAGACGCTTTTTTCATAGTTATTACTTCTTTATTAGCTTCGCAGTATTTATCGTTTGATAACAATCAGTTCAGTTGATCTTGTTTAGTTAATATTTTTTAGGTAAATTGATAAAATTCGAAAGAAAATTACAATCTTGGCCTCGGCGATATATTGCTATACCTCAACTGACATTACCGGCTGTTTGCTCCTTTTAGCCGTTGGAAGTTTATATAAAACATGGGATTTTCTCCCAGTAGTATTTATCAAAGTGAGCCAAATTGGACGTTACTAAAAAAAACGTGTGCATAAAAAGTCTGTTGTTTACTTTCAAATGTATTCTTTTTTTTCGGGTATAGTAAAATCCGTCATACCATAACATCGTTAAAATGTAGTATTTTAATTTGTAAAATACTTTTGCTTGCATTTCTGAAACTTTTTTACTGCATTGAGCAGTAAGAAATGAACTAGAGGCCTCTACAAGTTGTGCAAAGGCCCCAAGTTCATTCCTTACTGCTCCAATTCGTCAAAGGAAGAGAAAGACAGATAACAAGGGCAAGAATCTAATAAATAAAAGGTGCTTGAGGCCTAAGGGCTAAAGAATGTTTTAAGTTGCAAGAATTGTATGGCAGTGAAAGAAATCAGAGATTGTCTTAACAAATGCATACATAAATGCAGTCAAAAAGTTGTAGATAATGAAAGAAAGGTAATTTTAAGTAATTATAAGAGTTTTAGCACTCAAGAAGAGCAAACACTTTTATTATACAATACAGGCTGCATGTCACCAGATCGAAAGCGTATAAAAGTAAATTTGCCACATGCACTAATGACAGTGCATCTCTTTTTTAATAAAAAAAAGGCTATATTTTTAAGGTTCCGAAGCAGGTTCTTTAAGTCAAACCACAATATGTTCTACAAAACTATGTAAGCATAATGAGCTACGCAAATAGATACTTTATGACTTGCCATTAAACCATTCAGAAGATTACAGAGAAATTTTCAACAAATTTTCCATTCGTGTGTATAAGAAATTGGCAAAATTAATAGTTAATAGTTTGGATAGAGTTTTTTCCAAATCCAAATACCATTTCCAAATTTCTTTCATAAGACTGTTGTAGTAAGTAAGCAGTATTTGGCTATTTCGCAATCTAGTGAGATTTTTTTACCACTAATTGGTGCCGCTTATAGAAGTAGTTGTTCTTATTTTTAACAAGTCCATGATTGAAATCAGCTTTCTGGTTGCTAATAGTTTACAAAAAACAAAAGGTCACCAGACGTAATCAAACCTACACAAATATTTTATTCAAGAAAGCTGAAGGCTGAAAGTTTTTTTTTAATGGCATCCTTAGATCTTTTCTTTTACCTATCCTTTTTAGTTGAATGCCTAAAAAAGAATTAATATTATTCCTGTATGTTAATTTTTTTTTTTTTTTTTATCACAACGAACTCCTTAATTTTGACTTTTCAAAATTTAAAAAAACTAATAAAAACATTTATTTATGTGGGAATATTTTTTTGTTAACGTTAAATATTAGGTACATGTGCAAAATTTTTAAACTATTCAAATATATAATTATTATACATCATTGTAAAGAGCTTTAAATCAGTATTACGATGGTGAAAATTTCATAAAAAGCTAATGATTCTACTAAAAGTTATGCCCATTTAAGTGACAAAAATTCATTATAAAGAATGCTTAAGAAAACTGCAACCAACTTAAAAAATTAGCGTTCGGCTTACGGTGGTTTTATAATAGAACTTCTATGTTTAGTTTTTAACGCATTATTTGCCTCGGTTATATTTATATTCAACTAATAACAGAATATAGTTTTTTTTGTGTGTGTTTGTGTGTAAATCATTTTAATACTTTAAAAAAATCACAAATATTTTAAATAAAGTTTCATTTTTCTAAAAAAACAATTTTTTAAAAAATAAAAAAGTCAAATATACAAAATACTCATAATCTTAACTACCCCCCCCCCCCCCCAACCTCTACAACAGAAGAATATTTGGTCACGGTCGTTTGTAAGAGGAAAGTTATTATGCGCATGCGCAGTAGAGTTAAAAATAATTTAAAATTTTAAAAATGGCTACGGATTCAAAACTTATCATTGACAACGAGTAACTTGTTTAATTTTAGATAATTAAATAGGCTTTTAACGAGTTTTTTCATGAAATTATTTTGAAAATAACTTGCAGCTGTACGAAAAAATTTTTCAAATAAAATACAAGACCTCTGAAAGTGAATAATATCTACTTTAAGCTAAAGCAACTTTAGTGTTTTTGTTTACAATTTTTAAACCTTTTTTAAAATATTTTTGAGCGTAGAAATTTTTTAATTTAAGTTTATTCAGCAAGATGAACCTTTTATCTTTTTTGTATTTTTTGCTTATATGAGGATTCAATTTTTTTTGCAGGGTTAAAAGAAAATCTTAATCATTAAACTTTTGTAACCTGTTGCTATGGTACTCTTTTCCGATGTGACTATATATATATATATATATATATATATATATATATATATATATATATATATATATATATATATATATATATATATATATATATATATTTATAAAGAGAAATAGAGAAAGAGATTTCGAAAAGAGTATAAATATAAATTACTAGGATTTGTAAAAAAAAAAAAAATTATATAATTGTATATATATATACCATTTTTTAAATAGTCGAATATTAGATAAAATGGAACTTCACAACAAAAATATTAAACTCCTTTGCAGAGTTTGTGGACAGTTACTTGGTAAAAAGCATTATTTTATAGGAGAAATTCTTAAAGTAAAATTAGAGAAGCTGTTTCATGTTGAAATGACAGATTTGGAATTTGTCCATCCTCCAAAAATGCGTAAAAAATGTTGTTGTACAATAAACAATGTGCTTTCAAGAAAAACATCAACTGCCCTTTGTCTCTGTACTAAATGGAAACCTATTCTAACACGCTTTCTGCTTCCATCATCTAGTTTCTAGGCATAAATAAATAAAAAATCAATTTTATACTAATTTAATACATCAACATTTATGCGGATATTGCAAAATCTTGTTTCTATCATTAGAACAATCAAACTACCCTATAACTTTCAGATATTTACAGTTGTCATTTGCACTACACTGGGTGACATTAACTAGGGTCAAGTCGTCATGTAGTGGGCCAAAGACATTTTTTGAGCGCCACTCAAAAAAGGTTTGAACATTTAAGGTTCCGAAACAAGAAAGAATCCAAAAATGATAATTTAAAATCAGTGCATGTTTAGGTAAAATACCTTAACCAATATACTGCTATGCAAACGATTACAGAATTTAAAAAAGTAAGGACTTTACCTGCTCCTACCGGAGCGCTCTTTCTATATGTTATAAATGTTACAAAGATACAAATAAAGCTAGACCTCAGTTTACATTATTATAATCTGAATATAATTTGTTAATTAATATTTTTGTGAAGAATAAAGCCACTGCCTCAAATATATATATATATATATATATATATATATATATATATATATATATATATATATATATATATATATATATATATATATATATATTACATTGTTCACCTCCCCAAGGCCGAGGGGGTTACTACAGTCGAGGAGGCTACTCTTTTTTGTGTGTTTTATTTTTTGTTCTTATTCGTGGTACAACCCCCTCTCAACTCTTTAACTCCGAAACACGAACCTTGACAAGCAAGGCCACTGCGCGGAGAAACTAAACCCAGCAAGCACAATGACGTCGGTACAACGTCGTTTTGACGTCGCGAGGTTGGTCGTTTTGACGTCGCTGTAAAGTCGTAAAGTGTAACAATTTCACGACGTCATATCCAGGGTGAAAAATAGACGTCGATGCGACGTCGCAAAAAGGACCTACAGAATATCGGTTATTGGTCGGAAAACCGACTAAATATGCCTCTTATTTTTACATACAATTTTTATATTTTCTATTAAAAAATGTATTATTTATTTAAACAACTTCTTTAAAGACTTGAACATATGTTGTAACATGTGTATCATGTTCAAAAACTTAACTATTTTAAAGCGCCAAAATATTACCAATTACAGTTTCTTTTACCAATTACACTTTTATTTACATAAAAGAATGGCCACAATAAAGTCTCAAATAAAAATATAATGCAGTTGCTTGGATTTCTTTTTCAAAATTCAAAACTATACATCTTTTTTTTTTTCTGGAGCGTATTCTAACACGTTTTTCACTGAATCCAAAACTTCGATTTCAGTTGTCGCGTGATTTGACAACACACTCGCTAAAACAAAATGAAATATGTTAAAACACTTTAAAGTTATTTCTACTCATTTTATAGAATACCAATCTTAAATATAAATATATCAATATAAACTCACCGACAACCACATTACATATCTTTGTCTCTTTAAATGATAACTTTTTTTGCTCGTGTCTATTTGTTCCAAGCATATTAAAACATGACATTACAGAGTAGGACATTAACCTAAAAGAAATTATCAGAACTGTAAATAAAACCTCGAATAAAATAAGAAACTTAAATAAAATAAAAATTTTTGCGTAATGGAGTAAAGTGTTACTTAATTAGTTGAAATCTTAAAAAAAAATTATTTAAAACAGGTTTAACAAACAATTAAATTTTAACTTTTTAAGGCCTCGAATTCGACCTGCTAAATTCCAATTTTTATAGGCAACTTTTTGAATTCAAGTTTGAACTTTAGGCTATCAAGTTCGAATTTTTATAGTCAACCTTGCAACCTGTTCAAATGTAATTTGAAAAACATTTAATTTGATTTTTAATCCATATTATTGTCTATCAGTTAGTATTGTCTATCCATTAATATAGAATACGACGCCATATAAGCCTGGAAAACATATCAATGTATATTGTTGTGTACCTTTTCATGACATTTTTCACATTTTCCCGTACTGTCTTGCCACCGACCATTTTTAACTGACCAACCTAAAATATATATATTTGCTTATACATATTTGAATAACATTTAAACATAAGCTAACATTAATAACTTCGAAGCTAGAGTGGTTCTAATTGTTAACTTTATACATAATTTAATATCAAACGGACATGTTGGTAGCACTTTTTACAAAGACTACATTAAAGATTTCACACACAAAAATTTTTATTGTAGTAAATAGGGTATTTATGAAAAAGAATTCTCAAAAACAATTCACCATAAATGAAAAAAAGTCTTTTTTTGATAAAGACTCCTCTAGTTCTTTGAATTTATCCATGTTATCAATTTTTTCCACATATTTTGTACAGTCATTATTTATTTGGTGAACTTGATTCTCCAATAGGTCAACGATACAAGTTAAAAGAGATATTGTCTTTTTTTGAAATCCTAAAATTACATATAAAAAAATCCAAATATTAAATTTTGTTTCACTTATTAACAGTATATAAATTACATAATATTTACATTTAAGAAAATGTCAGTTTAAAACAAAAAGTAATAGTATAGAGCAAAAGTTTATTTTCAAAATTGAATCTATGAGACAATTTTCGTCATAAAAAAATTGTATATTCCCTCATATACCATTTTTTTAAATTAAGTAAACTTAATAAAAGTACTTAGGTAATTATATTGGCAAAACTGACATTAAACAGTTAGCCAAATCTCTCTGTGTTTTCTAGATGAATTCGATAGATAATTTTAATCAATAAAACTTAAAAAGAACTTTTTTAACTTATGTGCTTCATCCATTGGGAAATTACTATTCATACATCGAACCAGTTTCTTTGCTTTATATTTTGACTTTGAAAACACTGATTGGGAATGATTATTCTGTGATTTTGAGTATGATCTAGAACTATACACAGGTGAAGGGGAGCGAGATTTTGATCTTGGCTTGCAAATAGGCGAAAGTAAACATGAACTTGATCCAGACATTAGGACTGGTGAAAGTGAGAGCGAACATGGCCTGCTTTTGGAGACAGGTGATCGAGAACATAATCTTAACTTATGGCTAGGTGATAGTGACGCAGAACTTATTGGTGATAAATAATCAGAAGAACGACTTTTACAAGATGTTGATTGTGAATACGATTCTTGTTTTAAAATAGATTTACTTGACAAAGAAATTATCGGTGACATAATATTTTCAGTAGGTTTTTTAGGCAATTCCACTACTATAATAATATCAATAAATTTATTAACAAAGAAAAAACAATATTTTTAATACTGCAATTAACATTAGGTTGCAAAAAACATTTAAATAAAAATCCAAAATCCTAAATCAAAATGTTTGTCTTACTGTTAAAATCAATATCCCTTTTTTCATTCACTGCACTCTCTCTTTCGCTTGATGAGGACATAAAATTGTTTCCAGACACATATTCATACAAATCTTTTTCACCTAAAAGTTTTAATAAGTAGAAGAAAAATTATTAATAAAAGAGTTAGAACAAATCCGGAAAAACAAAATCATTACCTTGTAATTTTATTTTTAAAATTTCAAATTTCTTCCAAATAACTTCATTGGGAATTGCCTTTGTATATTTTTCATCTTTTCGAGAAGGAGGCCAATACAACCATTTCTCATCTAAGGAAATCCAATGAAATGGAACAACTGTTTCTGTCTCCCTAATTTTTCCAACTTTGTCTTTGCTTGAAGTTACAACTAATGCCCATAAATCTTTCATTGACATCTTTGAATTTTTTATACTTATTTATAATAATATTATAATATTATATTATAATAGTATTTGTTTAAAAAACTGTTTAAACGATTAATTGTTAAAAATATATATTAATTTCTTCTAATAACAATTAATTGTTTTTAGAAAAATTTTGGCTATAGAACAATTTTAGCTATAGAACATGTTAACAGTAACATATTTTACTATAAATAATTTAACAAATAATAATTTTTAATAATATAAAATTACTTTAAATTAAATTACTTTATTATGAATATTTAAATAAATGAAACAATTTTTTAATTTATATTTATAAATATTTAAATAACAATATCAAAATCTTACAACAATACAGACAATCACCAAATAGGTAAATTTTTAAAAATTCAATTTTTTTGATGTTTAACATTGTAAAATATATATTAAGTATATTGTTATTTAATCTAATACTTCACAAAGGTACAAAAAACTTTTCAAAGTTTATTATTTAGTTAAAGAGTGGGTTGTAAACAAATTTTATATGTCATGACACAAACATGACAAGACAAACCCTTCTTCATAAGCTAGACATACTGCTTTTCTTTGAAAGTATTTTTTACTTAGACAAACATGTTTCAAGTGAGTTTTTATATATCTAACAAAAACAATGTTAAAGATTTTAGAGTCACATGGATCTGTAAAAGCGCTTTTGTAAACACAATTTTTTAAAACAACACAGTTAAATTGATTGTTGTCTAATTTTCCAATAATCTGGGCAAATTCGCCTGTGTATAGGAGAAACCAAGAGTCTTTAAATTTAGGAGAAAAAATAACTTTATGTGATTTAGCATACTGATTACAACTTATTTCAAGATTTTCAAGCTCTGAAAATCTTTTTAAAACTTGAGATAATGGACTTTGAGGTTTGTGAATGAACTTTTTAAATACTTGCAAATAGTTTTCAAATTGGAAAGAAGAGATTTCATCTAAGGAACAGTTAAAAAAGCTAACATCTTCATGTAAATGAGTTAAGCTGTGTACATTATACACAGAAAAAGTAGGACCATAAAATTCTTCTGATTTAACTACAAAGTAATTCAACAAATCTTTTGCATATTGAAGATGATTATTTTGGACAATCGCATTAGAATCTAGAAAAATTCTCATTGCTAGAGTTAAAGAAAGAAAATGCTGATAACATTCAGGAGTAAAAGCATCTTTTAAAACTAAAAAGCCAGTATATAACAAAAATTGCCTAAACTCAGTGGCTTTCCACCTTTTTACTTCATGTAAACTTCTTGATTGACGAGCAAACTCAGATGGAAATTTACCACTAAACTTTAACAAATTTTCTGAAATATTCAACAATTGATCAGAACCCAATCTATATGGGAAAGGTCCTTTGGTTAGAAAAATAAGAATTCGCTTAACAACACCAAGACATACTAAATGCATATAATGCATATAACACAATTAACATTAAAATCTATTAATATGCTACGGCTTATTTGATGTGTATTGGCATAGAAATACTGTTTGAATAACTTGTTAGTACGAGGCACACAATTTGTAGTATTTAAAATCATTCTAAACGACTCATACTTACTTTTAATTTCACATCTTTCACAACTAAAATAACCTGTATGACCTTTAACACATTTTAGATATTGCCCAGCAGGAGCATCACAAATAAATGCACGGATTTCAACCAACAAATTAACTCCATCTTTATCATAACCACATGCTTTTAAATTCGCAAACTCAATTAAAAAATCATATAAAAAATCATTTAAATTGGTTGGTTTTTAGATACCACAGAAAATTGCAACAATAAATCGTGTAAACTTACTAAACTGGCAAAGTATAGGCCAAAATTGAGAGTTTGAAGATTTATGCAATGGCACACCATCAATGTTTACAAGTAAAGATATGATGTTGTTCTCAACTGGTAATAAAGGATTCTCTCTGAAAGTTTGACTAATACCATTACTTAACCCTAAATAGATATACTCCCCACCAAATTTTTTTCTGTCAAAACACAGCATTGAGTCTTTAACAAAGTACAAGAAGATTTAGGCAAAGCTGCATGTCCATTGCATCTTAAAAGAGAAAGCAGCTCAGTACTTGCTGTATGAGTAATTCTATTTTTAATCAACCATTTTTTTAAATTTAAAATAAAATATGTTTCATTAGGGTCAACTGCACTATTTCTCTCATCTATTTTTATTTCATTTTCGTCGCTTCTTGAAGAAGAACCAAATTCACTGAAAGAATCGATCTGACTAGAAGAATCAAGTTCGCTAGAAGAGTAGTATTGATTGGAAGAATCAAGTCGGCCGGAAGAATCAAGTCGGCCGGAAGAATCAAGTCGACTGGAAGAATCAAGTTAATTGGATAAATCAAAACGAACAGAAGAATCAAGCTGGCTCAAAGACTCTAGTTGATTTAAATGATTACTACAATTCAAAGAACCAATCTGAGTGGATGAATCTTCTATGTGGCATGGTTTTTGTTTGCTCGTATCATTTTTTTCCACTTTAAACGTTTTTTCAAAAAAATCTTCATCTTTGTCACTCTCGTATAGAAATTGTCTTAACAAATTATCCTTTCTTCTCCATTTTTTCATATATTTTCTGCTCATTTTCTTAATTTCTTTTTAAAATTAGCTTCTATTAAAGTTTCGGACCTGAACGCAACAGTTAAACAAAACAAAACAAAAAAAAATCTGATAATTCTTTTTTTTTTTATTAGACGACGTTAAACTGACGTCGCTACGACGTCTGAACAAGGGTCTTTAAAAGACGTCATGGATACGACGTCCTAGCGACGTCCTTACAAGGTCGTCCGACGTTATAACTTGAAAATAACCTATTTACAACGTCGTTACGACGTCGTGTGTTTGCTGGGAATTGATATATATATTTATTTAATATCTTTTTAACACATTAAATAAATTTATTCATTCTAACTTTTAAAGGTCACATTTCTAAATATTACTCGCATTTTCTTTCAAAATGTCAATTTTCATATTATATCTAAATAAAAACACAAACAAGTTTTGAAATTAAAGCATAACTTTGATAAACTATTTAATTTTTCGATATAAAGCTATAAAGTTTGTAATATTTGTAATAATGCAATAGAGACAAACTGAAGAAAAAGCAACATTGGTATAATTTAAAAAATATAAATTTATTTTATGCATCAAATAAATATCAATCAGCACAAAATAAAAGATCAAAATACAATTCAAATGAAAATATAAATATCTTTTATGCATTAAATACATTTTTCATTCCTTCAATCTTTATGTAAAAAATATTCTAAATATATTCATATTGATTTTAACAGTCTCAAGCAAAAAAACATTTAAAAATAAAAAAATTTAAACACCAAATACAAAAAATATTTATATCGAGTTCCAAGAAAAAGTCTTTCTGCTTTAGTTTACTTTTCCCTTCTTTACAACAGGTAAGTTTCCTCTTCAAGACGCGAATATGGTTGGAATACTAAAAAAAAGTATACTATAATATTTGTTTGTTTTGAATCAATTTTTATCATAATTTATCAATTTTGAATCAATATGTACAAAACCAGACTGATGATTCAATCGAAAGAATCAAAATTAAAGCATTCAATCGATAAAATCAAAAACATAACCAATGATATTGCTTTAATGCAGGCAATACAGTTGATTTATTAGACATTATTGACTAAACCGAAAGCCTGGAATAATAACATTCAAAATTTTGATCATACATAAGAGTGTACATAAATATATGATGTATGTATTTGTATGTATATATATATTAGGACCTTGCGAATTGCTTCGATTCGATTTGCAAATCAAGTGTCGCTTTGATTCGAGTCGAAAAAAAAAAAAGATTCAAGTTTTTTTGAATCATATTTTATTTTGCGAATGTTGCTGTTTTTTTTTATTTCTAAAGCTGAAATGTAATTGAAATGGGTTTTTTATCCCGGGTGGAGTAAGAGTAAATGAAAACAGTTCGAATATCACTTTTAAACAAACGCCGAAAATATAATCTGGGCAAAAAGAATTTGTTCAAAGAAATATTTTTATCTTTTTGGAAAAAAAAAAGCTTAACAAAACAAAAAATATCAATTTGCAGGGCCCTAATATATATATATATATATATATATATATATAGTCACATCGGAAAAGAGTACCATAGCAACAGGTTACAAAAGTTTAATGATTAAGATTTTCTTTTAACCCTGCAAAAAAAATTGAATCCTCATATAAGCAAAAAATACAAAAAAGATAAAAGGTTCATCTTGCTGAATAAACTTAAATTAAAAAATTTCTACGCTCAAAAATATTTTAAAAAAGGTTTAAAAATTGTAAACAAAAACACTAAAGTTGCTTTAGCTTAAAGTAGATATTATTCACTTTCAGAGGTCTTGTATTTTATTTGAAAAATTTTTTCGTACAGCTGCAAGTTATTTTCAAAATAATTTCATAAAAAAACTAGTTGAAAACCTATTTAATTATCTAAAATTAAACAAGTTACTCGTTGTCAATGATAAGTTTTGCATCCGTAGCCATTTTTAAAATTTTAAATTATTTTTAACTCTACTGCGCTTGCGTATAATAACTTTCCATTTATTTCTAAAGTCTAAACGACCGTGTGGTACCTTTACTGCGTGCAAAAATAGAATATGAGCGTGCCATTAGTTTTTAATGAAATTTGGCAGGTACATAGAAAATAGATATATAAAATTGATTCAAAAGTTCGAAAAAAAACCCATCATCCCTTCAATGTCAATTCACTTCCAGAACAGGAATGAAGTTTTCAATAGCAATGAAATCACTAAAAAAGTTAGTTAGTGCAAAAAAAAAAACAAATTGCAATAAACTTACAACACTCTACTTTTAAAATATTATCTAAGTCAATATAAAGTTCTAAAAAAAAGACGAGAAAAATCCATCCTTATGACACCTACCTCGAGCACGCGGTTAAAAAATGGTCACAGATTTTAACTTTAAAATCGGTGCCGTAAATCGCAGATACGCACGTAGCTGTAAATTTTATTTAGAACTTACAGAGAGCAAGGTGGCCAGCCACTTTGTTTATTCAAATTCCCTGACTTTTCCCTGACTTTTCCCTGACTTTTCCCTGACTTCTCCCTGACTTATTATATTTTTCCCTGAGTTACTTGAACTTTTTTTCCAGTTTAATATCATAGATTATTACAATAAAGGAAATAACTTATAAGCTACAAGTCAGAGTTTTTCTGTAGAGAAACCATTTATGCTATACGATCGTATTATATGCTTCAGCCTTAAAATTTGTAATAAACTTATAAAAAAACAATAACTACTAATCTAATAATAAAACATCACTAGTCTATATTGTCTTCAAATCAACTTTTTGAAAAATTTGAGTTGTTGATTGTTTTATATACCTTTTTCTACTGTATTAAAACTTAAGGTACTATACTGGGTCTGCTATCAATATATATAATAGATTTGCATATTACCAATTAGGGTTCAGAAAATTTTATAGAAACCTTTAAAAGAATTATCTTAAACTTTCAAAAGAATTAACACACACATACAAAAATGTTAAAAAGTAAAGATTTTTAATATAAAAAAAATGTTTTTTTTTTGTTTTTCAAAAATGATTTATTTTCAGGTTAAAAAATCATTTTTAAATTTAAGGAAGTAAAAATAGTTCAAATCTATAAAATCAAAAAAATGTAAATCTGTTCATTCCATTTTGTGTGAAAGCATTTTTATTTCAACTTCAATCTTGCGTATATCTTCCTGATGATGTTGGTTTAGCTTTGGTTTTTTAGCATTTAATTCCTTGATTTTCTGCACAGCTACTCTTTTGTCAATACTTTCTTTTTCTTCTTGCATCTGTTCTTCTCTCTTTCGTTTCAATAAATCTTTGTAATGTGAATGAGACATATTTACACTTTTAATCATTGATTTGGTTATTTCAACATTATTCAACACTCCACCAACATGGTGAATTCCATCATATACCTGTCTTTGGGCAACTACAGAGCTCTCATGTAAATTTTCTACAAGAACATCTGAATTGATAGATAACTCACTTTCAACTTGTGCATTTCCATGTGAAAAAGTGAAGACAATTTTGGATACTTTAAATAAGGAACTAAAATTCTGGCTTATAAAAGGAATTAAAAAAAACATCCAACCTATCTTTTTAAACATTATAATTTGTAAACTGTCATCTGTGAATGCCTTTGGCAAGATCACATAAATCTTGATACTGAATATTGACCTTATCAGCTAATGTGGCATTAATCCATTTAGATTCATGAAGGATTGTGAGTAAATTAGTCATTCTGCTTTTTCCTATGTCAGAATTAGAACAAATAGTAATGGGGTTTAAAGTGGATATAGCTCTTGTAAGTTTATATTTTAAAGGATTTCTCTACCTCAGTTTATCAACCACTCTGCTATAAAACTGAATACAATCACTTCGAAATTGTAACTTTTGATTTTCACTTACTTTTATTTTACAAAGAAGTAAAGAAGTTGCAATACCAAATTTTACTTCTTTTTCGTGACACTTATGCATGGTTAGGTCTATTTTCATTAGCTTAATAATAGATTTTGCCCCATCCAATACATCTTTTTTAATAAAGTTCTGCATGACAGATCTCATTAGTTTTTCTAGTTCTTGGTAAAGGAAAGGTGCTAATGGAGAATCTGACTGAAAAAGTCTTAAGAAAGGCTCTGCAATTGATACCAAATACTGAAAAAATGAAATTTTAGCAGGCATCAAAAGATCATTGACAACGTCAGTAACAATTTTTACAGTATAATTGTTTGGTAGTTTAGACTATTTAACATACAACTTCACATTATCGTAAATATCTAAAGCTCTCTGACATACAGATACATTTTCAACCCATCTTGTTGAACAAAATTTCTTAGGAAACTTATCACTTCCACAAATTGATTGATAATCTGCCCTACGTGCAGGACTATCATGAAAAAGTTTATAAAAACTCCTGAGTACTCCATTAACATTCCAATTCACTTTTTTATGACCTGCTTGAAATGCACCATGTACAACATGTAGGCCACATGACCCCATTTCAAGAATAGATGTTTCAAATTTTTTACCAAGTTCATCATTGAGTATATAAACTTCCAATTTACATTTGGTCCATCCATAGATATTTGTAAAATTTTAGGTTGGAGATTTTCATTTAGGACATTTGTAAAACCTTTGTACAAATCATAAGCAGTTGCATCGCCAAGAAACACAGACGAAAAGTATCTTATAGTCACTTTGTTACGCATCACATCCCAATATCGAATGCAAATATCCATTTGGCCTTTTTGAACAACTTCATTTAAAGATTCATCAAAACATACAACAATGTGGGTAGAGTTAAAGACAGCTTTTAAAACTAGATCATGAAAATACGGGGCAAGTCCGTGTGTAATGTTATAGGCCACTTTAGTTTTCCCAATAGTCATTTTTTTAGCAATATAACTGTCAGAAAACATACACTGAAACAGAAGTCCAATTTTGGAACATGATCTGTATGAAAAATGTTGCTGAGTTACGTATTGCGCCCAAAGTATTTCAGAACGTGTTACATCATTTTGAGCTGTAAATAGAGAGAAAGGTGGTACTACTGTGCTGGAAGAAGTTGTTGAAATGATTGATACTAGTTGAGAAGATTTTAGAAATGAATCAGTAACTAATGAAGTTGATGAAGCAGATGCTTTTGATGCTGTATTTTTCTGTGACATATTACTGTTAAAATAATCTAGTACTTTTGGTTGACTTTTTAAAGATATGTTTTTTAAATGCTTGCCACTTTCTTCATGGCTTCTAACTGCCATTATACCCATACTACTTAAAGGAAATGTTTTTCCACATACACTATACAAAGCCTTTGTTTTATCATCGATTCTCTTTAGCCAACCCCATAACGGATGGAATTAATGATTGATCCAGTCATTGTCATAATAAGTTAGTTTAGACATTATTGTTACTATTTTTTAACTATTTACCTAGAAAAAATCTACACTACATAAACATACAGTTATAAAATATATTATATAGATATAATATATATATAATTCATATAGAAGCACACAGTTAAATAAATTGAATGCAAAAACAATTTATTTTAAAAAAAAGTTTCAAACTTTAGATAATAATATAATAGCAATCATATTTACTATTTTTATCAGAATTTAAGAGGGTTCTAACTACAATAACAAAAAAAATATTGAAATAAAATTAATTTTTCTTTCTTTCTATTATTCACCTCCCCAAGACCAAGGGGGCCATTTCAGTCAAGGAGGCTACTTATTTTTTTTAAATTTAATTTTCCCTGACTTTTGGCAGAAAAAAGTGAAAACCCCTGACTTTTCCCTGATTTCACTGACTAAAATGCTTTTCCCTGACTTTTCCCTGACTTTTCCCTGATTGCCCTGATTTCCAGTTGGCTGGCCACCCTGAGAGAGGTTTTAAAACTTCTTTTCCGGCTTTTAGTAAAGACTTTTACTAAAACCCGGTGTTGCGTTAAAAAAGTTAGTCGTTAAAAAAGTTAACAAATAGTTATGCTTAAAAAGCGTTCGTTAGGGAATGAAATTAGACGTTAAAAAAGTTGCATTGTTTCATTAGGGTATGTAAAATAATAAAAAGTAGTTTATACTATACATTAAAAATGGCTGTCCATGTTTACTCAATTGATGAAATTATTTTATACTTTATATTAAAAATGGCTGCCCATGTTGCTGAATTCATAAGCTTTACTACTGATATATGGACCAGTAGTTCAAATGAAAGCTACATGAGCCTGACAGTTTAATTAGAAAACTTGTACTTAGAGTAGCTCTATTTCCTGAGAGACATACAGCAGCAAATATTGCTAAGTTGATTGAAGATATTATGGCTGAATTTAAAATATCACCTTCAAAAATTCATTTAATGCTGGAGATAATGGTGCAAATATTGTTAAGGCTATTAAAGATAGCCCATATGATAGTACGCCTTTGTTTTTTACACACACTGCAACTAGTAATTAATGAGTTTATTTTTGAACAAGCAGTAGCCAAGAATGTCATTACAAACTGACATTCAATTGTTGGGCATTTCAGCCATTCTCCCCAAGCCTGCCATAAACTTAAAGCTCTTCAAGAAGCAAAAAATGTTTCTAAGCACAAATTTATTCAAAATGTTCCAACAAGATGGAATAGTACCTATCATATGTTAGAACAAATTTATGAACAAAGGAAACCTCTAACCATATATGCACTTGAAAATGGTAAGCTTCCTTCATTAAATGCAAACAAATAGATAATTACTGGACAATTTAGTGATTTGCTAAAAAATTTCCAAAAAACAACAGTTTGCTTGAATGAAAGAAATTCTATTGTCTCAGATATTATACCACAGATACAGTTTTTGAAACATTTCATTAATAAAGCTTCAATTGATGATAACTGATTTAACTAATTCAATTGAGAATAAATTCAAGCAATATACTGATAACTATAACATCATCTTGTAAGCATTTCTTGATCCCAGATTCAAATCAAAAATATTCAAAAATGAAAACACCTTCTCAGCTGCTAAAACAAGTATTGAGATGTATAATGTATTTTCAAATATATATATATATACACATGTATATAGATTACGATTGTATCGCGGTGCTGATATCAACTCATGGTAATGAAACAGGTTTAATCTGTTCTGATAAAAAAGTAATACCACCAAATGAAATTATTGAAATTTTCAGCGGCAAACAAAGTAGAATTAAAGATCAAATACCTAAACTCTTTTTCATACAAGCGTGTCGTGGTACTGAGAATGATGAAGGAAAAGTACCAACGCGAAATTTTTCCATACCTCTTTCACATGATGCAGGTACCAAACTTTTGCTATCCTTTACAAATACACTTGTAGCGTACTCAACCACAGAGAAAAGAAAAACATTCTCATATCTAAATCATCCCCTTCAAAAATACAATAAATCAAACACAGATGGTTCTTGGTTTATATCCTGCCTTCTTTCAATATTTAAAAAGTACTCTGAAAGAGAGGATATTTTGAGTATGCTCACACGAGTAAATGAGGCAATGTGTCTATATGGGGATGAATATAAGAAGAAGCAAATATCTTCACAAGAAAGTCAACTCAGATGCAAGATATATCTTACCAAAAGACACCTTTATAGTGTTTAGGAAAAAAACATTGAATTATGTCTCAAGTAGAGACATTATTTTAGTAAAAAGTTAGTTTTTAGAAATTTTGGTTTATAAAGTTATAAATTTAAAAATTAAATTATTTAAAATTTATTCAAAGTTTATAAATTGACAAATTTAAGTTTATGTATGATTTTCATTATGATCACAAAAACTATTCTCAATTTTAAAAAAGAATTGCCAATCTAAAGTTAACGTGTATCTCTTTATTATTCATCTTTCTTAGTACTTTTAAAATTATAAATTTTAAAAGTGCTAAGAAAGATGAATCATTATTTCTATTCATCTCTGGTCCACTGAGTTTAAGATTATTATACTTTTATTAATCAACAATGTTACATACTGTGATGGAGAAATAAATACATGAAATACAAGTTTGAAAATAAATACATTTTAAAATCAGTATTCTCTACATAGAAGAGGGTTCAGGGATAGACGATTTGAAAGAAAATTTATGGCATTCCTTTATTGCTGAAAGTTGCGCTGAAAGTTTTTTGAGGATATTATTGCTATTTTTGCCATTTGATACCATATGTTTACCATGATGTTTTAACACCCTCCCACAGATCTGTTTTATTTACCTTATTTTTTACAGCTTTTAAAAATTTTTTCATTGGATTTAAATACGGGATTTGTGCTGGCTAATCTAATAGTGCTATATAATTATTTTGTAACCCTCTCTTAGATTTAGAAGCTGTATACTTAAGATTGTAATTATACTGGTATGCCAAAAGAAATAGTGTGTTATCATCAGTATTCAAAAGAATTGTTTCTTCAAGTATGCTAATATAACTATCAGCTGTCATATTGTCTGTTATTAAGTGTATAGGATCAACAAAAAATGGCAATTCACATTCCCAATCTATTATACTTCCATTACCAAACTTTTGCTGTATTTTTTAAATGAGTTACCTTCTGAACCAAAAATGTTGAGTATGTTAAATTTAGATTCGTCTGTCTACAAACAACAGATTTCGTTGGTATTACCAATATTGAGTCTAAAACAGAGATTTACAACCAAACAAGAAAATTAATCTATTGAAAACGTGCCACAAACACATTAAACTTACGTTATCACTGTTGCATTGTGCAGTGAAGGTGGGACGTCATCAAAACCCCAGGAAACAATTAGCAATACAAATTATTTAATAGTAAAGAATCAATCGTTTTTTGTTTTTTTTTAAAGGATGAAGGTCAATCCAATGATATATGTTAAGTCACTGAAAATATAATTGGATAGCGTATACCATTGATCTCAAAATATAACTGGATAGCGTATTCAATTGTCTTTTTCAAAAAAATTTGAAGCCAAAATTGGTCTTCCAAGATGGCGGCGATAGGAGCTCTTAGCGGCAATGGTATATTATATGAGCTCATGAGATGCATAGTGGTATAAGTCACTTTTTTCAATATTTTGAGTTATTGCCACCAATGGTTAGCATTTTGTTTATTCTAGTACATGGCAGAGTGGTATAAGTCTAATGATATCGATAATGATTCTGGAACTGTTTTTTTTGTTATGCTCTTCATTAAGCAGCTGTTTTTGTTCACAGCCATAGTGATATTAGTCAAACTTATACCACTATTGCAGCCAGCAACTTGACTTATACCACTTTGCCAATTCCTAATCTGGCTGTAAACAAGATTGATACGGTTCTGTAATACAGTATGATGGTATAATTTTTGCATAAGCCACAGGATATTGAGCTTTCTTTTTTAAAAATGAATTCGAGTGATAATGAATCATCTAGTGAGCCATCCATACTGGAAGATTCAAGATCTGAACATGTTCCTTCAAATTCGGAAGAAGTTATGTTTACTTTTTGAGGTTATGTTTTGGATAATAGTTGTTTGTTATAAACATAGACTGGAAAACTCTGGGAATGTTATTTAGTTTTGTATATAACTTGAAGTTATTTTGCAATATACAAATTTTGCGTTTTTATTTTTATTGAAAGTTGCTCACTACAGTGGTTTTATAACTTTTATATGAAATAATAACCATGCTTTTAGATAAATATTTAATTTAATATGATAATATTAGATATGACTTCAGAAGAGACCTATTTTCAAGAAGATTGGTTACAACACCATATTTTTAAAGATTAGTTAGTTCCTGACGCTCATGCAAAAACTAAAGCTGATTGCAAAAGATGTAAAAACCGTTTGAATTGTCTAATATGGTTATTCAGGCTGTTAAAAGTCATCCTGCAGGTATTTATATAAACTTTTTTAAAGTGACAGTGAAAACTAAAAAGAAATAATGTTTGATTAGTTCTTGATGTTATATTATACTCTCAGTTATTAATAGATTGTAATCAACCTTGTGGTTGCAGTTATTGTTTTCACATTACTATTTCAAGTTTTGCAAGTTAAATTGACTGTGACAAAAAAGATAACATTAAAATGTGGCACATTTTTGAAAGCTAAATGTTTAATCTTCAATTATGTTATTTTAGGTAAAACGCATCAATCTGCTGCAAAGTCTGTTAGCTGTTTCTTTGTTAATGGAAAAGAGTTGCCAGCTGAGTCACTTAGATATGAAGAAAAAGATCGATCTCATCAAAAGATACGATGTAAAAATCTGATTTTGTGATTTCTTCTTCTAAGAGTGTCTTGAAGTATGGCGCTAGTCCATACTTAAAGACACTCTTAGAAGAAGAAATCACAAAATCAGATTGTTACATCGTATCTTTTAATAATGTTACCTTGTATTATTGAAACAAAATTTCCTTTTGCTAAAGCAAAACTTTTTTTCCCACGTTTTCCATCCCTTGAATAACATCCAAGAACATTGTCTTTCAACAAACTCCTCAATATATTAATTATGGTCTTGTTCACACTTGCATCAGACCTTTTTCGCAAATAACTTATCTGAAACAACAAGAAAAATTTGTACTATTAATTTATATTGTTATGATTACATAAACACATTTTTCCACAAAAAGAGAGGTATACCTATAAATTTCTATAGAAAGACTAAACAAAATATCATAAAAGTTTTCTTACCAGAGCAGTTCTTTTTCCTTTGTCAGCATCTATTTCCATGCCAAACCGATCAAAATCAAGATCACTGTCCAGAGGAAGACAATTCAAAAAATTACTATCTAGATGTTGAATTTCAATTTGACACTGTGAATGTTGCTGAAAGCGTCGATTTATAGCTTCTTGTTCTATGCGCATTTGCTGGATTTCTCGAAACAATTTTTCAAACCATGCAACAACATGGGTACAATGATGTTCACAAGGAAGATTGCCTAATAAAAAATAAGTATAAATTTTCCTGATAACATAAATGCCAAACATCGGCTGCAGAGAAAATTATAAAACTATTTCTCCACCCATAAATGCAGGAAAATTTTTTAGTTATTTGTGATTAATACCGAATAAATTAAGATAAATAATTAAATTTTTTAAACATTTATAAAAAACACTTTATTAGAACATGTCACAATAAAATAACATGTTCAATCAACAATCAAAAACAACTTTTAAACTCACAATGAAGTGATGCTTGAGTTTGAATGGAATTTGAAAACAAATGTTCAGAAACTGGTGTTGATTTATCCGGAAATAAGGGATAATTAAGAAGTGAAGTAGTTTGGCAGTTAGAAGTAGCTTAAAAAACGATAAGTAAAAATGCATATTTTAGAGAGATAGTATATTAACAAATCAATAAACAAAACATGTTCATTTTAATAAAACAAAACAACCAGCTTACCAGGAAGTGACGTTAAAGTTTGAATTAAGGGTGGACAAGAAGCTAGTGATGGTGTAACTGGAAACAAGGGATAGTTAAGATAGGGTGAGGGATTATTACACCCTACCAGCGGCCAAAAGTACCGTAATTAATACGAAAAAAAAAATACGAATACATACGTATTAAAGAACATAACCATTTAACTTATTAAAACCCATAAAAATATAAAAAATATTAGTATAATCAAAAAGTTCGTATAAATGGTGTTTTAATATTATTGCCGATAAAATTTTTTATAGATATTCTTAACATTAACTTATGTACATATATGCTTAATAAAATAGATATTTTTAAATTTGGATCATTTAAATAATTAAAGCTATAATGCAAATTGACAAAGTTGGTATTAGATTGTTAATTGAGACTTGTCGTCGTAATCAGAAGTCTCCATCTGATGCTCACAAATTCATAACTACTGCCTGGGGTGAGGATGCAACTTCCATTCAAACAGTATACAAATACTATTAAAAGTATTATACATCAAACACAAGTGATTATAGTCAGTTTTCAGATGAATTGAGGTCAGGTAGACCCAGTACCTCAAAAACTATAGAAAACATTGAGATCATTCAACAACTGCTTGATAAAGACAAATTTTTAATAATAGAGCAAATTTGTGATGTCGTAAACATTTCTTTTGGTTCAGTTTATTCAATAATTACCGAAAAATTAATGAAAAGATCAATTTGTTCACAATTGATTTCATATGGCCTCACCCAAGCAAATCAAGAAAATCGGGTTGAATTTGCGCATAAATTTCTGACCATCCTACGAGATGAATTGAATGTTGAACAACGTCAATTTGTTGTGGATGAGAAGTGGATTTACCACAGATCGATCGGGTGCAAACGCAGTAATTGCGCTTGGATTTCAAAGGGTGAAGAAGCTCTGAAACGTATCAGGAGATCACAATTTGATGCAATAGGTATGGCAATTTGCGCTATCTCATTTGATGGCAAGGTCTATGTTGAGGTACTTCCAAATGGACAATCGGTCAATTCAGAAGTGTACATGCTTTTCCTATCAAATATGCATTCTAATTTTGTCAACAAAGGCATGAAAAGAGTAACATGGAACACAATGCTCCTTCAGCACGATAATGCCAGGTTACATGTGTCTGCTGCAGTCAGAGACTTTCTTGCTAAGAAAAAAGTCACCTGTGTCATTCAACCTCCATATAGCCCCGACTTTAACTTGTTGGACAGATATGTTTTCTCTTTATTTGAATTTTATCGCAAGGATTTGGATTTTCAGACAAAGGAAGCGGTTGAAGAAGCCATGGAGACAAACTTAAGGTCACATTCACATGATCATATGCAACGGCAACTGGAAAAACTGAAAACAGATTTAAATGAGATTATTTTGAAGCATGGTGCCTACTTATAATCCACTCTTAATTTAATTGTTATATGCTTATTTTTTGTTATAAAAAAAAATGATTATATGAACTTTTTGATTGACCCTAGGTATCAAAGTTACTGAAAATGATCGGTCTGCAGCTTGTGACATTGAAAATATTGACTCAGAATATGCAAATAATGCTACAGTACTAAATGAATACAAAAATATAGTAGAAATGGGTTTTGACAATTGCTTTGAAGAGCTTGTAGGATTTAATTCTAAACAAATCTGCCAACCACAAACTTTAATTTCAAATGAAACTATTAAACGAAATTCAACACTACTCAAATGAAGACCTTATTGACAAAGAAAGCAATCTTTTGTTGTGGTGGAAATCATAGAAAACCAAAATGCCACTATTAGCAAAGCTTGCTTTAAAGTATTTAAGCTGCCTACCGTCTTCTGTATATATACTGCAAAGAGAAATAGCTTAACAGGAGCTCATGGTGAAATAATAATGTTTCTGAACTATAATATGAGAAATTAAAAATATTTGATTTTGTCTCTTCAGCCTATTTTTTATAAACAAATTTTAAAATAAAAAAATATTCCATGTTTTTGTCTTTGAGAGAACTGGTTAAAGTATCTTTTAGAAATGAGTATCTATGTTCTATTTTTTCATGAAATATAGTTTATTTAGGAGTTTAAAAGCTTATGCTCATTTAAGTAACATTATTTTTATGAAACATTGCTTAAGAAAAATGCAACTTTCGTATAAAACTCGTGTTCGGCAAACGGCAGCTTTGTAATAGAATCATTGTTAATTTGCGCATGATTTTGCATAGTGAAATGTGCAAAACGATTAAAAAACGTAACAAAAAAGTTTCGAATTAAAGAAACAAGTATTTTTAATGATTAAAACGTAATAATAAAATTTATAATAAAATTTTATAAAACATGCATAAAAAAATATCGCGTTTTTTTGCAATATTATATATATATATATATATATATATATATATATATATATATATATATATATATATATATATATATATATATATATATATATATATATATATATTTATGGAGGTGATCTTTAAATACATTAAAAGCCTCAGCGTTTTCGCCTTATTTTTATCGTTACTAATGAATTTCAATGAGAGATAAATATATAAATAACAGTTCTAATAAAATATATCATTATAATGGATAAAAAAAACAAATTTACTGAATTCTCTACTGTCAAAAACCGCCCCTCCCCTAACACTATGTAACGGAAGTGGAAATACATACCTCCACTGCGTGGAACAATAGGGTATATGGTCATGAATATTTTTTGATGAAATTTGGCAGGGACATAGAAAATAGATCTATACAGTTGCCTGTAAAATTTTAAATATGTACCAATATGCCTTCAATATTAATGCACTTCCGGAACAGAAACGAAATTTTAAAACCGAATGAAAATCATTGGTAACTGTAAAAAAAACAACAGAATTTATAACAAAAAGTAACAGTAACAATAGCAGAAACAGTTTTATAAAGTGTAACAGTCACAGTAACGCTAAAAGAGGTGGAAATGGTACCTACACTGGGTCGAAAAATACGGTATGTGGTCATGAATATTTTTTAATGAAATTTGGCAGGCACATAGAAAATAGATCTATACAGTTGACTGGAAAATTTCAAATATGTACCAACATGCCTTCAATATCAATGCAGTGCCAGAACAGAAACACAATTTTAAATAGCAATAAAAAAAACTGAAAAATTTATTACACGTAAAAAAAAAACCATAATTTATTCAACATAAAACATTCTACTTTTTTAATAAAGTCTAAGCTGATATAAAATTCTAAAAAAAAAGACAAATAAATACATCATTACCACACCGACTTCGAGCACGCTGTGAAAAAAAAGGTCACAGTTTTTGTCTTTAAAATCGGTGCCGTAAAAACCCAGATACGCACGTACCTACTTTGTAGAATTAGAAAATTGCGGGAAAAAAAAAATTTGGAAAAAATAATTGAAACTCTGTTTTTGAGCTATAGCTCAAAAATAAAAAAAGAACGTCTCCCAATGCCTTAATCAAAATTTTAAAGCATATTCTGTTGTGGTTTTGAGGTTTGCGCAAATAAAAGAGTATTGTCAACCGGGGTAACTTTGTTCAAGACCTATAATGTTATTACCAAAAGAGAAAACTGTAAAAAAGTTAATAAGATTCAGAGATGTTTAAGAAAAACTGCCACAACTGACCAAGTTAAGATTAAGTTAAAGTTTTGTAAAATCCTTATTGAAATATATATGACTTTATAAACAATCTTATAAGAACTTAATATTTGCAAACATATTTTACGAAACAATACGATAAATGAAAATTCCTAAATTAGGAGCGCCGCACTTCCCTTGATTAACGATCTTATATTGCATTTTGTCTTATGTTTATAGATTGTGATATAAATGTTAAAATAAGTTTGTATTTTGATATCTGGCGCGCACCCCACACGGTGCCTCCTGGATAAGTAATGTTATCTGTTAATGTAATAGTATTTCTAAGAGTTATTTTAATTAAAAAAATTTTTTAAAAAGCAGCTTAATCTATAAATTTTCTTCTGATGAAAATTTTCGTATAAGTGTAAAAAGTTTAAAGTCTATTACACTTAATAAACCTAGGAATCATTTCTGATCTGAAAAACGAGTTAAGGTTTGAAATTTAACAAGTTCTAGGTTTTGATCTAAATATGATCTCAAACCTTCCATAAAGTTACAATTAAAAACCAGCATTATCCAAATTAAACCGTCCAAACACGCTTACGTGGGATAATGTGTAAGCGATTAATTCATGTAGAAGATTACAATTACGTGGAAACAAAATGAGAAATGTAAAAAAAAAGACATGATAACATTAAATTGTTAAAAATTTATTTTCCAAAATAAATTTACATTCAACTTTGTATTGTTATTAAACTTGTGTCCATTTAAATATACCTCTCCTAGATTGTCGGTTGTTTGCCTTCTCAAATAAACAACAGGGATCGAGGTTTACCTATCAAATATACTTTTAACATAAGCAATGGAATCTTTTTCTTTAATTACTCCTAGCCATAAGAGCTTAAGTTGTCTTACCTAAAACTCAAAAAAAAAAAAAAAAAAAAAAAAAAGAAAGTTTTCATTATAATTATAATCAGAATTATTTACAAGATAATTATAATAAATTGACAGATAAAACAAACAAAAAAGACAATTATGTTTAAATTTAAAAAAGTACTTGTAACCTGAAATGTAACCAGGCAATCTAAAGTAAAATATAAGAAAAATAATATTAGAAAACTATTTTTAACTTTTTTATATTTATAATCTATATTTATTAATTATAACTTTTACTTAATAGTTAGAGCGATGATACAACTAGAATTTAAAATATAGTAACAACTTTCATAATAAATCTAATTTAAAAAACTCTACAATAAACTCTTATGTAAAATTGAGTAAACTCTACCCTAGTTCCATCTTTACTACTTATAACTCTAGTTCTAACTCTAACTTATAACTACTTGTAACTCTACTTGTTATATCTCTACTAATAACTCTAATCTAAAACCGAATCAATCAAAGACACATAAAACTAGTTTTTGTTTAAAATAAGTTTTTGTTAAGAAAATATTTTTATGTATTTAACAAAAAGATTTCAAGCCATTATGCTCACAAAACAAAAATTAATAAATCAAATATCTAACTTTTATTAAGGTTTTTTAAAAAAATATTATTGCAGTGACAGAAATTATCACATTGAAATGATAATGAGCATACTTTTTTACCATATGATAAAGAAATGTAAGGAAATATCTCTGTTTTTTTTCTCTCAATACACTGCAGGAAATGAGACCTCATACTAATTTTATCCCAGATAATTAAACTAGATAATCAAAGCCATTGCATAAAGCAGTAGCATTTGCAATAGCATAAAGCCCACAATCATTTCCATTGTCTTGCTTTTGACATCTTATGACCTCCACATTTAAAGAAGAAATACATTCATTTATTAACAAAAATCGTGCAACTCTGTGTACCAGTAATGGAACAGTGCTTTTATTAAATCTAGTAAACAGTGAATCATAATACTGAACAGAATTAGAACCATTTTTAGATGTTAAATTACTTATTAGAACCCAATGCGAATTTCTAACATTAAGTATCTGAACAAACTTTCCAGAAATAGTTTAACCACCACAATTTTTTGAATTAAAAATCCAAAAACTTTGAAATCCACCTACTTCAGGAAACTGATGTGAAAGAAAGCTTTGTGCAATATCAATTAAAGTATCATCAAGCCAACAAGATAGATGTTTTAAAACATCTATGCACAGCTTGACTGACTGTGCTGATAATGTTGAATAAAAACTATTATCTACAGAAATTGCAGGACAAACCAATCTTTTGGATTTAGATACACTTGTGTCAGTTAGAGAATTTGGATGCTTTCTCTTGCTGGATTTTTTTAAAACTATTTTTAAATAATCTTTTTCAATTAATGGTTTAGTCATTTTAAGACAATAATCATGCTCTTTTAAAACCATTTGGGTGGACAATACTTTTTTTCTGATAAATAAGGCTTTATACATAATACAATTTACCATCTAAAGTATGTAAAAATTTAGATTTAATTCAATGATAAAAGTTATTTATTCTACAAAGTATAATGTAATGTTTACATACCACATAGTTTGAATTTTTTGCATACTTTAAAAAAGTTTAAGCTCTGATTTGTAATATTTCATCCTTACATCAGAGAGATATTGTTTAACATCTTCAACAGAATAGTTATGAACAGGCATTTTTCAAATTAAATTCTTGACTTGTAAATTAAAAATTTAAGTAACTTTAAATATTTACCTAACGGAACAAGGCTACTTATTTAACGATAGATTTCACCTACCTAATGGAAACTTAACATCATATCTGCGCATGCTTATCGCATGAGCTATCTGTCTACTTTTTTAACGGGCTACTTATTTAACGTGACACCGGAAATAGTGTCCGGAGTTTTAACAAATTTCCAGTATAGTCACTTGAGGTTCGAGCTCTTTTCTTCAAAACAGCAAAAAAAATACAAGAATCCGCTTCATAAAATCCCAAAATTGGATTTTAATACTGAGCATTAGTTATAAATACTCAACTTTCAAAAATCTAATTTTTACATTTTATAAAGTGGATTAAGTTAAGCAGAATGTTTTTAATAAAAATATTGTACTTTAGCTTTGACAAAAATGCTCTTGGTTTATATTAATGACCTCGCTTGAACTTGAATTTTTACAAAAAAGATTATTAAAAAAAAAAAAAACTTTAATGTATGTGATTCAAATTATAAGTTTTTTGATTGCAATTTATGTTTTAATTAATTAAGATTTGATAAAGCAAAAGTTCTCCTTATGAAAATGAGTGAAATAAAGCTTGACGTGGGAAATTTTGGCGTTAATGATCTTATGCGTAATGGGTATGTAAACATGCAAAGTATAATATTTATGTGATTGTGTAAAGTTGTTATATGCTTTTTAAAAATATCATATATGCTATTATCTATACTTAGCTACTATGAAATAAGTTCGTTAAAAGAGAAAGTTACTAACTTTTTATGTTTCCTGCATTAACTTAGGATTCATCAAAATTATTAAAATTATATGTAGTCCTTTGGTTATTTACTAATTTGTGATGCTATAAAAAGGAAATATTTTGTATGCCTTTTTAATAATACTAAATCCTTTAAATGCCCTTTTAATTTATTAGTCTATAAATGTTTTTGTTGATAGATTTTGTACAGTTTTAGAAGGTACTGTAGCAAGACATCCATTGGAAACATCTGAAAAAAATGTAGGGATATATAATTTGTTTTGAAAATTAATTTCTGTGTAAATTTTTTTTTTTTCAAGTGAATCAAAAAATAAGTTGCATATTACTCCTAATTTTAAATGAAAATGTGTAAAATGTATTACTTTTTAGTAGATTTTTGAATGTTAAATTTTTAATGCAAATTTTTCTCAATGAGTATCAATCTATGTTGTAATTAAGTTTGTGATATTTACTAATCCATACATTTTCTATATCAACACCATGAGATTCAAAAAATGCATTCAGTTTTAAGATTTACCTAAGATGAATAAGTATGACTTGCTTTTATAGCTCATTTTAAATGCTATCAATTGAGAAAAAATCAAGAAATTCTTGTTTGGTTGCATGACTCTCATTTGGATCATTTGACAGTTATTTATCATTTAGTTATGTCTTTGAATGATTTAAGAATATAGTTGTGTTATAGTTATGGCTTTCTATTATTTGGATTTTTATAATTAGTATTTCAAGAATACTGAGAAGCGTGAGTTCTCAGCAACCAGAAGTGCACACGGCCTTCATATGCCTATGAAACTTCAAATGGAAAGAGCTGTTGCTTCACAAGTATGTTTTTTTTAAACTTTTTATTCTTGTAAAGTTGCATTCTAATGGTATTACAATAACTGTTTAAAAAGCAGAACTAAATTTATTACTAAAACCTGATTTTTACAATAAAGATTCTTAGTATAATGGTTGTTCTCAAATAATGTTTTCTTGAATTCAATTATGTAACATATAGAATTTTGTATTTAATTTAACTTTGACTTTTGTGAAGCATTTTTTATATTAAGTAATATATTCAAGTCAGCATTAACAGTTATAACACTTCAGTCAAAAATTGTCTTTAGGGGATGTTCTTTGTAAAATCTTAAATGTTTATAGAACATAAAATTTTTTTCATATCATCAAACAATTCCATCCAACATTAAGATATTATTTTAAGACAATATCTTAGTTTGTTAATATCAAATAATAGTACTTGAATATCTCTGTACTAATCTCTTGTTATTAGACAGTTTTTGATCAGTTAATAGTGGTTATTTTGAGCAAAGAACTTATAGATTGAAATTATTCATTAATAAAACAATTTTTACTTTCTAAAAACTTTTAAATTATCATAATATTTTTTAAGAAACTTTTCATGCTGAGTTTTTTCATTACATATATTTGGTAGCAGCTCTCTATGAACATTTTTTACCAGTGATTGGTAATATCTTTTCCTTTTTAGAAATCGTAATACTTTTACTTCATGCTTGATATTTATTATCATGCTTCATATGGTTTTTTCATGTTTATATAAATGGTACAATAATACTTCACCAAATGCTACAATAATATTTCATCAAATAATTGATTAAATTTAGGCTGACAGACTAATTCAATACAGACAGAAGTTTGACTAAAATTCAATTTTTATGAAATAAAAAAACTAATTTCATAAATTTGTCTGAAGTCTAGACAATTCTATGTCATTTACTTATATTGACTTTGTAATGGTCTTTTACAAAGTCAGTATAGATAGATGCATGTACTTTCATATATCAAATGATCATTGCTTTATTTAAATTGAAAATGGTATAGAAAAGCAAATGATTGTGATGGGTAAGTCTGTTTTATATTTTTAAATAAATTTGACTCCTATTATTTATCATCCTGAGATTTTTTATAGAAAATCATTTTAAAAAATAAATTAATTAAAATGTTTTCTTTTTGAGATTTGAAGTTTTAAACACAAAAGTGTAGAAATTTTTTTAAGTCAAGTTTAAAATTTTTTCAAATGTTTTAATTTCAGATACAAAGATTGCCAGGTCTACCAAGTTCTAATTTGGCTTTAAGAACCTTAATGGGAGTAAATGGAATATTAGGACCTGAAGATATATTTAATGGTGAGTTTTTTTTCTTCCTTCATTTGATTAATTAAAAATATCAAGAGAGTATTTTTAGAGAAGTTCATATTTTTAAAGTCCTACATTTAATCAACACAATGTGACTGCTAATTGATCTAAGTATATATTATAAAATAATATAATATGTAATAATATGTATGACATGTACGATAATAAATATAGATAAGTTAATATTTAAGATTTACTAAATAACAACTTGTGTGTATGTATACTGCCAGCCAAAAGTTTGAGAACACTTATGATACATATAAATATGTGGCAATTTACAAATTGTGGTATTTTACTGAAGGTAAAACTATTTTGGTACACAGGTACCAAACTGAATATGAGTGAGAAATGCAAATATTTTTTAATTAAAAAAAGTTATAAAAATTTATTTAAAAATTTTTACATTTAACTAAAAAAAAATTAAATGTCTATAATTAATGTGACTACTGGGTGTTATCATTACTGTGTAAGTTTAAACTATTTTTATTGTTTCATGCCTAAATATCATATCTATTGTAGAATGAATGTAAAAAAGTAAAAATAAATAAAGTTTTTTTTAAAGTTAAACACCAATAAAGTTTTAAATTGACTTCTTTAAAGTAAGAAAGAAAAGTTTGAAACTTATGTTGAAAAGCAATTAAAAGATTACACAATCAAAAAAATTCTGAATGCAATATTACAATAAAGCTAAAGATGCCAAAGGCTTGTTACAGTGCAGTATAGATAAATAGGCTAAGGGTGTACTTATTTTAAAGCAAGCAAAGAATGATTTTGATTTGTGTCAGTTTTAATTTTTTTTTTGTTTGTTTTTTGTTGTTGTTGGCAGAGGATAAGGGAAAATATCAAAATTGGAAATATCGTAAAAGATTGATTTTGAAATGGAAAATTTTGATGGATTCCAGAACTTTTACCTTCAAACAGTCAAGATTTTTCTGTGGTATTATGATCTAGTTAATCTTAATTTCATACTGAGGCAGAATTATTATTAGAGTTTGTCTAAGTATCATTCAAAATTGAAGTTAGATTTAGTGGATATTTGTATGACTGGCTCTTCTGCAACAGAGCTTCTATAAGTTTTATTTGTTTGAGCTGTTTTATTGAAATAGAAAAGCCATTAAGTGTTTGAATTGAATCATTTAAGTTTATCAGGTTTTATTGTTTAGAAGATAAACTACTGTATTTATAAAATTAGGCATGCATGTTTTAGCTGGAACTTTAACAAGGCTATATGGATAGATCCCACAAGCTTGAAAATCTAAAGTATTTGGTCTAGGAATTAATTCATGCGGTTTTTAATTGAAAATTGAAGGTTTATTTCAAAAAACTAAATGGATGAATACATTAATGAAAATAGTGTCCATCGCTAGTCACTACTTTTGCCCATCTTTCCGGCAATTTACAAATTCTGTGTCGAAAAAACGCTTCATCTTCAGAAGTGATCCAATCAGAGACCCATTATTTGATATTTTCTGAAGAAGTGAAGCGCTGTCCAATCAAATCGTTATTCATGCAATCGAACAAGTAGTAGTCAGAAGGAGCAATGTCCGGAGAATACGGCGGGTGGGGTAACACTTCCCATCCAACATTTTCCAAATAGTTTTTGACAGGTTTTGCGACATGTGGTCAAGTGTTATCATGCTGAAAAAAGAGTTTATCATATCTGTTACCCCAATCTGGTCGTTTTATGACCAGAGCTTGCTTCAAATGCATTAATTGTTGTCGATAACGTTCTCCATTAATAGTTTCACCAGCTGTCAGAAGCTCATGGTACACCACACCTTTCATATCCCACCATATACACAGCATAAACTTTGCACAGTGAATATTCCGTTTGGGTTGTGATGGACCTAGTTCACCTGGCTTTACCCAGGCCTTTTTTCGTTTAGGATTCTCGTAATAAATCCATTTCTCATCACCAGTAACGATTCAATGCAAAAATCCCTTTCTTTTTTGTCTTTCAAGCAGCAATTCACAAATGGTCTTTCTTCTTTCCGCGTCTCTGTCTTTCAATTCATGTGGAACCCAATGAGACATTTTTTGAATCAAACCCATGGCTTTGAGGCTTCTGGAAACTGTTGATTGTTCAACTCCTAACGATTTTGAAAGGTACTCTTGCGTTTGACAAGAATCCTGATCGAGCAATGCTCCCAATTCTGCATCTTCAAATATTTTCGGCTGTCCTGGTCGCTCTTGGTCTTCCAAACAAAAATCACCACTTTTAAACCGTGCAAACCACTTCTGACACGTTCGCTCAGCTAGAGCATGGTCACCATAAACTTCAACTAAAATACGATGACTTTCGGTAGCACTTTTCTTCATGTTAAAGTAATGAAGAAGAATCCCCCGCAAAAACACTTTATCAGGAACAAAAATCGACATTACCAGTTAAATTAAAAATAGTGTTGTTTACGCTTAAATCAAATGCTTTATAATGAAAATGATGCGCAATAACAGTGATCTTCGCACGCATGCATGGCTAAACGAAACGCTGAGACAATAAGCTAGTTTCGTAATCCCTTGTCAAACCGCACGAATTAATTCCTAGACCAAATAATATTTATGGTTACAGCCTCATCTCAATCAATCAATTTGCTTTCTTAATCAATCTACAAAAATCTGTAACAATTACTCCAGGTTAACTATTTATCAGGTTTTCACAAGGTTTTTTGTAAGGATTCTGTAGTTGGCTAAATATACCACAATCACAATCTGTACCAAGTTGTAAGTGTGTAGTAAAATAAACTATATTATTTTTGTTTGCAACACCTGTATTTATTAACTCAATAAAGTTGAGTGAGTCAAGTCCGTGCATAATGATTGTGCAGATATTTTTCCTTTAAAATAATTTTTCTTGGATAATGGTTGATTTGCATACCAGTCTCATTCATATTCCAAATGGATGTTGTTTTCACCATTTGAAATATAGGTAAAACTGAAAGTTTGCTTTTTTTAAGAACAAAACTTTGAAATGTTAGGAGCATTCAAGCACTGATATCTCAGTTCAGATATACCTTCATGTTGACACAAATTAATGGATATATGATTCTGGATTTATGAATTGGCCATATTTAAGTTATTTTATCCTTGTGTTATTTTAAATCAGTCTTTATTTTTCTTTAACAGATTTATCTGAAGAACTAGTGGACTACCGAGCGGTTGGTGATTGTAAACTTCATCTGTCATAATTTGTTTTAGATGTTATTGTTTTAATTAAATTCTATCGAATAGGTTAAGCAAAATGGTTTTTCTTTGATAAATTAGAACAATTTGTTTTTTACAAATCAGAGAAGATTTTTTCTCTAATTATTAAATTTCATTATCATCATCTTTTTCTGCGAATATTTTACGGCGTTTTATTGCGTTTATCAACTGACATGAATGCAAAAAGGGAAAGTTTTATGTTTTTTTATTGTTTTTGGCCCCTTTATATATCAGTACCCCGAAGATATATAACACAGTCACATTATTACTTTTTTATAGGAAAGAAATAAAAAGTTTTTGTTCGCAGTTTTTTCCTACTTAAAAGCCCATCCTTAAAGTTTTTATCTCCGTATTAAGAAGAGGAAATATATCCTTGAACCGATTAACAGTGCGATACACAAACTGGCGACTGTTATCCAAAGAATTTAAGATATTAAGAATGTAGCCAGGCGTCTTCTCAATTTTATGCAATGTAATTACAGCTGTACAATTTCTTTACCATTTATTTCTGTCTTAACTACTCAACGGTTCAGTGGCTGTAATTGACTGTAACAATAGCACGCGGTGCATAGGAACATGTTCTAAGGCCTTTCAACACATCCCGAGAAAATCTTTTTTGATTGTTATCAGAAAACAGTTCCTCATTCCAAAAATATTTTAAAAAATTATTAAAATTTTGTTATAATTTAACTTTAATATAACTTACATTAAATTTTTCTTGATAAAACTTGAAATCTGTCAAAGAATTTTGATCTAGTTTAAAAAAGTTGAAAAAGGATTTTAGGAACCATACCCTAATATGGGATTAGGAAATTGTCTCGAATACAAAAAAGTCATCACCACACTCTTGTATTTAAAATTTCAGAAATGTTTTACATTAGATTTGTTAATTTTTCTTTTAAAATACTCTAAAATATTTAACATTAAGATTAATAAATGGATATGAAACTTTTTTATTTGCTCTTTAATTTTTTATTGAAATAAAACAAAAAATCCGGCTTTAATTATTAGAAAAAAGTTTGTTCAGACCTTGCAAAAATAATTGTGCAAAGATTATCCAGCGGATAACCCAGACTTCCCTACTATGCTTTCCTCAAAATGTAGAGAGGCTCGCTAGAACAAATTCTTACTTCAATGTGACCGTGTACTATTGCATCACAGTTAAAATAAATGCGAATATCTTATATGTGAAAATGAGCGCAAGTTAAAAATGGAAAAAATATTGGCTCCTTTGGTTGAATGTCGGGAAACCTACTTTATATAAACGCGCAGAAAGACTGAGAACAAACGAACCAGGGAACAATTTACTTTGAAAACTTTTGGTCTAAAGCATCTTGCTATCTTGAACAACAAAATTCCTGGACCTTCCCATAAAATGAGTGTTTCTTCCGAGCCCCCCCAGGCGAAAAAGGTTTTTTTCTTATAACTTTGAAATAAATGTTTTCTGATAAAAATTAAGCAAAGTATTAATAGAGGTGTGCTGCTAGATCTTAGAGCATGTTTCTATGCACCGGTAGCAAACAGGAATGGGAATTACACAGATAAAAGCTCCAGGGATTTCCCCAAATTGCTTAGGTTTGATGATTCAAAAAATTTTTATAATAGTATATTTCGAAATTTCAACCTAAGGAGACCTCAAGCTTTACGTTTGCGATGTAAAAAAAACTATTTACTTGCAATTTTAAAAAAAATTTTAAGGAAATAATTTTTTGTTCATTTTTTGGCAGAATTTGAGAGAGGCACTTTGTGAAACTTTATCTCCTTGGGCTACCCTTTTAGTTATTTAGGGCAGAATCAAAATAAAATCAGCGCATCCTCGGGTGTGAGCACAATACCGTAAAAATTATGTTATACAAACCAACCATGGTGAACAACTTTTGGTAAAAATACTTAGTAAGATTTTGCCTCCTTGGGATACCCTGAGTAGTAAATCAGGGTGATCCTAGTAAATAAGGTACTCAAGAGGGTCAAAATTCTGGGATGAAAAGTAGATTTTGACCTTTTCCTGATAAAATGAGGGGCCTGTGCAAAATTTGGTGAAATTCGGATCAAAAATGGGGATTCGTATAAAGAACACACCCACATACATACACACATGCAAACTTTGGGCTTTATATATTAGATAGCTGGTGCATTGCACCGGGCATTCCAGCTAGTCAAAAGATATTGCTAAGGGTGCTGAAGAAAACAATCTCGTTTTTTGACCAATCCCTACTCCACCTTCACCTCCTCGCCGGGGGAAAGGAGTAGTCTGAGGGGAACTAAGTTCCAGCCTAAAGCACCCTGAACATGAAGTCTGGGGTGGTCCAAACCTGGCCTAAAACCTTCCTAAAATGAGGGGTCTGTGCAAAATTTGGTGAAAATCGGATCAAAACTGTGTATTTGTATAAAAAACACGTTTTTCGGCAACTAACGGTGGTAGTCACAATTGTTTCATTGATAAGTTATAATAAGTTCGCAGAGCGATTGAATGAAGTACAGATCCAAAGGAGTCACTACCAAGTACTTTTTATATATCGATACAGAGATAATTAACACGAAATATATTAATACTGATATTGATCGTTACAGCACGAACCATCAGCTTTTGAAAATTTTGTACTAAATATCATTTCAATCCTGCAATGTGAAAAAACTTCACTTAAGTTCAAACGAAAATAATGCGGGAAAAAAACTTTTTTTTAAACTGGGCCCAATACTATAAAGCTGAAAAATGCGTAATTTACGCAAAAAAACAGGTCTCACCCAAGTTATATGCAATGATATATTATATATACTAGATGTCTAACTTGCGGGATTTTATTGGACGAAAAGTGAAGCCGCTTTTTTTGTTTACAATTTAAATCCGCCATTTGTAATAAAGGCAAAAGCTATATCCGACGTGCGAAATAAAAGTTAACAATGGATGTTTTTGCCCGAATTAGAAATGGCTTCCACGGCTTCACTTTTCGGATCGAAGTTAGACATCTAGTATATCGATGGCTCCGCGCAAAATCGGACTATCTGCAATCTCCGCGGAAAACAAATTTGGCATATCTGCAATCTCCGCGTAAAACAAAATTGGACTATCTGCATTTTTGCCAGATACATTTTTGGACTATCTGCGTTTTTCGGGTGCATAAATTTTTGGTGGTGTTTCTTTAAATATTTGAAGTTTTTTATAAAATTCTACAATTTTTTAAATAATAGCGATTATTTAAACATTTATTAATAGCGATTATTTAAACACAAAACTTTGATCATAACTTGATTAAGTTTGTGAGTAATCAAGTAGTTTTAATTAAGATAAATATGTTAAAAATAACTTATGTTATTGTTAATAATAACATAGCATATGTAACAAAACATTGTTATGTTACATACTAATTGCTAAATTCATCATACATACTTTGTCAATTTTATTTAGCCTTGTTGTTGTGACTAATAATTTTAGATCAAACTAAATTCTTGTTATGTTATGTTGCAATTTTGCTAAGTGGTCTTTATACGCAAGATCTGCATATAAATATATACAGAATGTCTGCCAAATCAGGGAAATGCCAGGGAATTCGGATATCTTCAAAAAAATCAGGGGATTATCAGAGAAATTAGGTTAAATTTTAGAAAAATCAGGAAAGATGAGTCTTTATCAAACTTATATAACTTAAATAAGTTGTATATAGTACACGTAATATAAAAGTTTATTTGGCAGATAGTTTTATGAACTTCTCTTGATATATTTAATGTGGGTTGTATTATTGTTTATATTTTTGCAGTTAAAGAGCATTTTTCTAAACGAGAAATAGGTAAATATCAGGGAAAAGCTAGGGAAATCCAACTTAAAATATTGGCAGACACCCTGTATATATATATATATATATATATATATATATATATATATATATATATATATATATATATATATATATATATATATATATATGTATATGTATATATGTATATATATATATAAACTATGTTAGTGTATTCTATAAATAGAGTGCTCAATGCTCTTAAAGAGCAGAGCAGTAATAAATTAGTAAAAACACTTATCTAATTTTTTCTTCCACAACTTGTTTCACCATCAATAAGTAATCAGGAAGGTTAACAAATTAATCATTAGTTAACATGTTATATATTAACCTTATATATTTATAAACTTATCTTTCACCATCACTAGGTTCATCAGACTTCCTGATGAACCTAATGATGGTAAAACAAGCTGTCAAAGAAAAAATTAGATAAGTATTTTTGCTAATATATATATATATATATATATATATATATATATATATATATATATATATATATATATATATATATATATATATATATATATATATACACATATATCACAATAATTTCGTGTATATATAAATATATGTATGTATATATATATACTATACATGTATATATAAATATATGTATGTATATATATATATGTGTTGTAAACCATAATAAAAAAGTCTTTCATGTATATTTTGGCTTTTATCAAATATAAGAAAAAGGCTATAAAAGAACCACAAACATTTATCGTATATAAGATAGCGTAACTAGTAACCGTATGTATATAATATGTATGTAATAGGTTTTATAAATAGCGTTACTAATAACTGTAATATTCAGAAGACGTCAGAAATATTCAGAAGTGACGTCATGAGTGTTATATTACATTATTACTTAAATTATAACAGTCTTCTCCACGTTAGGAAAGTTTTAGGGCGGAGAGTATAGACTTAACCTCTGATATTATACTAGGAAAGAAAGTAGTCGTCGAGATACTTTGGCCTTCTTCGTAACGCGTCCTGTTCTTGAGGGTATGTTATTAAGATTCCCGGGAGTAGTAACTTTCTGTATAGGCTGACTAGGTACCGCTGTTGTAGGTGACTGATTACAAGGGATACTATCTATAATTGAATTCTCAACTAATGGGTTTGAAGTTACCTCGTTGGTTTCGTTTAATTCTTCTTGGTTTCTGTTTATGGAATTGTTGGTATTGTTGCTAATGATCATCTGTTCAATGTTCAAATCACCGGATTGTTGTTGGACTGATTCTGTTGGGGGATTTAGGTCTTCTAGTGGGGCGAGGTCGTTTGTTGAAACAGTATCAATTTTTCCATTTTGAAATTTTATTCGAGCGTAGTGGGGCGATATTGTTTCTAGCAGTTGAACTCTGTCAACAAGTGGATCTCCATTCATTCGTACCTGACGTCTGTAAAGGATTGTGGCATCCTGTTCTGTTAAGAAGTTAGGTAAAACAGTGCCTATTATTGACGAGCGTTGAAAATTCATCATCCTCTGATGGGGTGTTTCGTTAGTGACGGTACACAAAAGTCCTCTTATGGAGGACAAAGCCATTTGCAATACTATTTCTCATTTCTCTTTTCCTAGACTTAAGGTTTTCAGAGCTAGACTAACGGCTTTTAGTATTGTTCCGTTTATTCGTTCACACTGACCATTGCCTTGGGGATGGTAAGGAGTGGTTCTAGTTTTAATTACTCCGTTCTTTTCAAGAAAAACTTTGATTTTTAAGCTTTCGAACTGAGTTCCACGATCTGTATGAATAGATGATGGTGCACCAAATAATGAAAAGAAGCTGAGAAGGTGTCGTATAACAGAGTCAGCTGATATGTCTTGACAGGGGAATGCAAATGGGTAGCGTGAGTACTCGTCCACCACCACGAGGATGTATTTGTTTGCTGTAGTGGTTTGTAAGGGTCCAATAAAGTCCATCAATAAGCGTTCCCAAGGCCTTGTTGCCTGAATGAGACGACCTGTGGGTGGTTTGTAAAAACGTGGTTTGAGCTCATTGCAAGTTGTACATTGGTTTGTTAATTGTTTGATTTCTGTGGTGGAGTATAATAGATTTCTGGTTTTGCAGTAACGTATCATTCTTGTAACTCCAGGATGGCATAGCTGGGAATGGATACTGTAAAACGCTTTAGTGTTATTTACAGTCGAGCAACATCTTGAAAGGGCATCTGCTACAATGTTTTGGTTCCCCGGCCTGTAAGAGATTGTATAATTAATATCAGCTAGTTCTAAACGCCATCGTGTTAATTTTTCATTTTTGATTTTTGTTGCACTCTGTTTATTAAAAATAAGGGAAATGGATCTTTGGTCGGTTATTATATTAATATAGGGTACTGAGTTAATCAAATGCCTCCATCTTCTACAGCATTCCACTATGGCAGCCGCTTCTTTTTCCACTATCGCATGCTTCCTTTCGGCATTAGTTAATGTCCGTGAAAAGAAGGCAACGGGCCTGCCAAGTTGTAATAGTGTTCCTCCGAGTGCTGAGTCGGAGGCATCAGTTTCCATTGTTAATGAAACTTTTAAATTAGGGGAGGCTAGACAAGCTTCTACAAGTTTATTTTTGAGTATTTTTATTGCTTCTTTAGCATGTGGAGTTAAACCCTTTGTTGGAAAATTGTCTCTTGCTTGGGTAAGTGGGAGAGTTAATGCTGTGCAATTGTGTATCCACTTAGCGTAATAAGCAAATAAACCTATCATTCGGTTTAGCTCTTTTAACGATCTTGGCTCAGGCATATTTATCAGTGCTTCTTATCTTTTTGGGTCTGGCTTTATAGTTCCATTTTCAATAATATGGCCTAAGAATTCGATATGATTTTTTTTTAAATTACTCTTTTCTTCGATCACGAGGCGATTTTTATTTCCTGTTGATACTACAAAACATTGAGCTCGCCAAGGGCTGCGGCTTACTTGAATTATATCTTTTTTTAGTAAGCGGTTTATTTCATCTGCTATGGCGGAGATATTTTTGGGAATACGTCGTGAGGTTGTAGCTATTGGTTTTATTTTGTTAATATCGATTCCAGGTATTAAGGCGTATGTTGAACATTTCATACTTTTTGTTGCTAAACAGAATTTTAGAGGCTCTTTGTTTCCTTTAAAATTGAGGGTCATTGAGGAATGACATGTTAACACGTCCATTCCAATAATTACTGGTGCCACCAAGTTGTCCACAACGAGGAATTGTACTTTTAGTTTTTCGCTAGCCAGTAATAATGAACCATGGAAGATATCTTTAACTTTTAATGTCGAGTTATCTGCTAGTGATACCTTTGAGGTAGATTGAGTATCGTATGAAAATTTCCATTGTCGAAGAAGTTTTTAATGTAATGAAAGTTTTGTCGGACCCAGTATCTAACAGTGCATATGTTAAATTTTCGTTTATGGTGACGTTAATTAGTCTATCAGGTGAGTCAATTGCTGCTATGACCGTAGATATTATTGTGTTATCATCCTTATCGTTATCTTTAACAACTGCTGCTTTGGTGTAAGTTTTGTTTTCTTTCTTAGAAAGACAGACAGTTGCCCAGTGGCCCTTTCTATGACAAGGTGTACATGTAGAGTTTCGTGCAGGGCATTTGGTTTTTGGATGTGGATCATTACCGCACCAAAAACAGGGAGATTTGGTAAGATTATGACTTGCTGCAAAGGTCGGTAGCGTGGTAGTAGCTGTTATAGTTGTTGTCAAATTAAGGGCATCTTCGGTAGCCAATTCCATTGTAAGAGCTGTTTTATAAAGTGACTCTAGATTGTCATCTGTAGCTTCAAGCAGTCGTTGACGAATAGAAGGTGAGTGAATACCAGCTATAAAAGCGTCACATATTAGTAGGTTACTATGTTGCTCTGCTGTCAGAGGTTCTGTTGGACATTTTCTGGAAAATTGTTTTAAGTTACTCATAAAGCTTTCAATCGATTCTCCTTCTTTTTGTTTAAAAGAGCGAAGTTTATGGCGCATCATGATCGCTGTCGATCGTTTTTGATACTTGTTATCAAGAATTTTGATTGCATCGTCTTATGATGTAACATCCTGAATTATCGTAAAAGCCTTCACTCCGCATAGAACGAATAAGACTTGAAGTTTACAATCCTCTGGGATTTCGGCTTTATCTAGGTAAGTTGATAGCATTTTTTTCCAGTATATAAGTCTTCTTCGTTTGGTTCGTCGCACTGTACTTTTTTGAATATTTTGGCATCAATACTGATTTATATTTATATATAATAAAACTTATATTTGATAAAATTGTTGTAAACCATAATAAAAAAGTCTTTCATGTATATTTTGGCTTTTATCAAATATAAGAAAAAGGCTATACAAGAACCACAAACATTTATCGTATATAAGATAGCGTAACTAATAACCGTATGTATAATAGGTTTTATAAATAGCGTTACTAATAACTGTAATATTCAGAAGACGTCAGAAATATTCAGAAGTGACGTCATGAGTGTTATATTACATTATTACTTAAATTATAACAATATGTATATACAGTGGCGTATCTAGGGTGGGGCAGGCAGGGCACGTGCCATGGGCGCCAACCTGAAAGGGGCGCAAAAGAGGCTTGGTTGCGATACAATAAGTGATAACTATATAAAATAAATTAAGAAATAATATATTATATAAAGTAAATTAAGTTTTGAATTATTTCTCAGTGTTAGATCTATTATGCTTTTCAACTGTTCTGCAAAATCTTATATTTCTAAAAAATGTGCTAAAAAAAGCGGTTACGAATATGTCAAGGAAATCGACTGTTATTAATAAAAATTGAAGAAAAAAATAAGATCGATAAAAAAGGGGGGTAAAAAAAAATGTATATTTAGTCTATTTTTTAGTCAAGATATCATTGTTTTAACTAAGGTAAGATTTTAGACAAATTATTCTGACTCAGCATCAAAAAAAGCAAATTTCATTTTTCTTTTAAAAAGTTAAAGTTTTAACATAATTTCTTTATATAAAAAACAAAAAACAAGCTTTTAACATTTATAAATAAAAAGTTAGATTTAAAGGGGGTGAGTCACCTTAAATAAATCAAAACTGAAATATACACTGGCGCCTGGTATTGCCTGCATGGGCGCCTTCTGAATCACTGGATTCGTCTTCTACAAATATATTCTAAAATATTTTGTTGAGATATGTTAAGGTAATTAAAAAATATATTGCTTTTGTCAATTATATATAGCAAATTCTTAATAATTTTAAAAATAATTAGCTGAGAACCATGAATCGTTCTTTTGAGAAAAAGAAGGAAAGTGGAGCTGCAGGTCGAAAACGACGTTCATTAGAGGCAAAAGAAAAAGAAAAAAGCAGCAAAGTTTTTAAGATGTTTTTTCAAAAATCGAGCACGAGCACGAGCACGACTTCTTCAGATAATCTAGAAATTTCTGCAAGCACAAGGCCTCAAGAATTAGAAGATACTGGGTCAAGTTCAAGCAAGAAAGAATTAGCTGCGGCATCTATTGATGGCGATGCAGAGAGTTTTAGTTATAATTCCAAAATCCTTGCTACTTCTGAAGAAACAGAAGTTGGGCCTGAGTTTGACAAAGAAATGAAGATTGATGACGTTGAAGATAAAGACTTGATATCCGAAAACGTCCAAATTATTAAATGTCCCATACCTAAAATTATTGTAGAACACGACATCGGATTTCTTATGTTTAGTGAACAAACAGGAAAAGCAATCATAACTGATCCATTGAGAATTGAAATTATTAAACATGGTTTTAAATATTTCCAAAACATCGAAGGTCCTTTTCTGCCGACTAACAATCGTTCTATGAACAAAAGTTGGTTCTTTAAAAAATTAGGAAATGGTCACGGTGAGCAAGTGATGCGTTCATGGTTGGTTTACTCGCCTTCCAAAAAATCTGCCTTTTGTTTTTGCTGTCTTCTTTTTTTAAAATGCGAAAACCAATCTAGTTTGGAACAAGAAAGCGGATTTAATAATTGGAAAGCACCTGAGAGAATGAATGTACATGAAAATTCAAAAAACCACAGACAATGCTTTACCCAATGGAAAGAACTGGAAAGAAATTTATTTTACAATAGAGGAATAATTGATGCAGAACTTCAACAACAAATTCAAAGAGAAAATCAAAAGTGGTGTGATATTTTGAAAAGGCTGTTGCACTGCATCAAATACCTTGCAATGCAAAATTTAGCTTTGCGAGGACACCGAGAATCACTTCAATCAAATGCTAACTCAGGAAATTTACTTGGTTTACTGAAACTAGTTTCCAATTTTGATCCTGTTATTAAAGATCATTTAAAATTTGCGGAGAGCCATCCTGGATCCACAACATATCTTTCTCCCAACATTCAGAACGAGTTCATTCACATCATAGCATCCACTGTTCGTGCTAACTTGCTTGAAAAGATACATAAAGCAAAGTATTATGGGCTAATGTTTGACTCAACTCCAGATTTAGCCCATCGCGAACAAATGTCTGAGGTAGTTAGGTATGTCGAGATCGATTTCGAGAAAAAAACAGTATATATAAAAGAATCTTTCCTTGGCTTTATCCAACTCAGCGATAAGGATGCAGCTAGCTTAGCCCAAACAATATTGGAGCAATTAGAAAAAGACGATATGAATGTAGAAAATTGCAGGTCACAATGCTATGACAATGCTGCTGTTATGGCTGGCCACAAGAATGGTGTGCATCAAATAATAAAGGAAAAAAACAACCTTGCCATATTTGTCAATTGTGACAATCATAGTCTTAATTTGGTAGGCGTACATGCGGCTAAAGAAGAAGTAATGATGGTTACTTTTTTTGGAACCATCAATGAGTTTTACGTTTTTTTCTCAAGATCAACTCAACGATGGCAAAAACTTAAAGATGCTGTGCCTATTACTTTGAAGTCCGATTCCGATACCAGGTGGAGCGCCAAAACAGAATCAGTAAAACCTGTACACACCTACATTGATGAAATAGTGGAAGTTCTTCAGAACTTAATGGTAGACGAAAGCGCGTCAAATGAAACGAAAAGCGATGCAAAGCAGCTTTATAATAGAATTTTAACGTATGACTTTCTCACATTGCTAGGGTTTTGGAACAAGATTCTTGGCCGAATTGACCGTGTTCAAAAGAGGTTGCAGGATCCTAAAATGAACTTTCATAATGCAGCTTTAGATTTGAAATCGCTCCAAGATTATTTCCAAAGTGAGAGAGAAGTTTTAGTTACTGACTCACTAAAAGAAGGAGTTCAAATTTGCAACGAATGGGGTGTTGAATTTGAAAGACGTCAAAGAAGAAAAAAAAGAATGGATGGCGAAATGTCTAGAGATGTTGGGTTAACAGCAAAAGAAGAAATGGAAATGGTAATAAAAGGGACTGTCGACCGTCTTTTTAATGAATTGAAAACAAGAAGCGTTCGATTAATGGAAATTGATGAAAAATTTGGATTTCTTCTTGATGTGGAAGAGTTGTGCTTCAATACGGAAATCAATCACTTAAAAGATCAATGTAAAAAATTTGGCGAAGTCTACAGTTCTGATGTGGATGGACGAGAACTGTACGAAGAAATTTTGGACTGTAGAATGCTGCTTACTAGCCGTAAGGAAAAAATATCAAGTCCCGAGCAACTACTTATGTTTATAGTTGAATATGGAGACGAAAACGTTTTCCCTAATATGCGTATAGCATTGCAAATATTGTTAACAATAGCTGTGTCTGTAGCTAGTTGTGAAAGATCATTCAGTAAACTTAAACTGATTAACTCTTACTTGAGAGCTTCGATGGGCCGAAGCCGTCTCTGTGATCTCGCTTTACTAAGCATAGAGCGAGAAATTACCGAAGAAATTGACTTTGACAATGTTATTAAGAAATTTGCAGCAATTAAAGCTAGAAAAATAAATTTGTAATGTATGTTACATAAATAAATTGTTTATTTATAATGAATAATAAAGTTTTATTAAAAGTTTGTGTCATCATTTATTAAAAAATTGTAATTAAGCACTTAATGTGGGGGAGGAGGGGCGCGAGATCGGTGTTTGCCCCAGGCGCTATTTACCCTAGGTACGCCACTGTGTATATATATATATACATACATATATTTATATATACACGTATATATACACACACACGCATATATAAATATATATATATATATATATATATATAAATATATATATATATATAGTAACCTAGATCGTAACTAACAAAATTATTGTTATTAACCTATTTTTGTTCATTAACCAATCAAACTATGTGGAGTTTTCTTTGTTGTCTACTTAAAACCATTCTTTTTTGGAGATGCCACTTAACTGAAGACAAACTAGTTAAAAACTCATGCATGAGTATTAAACATTATGGTTTCCAACTTTTCTTAAACTTGGTTTATCAATAATTAGGATCAAAATCTAACTGAACCTAAGGTTCAGTTGGATTTGAGCTCTAAACCATTAAACATTGGTTTAATCAGATGTCACCTCAACTGCAGTGATGATCAAACAATTTTGGTCTAATTGTATTTGATAATTTTTATATATCCAAGACTTTGGGATGTAATGATATATAAAAAAGGGTTGTAATTTTTTTACTCTGATAGTAATAACTATGATCCAATCAAAAATAGCTACATTTTTTCTATAAAAGAATAATTACAAAATAACAAAAAACTGCTGTTTTAAATAAACATATCCTTAACTTGCACATTGATCTGAATATCAGGCTTTTATTACTTTTACAGTATACCCAATATAATAAATCATCACATTTGTAATAGACAATATTAATTACTTGAATTTAAATTATAGTCACATTTAGGTAACTTTTAACTTTAGAAATTATAATTTAACATACAAACACAACTTATCTAAAAACATCTATAGTTTTGTAGTCCTAACATATTTTTAAGATCTAACATATTTTATTTGACGATAGCAATAATACACTTGAATTAATTAATTTTGTAAGCTAAACAAACCAACTTGTTATTTTCACATTTAACCAAAACATGACTGACTGCTATATGCTATATAGTATACCTATATAATATAGATAACACAGTAACACTACTTTTTTTTTTCTGTTGAAAATAGACAAACTTGAAAAACACCAAACAATGTTTCGAATAAGCCTCGTAAAACTGTAAAACGTTTTCTTAATCCAGCAGCATTTTAATTTCAAATTAAATTTGAATACATAAAATTGGTTTTGCGATCAGCTACACTTTGATCAATTCATGGTGTGTATACGCTTACTAAGTTCAGAATTAAGATTAAAGTAGATGCAGACTGTTCTTATTTTAGCTGCTAAAATGATGTTTTAAAAATATTGTAAATTTCTCATTTGCATTAACATACTGTGAGGGCGGCGGATTTTATTTATTAATTTATTTTAATGATGTATTAAAGGATGATGATTATTAAATGTGATTGTGGTGGTTTTATGTAAGCGTAATGGTAGCGCAAATATAGAGAGTGATAGAATGTGAGGTAGGACTGTCAGTGTGTAACGCAGATGTGGTAAAAGCGCGATAGGAGCATCAGAATTTTTAATAAAAATTGTTTACTCAAATAAAGCAATAATAAAAATATTTATAATGATAATATTGCCTTACTTAAAATGAAAGCAAAAGTAAAAATACTTACGACTGATTTTTCTTCTCTTACTTATTTTTCTTAATCAATATTCTCAATTATTTCTCATCAATATATATATTCTCTTAATATTAACTCATACAAATAACAATACATTAATACTTATAACAACGCAAACTGAAAGTTACTCAAATACATTTCCTTACCAAATCCTTCTCATAAGTTCCTCTTTAAGTTGTTCATAAATTCTTTTCATTAAATTCTCTTTAAATCTTCAAAAATCCTTTTCTCATAAAATCCTCTTTTAAAATCTCTTAAAACTTTTTCTTTCTCTTAAAATTCTTTTTTTATAATCTTTCATAACTCTTTCTTAATACTTCTTCAAAAACTCTCTTTAAAACATTTCATCAAAATTTTCCGAAAACATCTCTCTAAAGAGAGGTCTCAAGAAAATCTACTAAAAAAATCTCCCCTAAAAGAAAACGTAAAAATCTAAAAGATTTTCTCAACCGTTCCTTTTTCTATCTGTCCGCAGGTGTTATTTTGAATTCTCGTCCAGACAATAGATTTCTTTTTCTTCAAGTTCGTTCAGTACTTTAGTTTCAACTTCTGAGTCATGGTATTCTTTAAAACAAGTTTTACTAGTTTTCTTTTTATTAGTCTTTATATCAGAGTGGCTACAGAACTTTCTAGAACTTTACTAATTAAAATCATATCATTGTGTTTCAAGTCGTGTTTGCGAAACAGTTTTAATCATTTATGGTGTGACTTATTCATTTTTCATGTTATTAGACATGTGTGTCCACCTGGTGTTTTTTGGTTGACTTACTCTTTTCCTCGTTCGAATGTAGCGTGTTTGAGTCGGGTAAAACTTAAAGATAATGTTTACAATTTTCTTCATCTTCCCTCCTCACATAGCTCCATTCTTCGAAAAAAATCGTCCATTGATTTTTGACTACAGGGTTAGTTCTTCCATGTGGTATGTGTGTACTGTTTATCATGTTGATTATGAAGATCTAACTTTTCGAGATTTGAAGTTGGTACTGTTTCTCTTCTAATTGTGTAGGCTTCGAGAATATTTGAAGTTGGTATTATCGCTCTTCTATTCATGTAGGCTTCGAGATTTGGAATTCGCATTGTCTGTCTTCTATTCGTGCATGTTTCGTGAATATTTGAGTAAACTTGATTTGCGTTTTCAATGTGTTAAACCGTGTAAATATATTTTTAAATACTCCAATAATATAACGTCGTGCATATACTTCAATTACATATACTTCAATTTCATATACTTCAATTACATATACTTCAATTACATACTTCAATTTCATATACTTCAATTACATATACTTCAATTACATATACTTCAATTACATATACTTCAATTACATATACTTCAATTACATATACTTCAGTTACATATACTTCAATTACATATACTTCAATAAATTTCTTAATAATACAATGAAAATTTGTTACCCCTTACAGATACTTAAATGTAAATCTTGAAAACATAATGTGAAAAATGGAAAAAAGAAAATAGACAAATCATCTCAAAAATAAAATGGCGTAGGCACTAAGTAGCAAAGGCTAAAACCTGAAAAAGTGCCTTGAGAAAAGTTAAGTTTAAAAAAAGGTGAAATGCAAAGCTTGATTAACTAATTTAAACCTCGATGCTGCATTTCACACAAAATACGTTTGATCGTCATAGTCATTGATATCGATATCGTTGTTGTCGTAGTTGTCGTCGTTGTCGTATCATGATAAATCATCTTAAATCATCATTTTAAGTCATCTTCATCTTTATCAATCATCATCATCATCATCATCATCATCATCATCATCATCATCATCATCATCATCATCATCATCATCATCATCATCATCATCATCATCATCATCATAATTAAAAGTTATCAAATTATCAAATTAAACGTTTTAAATCGCTTACATGGGTAGGGTTCGCGAATCTCCCTATGCGTTATCCAAGCGCATGTTACCCGTAATACCTTTTATTTACTTTCCTTGAAATTCGTTTACCTTTTTGGTAAATCCGGAACAAAATAGTAAAATGATTATGTTATTTGTTATTAATTCTACTTTGTTTAACTTTTGATCGTATTTTTGCGTTTTATCTATTGATGCTCTTGCTTTTCCATTAACATCTGTCGGTGTTTTGAACATAATAGCCTGGGGATCTTTACTTTCGTTTTTCGTTACTTTACTTAATGCATTATAATCATTCATAAAAGTTGTATTTTCGTAGTCGAGTACTGCTTAAATAATGGTGACTCAAAAATATTATTCTCTTGATAAGAGTTAGTGATTATATAATTCCTTATACTTTGTTTTTTGAGAAAGATTGGGAACTGTAAAATGCTTGAGGAGCACGAAGTTTGGATTTCGAAGAGAGCTTTAAACTTATTTTCTACCTTGTTAACGTGTTCATTGATAAGTCGTTTAGCCATGTTAAAATTATATTGGTTCATGATCGGTGGTTTTCGCACAAAGAAGAAATATTGGAATGAATAAAAGGAGTTGTAAAAGTAGAACTGTCATAGTGAGGCTTCTACTTTCCTTATACGGCTCAGAAAAACGGAATGAACGATTGATTGACATGTGATTGGGTGGAAAGTGGGGTAGCTGATCTGAAGTAATGTTCTTTAGAGTTAGAGGATAAAGCGTTTTCACTGGTTCAGAAGTATACTCTAAATCTTTGAAGAGTCTCCATTTTGTAGGGAACACATTTGCATCTTTGAGGATTCTGATATCATGATTATTATTAACTTTTAACTGAGTTGTGCCTTGGTTTTCTGAACTTGTACTTAAGTCTTTTAGAGAACTTAAATTCATTTGGTTAGAGATACCGCTCTCTCTATGTTCTTCTATAGTCGTACAATACTCTTTATCAGTTGATGGATTCAAAGTATCATTGTTAAAAGGTGTTTCAATAATTCCCTGCTGATCTTCGTTGCCATCATTATAATTACCGTTTTCTGATTGAATTTTAATCTCTAACTCAGTTCTGCTACTTAAGTCGTTGTTGCTTTCATTAAGGTAGTCTAATGCTTTTAACATCGGGAAAATACCAATATGTCCTTGATTTTTGTAACATAAATTTGGTATTTGAATCAGTGTTTGATCAACTAAAAGCTGCTGCTTTGATTTATCTTCTAAGATAATATTTTCCTCTAACTGATATGGGCCATCATTAATTTCTAAAGATAGCTTGTTTTTTTTAAAGTCTATAATCCCATTGTACTCTGTGAGGAAGTCTTTGCCAAGTATGACATCATAGTTGAGATTCTTAATGACATATGTTTTAAACTGGTATGTATGCTTCTCAATTTCGAACTCTAAGGTAAACATTCCCTTTATGGACAGTGTTTGACCGTTGGCAGAAGTAACTCGTGGTAAGTCACTTTTTTGTAGGGTTACATTGTTTCCAGCATTCTTAAGCATTTTGTATAGGTCATAACATATAGCAGTGATAGCTGCTCCAGTGTCGATTAGTATTCTTGTCCAATGATTGCATACCTTCCCCCATATGTTAAGATTAGTTGTTTGAGGCACAGTTTTCTTTTTAGATATTTGGTCCGTATCTTGATCAAACATAGGTTCTTGACTTAAATCTACCAATCTAACTGGTATGATTGTCTCTTCTAGTATCTCTTTCTTTTGGTTGGAACTGACCAAATCGTTTACTTCCTCGTTGTTTTCTGGCGTAAACTGTTGGTATGTAACAAAATCTTCTATCTCAGCTTTAGAGGTATCAACTGGTAATTCGGAGCAACAATTGGTAATGATTTCATCAGCGTCATTTTGGTCAACTCTTATAACATTTTCGATGTCTGGTGTGTAATATCCGTGTTCGGCATAATAGACACATGCCTTGTATTGTTAGCATTTTTACTGTGAATAAAAACATGGCGGTTAGCACGGTTTAGCTTATGTTGTATTCAGTTCGTGATTCAACACAAACATCAAATATTACATGGTACCAGAAGTAAACCTGTGTTTAAAATAAAATGGAACAACTTAGACCATTAGAATTATGAATTTAAATGGCAATGTTTCAGAAAACTGGAGAAAATGGAAGCAGAGATGGAATCTTTATAAAATAGCTTCAGGAGTCAATGACAAAAATGAAGATATTCAATGTGCCATTTTCCTTCACATGATTGGCGAAGACGCTTTAAGAGTATATGATACATTCATCTTCACAATCGAAGAAAAAGACAAATTAACACCTTTAGTTCAAAAGTTTGAATGTTATTTCAACCCAAAAAAAAAAAACATAACTTATGAACGATATTTATTTAATACATGTATCCAAGATAGCAGACTATTTACTGACTTCTTGATTGATTTACAAAATAAAGCTAAAACATGCGAGTTTGGAACCCTCGAGGAAAGCCTTATACGAGACAGAGTAGTCTGTGGTATCGACTCTAAAGCTGCCAGAGAAAGACTACTTCAAGACACTGAGCTCACTCTAGAAAAAACAATCAGTTTTATGAGAGCATATGAAACATCAAAAATACAACTAAAAGCCCTTGAAAATACAATCCAGGCAGATTCCATAAACAAACATGGAAACAGAACTAAATTCAACTCACTAAAGATTGATAAACCCTTACAAAAACCTTGCTATTACTGTGGATCACAACATACTTCCTCGTTTTGCCCAGCATATGGCCTAAAGTGCACAGCATGTGGAAAACTTAACCATTTTGCCAAAGTATGTAGATCCAAAACCAATCGCTTTAATACTAATACTGTAGACCAAGTTGATCAAAAGGAAGTTAACGTTGCAGAGCTATATATTTATCATGTTGCAGCATCGATGGAATGTGCTGACGATTTAACAGCAAATATTACAGTTAACAACAAAAATATAACATTTAAATTAGATACTGGAGCCCAATGTAATGTCATTCCATACAACGTCTACAACTCTATTCCTAGAAGACCTCCTCTCAAAAAAACAATAACCAGACTAAAATCATATGGAGGAAACAATATTCCTGTACTAGGAACTTGCAATCTAACTGTTGAAAATAATAACATTTCACAAGTGTGCCAGTTTTTTGTTGTATCTCTATCCAATGTAAAACCACTTCTTGGTCTAAGTTCCTGCAAATCTCTTGAAATACTAAACATTAACAATGTTGAAATTGATAAAGCTAACATTTTAAAACATTATGGTGACGTTTTCACTGGTCTTGGTTTAGTTAAAGGAAACTATCACATCGCAGTTGCTGAAAATGCAATCCCAGTCATTCATGCACCAAGGAAAGTACCAATGACTATCCTTCCTAAACTTAAAAGCACACTTGACCGTTTAGTTAAAGCCACAGTGATCTCAAAAATTTCTAAACCGACACCTTGGGTACACTCATTGGTCATCATAGAAAAAAAAGATGGATCTTTAAGATTATGCATTGATCCGAAAGAACTAAACAAGTCTGTTTTAAGACAATACAAAACCACTCCATCTACAGAAGAAATCTCTAGCAAACTTTGCGGCAACAAAGTTTTCACTGTTATAGACATGGCTGATTGCTATTGGCATATAAAACTAGATGAACCTTCTTCAGAGCTATGCACATTTAACACTCCATATGGCAGATACAAATTCAACCACATGCCATTCGGCATATCATGCGCATCTGATGCTGCACAGGAGATGATTGAACTTAATTTTGGTGATATCCCAAATGTTTTGGCTATCCACGATGATTTGATTATTGCAGCTAAAACAGATACAGAGCATGATACAATTTTCCAAGAAATCCTACAACGAGCTCGTGAGAGAAACATCAGATTCAACCTAAAGAAAATACAATTTCGAGTATCTGAGGTCAAGTATCTTGGCAACATAATCAGCCATGAAGGCATAAGAATTGATCCTGAAAAAACTAAAGCCATATCTGCATACCCATTACCTACATGTCAAGCAGATTTGCAACGGCTCTTAGGAATGGTCAACTATCTGCGACAATTTATCTCAAATATGTCAGAGATAACTGCTCCCCTTCGCCAGCTGCTTAAAAAAGACATACTCTGGTCATGGAACCATGAACATACCAGTGCTATAGAAAAAATTAAACAGATTCTTTCATCTTCTCCTGTACTCTCATTCTTTGACACTTCAAAAGATGTCCAGATTCAGGTAGACGCATCTTCACATGGATTAGGAGCCTGTATTATGCAAGAAGGTCACCCGATCAGCTATACTTCCCGTAGTTTAACCACAGCAGAACAGAGATATGCCCAAATAGAGAAAGAACTTTTAGCAATAGTTTTTGCTTGTGAACGTTTTAACCAATATACCTATGGGCGACAGGTCTCCATAGAAAGTGATCACAAACCTCTTGAATATATCTTGCACAAGCCGCTGTCAGAAGCACCACCTCGCATACAAAGATTTCTGATAAGACTTCAAAAATATCAAGTTGTAGTAAAATATGTTCCAGGTAAAGATCTACACATTGCTGACTCCTTATCACGTGCCCACCTCAACATTTTTGACGAAGATGATAGCCTAAATGAGGACTGCAACGTTATGATCCACACTTTAGTTCAAAATTTGCCAATATCAACAAATAGACTAAAGCAATTGCAGCACGACACTAAACTTGACCCTGCGCTCTCTCAAATAACAAACTATATAACTTATGGTTGGCCCCTACACCAACAAATGCTTTGCGGTGAAGAAAAGAAATATTGGAACATCAGAAATAACTTACACATAGCAGAGGGAATAATTCTAAAAGAAAATAAAATAGTCATACCAACCGCTATGAGACCCCTCATATTAAGACAGCTCCACTTATCACACCTTGGCACCGAGAAGACAAAAGCTAGAGCGAGAAATGTTGTTTACTGGCCAGGACTTACAAGCGACATTGATAAACTAATACTTAACTGCAAAAAATGCCTTAAATACCGTAATAACAACAAAAAGGAAAAAATCATTCAACACGACATTCCTGACTTACCGTGGAGTAAAGTAGGATCAGACATATATGAGTTGCATGGAAAAATCTATGTAATTGTTATAGACTACTTTTCTAAATTTATAGAGAGCAGTGTCATTCCTGACAAAACGGCATTCTCTGTTATCAAGTTCATGAAAACCATTTTTACTCGTCACGGAATACCTTCAAATCTCATTGCCGATAACAACCCCTACAACAGTGCAGAGTTCCTTAACTTCTCAAAAGAATATGGGTTCAACTTCACTCCATCAAGTCCTAACTACCCCCAATCAAATGGTCTCAGTGAAATGGGCGTGAAAATTATGAAGAAAATACTAAAAAAATGCGACAACCCTGAACTTGGCCTTCTAGAATACCTTAACACGCCTCTTACAGGTATGGACTACTCTCCATCCCAACTTCTCATGAACAGAAGAACGCGAACAACCCTACCTGTGCACCGTGATTTACTTATACCAGCAGTTCCACTAAATGCTTATAGCCAGATCACCAAGTCCAGAAATCGTCAAAAACAATACTATGACCGGAACGCATCTGAACTCCCAAATCTCGTAGCAAACGACACTGCCTGGATGAAAAAAGATGGAACATGGAAGAAAGTGACAGTTAAAGAAAAACTAACACTACCCAGATCATACAACGTGGTAGATAAATATGGAAGAGTATATCGACGCAATCGTAAACATCTGATTAAAACCAATGAGCAACCACTAGCATATCAGCATGAGCAACTTGATTTACCATACGATTTACCGGCAGTTAGCACACCTCCTACCTTAAATGAGGAAACAGCAAGAAATGAAATAGAAGAAGCTACAATCATTCCCGAAACTCTATCGACTGAACCACAGCCTGACGTACGCAGATCGTCAAGGACTAAAAACAGACCTGCCTACTTGAGGGACTTCATTTAACTGTGTATATTATAAAGAACTTATTAACTATATGATATATATGCATATCTTTTTAAAAAAAAAAATTTTTACTGTGAATAAAAACATGGCGGTTAGCACGCTTTAGCTTATGTTGTATTCAGTTCGTGATTCAACACAAACATCAAATATTACATGGTGGATCGATAATCACACTTGATTCATCATCTACAATTTCTGGATCTTCGTATGTGAAATTTTTCATATTTTTGGCTTCATGATTTATTGCACTAAGATATTCCTTGTTGCTCATTTCTCCTTTCTTTTGTGAAAAAGACTTTTGTTCCATTATGTAATGTGACAAATATCGAACTTGTTCTCATAGATAGTTTACCTCCTGGGTGGTCTGTTCACTAGTTTCTCGTAGGTTCTCAATCTCGTATTGTAGACGATTGTTCTCATCTTCATATGAAGGGTCCTGTGGAGTGTAATCCAGTCTATAATATGACATATGATCTCTCTCTGGTGTATGGTAGTAGTAATTGGTGTTGGTTTCATATGGATATTTCTCATCAAAAGTTGGTATCTGATTGTTTGTATAAGGTATGTATCCATAATCATAACTGTCATCCCAAAGGTACTCTTCAGCATGATCATATTCAAAGGTCTTGTCGTTTTCATATTCAAAATTATTCTCTTGATGTTCAGCAATACTATCCACGCCTAGTATACGAATTGATATATCCCTCCTTTGACCTTCATGGGTACCTGTTCGTATATTTTGTACGTTATTCCATTTGTTATTTTGTGGTCTTGATTTTACGTAATTATTCTTATAAGTTTGTTGTGAATTATTTGAGGTAATGGATCTCCAATTTTGGTTATTCGAATCGGGTTGAATGTATTTATTGCCCATGTTTCTGTTCTGGTTATCAAAATTTCGTGGAGTCCAGTTTCTATTGTTTCTCCATTGCGGTTGTTGCGTAAAGTTTTTCCTGTACAGATACTGCGAGTTGTTATTTTGTGGAATCCTGGGATCTTGATATTCTTGTCAGCATTGTCTTGCCAAATGTCCCGTCTTATTGCATATAAAGCAGGTTGGTTGATTTACTGTAACTGGGTTATAATCCTGATTTTGGCCAAAGTTACTATTCGTTTGTCTCTGTAGACGCATTTTTAGCTTTCTGTTCTCGTCTTTCAGCCTTGCAACTTCTCTGGTCGCATTTTCGGGGTTGGCTAAATTCGCAGGTGTGGCGCTATACGCAGCCACAGGTGGTGTGTCGCTATCAGCAAAAGATACAGTGTTATGCTTAGTAGACTGGTTTTGTAATTTTGTCATGGTCTTTATTACGGTTTCGACTATGCGAGCGTCACCATCAATGTTTACTGAATTATTTACTCTAGCAATTCTGACTGCTTGTGTGTATGTTTCTGGTTGGCTTAAGAGAAGTTTTCTCTTTAAATTGGGATTAACTCCTTGAATAAAAAGATCTCTTTATTTTCTTCCGAAACTTTTAATTCTTGCGATAGCTTCTCTAAATTTGCTATAAAATGCTCAAGCCCTTTTTCTCCTTCTTTTAGTCCATACAGTTGGGTTTTCTTAATCCAAATACGTTCTGGTGGTTAATACTCATTCTGAAAAGCTTGTTGTATTAATTGTAAATCTTGTCTTATCTTGTTTGGAAGGGATTCATAAAATATCGAAGCAGATTTATTTAAGCAAAGTGGAAAAGCGCAAAGTTGTTCATTATTGTCCCATTTGTTAAATGTGGCAGTTCTCTTAAATTGAAGGAAAAATTCTTTTACATCATCATCTGGTCCTCCGTTAAACTGTGGTAAACTAGACTTATCGATTGTTGGTCTTAATGAGGTTGTAATCTTTTCTAACCAATTAAGAGTGTTTCTCTCATCTTTTTGTCTAATCAAAGAAGTTTTGGCTTCTTGTTCTGCCGTGGAATTTAATAGTTTTCTGACAACCTTTTCTATCTTCTTTTCACTTATAATTTTATCAATATACTCATCTCGCCTATCATTTTCCTCGTGTCCTAGAGAGTCTCGATCAAAATTATCTATTGGTAAAACTTCAATGCCCGGTGTGATACAGTTGGGTGCAGATGGTGTTTTTGAGTAAAATAGTGGTATAACATTAGGATTGTTACTATGAGGTGAACCTGAATGACTCGCCATAATTTTTTTGGTGTTGAGAAGAAAATGTTTTAAATGTTTTCAAAAATGGGCCTCCGTTTGTTTGAAAAATTCCTTTCTATTCTTTTCTTCTCTTAAACAAAAATTTTTTTTTTGATGTTTTGCCTTTTGTTTCAAAAATAAATTATTTAAATGTTTGAAAATAGTTAATAATGAAAGAGTCTAAAGTGTGAACCGTGCAAATATCTCACTGATTTATGAAGAAATGAGTGAATAAAGTTGATCTCGGTAGGAATCTCCAGTGTGAGGGCGGCGGATTTTATTAATTCTTTTCTTTTTATTCGTTTTTATATTATGTTCAGAGTATATTTGAGTGATGTAAAAGTGTGGGATAGCGATAATGAAAGCAGCGATGTGAGTGTGAGGGCGGCGGATTTTATTAATTAATTTTATTTTATTTTTTTATGTTAAGGATGATGATTATTAAATGTGACTGTGGTGGTTCTATGTAAGTGTAATGGTAGCGCAAATATAGAGAGTGATAGAATGTGAGGTAGGACTGTCAGTGTGTAACGCAGATGTGGTAAAAGCGCGATAGGAGCATCAGAATTTTTAATAAAAATTGTTTACTCAAATAAAGCAATAATAAAAATATTTATAATGATAATATTGCCTTACTTAAAATGAAAGCAAAAGTAAAAATACTTACGACTGATTTTTCTTCTCTTACTTATTTTTCTTAATCAATATTCTCAATTATTTCTCATCAATATATATATTCTCTTAATATTAACTCATACAAATAACAATACATTAATACTTATAACAACGCAAACTGAAAGTTACTCAAATACATTTCCTTACCAAATCCTTCTCATAAGTTCCTCTTTAAGTTGTTCATAAATTCTTTTCATTAAATTCTCTTTAAATCTTCAAAAATCCTTTTCTCATAAAATCCTCTTTTAAAATCTCTTAAAACTTTTTCTTTCTCTTAAAATTCTTTTTTTATAATCTTTCATAACTCTTTCTTAATACTTCTTCAAAAACTCTCTTTAAAACATTTCATCAAAATTTTCCGAAAACATCTCTCTAAAGAGAGGTCTCAAGAAAATCTACTAAAAAAATCTCCCCTAAAAGAAAACGTAAAAATCTAAAAGATTTTCTCAACCGTTCCTTTTTCTATCTGTCCGCAGGTGTTATTTTGAATTCTCGTCCAGACAATAGATTTCTTTTTCTTCAAGTTCGTTCAGTACTTTAGTTTCAACTTCTGAGTCATGGTATTCTTTAAAACAAGTTTTACTAGTTTTCTTTTTATTAGTCTTTATATCAGAGTGGCTACAGAACTTTCTAGAACTTTACTAATTAAAATCATATCATTGTGTTTCAAGTCGTGTTTGCGAAACAGTTTTAATCATTTATGGTGTGACTTATTCATTTTTCATGTTATTAGACATGTGTGTCCACCTGGTGTTTTTTGGTTGACTTACTCTTTTCCTCGTTCGAATGTAGCGTGTTTGAGTCGGGTAAAACTTAAAGATAATGTTTACAATTTTCTTCATCTTCCCTCCTCACAATACCATATGTCATATAACTATTTAAAATAATTACTTCTAAACAAAATCAAATGTGGCAAGTGAAACTTTGTGTTTAAACTTAAACAGATTTATATCTCAGGAATAGATGGAAAATAATGCAATTACTGTTTTCTTATTAACAACTTTTATCATCAGATCTGCCATTTGTAGTGAAATCACATTTTGACAAGGCGCATAATTTCATGCAATAAAAACTTTGAACGCCTGGAGAATGCAGATAGTTCAAAAATAAAGCTAGCGGAAAATGCAGATAGTCTAATTTTGTTTTACGCGGAGATTACAGATAGATCAATTTTGTTTTTCGCGGAGATTGCAGATAGTCCGATTTCGCGCGCAGCCATCGATATATTATATATAGGGACAGGCGAAAAACACGAAAACACGGAAGCCGTGTTTTCCGTCATTTGCCGTGTTTTCCGTGTTTTCTGAGAAATCCGTGTTTTTGTCAAATTTACCGTGATTTTCTGTTTTTTTTTAAAATTAACTCGCTCTCTAGAGCGAGTTAATTTTAAAATTGCTTTATTTGAGTAAAAATTAAAATTGCTTTATTTGAGTAAACAATTTTTATTAAAAAGCAATTACCACTAACAACAAGTAAGTAAGAGAATAGATATTCTCTTACTTACTTGTTGTTAGTGGTAATTGCTTGACGTCAATTCATCTGTCATTTCCGGTTAGTAATTACCATTTTTTCGTAAACAAGTTGTGTGTCAATCAATAAACATCTTACATTTAATTATGTTGAAGAAAGCCGTGAATGTTTCTTGTGCCGAGCGCGCAAAACAGTATCCCAAGGGAACTTTGCACGCCGACGATGGCCGTCTCTTTTGCACAAGTTGCATTTAAGGCGGTATCTGAGTCACGTAATGCACGAAATCTTGCTAAGTTTGAATTAGTGGAGGCATTTACTGCAGCTAACATACCGCTAAACTAACTTGATCATCCTAAGCTAAAGAAATATTTACAGACGAATGTGAAGAACCTTGGGGCACTACCATGTGCAAGTCACCTACAGCGCGATTATCTACCGAAAGTTTTTGATGTTACTCATGATGAATTGAAAGTCCGTGTTGAAGCAGCATCTTAAGTTGTTGTAGCCACTGATGAGGCCAGCGATTCCCAAGATTGTTTCGTTTTACATATACTGTTTATGCTACCAGTAACAAGTTCTGATGAAACGCAGATGAAGGCGGTAATAGTTAATCTGGTCTATTTAGAAAACGTTAATGCAACGATAGTCAGTCAGGCAATTATTAAGACCCTGAACAAGTTCAACGTTAACTTCAATAAAGTCAGTGCATTTGTTACAGACTATGCCAGTTACATGACGAAGACTATGAGAAATCTCCAAGGGATACCCCCCCCCCCCACTGTGTTTATTTGTCATGTAATGTTTTTAATTCAGTAAGCTTAGAGCTAAGTGAATAATTTCAATTTAGAGACTTCAGAAACAAAGTTGAACAAACGGTCATAAAATCTTAGTTAAAACACAGTTTTTGCTTATTGAAGCTATTTCACTATGAATAAAAATGTGGCATTTTGATGCCGTGTTTTTTCCGTGTTTTTTACGATTTTTATTAAAGTAGGCCGTGTTTTTCGCACTTTTTTACCGTGTTTTTCGCCTGTCCCTAATAATATATCATTGGTTATATGTTAGGTTGCTAACGAACTTTTTGCGAACCGTTAAGAACTATCCATTCATAACAAATCGGAGTAAGAAGATTTACGTGAGTTTAATGCTAAAAAAGTAATCTGAGCTAATTATACTTATTCTCAATATTTTTAATACATACTAATGTTATCTAGAAAGCTCGACACTTTATCCCTGAAAGATAAAGTGTCGAGCTTTCTAGATCTATTTAGTTCTATTTACTAACATGATTTAGAGTAGCCAGGAAATAAACGAAACTAGGATGACCTAAAATGACAGAGACTCAGAAGTCAGATCTTTCTGCAGATAAAGACAATTTAATTAAGTAAGTGCATGTATTTATTTATTTTTATTTATGTTTTTAACAAAACCTTTATAAAAAAAATTATAAACTAAATGATAATTATTATGCAATCATTTCATCATAAATCCTCCCATTGCCTTACTAGAAACTTTTTTTAATTATATACTTTAGTCTGCTGTAGCTATAAAAATCTTACTAAATTGTGCTGAGAAACAAACATCAATATTTAAATTGTGATTTAAATATATGCTCTTAAAACAATCATATAGTGGTTAAATGTTGCAATTTTTCCATTTTTCTCAAGATCTTACCAGGCAAAGAGCCAAGCATTGCTCATTGAAATGTTACAAGAAGGCTATCATTTGGCATTTAGAGAGCTATTTAATTTATTGCAAAATTATACAGAGCTTGGAGAGCAATCTGAAGCTCTTCTTTACATCCGAGATAAATTAACTATTGCGGAATATGCACAAAGAAAAGGTAGAAAATACTTTTAATTCTGAAAACACATTTTTTGCTTATTTATGTTTAAAACCAAGCCATAATTTACAATCAAATTTTTAAAATGAGGTGGTTTTTAGTGCTATCTTTTTTTATAATTAAACTGCTTATTACTAATTGAGCTTTTAACAGATTGATACAGTAAAGAATTTAAGATTTTTGTGTAATTATTATCTTTAAAAAAAGAAAAGTTCAGCAAATTCTTAACTAACAGTATTCCTAAGACAAAATGCCAATAAATCTAAAAACTTAACAAAAGTAGTTGCCTGATAAAAAAAATCTAAACAAAGTAACTAAGTACCTAAATTTGCTTGTTCATTTTATCAAGATTTCTTGATTAAAAAGTTAGGTCATACACACATCTGTGTGTGTGTGTGTGTGTCTGTGTGTCTGTATGTGTCTGTGTGTGTGTGTGTCTGTGTCTGTGTCTGTGTCTGTGTGTGTCTGTGTGTGTGTGTGTCTGTGTGTTCAAATAATTATAAATTATAAATTTTTTTTTAAGTTTACACAAATATTTTACATTTTATTATTCTTATTTATCTATCTTATCACTACAACTATATTATTAGTTATATATATTAAATAGATAGTATTTCATTTCAGGAGATTTTGAAAAGGTTTATGATTCTCAAGTGACTTTAGCTAGATATTTCCAAGAAAAAGGATATAAATCACTTGCTATTTTATATTATGAAAGTTCATACCAATCAAGCAGTAGGCTTAAAGGTGAAGGCAGAAAGAAAGAAGCAGAAGTAGTTTACTATTTAGGAAAGTTTGCAGAGCTGGAACAAGACTATTGCAATGCACAAAAATATTTTGAACAATTGAAATCACTAACAAAAGGATGTGACTGGTATCAAGATGGTTTTTTATTTTATGAACTTGCTTGTGAATGTCTTCAAAGAGTTTATATTCAAAATGCTGTAAAGGTAGTTATGATGAGGATTTTGAATAGAATAGATATAGAAAACATATTTTTATTCAGTGTTAAAACATTTTGTCTACTAAATACAGTTTGAGTAAGAAATTTTAAAAGTGGAAATTAAATAATATGAATTTTTGATTGAAATTATTTTTATATTTGATATTTACCATCTTTGCATGAATATCATTTATGGATAACTATTCAAAAATAAAGAATTTGAACAATTCACAATATTTGCTCCATGTTAATGATTTTGCTGAAGGAAAAAAATCAAACTGCTGGTAAACAGCAAGTGAATTGATAGATTAATCTTTGGTGACAAAATTTGGCAAAGTTCTTGAGCACTTAAAGTTTATTGAATTTTTAATCACACAGCCTCACTTTATTTATTGTTTTGTTTGTAAAATGTTAATTTTCTTTTGTTGAAAATTTTTTTTACTTGTATCAATTAAAAGTTGTTAAAAATCTACAACTGTTGTAATTTGCATCCTAACACTAAAACTAAAGACAAACACCCTAAAAGAACCATCCAATGTTATGTGGCAAAGGTAAAAAACAATTAATCAATGTCTTGTAAGTCTGGATTAGACAGAAATCTTAAAGCTATTACTATTAGGAACATCAATCATCTGAAAGGTCTCTTAAACAACCAGTCTGGAATTTCATCATGAAAAGTTACAAATAAATTTGTGTGATTACTCCAACATAACAAAAACATTAAAAACAAAACACTTATTGTTTAAAAAAAAGCTTGTCACACTGATAAACAGTTAGAACAGTTGCAACTGAATTGTTGAAAAATTTGTTATATTCAGAAACTGTGAATTTAGCATTGATGATGAATTGAATTTTATGCTAAAGCATACAAATAAAATTTCTAATGCTGGATTTTACTCGAAAAAAAATGAAATAAAAAATGTACCAAAAAAGTAAAATATAAGTGCAAAACAACTTCTTGTGTCGGTTAGCATATCCCCTTTTGGAATCTCTCAACTATTTACATTTTATGCTGAGCTGACAAATAACAGTGTTTAAAAATGGTTGCAAAATCAGAAAGTTGATTCCTTTTTTTTAATGAACATCACAGCAATGGTAATTATGTATTTTATTCTGATCTAGCTTTTTCGCACTATGTCAGAAGTGTGACCCATTACCTGGATGATAAAAAGCATCCTTTATGTTACAAAAGTTGATAGTCTGCCTTGTGTCCCAGAATAATGACCTATTGAGGATTTCTGGTCAATCCTTAAAAGCTATGTGTATGAAAACAATTGGGAAAGTGAAAATGAAGGTGAACTGTGAGAAAGAATCTGTTCTTCAGAAAAGTTGATAAAAGTTGTACAACGTTCGTGCGAACATGTATACAGAAAAGATGGCGTAGTACATCTTCATAACGAGAAAGCATTATTTCAGTCCCGAAAGTAAAAATTAAAAATTGCTTACCATTCCTTACTAATTTTTTGTTCATTAAACATTTCTATGTATTATTACTGCTTGTGTTCATTTTATGCCTCATTTTTGTCACTAGGGGTTAAAATGAAATTTTTAGTATGTTGAAAGAAGAAAACTTAAAATGGGATAAATTTTTTCTATAATCTGCTTTATAGGCATTGCTTTCAAAAATTTTGCACAACCTGTAAACATTTCAAAGATCATTTTAATTATATAACTATATGAATTTGTTAAGTACTCTCCATAATGCTGTTTTCCATAAATTTGTTGATTTAGATTTTTCATTGAAGCTGCTTCATTTTCTATTTTTTAGATGGACCATGTTACAGAGAAATTGAAGATAGTTAATATTTTAAACATGGCTTACTTAACTGTTAAAGAAGGTTGACTAGTTATTTGGATAGCATATTGATTTTTGCAATTTCTGTCTCCATTTGTTCAAGGGGTAGATTATTAATTTTTTTGAATAAAAAAGTTTCCAATTGTTAAATAAATTTTAAATGCTTTTAGGTGGCAGTACTCATTCTCTTGGTGATGTTATCCTCATCACTGGAGATATGCATGCTAGCTTTGGAGAGTTAATTGTAGCCATTAATTACTACAAAGAGTACTTAGAGCTTTGCAAGTCTGTTAAAGATAATACAGGAGTTCTAAAAGCTTACCAAGCACTTGCAAGTGCTTATGAGAGGTAGTTGTTAGATTTCAATGTTTTGTGTAATCTTCAAAACCATTAACAAACAGGAAAAAAACTTCAAAGTACTAATGAAGTAAGTTATTGATGCATTTGTTGCTTAAAATATAATTGCTCAAAGACGTTAGTGTATATTTATTTACCTACTTAAAAGATAAGAAATCAATCAAAGAATTTAATTAGTTCAAATTGCATATATAATACATTGTTTAATGTACCTGATAAAGGATATTTAGATTTTCTTTTATAGAAAAAAAAATTTCTTTATAAAGATAAAGTTTAATTAACTAATTAATGTTAGGGTTTTTTATTGTTGTTGTTGTTTTTTTGCAGTCTACTCAATAAAAAAATGAACTAGATGTATATAATTAAGAAAACAGTCTATTAGAGATTCTTGTAGAAATTATTCTACAAGAATCTCTGATAGACTGTTTAATTAAAATTTACTAATTTTAGATAAAAATTTTAAAATCCTTCAAAACTTTTTAAGCTTAAAATGATTTTGAAATTGATCTTAAGATTTGTTAGATTTAAAAAAAATGTGATCACCAAAAAATCTATCAAATTTCTTATGTAAAAGATTTCTTTAAAATGTCTTATCAAAATAAATCTCATTTAATTTAGAGCTGATGACATAGAAAAAGCTTTAGAATGTTTGAAAATGTTGCTTGATGAAGCACAAAAATTGAATGGTGCTAATTGTATATTTGAAACATGCAAAGAAATTGGAGCTCTTTATAATTCTCAGGTAAATGATTTTTATGGCTTTCAAGTTATAAGTAGTAAAAAGAATGAAAACAGTTTGTTAGTGAACAAATATCTATGTATATATATGTATAGTAAAACCATATCAGATAATATGTTTTTCTGATCCTATGGGATTATTTCAAAACTTTAAAAAAGATGATGGAAAATCATATCAGATCAAAAATTACCATCTAGCATGATAGAACTTGATTGAATTTGTTAAATGCAGTTACGAAAAAAACTATCCAGACAAACTATTTTTAGATATAATTCTATATTAAATGAAGGAAACCTCATACTGTTATATATTTTTGTAGCTCTTGACAAGCTCTATCTAAGTGTACCATCAAACATTTACTACACTAGTTAGATGTCTCCTTTGGTAAGAAAAATTAAAATGACTATAGAAAAAAAGTATCCAGACAAAAATTTTTTTTTCTTTTTCGTCAATTATTTCTTCAATATTTAACCCATCCTCCTTTATTAGTTAATACTTTGTTAGTTCTCTTAGGTATTGACTCAACCAGGCTGTTACACCTCATTATATCTATAGAATTCCAGCATTTTCTGAGTGCTTCCTCAATATAGTCTTTTTTCATTCCAACTGAAACATCCCCAGACCATGACATACTTGTCATGCTTTATTGTCTGCTTAACATGCTTTTGTTTCATTAATTCACCTGGTCTTCTCCATGTCCAATGTCTACCATCTGAACCATTAAGGCATATATTTGTTTTGTCCAATCATAATACTTTCTTCAAATCATCAATGGTCCAGTTTTAATAATTCTTTACAAACCCAGGCCTCTTTGCAATATGTCGTTTGGTAAGTAACTGTTTTTTGGCAAGTGCTCTACCATGTAAATCATACTCATGCAGCCTGTTTCTAACAGTTTAAGGACTTATATTGACTAACTCGAGTTCTCTGAGTTGTTCTGCCAATATCTGTTACCTCTGGTCTCACAGAATTTTCAACCAAAGTGAGGATTTTTCGATCAATCCTTGGAGTTGTTTTTCCGTAACTGTATCTCTAAGGATCAGAAGTACCTACTACTGGCTGTTTTATAGGCTTCTGATTCTTTCTTCTTCGTTGCTTTTTATGAGCTTTTGATTTTAATTTAAAATGTCCCATGAAAATGTTAATGCTTTTCTGGAATATATTGCAAAATCAAACTTTATTATTGTGTGTTAAATGTTGGCTTGGTTTAAACCCTAATAAGCACGTTGAGCTCCCTTTAAAGTTCCGGTTTTGTAGTTTTCAAAAATATCGAATTCTTACCAGAGCTTTTTTATAAAACAAAGAGGTTTAAATATATTTTCTTTTACACTACCGGTTAAAGTTCATCTCACGAATTTAACAAAATGTAATAAAAAAACAATATTTTCTTTACTGTATTTTGGTAGGATTGTTTATAAAAATGCAACCATTATTAAAGACAAAATATTTTGAGTTTCACAAAACTTTTGAAGATTTTTTTATATTTTTAATTCTTCATATATCCACCTTTTGCCTGAATAGTAGTAGTGCATACTCTGGGGGTTTTGTAATTAGTTTATCAATTGATTCCGTTGTAATTTTATTACAACAAGTTTTTAGAAATGTTTAAAACTGTTTTGTATTGGTCGGTTGCATTTTCTTCACGTTTTTGACCAACTCGTCCCACAACAGCTCGATCGGGTTACAATCAGGAGATCGAGGAGGTCATTCTCTATTTATATTAGTTCTATTTGCTTTACTTTAGCTGAAATGTAATTCCGGCCTTATTTAGAACTTTTCTTGGGATCTTTGTCTTGCTACAAATCCGCGACCCACAAGTTGTTTCCCACAAAGAAAAGTGTTCTATTGGAAAATTTTTTGTGGTACATTTTTGTCAGTAATGCTCTCAATTTACAGATTCCCAAACCATGACCGATCCTCGACTATACTTGACTGTCAGAATAGTACATTGATTAATCATGCATTCACTGACGAAAAGTTGAAAATTGTTGACGTTGCCCTTCAAAAGTTTCAAACTTCGATTTATCTATAAACAAGACCTTAGACAAATGTTCAATTGTCCAATCTATACATTTTTGCCCAATTCAATATTTTAACTTTACTTTGTTTGGGTAGTAATGATTTTTTTGCGGCAATCCGTCTTTTTAAACTGAAATTACGCAAACGTCGTTGTACCATCGAACAGATGCTGGTGTTTCCCGCGTGGGCTTGTGTTTCTCCCGAATTTCGGGAAGTGTGAGGGTACGATTTATTTGCTTTGAACACAGATGAACTTGTCCTCTTGTTTTGAAGTTGTCTTAGGTCTTCCAGAACAATGACGATTCTTGTTACACTTACTTTCACACTTTCTTTGCAACGCTCCCATGACTGTACTTTGAGAAACACTAGTTTTTGAAACAATTTTTCGCGTTGATTAAACTTATTTGTGTAATGCTACAGTGATTGCTCGTATTTCTGCACTTACTTCTGCTCTTCGACCCACTTTTTACTATCAAAGCATAAAAAAATGTACTTTTCTAAAATTTTAAAACCTTTGATAACAATCGACAATTTATGACAGTTGCGATATATTATTATACTACGACAGTTACGATATATTATTATATTACGACAGTTACGATATATGAAAAAATGTTCTACTTACCTTTGGATAAAGAAAAACACACAAAAAAAGTCGTTTAAAATATATTTTGAGTGAATTCTTGCAGCACATAGATGACATGTAATATGCACGAGGTGCTATGAAACAATACTTTTTTTTTTTCATTACATACTATTTTTTATTATCAGGGTATTTTTCGTTATTAAATAATTCAGGGGTATTTTCAGGTTTTTTCTCGTTTAAATAATTTTTTTTAAGGAATTGTCTTTTGGGTAGGCGAAAAAAACTAAATTTTTAAAAGGGTAGTCTGAAAAAAATTTGAAAAAATTTTGATTTAAAATCCAGTTTTTACCATATTAACGATGATAATAAAGATGTTAAAACGATAAATTAAGTTCAGGCTTTTTTTATTACTGTCTATTTTATACATTCTTTAAATATGGATGGTACTCTCTATTAATTGATTTTTAACTTTTTTTTCCTACTTACAAAAACATTCTTTTAAAGGTTTTTATTTTACGTAAGAAAATATTTTGATTGGTTAGTACAAATGAGGAAACAGTAGGAAAAATGGGAAAAATTTCATGTGCTCATTTCAAATAACTTTCATAGTTACTTTTTCATACATTTGAATGTTTAATACATTTTATATCATTTGTCTAGGGAAATTACGAGCAGTCTGTACAGTTTTACAAGAAAGCTCTCGCAATCTCGAGTCATCGCGATGATGAATGCTGCAAAAGTGAATACGCTATTGCATTAGCAAACTTCATGCAAAACGAATATATAGCAAAAATAGTGCAAAACGACAAAGACGCTCTGAAATGTATACTCGATTGGAAATGCGAAAGAATTGGTTTTAATCTCACTTAGAAACAGGGAAAAAAGATCTTAGATTCATTTGTAGCACATATGCTGTTTATATGTATGTATGTATGTATGTATGTATGTATGTATGTATGTATGTATGTATGTATGTATGTATGTATGTATGTATGTATGTATGTATGTATGTATGTATGTATGTATGTATGTATGTATGTACTCATACACATACACACTTCGTTCATTATAGTTATCACTAAACTGAATTGCATAAAAATATTGTCGATAGTTCACTTTTTATGATGTAGAATTGCAAGCAAATGCATTAATATACCAAACTCTGCTTCAGAATAGTATTATTGTCGGTCAGTACTCTTCTGGATTACTTATCTATGGTATATTTCAAACTTTAGGTAAGTATCAATTGTCATATAATGCCCGTGGTTTTTCTCGAATCATTTTTTTAACGCTCTCTCCAACGTTCGATCCTTATGTTCTCTCTTCTCCGTCTGCCGGCGCAGTTTACTTGGTTTTTTAATTTCGAAACACAATCAATTCTGCCCCCTTTATTTTTTCTAATTAAAAAGGTTACTTTTAGAAAAAGATTGTTGAATGTCTTTCTTTTAGTCTTTTACAACAAAATGCAAAACGAAAGACAATTCATAAGATGGCTCGTGATAAAAAGACGAGATTGGTCTCTTTATAGTAGAATTGCATAAGAAAGTTATCGGCATTAGAAAGTGAGATCATTTACTTGAATACATGTATAGCTTGAGAGGTATTAGTTAATACGAAATATCAAGAAGTTTTGTAGCTACCTAGAGCACAATGGTTCCATGTTTAGTGAACTACTCCATCTACCATATTGCTGCAGTCTTCTGGTTTATGAATATTAATGAATTTTCTATTTGGGCTTGCTCCATTAGACACTATAGCCCTTAGTTTAAGTCCCATGGATTCTAATATCGTATGTATATATATGTGTGTGTGTGTGTGTGTGTGTGTGTGTGTGTGTGTGTGTGTGTGTGTGTGTGTGTGTGTGTGTGTGTGTGTGTGTGTGTGTGTGTTTAACCACAGGAATATATACAGTTAAGGATAGTTTCACAGTTTTAAAGAATTTAGCAAAACCATTTTATGGCAAACCGCAAGAATAAATTAGTATTTAACATTAACATAACATGATTTACCAGCTATATATAAACTAAATTTTATTTGACAAAAACTAATGGGTTATTATGTACTTTTTATAATAAATGAAATAATATATGAAATATAAAAAACGAAAACATGAAATACCTGGCGCATTTTGCAAGATAATTATAAATTTGAACAACTTTTTAAAAGATTTTACATTATCAAATAAGTTAAAAAATACCCATTAGAAAATGCACCTACCAATAAACAACTCACAGTGGAATATATATTGGGGAGCTTATAGAGTAGTCGACGCAAAAAATGGCGGCATATGAGAATAAATCTTACAAAATACATAAATTTAAGGTTGGTGAACGAAGAACCAAGGAGTTGAATGAAACCAGTTCTTGACAAAAAATTATATTTAAGCTTTTTTATGTTTCGCTATACTTTTTTTAGTCATTTTAAAATTGTTTTTACAGGTCTAATTTATCATTGACAGACTTTGTTTACACGAAAAAACGTGTCCAAATTTACAAATGTTTATCTTGAAAAAATGATAAAATCTGTTCGTGCCGACAACTATTTTCCTTTACCTTGGAGTAATTTGTTAAATAAATTGTCAACACGTAAAGTAGTTATTTTATCCTGAACAGTCTTATTAAACAAATACTATGAAAGTTTAAACTAATACTAAAAGTTTAAACTATAATAATAAGTTGCACGTCCATCTCTTATACGTCCATGCTTTAATTCCTTCCTTAATTGAGTCTTTAATTACGTCTTTAATTCCAATTGCGGAAGAATGACAAGAATTGTCTGGTTTAAAGTTATGCGGACATTTTTATCTGACAATAAAATCAGTTGTACACACTGTTAAAGTTAGAGCTTTTTTCTGTGATGCCCCAGGAAGATCATTTTTAAAATGGACTGTTGCGTTCATCTGGATATTATTCTTGTGAAAGAGGCGTTATCAAAGGTTCTTGGGAAGGAAGGGTAGTGTTTAATGAAGAACAAAAATTTTGCAAGCGGACAGATTACGATTTTAGCTGCCAGTCGTATAAGCAACATCAGAAATATGTCTCCTCATATTTTGCTGGTTTTAAATGTGTTTTTCCGGATTTCTGCCACGACAATATGCAAAAGACCAACAAATAATTCAAAAAAATTATTTCGTTAAGGTCCTATGGCTAGGTTATTACAAGCAATTATTTTAATCGAATTTAGAAATTAGATTGTTCACTACTATTAATTTCAACATGGATCTACAGAGAGGCGGAAAGAGAAGTTTTAAAGAAACCCACCTTTACAAATGTGTAATTGGTAAGTGTCTTTGAATGCTGCTTTCCAAAAAAACAATGATTTTCTTGACCTATTATTTTTTTATTAATTTTCTCTTTTTAGCGACTGTTCGAGCGACATATCCAAAAGAATTGGAGAAGACTATCCGTAAATTTTTTAGGAACATGTTAAAAACGCACCAGCATTACGAAATTCTTATTAAAAATATAATCATGTACTCTTTTTTGTGGGTGCTGTGAAATATTTCTATAGTAAATAATGTCTCTTTTTTTCATTTATTGCATTTTGATAATTCATATTTTTCACACCTTCCTATATTCAGTCACCACCTTCCAGTCTCTTTCTAACACAATATAAAAATATATATTTATATTGTATTGGAAGGAGACTAGAAGGTTATATATATATATATATATATATATATATATATATATATATATATATATATATATATATATATATATATATATATATATATATATATATATATATATACATATACACACGTCTTTTTAAGCCGTCATTAATACGTGTTAAATAAGAAAACTTGAAGACGTTTTAAATAAGACGACTTACTGTGTTTCATTTGAGACCAGTTTAAGACATCTTTAAGACGTCTGAAATAAGGCAACTTTAGGACGTTTTAGTGAAGACGACTTACTGTGTTTCATTTGAGACCAGTTTAAGACAACTTTAAGATGTCTTAAATAAGGCAACTTTAAGATGTCTTAGATAAGACGACTTACTGTGTTTCATTTGAGACCAGTTTAAGACATCTTTAAAACCAATTTCAAGACATCTTCAATTTGTCTTTAAGACGACTTGTTGTTGGGTGGGAAAGTGATAAGCAGATAAAATAATCAGATATTGAAGAATCTGACGGCATCTTTATGTTGACAACATAAACTCTTTTTAAGTTGATAAATATTTTTTGAGTAACAGCTGCTCAAAAATGGCTGTTCAAAAACTTTGAAATGAAGAAAATATCCCCAATTTTTTTCTAACTTTAAAAATTTTTAACTTTTAAATTTTTTTGTAGTAGAGAGAGTTTTACTTTTCCCTTTAAACAAAGCATGAGCGTTAAGGTGACCGTTGCGAAGCGTCACCTTACAAAATGTTTTTAAGAATAGACGTTTTTTTTCGTAAGCTACCGTTATGACGTAATTTAACATCGTATTGCAACGATATGGATCGTTATTAACCGTTATACACCATAATTAACCATTACTATTAATGAAACTGCAGTAAAATTTGTTCACTAAAAGGCCTATGACTGGCTATGCACGAATTTTCTGTCATTGTGATACAAATCTTTTGATAAACATACAGCCTAGATTATTCAACTTATGACTTTACTTAGTACTTTGAATATAAAGCTAAACTTCTACCAATATTAGATTCACTAAACAATAGAAATATTTGTAGAAAACATTTTAGATAATTTTGACAAAAATTTTTTTATAAATGTTTTGAAACCAAAATACTTAAAAATCAAAGTTATAGACACAACGGTTAATACTTTTTTAAGAAAAGAAACTGTATCATAAAAATACCTTCTTAGATTTGCAAATAATCATAAACAACAAAAGGTAAAATAATCGAAAGTTTTTACTTAAAACTTTTTGTTTTCTTCACCTAACCTTAAAAATAACCTTAAAATCCTGTTATAGTGTTTAGGAAATTTAGCATAAATTTAAGAACTTATATTATCATTTTACTTATCAATTTCTGTTGTTAAATAATATGATCATTTTCCTTTTTTATTAGTTAAAATTACTTTATTTTTCAAAAACTATATTTTACTTTTTGCTTGATCTGAGAAATCAATTAATAAACTGATTAAAAGATGTTTAACTAAACTGTATTACAGCTGGAGGCATAATGGCTGCTACTTGACTTGTGAGAAAAAACAATACCCATAAAATATTTACTTCAAATAGGGAGTTTTGTCACGTGACATTTTATCGCGGAAAAAAATATACCGAACGTTTTTGAAAAACTTCGTCCAAAAAACGCAACAAATGATTTTATGTAGGTGTCGAAGAATGAAAACCCACCCATGAAAATAAATAGTATATATGTATATATAGATGTTATTTTTTTTAGAAAAGGTTGCACTACAATAATTTTTTTGGGGACATCGTTTTGCTTTAGAATTAATAAAGTTATTTAACTTTAAATGTTTCAGTTTTGTTTATATACAAGTAAATTAAGCTAATTCTTTCGTCCCCACATAAAAATAGATTCTGCAACTATTTATTTATTATGTCAATCAGTTTGTTTTTTTTTTGTTTTTGGTAGTCTAATAGGGTGGGTTTTTTGTTTTCTAAGTGGAAATTTTATAAATTTCCCCCGTCTTTAGATATTTTATTGTTAACGCAACTTTTTACGCAAGAAAAAAAAAAGATAAAGTTTTTTTTTTCGGTATCAAAAGTTTAACGAGAAACTTTACGGAAATATTTCATAAAAATGTATATGAATTGAAAATATTAAAACACGAATATCTTTGGAACTAAATAAGCTACAGAAGTGGTTGAAACCATTTTGAAAATAAAGTATATTAAGGAATCCAATGCATTTTAAATAAAAAAGATTTACATTGGCTATAAAAATTGCCTAAGCTCCCTACTTCAAATAAATTAACGTAAATTCGTCAAATAGATTTAGTAAATGCTCATAAATTTAAAACAAAGTATCGAGCACCATAAACATGAAACAAATGTATGTAGATGTTTTATTGGATTGGACCCTGAGGCAATTTTTCTTCCTTCTGGGTTGAGCTAATTCAACTCTACGTCTGTTTCAATATATTCTGAAAGATTTCTCATGATTTTTGACAAATTAGTCTGACAGAATACGAACATGTGGATCAAAGTTTTGTCTTTTGTCCGTCATAATTCCGCCAATAACTATTGATAACGATCACTATCGGTTAAGTGCTAGCAGTAAATTTTGATAACGGTTTTAAACCTTTATTTAATCAAGATTAATAACATAACGTAACAATCATAAGAATAACGTTTCATATCAGTTTTTTGTTATCAAACGATAATGAACGAAAGTAACCCTATACATACTTTAAACTAAAAGTTAAGAATGCTTTCTTTTACTGTTAACTTTGCGTCGCTCTAATATTTATCCCCATTAACAATGTTCCACAAAAAAAGTATGAAACCTTGTTACCTCTTGTTTTTGATATGATACATAGATGCGACATTTTATGGTAGGGAAACATGGGGTAAGATGACGAATGGGGCAAGATGAAATTATATTGTTATCTTCAAAACTCAACTAAATATGAAATCTGACTGTAGCTAAGAGGGAAGAAGATTACATCTACTAGATTTATTTATGCTTTTTTTTATAAATATTATTTTCGGAATCAAAGATAATTATTAAAAAGGTTTCTCCTATATTAAGGAGAAAAAAATTTGATTTATTTCATCATTACATCACCAGCCAAAGGTAAGCAAGAATTTCTCATTCAGTTTGTTCAATTTGGAAGCCATACAAGTAGTATTAAGCTATGATAACTTATTTATGTAGAGTTCTGAGTCATTTTAAAGATTAAGTAGCCTAGGGGCAAGATGAACGGGGCAAGATGACTCGTTTGTCCTTTCGCCAAAGTACATGTTTTACCATAAACCTGTAATGTAATAATTTTTGTGTAGCTTAGTCATTATTAGATTGCTTTACTATGCATTAAAATGTTTTGTTTGACATTTGCTTTATATTGTTGTGTTGGAATTTGCTATGAACTGATTAGTAGACATTTTTTTGCACAGCCCTATGTAAATATATAGTTTAATTGTTGAAAAAATTACATAACCGTTTGTATTACATATCTTATTAACTAGAATTTATGGTATCGTGTTATTTGAGAAGGTAATGGTATAATGGAATTTACTTTTTTTAAAGCCGCCATCTTGCCCCGCATTCGGGTCAAGATGATAATTTGAGGTAACTTTGGTTAATGAGTTTTTTCCAGGCTGTTTTTAATTTTTATATGGGTTTTTTTTGTATATATATGACGCATAATAATTTTTTTCCCACTTTTTGATTAAGTTTTACTTATTGGAACAGTTATTGAATAAGATATAAGTGCTTTTCAAAACGTTCGTCATCTTGCCCCATGTTTCCCTATAATCTTAAATTTTCAAATATTTTCTTATAAAGTTGTATTTATTGCTTGCTGTTTATCATTTATCTTTTGATAACTTGCTTTTTGTCAAGAACAGTTAGTAATTATATAAAATATACAGTAAATATCTCCTTTTTGTAAATAATTTGTTCAAAATGGAAATGTTCATGCTTTGTAAAGAATATCAATTTTTAGTTTGAAAATCTACAATGTTTAAACTGTGTCTTACTTTGCATTTTATTTGTACATTGTACTGTCGGTACACTGTCATTATATTCTTCTTATAAAATAAATAAATAGTGATGTTTGTGACCGTGTCTTCTTTTTGAGAAATACAGTAAACGCGACCAGTTTGCTTAGAACAGCATGGTGTGATGTAGCGTATAAAAATTTTTTGCTTGGTTAAAACTTTTTTCTCCACGTTTTATCAGAAAAATAGTATCATTCTACACCTGTGTCAATAATAGGCAGATGATTATATTTCTATAAAAGATTTTTTTCTCTTCGAAGAACATTTTTGCCAAAAGGAGTTTTTTGTAACTTTACTTTTTTTTTTTTTGTAATATTTTCTAATACTGATACCATGAGCCGTTGGCGGCGCTACAGGAAAACGATACAATCCCTTCCCACACCTTTTTTTAGCCTGAAACATGTATTAGCCCTTTTTATGATGAACATTTGTGAAGTAACATTTTAATTGCAACTTGTACTTCTTTAAAATAATATATTTGACTCGTTTACAAAGTCACTTCTTTCCTATGAGTGTATTTTAAAATTCTGAGGGTAAAGAGTAAAGTTTATATTAATATATTCATCAATGCGTCACATTTTTCAATACATATGATATTTTATTATATCAATAATAGTCCCACATCCACAAGCGAACAAAACGAAAAAAACATAAAATCTGAATACCGTAATCCGTCATTTTTCACCGCATTCGATTTCAAAAAAAAAATTTCTATGATATGTGCTGATTAAGCATTAGTCTTAAAGTAATGTATGATATATCATTTACATTTTAAAACCATCTCCAAATATAATCTAAAATTAAGACTTCTTTTTTAAATGTATCATCACAGGAGGAGGACACAATTATTTTATGCTCTTAGTCTTTTGTGTTGTCCCTGTCCATAACTTAACGATTATTAATTGACCACCAGACTGGAAAGAAACGCCTGACTGCAGAGCATAACAAATGCTAGAGCAATGGAGCGATAATAATAAAATGGAAATTTTCAAGCCTCAGCAATCTGTTGAATTAACTTGTAATGTGGACAAGCGATCAATTAATGAGGATGGCGTGGGCCATATAATTTGTCTAGAAAACCCACATCTTTTAAAAACTTTACAAGAGCACACATTAACTGCTACAACAGTCTCAAATTTAAACTTAAATCTAAAGCGTATTAGTGATACCAAAGAAAATAAGAATAGCTGCAGAGACAGTAAGAAATTCTTTAGCTAGTACTTATGAATATATTATGTGTTTTTTTTTTTCTAATTGAATTGAGCTCGACTTGCGCCCATTTTTTTCTTTCGCTTAAAAAGATCATCTGGTGGATGCCTCAGAAAAATTTGATGGGTTATAATGTGAGTCCCATCATATCTAACCAGCTGAGTGGTTATCCATAATGCATAGTTATTCTTTATAGGGTTATAAAAGTACTAAATTAAATTTTTGAAAAGACTTTGAAATACAAAATCAACCTATAATAAAGTGATATGATAACTTACTAAAATATTATTAGTAGTATTGGACAAACTTTGTACATTAAACATTGTCTAAGTACATGAATATATTTATACAATCTTTCCTTTGTGAATCTTCAAATAATCTCATCAGACTTAAGCATGAAAATATCAAACACTCCTTGAGTATATACATCTTTATAAAATGGAATAATCTTTTGCTGAGTGCTAGATCTAGTAAAAAAAATTATATTAAAAGATTATAGTATGTTGTACTAGTCAACCTTATAATTACACTGTTAGTATTTTTTTTTTTGTTTTGTTTTTCGTTTCTTTACTTTATTTCTTATCATTTACTTTAAATATAATTATTTCTAAGAGCTAAAGCTTCTTTACTTTGACAAAAAAGAAAAAAAAAAATAAAATAAGAAATACTAAATGGCATAATTGGGAAAGCAGTTTTTTAATGTACAATAGCAGATCCAAAAGTAAGAGTGGTTTGAGTGTATTACTTGCTAAAACACTAAAAAGCAGGAAAAGATGTTTAATTGCTTGTTTAAATTTCTAGTTTGTATGATTTCTATTAAAATAAATAATTAATAAACATTTCTGTTGAAAATTTTTTATAAAAATTCCAAATAATTATATTCTAGACACTTTTATGAATAAGTATTTTTTATAAAAAATTTTATCATCAAAATTGGAAATGAAAAATTTTACTAAATTTTAAGCAAAAAAAAAAATTCAATCTCTTTTTATTCTAATAAGAAATTTTTCTATTAAAAGCATCTATATTAAAATATATTTTTCCTTTTTTTTAAGCTTTTATACCAATGAAACTTCTTTATTAAAAGTTGTGAAAAAAGTATATTGAAGAAATTGTAAACTCAGTATAAGATGTTGAAGAAAACTGAAATTTAAAAAAGTTATAGAAACTATTACTTATTCAGTTTGTATTTTGAAATTTATATATATATTTTTTATCAATAAATTTAAATTTGTTTTTTTGTTGTTGATGTGAACTATTTAGACCATGGTGGTATCAATCAACTGGGAGGGGCTTTTGTTAATGGACGTCCCCTTATTGAACCTGTTCGTCGAAAAATTGTTGAGCTGGCACATCAAGGTGTTCGACCATGTGATATTTCTCGACAGTTGAGAGTCTCTCATGGATGTGTTAGTAAAATTCTGAGTCGATTTTATGAAACAGGATCTGTGAGACCTGGAGTAATTGGTGGAAGTAAACCAAAAGTTGCTACTCCTTCTGTGGTTGCAAAAATACAAGAGTATAAACTACAAAACCCAACGATGTTTGCATGGGAGATTAGAGATAAACTATTAAGTGACCAGATTTGTGATACTGATTCTGTTCCTAGTGTTAGTTCTATTAACAGGATTGTTCGAAATCGTCTTGGATCAAATATAAACTCTTCATCTCAAGTATCAGCATCAATGGCAGATTTGAGCCCACCTTTACTTAAGATTGACCCTGATATGGCACATTATTTTGTACATCCTGGGTTACCAATCCAAATTGGAGCTATTTCAACAAATTTTGCAGGTTCTATTCACGCACATTTACCAAGAACAACTGCAGCTTCATACTCAATAAGTGGAATTTTAGGAATGACAGTACCATCATCACAAGGCCAATTAGGAACTTTGATAATGTGCTCTGACTATGCTATTCCTCATGTTCAACAGATACAGCCTCATATTTTAAATGATGAAAAAGGAAATGTTCATGTACTGCATGAAGGAGAAATTGCCCCTAACATAGTTGAGCCTCCTCAAGTAAATGCAAGTGAATGTAAGAATTCTATTATGCACCAAAAAAAAGTGTGCTTTATTATGTGAAACCAGGATTATACATATATACATCTGTGTGTGTGTGTGTGTGTGTGTGTGTGTGTGTGTGTGTGTGTGTGTGTGTGTGTGTGTGTGTGAGTGTGTGTGTGTGTGTGTGTGTGTGTGTGTGTGTGTGTGTGTGTGTGTGTGTGTGTGTGTGTGTGTGTGTGTGTGTGTGTGTGTGTGTGTGTGTGTGTGTGTGTGTGTGTGTACCAAATTTACATAAGTTTTTTATTTCTGAAATTTAATAAAAACTCTTACTAAAACTTTTCTTTTAGATGTTGTAGAAAGTAATGACAGTTCCTTTCAAGATTCCATAACAGCTGCCTCATCTAATGATGAAGATAAGTTTTCAAATGAACAAACTAGCAAATCTTATTACATGAAAATGGATTTAAATTTTGATTCAGAAAATGAAAAAAACTTAAATAAGAAAGGTTCTATGCAAATAAATGAGACTGATGATATAAAGCATAGCATGTCATTACAAAATGTTATTCATCATGCTTTTGCTCACTCTAATGAGCACATGAATCTTACATTTAAAAAAGCAAGTCGACGTGTGCGTACTACTTTTTCTCTTGAACAACGCAGAGCCCTTGAAGATGCTTTTGAAAAAACACCCTATCCTGATGCAGAGCAAAGAGAAGAAATATCAAGTCAATGTCATCTTTCTGAACCTCGAGTTCAGGTATAGTTTTTTTCTCAGGTTAAGATTTTTTAAATGGTCAAAATTAGATGTTTAGTGTATTAAGACAACTTGACTTGTTTTTTAAAAGTTATTGGCTACGCAATGATATTTTATTACTTGTTTAACTACTGTACTTTTACTTTCTACTGTAGGTTTAAATGTTTATATTTATTTGTTTATTTTTTGTAAAGCAATATTTTACTTTTCAAAATAAATCACAGAAAAGTAAAAACTATTTCTAAAGTCACAGCATATCAAGCTATTATTTTTTTAATTTTCAAAATGGTAAGTTTAGTTTGCTTTCTTGCCAAATGTAATAAAGAATTTTGTTCTATATTTAAAAAATCTTTTACAGGTATGGTTTTCAAACAAGCGTGCCAAACTTCGAAGACAGGACCGCAATGATGATAAACCAGACATTAATAACAAGGAATTAATGCAAGACCATTCTGCTGGTGCTGTTCCTCATCTAGATTTTCAGCACATGCAAGATCAAATCAAACAATATGAAAGTAAGAACATTTCTAATTCTGAAGAAAATAATGGATCATGTTTTTCTGGTGAATATCAAGACTATCGCATTAATACACAGAATGGCATTAAAAATTGCTTGTTGAACTCTGAAAGAGTAACACCACTCAATAGTTCAAGTTTGTCTACTGAACATAATTTCACAAATAGTAAGTTAAAGATTAAAACGGAATCCAGTTATATTTCTTTTTGACCCTACTGCTGTTTCCTCTATTAAAGATCCAATCATTCTTCCTCATCAAAAGAACTTGTGAACCTTAAATCACCGTTTGTGTTTTTATCGTTATTATTTTTCTTTTATTATAGTTGCTATTGTTGTTTAATATTTATTGTTTTTGTTGCTGTTAAATTGTTATTGTTATGATTTTTTATTATTATTGTTTGATCCTTTTTGTTGTTTTTGTTATTTGAGGCTGTTACTCTAAATGTTAGTACTTGTACAAAGATATGATCATTAAATTTTCATGATCATCACTGTATTATCATGTTCATAAGTATTTTGCTGTTAAGTTTAACAATAATTTCCTGTTATGTTATAGTCATATTTATTTACAGGAGTTTTATCCGAAATAAAAACTTCTGATAGCGTTATAGCTACTAACTCGTGCTCTTTACCTCCTGTCAGCACATTAACAAAATCTACTAACCAACACCATGATGAAGGTTGGCCACATCAACAACGCAAGCTCTTAATTCTTGGTAACTACTAACAGTTCAAACTAAGTTACTTTTGTTACAAAATCAAAAGAATTCCTATTCATCAAATCAAAAGACTCCTATTTATATTTGTATAAGCAAAATACCAAATGTTTGAATGGATGTATGTTTTTGACGTGATAGCATATTTTTTAGCAAATCATTAAACTAAAGTTTATAAAGTATCTTTAAAAGATAAATTTATATGACGTATTTTTGCATTCGCTTGTTGTTTAAAAATTTGCGTTCATTTTATTGTTGTAAAATTGAAAGAATTTTGTTATTTCTTTGATTTTTTATTCTTGTGTTTTATTTTATAAAATGAGTGAAATCCATCTTACTCGTTTGAGATAATATTTTTTCTGAAGTATTTATATTAATTGTATTTATTTGTTTTATTTATATTTTTATATCGGTGATATACGAAGACATTTTTAATCTGAATTAAGCAATAAAAGCTATTTTCTTGTAAATAGTTTTTTATTCAAATTCTTTATTTCATATAAAAGTTCGACTGAAGTCTTTTTTTTTTTTTTTTTTTAACCTTTTAAAGTGTTTAGTTGCTTAACAGACCAGTTATCAATAAGTTAAGTTATAAACCTATCTACATACCAGTTATTATAAAGTTCAGTTATAAATTTTCCAGGCAAAGATCAAGCACTTTCTAGTTAAAATAAAAGAAACTATAAAAGCGAAATGTAAAAATAAAAATATATTAGCGAAAACACCAATTGGTTCGATTAAAAATTTCACTGAAAATCCTGAGGTAATCTCCTCGCTTGTAGCTGCATCAGTTTTCAAGATGATTTTTGTTAGTAGGAGCTGTCCCGTTAGGTAAATTTTGTGTTATAACAAAAAATACAAATTAGTGAGGGAAAAATAATAGTAGTTTTCATTTTAGTGAATATGAGAATATCCACTTTAGCGTATATAAAGATATTTTTTTAAAAGCGATCTCTTAATCTTTCTAATAATAGTCATGTAAAGTGTTACAAAATATCAATTATTTCTTTGGTAAACAAAACACGTTTTTGCTTCTACAAAACATCTCTTACATAACTAAAGATTAATAAGGAAGGGCATTTCTAATTGAGATAATTGTACACCATTTACTTCATCAAAAATAATTTTATATTCTCAAAGAGACTCGTGATTTGATAAGACTTATCAACTGTTTAATTCTCATTAACTTTTTTAAGGACGTGAAATTACAGGGGTTTTTTTGTATATAAACTCTTTTTGTCTGGCAGCTGTTTATATATTTTCTTTTGTATTTGAAGTTTATTTTTTTAAGTATTAAAACACCTTTGTTAAGTTTGATCAGACAATCTTTACATTTTGTACTCAAGGATGTACAATAAAAAGCATTTAAATACATACGTACATACATACATACATACATACATACATACATACATACATACATACATACATACATACATACATACATACATACATACATGATTCAAATCTATTCACGAGCGGTAGCGTGATTCTACCTTTACTCGTGTTTTACTCTGTTTATTAATGTGCTTTTAAAAGTAATTCGGTTAATAAAAATTGTAAATTACATGGAAATTGCATTAATAATTACTTTGCTATTTTATTCAACCTTATCAAGTATTGAAACAATTTCAACAACCCAAATTTAATTATGTCTATAAAAACAGCTTAATACAATATTAGACACTAATACACGTTGGTTAGACACCAATACACGTTGGTTTATGTGTAAAAGTCTATTTGTGCTTATGCAACATGCTTCCGCTGTCTTTATTTTATAATATTTTTATTTTATAATATCTTTACTTTGATATTCAAAGAGTTTAAAGCGTTAAGAAAACGCTTTCTGAATGCTTTAAGCAGGTACGAAAAGTGCGAGTCAACTAATCTGCTTTTTTATTAAACGAATGAGCGACTTCAAATAAACATACAGAACGTGCTGAGTAACGATCAAAATTTAAAGAGGAAAACACAAGAATTGATGTTAATAGGGTTAATTTTTTGAAAAGTAATGGATCATGAGACCTGGATACCTTTGGTATGGACAAAACCCATTGCATCGGGTTTCATTTGCCTTATACTTCTTACTGCATTAACTAACTTTTATGTTGTGTGGTGCATATACAAAAAAAGAAACTTAAGGAACTCAAGTACTGCAATTATAGTGGCAAATTTAGCATGTGTGGATATTCTTGTTACGATAAAAGACTTACCGACATTTTTTTCTGTAGCAATGAGTGGACATTGGTTATTTGAAGAATCTTGGTGTGCATCCTACGGATTAACCAATGTTATCTTTATCATAGTGTCTGTCTCTACTCTAGTGACAATAACAACGGATAAATTTTCGCGGTTAAGGGAGATGGCGATATCCCAGGAACACTCTTCTGCCAATACACAGCATCCTCTTATTCTCGGCTATGTAATTGCTCACACTACATTGTCATACAGCTTATCTTTGTTATGGAGTAAATACGTTTTTGTAACAAGAAAATCGTTTTGCCGTGTGGAATGGCCCCCAAGAAATGGTCTAAGTGCAACATTTTTGTCTTCTTTTGTATTTATAGTTCCCGTTTCTTTTCTTATCTACAATTTACTTTATACGACCGTTTTAAAGGTACAAGATTTAGAAAAATCAGCAACCATCGAACCAGTCAACCCATACGAAAAAAAAGCACAACATCAATTGCATATTGCCGTTGGAATTTTTCTTCTCTCTTGGGCGCCTTATGTTCTAGAAAGTATCGTTTCAAGCCATTCACAAATTTCTCCTTTGACGGGAATATTTACAGCAAGTATTCCTTTGTTAACGACCTCTTTGCTACCCGTTCTGTACGTCCGGTTTTTATCGAGAAGTCCTCAGATAAAGTCTCCTAATCTTTCAGTCATTGTTCAATGAAGAAAATTATCAGGAAAAAAATCTTATAATTCAACGTGGTGATGGCTTCTCATACGCACGAACTTTGAGTTAAAGAAAAAAACAATCCGGGACAATAGTTTCCTTTATGAAGAAGTGTCTCGATCAATTAATACTTTTATATTTACTTTTATAAAGTGAATGACCTTTATGCACATAACTATATATCATTTTCAGGATCGTCGTTAAATGGAGACCATAGATCAATGGATCTTCAAAGCAATTTGGTAAATCGAGACCATAGATAAATGGATCTTCAAAACAATTTGGTAAAGGAATACAAAATAATTGTTAAAATCAGTAAAAACAAATTTATTTTCTTGTTTGTTGTGTCAATATAAGTAAAATTTAATATTGTTTAAAGGAACAATGAAAATTTTCATTAAATTTTTTTTATAATATATGGATATTATTTGAAAACTCTACATTTTAGAGAAAGCTTCAGGGGCTTAATGATAATTGTTTCAATTTGATAATTTCTCGTTTTATCAATACGCTTCTCGCGGTAAAATTTTGTTAAATAAAAATTTTGTTAAAGTTAAAAATTGAAGCTACAAATGAAACTACTTTTTTCAACCAGTGAAGTAGATTTGGGTTGAAACTATAAATAATAACTATAGTGTTACCATACTATTTCGAATATGTTAGGAATAGGAAGACTCTAACTCGTTCTATGAATTCTAGTCTATTCAGTGGTGATCAAAAAAATAGCCCACCTCATATTTTCTTTTAATTGCATAGCGTGTTTCTACCTACTTAAATTTCAATAGCATTTCCTATGATAACTTGCAAGTTTCCTATGATAAATTACAAGTTGGAACTTGCATTATTGTTTGCACGTAAATACGATGTAACAATAAAAACTTTTATTGTCAAATTTCGTTGTGCGGACGTGCTCAATGAAATGGCGCATGTTAGGGGAGAATCCTTTTATAACTAATTTTCTTGAAGTAACTAAAGATGGAGCAAAACAAATATTGCTCTGTAAAAAAAAAATATATATATATTTTTAAATTTAAATATGTTATTGTTAGGACTTGCATCAACTAGGGTGTACTAGAAAATTTTTTCAAAACTGTTGTAAACATACTGAAAAATATAATACCACTAATGATAAAATTCGAAAACTACGCCAAGAAAAACATCAATCAGTAAATTGTGAAAAAAACGTGGATCACCAAATTGTAAGAATGCTTTAAAGAAATACTTTTGATGAAATAAAAACCAAAATCTCAAAAAGAATATTATCTCATATATTGTCAGTCCTAACCTTTCAGGCGCGGGTGTGTAGCAAAGAAGAAACCCCTTGTTTCAAAACAAAATTGGTTAAAAAAATTAAGGTTTGCAAAAATGTTCCTATATAACAACGTTTTCTTCGGAAAATTTGTTATGGACAGATAAACTTAAGTACAATCTCTTGTAGTCTGATGTTAGGCGTCCTATGAAGCAATAAAACAAGCCATTCTATACTCTAATGACGGTGAAGCACGATATGGGTAATGTTAAGGTTTGGGGAGCTGTGCAAGTATTTGTTGACAAAATTCAACAAAGAAAATAACGGAAGAGGCGTAAATTAGTGACATTTCCTAATGCAGAGATACTTACTAGATTCTTTCTTATTGTGTCAGCAATTTACTTCATGAGTAGGTCGAACAGGTAGCACCCTTTCCCTCCTGTGAATACGTCAATGACCACAACCCATGGCGATACTTATTACAGGCCTTCCCGTCGCGAATCCGTATTTTTAACTGGGGACGGACAATGTTACGGAAAATATTTAAAAATGGCTGAAAAAATAAGCGAGCTACATTAGGGGACGTCCATAAAGTACGTACGCAGTAAAAACAATGCTTTTGGACCCCCCTCCCCCCTTGTACGCACTTGTACGCTTTTACACCCCCTCCCCCTCTGCGTTCGTACGCGTTATTTATTAAAAAAGTATGACCTCCCCCCCCCACCCACCCCAAAAAAAAAAGTTTTCAAATCATTAAATACAAAAAAGATCAATTTAGCTATTTATATTTCCACAAATGGTGACTTAAATAAATTGAAAATGTTATGGAAAACAGGCATGAACTCTGCTTCTAATCTTTCATTAGTAATCTCCTCACTGACTTCTTCACTTTCACTTAAACCACTCTCCATATCAATCTTTATTTTTTGTTTTTTATGTGCTTTCTTGTGTCGTTTCATTGCTGCCTCGCTCGGCCAGTATTTATTGCATTTGTCGCAAATTCCGTTTAAAAGCTTTTTTTCCAAAGAAGGACAATACAGATCAAATGGTATAATTTTGTACTTTAAGCCTTTTGTAGGTATATCTTGTAGCAAAAACCTATGCGTCAGAGGTGCAAAGTTTGAATAGTTTGATATGTTTTTAAAATATCGAGACGGTTCCATCGCTTTGTAACCATTCTCGCAGTACTCGTAGATGGTCGGAAATGGAATGAAACGTTGGGGGATGGTATTCAGCCAATTTGTTTCAAACGATGAACAACATAACTTGTCCTGGCATTTCACAACTTGTAGAAAGTATCGCGATTGCTGGCAATGTTTCTCTACCCAAACAGGATCAGGATTCGGCGGTTTATATGCTTTTCCAACTGGTACTGCCCGGCAATTAACAAGGTAACCGTCGATGACGGTTTTCTCCCAAACTTGGGATAAAACGTCAGCCGCTTTTTGGAAACTTTCTACCTCCAGTTCTTGGTTGATTGTCTTCCCAGAAGAATCAAAGTGATCGCCAAAATAATCATGGGGAAGAACTATTCCAGCCAAATCACGAGAAAGAGGTGCCATTCTTCTTTCAATGGGGTTGAAGGCTGAAAGCCCAGCTGCATTCACACCGTGAAGCAAGACATCTAAATCCAGCAAGCGGAAGAGATCAACAGCAGTTGCTAACGTTTTAGGGAAGCGTGGTGCCTCATCTTGAGCTCCATCAGTCTCCATTAACATAATTGGTTTACGTCTAACCATCTTGGTTTCAAAAAGCTCCCTAACATCAAAAGCATGTGTAAAAGCATTCGATGTATCGTGTTTCCCACTTCTTATGCGTATGAAAGTGTCTCCACTGTAGGATACATTTCCATTATTGTTAACTTCGCATATGCCACACACCGATGGGATTAACTTGTGCTGTGGGCCAACGACAAAGTCATGATCCATAAGTTTGACCTTGTATTCCATATGCATCAGCAACGGCGCTTGAAGGTTTGCAGCAGTAAGAGCCAACGGTACCCTGGCTTTAACATCATTGGACATGAAAAGCACAGCTTTTGGTCCAAACAAATTGCAAACTTCAAACATGTCATCAATAAAAGATTTGGCAAACATTCTATCATCATTTCTTTTTCGCAGTGAATTTTCTGGACGTAGTAGCTTCATAGGAACTGTTTTTACATGCTTTTTTCCTTCATGGGTGTTTTCACGTCGTGGTAAAAGACGAAGGTACAAACTACTTCTACTCAAGTTGAAGCCTATTTTCGTCAGCTCTTTCTGAAGATCATCCAAAGTGGAGACACTGCGAAAACATTCTGTTCTTCGACGCTCATCTGCTGCTGATGAACTTTGCACAATTTTTATGATTGTTGATAAAAGTTCTGGTTGATCAATTTCGAGCCGTGGTCGTCCAGGATGGTTTCGCATAAACTGTTTCAAAGCACTTGATACTTCAGGGTTGTTTTGACAAACTGTTTCGATGCCCTCTTTAAGTTTTTGTCTCCGTTTTCTTTGTCGTGCCGATTCACGAATCAATCTGAAAACAAAATATTACACAAATCTTTGATTCCGTTATAAAACCTTCTATACTTAAGGTTTCCTGGATTCTGCGAACTTTGTAAATCCTCAATTAGAAGTTCTTATTGACAATTTGAAAAACAAAGTTTTGAAAGTTACTGCCTGCTTAAAAGTTTGGTTTTTATGGCCAAGACGTCTGTCTATGCTTCTTAGCTCTATTCGATATATCTCTTAACATTTACCTGTCCAAGTTTGTTTTTTATCTTCTTTTGCTTTCTTTCACATTGTCTAATTGTTTCCTCGTTACAGTAGACAAACCAGAATCGCGTAAGATTATCAAGGATGAAAGCTGTGATTCAAGATCTGAGATTTTCTTCCGACTTTTAACTTGCGTCGGATTTGCTCTTTCCTTCTCGTTTGATGTTAAATCTAAATTAGGAAATACCCAAAAATAAACTATTATAAATTCTTGACAGTTATAGAGGTTGGATATAGAGAAAATGGTCAAGTTGTCCAGTTATGATGAATAAAACTATGCAATTGCAATATAGTCGTACAATGTAGTTTAATTACCAATTCGGTTGAATTTAATATATAGAAAATCACGAGAGAAAAAGTTTGTAAATTATTACAAAAAATGGCTTACTAAGTTCAATCCTTTCAGGTTCTGTCGTAGTTACGTTCGGAAAACTTTGTATTTTATTTGACGAAGACGACCCTGGATGGATATCTTTTTTCTTTTTGCTAGGCGGTGATAAAGCATTTCCCCAGAATGACATGATTGATCCTTTTGACTTTTTTGCTTTCACTTTTAATTCGTTTACTTTTTTTTCATACAAAGACTGATCATATTTTACTATTTTCCACAACTCCTGTGCGTGCTGATTCTGCTTTTGTTTTTCAAGTGTTGAATATGCTTTCTTATATAACTCAAGGAGTTGAAGATACTTTTTCTCGTTCCCAACAAATTCGTACGACGTCTTGGGAGTAAGCAGTTTTTTTTTGTTGCAACGTTTTCAATTATTCGATTAGAAAGATAAAAGTTTTTGTTTATCTGGAAATAAACGATTTAATGATAAGATTCAGTGTCGTTAAAGCGAAGAACGTAAAAAGATAACCCGACTCAAATTAATTGCAGTTACATTTCGCAATGAAAGGTGTTGGTCTCTATTAGCATTAAAATTGTTGTTTTTAAAAATAATTGTTTTTTATAATCAGAAAAAATACATTTAAACTTTAATAATAATTTGAAGTAGTACATTGTTAATAAAAAGTTAATAATAAAATATTAATTTAAAATAGTAAAAAATTAACTTGTTGTAACGTTTTAATTGAAAAGATATAAACCAGGTTGCGTAATTTAAAAAAAAGATTTTTTACATTCGAAGAGTTTATTGCTTTTTATACTGACCAAGTTTTAAAAATAATTCCTGAGAAAGATAGTCAAACCACGTACGTACTCGCTGTCTTGAACACTCCCCCTCCCCTGGTACGCATTTGTACGTTTTTTGGTGACCCCCCCTCCCCCCATACCTGCGTACGTACTTTATGGATGCCCCCTTATTTTCAGTTAATTTATTAAATTTAAAAGGAACTGTTCCAATGCACAAAATGTCTAATGCAGTGTTTATCAAATATCATAAAATTTTAATAAACAAAAAAAAAATAATTAAAAAACAATATTTTTCAGAATCATAAATGAATTTTATTTAAAAACGAAATCACAAAAGAAAAATAAACAACCTTTTAAATAATGCGAAAAAAGCCATTAAAATAATCATCAAATATTAGAAATTGTTATAAAAAATGTACATAAAAATATTTCTTAATGCTTTACAGATAATTTTAAAACCTTTAATGCAGGTTCCTTAGAGGACTTAGGTGAAATAAACAAATAATAATTTTTAAGAAATGTTTGACAATGTAACACCATGTTTCTTTAGCATTTTCAAGTTATAAATACCTGATATCATCATAGATATATTGCACAACGACTTTCTGCATGTCTTTTTTTCTCAACTTCAAAAATAATGTAACAAAAAAAAACCCACTGAACACAGCAATCCAGAGGTACCCTCAATCCACCTCTGTCCATAGTTTTTGTGTAGTCTCCATACAACTGAAAATAAAATGCAGTGTCAGTCAACAATTCATTTTCACTGACATCATCTTTTCTTGTAACATAGCCTGCAATATAAAACAGAGCCATTTTTGTACTCAGTGGCAAAGATGCTTCTAGTTCAGGTAATTGATTAATTATATCATAAGATTCTTCACTTCTAAAATAGCCACATTTTTGACAAATGCTCAATATCAGTAGTGTAATCTGAAACATCAAATTTTAATTCCAATAACAGTTTAGCTTTTTCAATGTTTAATTTTTCAACAACATTTTAAACAGTTATAAAATATGTTCTGTCTGAACCTTGTCTAAACTTACTGAATGCTTTTTCATTATAATCTGTTGAGAACTCTCCTAACATAACATAAATGAAATTGTTTTTTAACAAATGTTTACACATCTCTACTAACCCATAACAAGTATGCCAAATTGAAGTACCTGTATCTCTAGTTAGGGATTTTATTCTACACCCTTGTTTACCACTCATATCTCCAAAATCAAGTAAATATTGCAAATTTATGTCTACTTCTTCCGAAATAACTCTTGAATAAGTTTTGAAAGCAGCTATAGTTTCATCACAAAACACTTTTAAACAGTGTGATACATTTTGTCTTTCAATGGGTTTTGAATGTATAGCTACAAAATTTAGTCTAGATAATTTAATTAGCTGATCTTTTTCAAAATCAAATAAACATTTAAGGTCACTCCATTTAGCAGTCATATTTTGATTTTTTTCAAAATGCAATTCCTTTTTTTTTTCTGCTATCCAGTTATTTCTGATGGATTGATTTCTGAACATAGTATACTTGCTAAAACAAAAAAGCATCCAAAAAAGATCATCCACCTTTTAAACATTTAACCATGATACCCAAAACAGTATTTGCTAACAACTTAGGATTATTTTCAGCTTTTCCAAATAGAGAACCACCATGGTAGAGAAGAAGAGACTTTACATAAACCTCATCTACCAATATTATACAATTCCTCTGATTCTCTTCTATATTTGAAAATACAGTGCTGATAAAATTAATATCTGAAACATTCTTCGTCCTAGATGTAATTTTTGTCAGTGTTTTTACACTTGGAAGTTTAAAATCTTTTCTTAACTGATTGTGTAGACTTGGAGATGTTGAAAAATAAGAATACAATCTGATGATTGTTTCTATATTATAAATTTTTTTACCTACTTCTGATGCATTCATAGATGCAGTATGATCTTGTAATATCAATCTTTGATGATCAACTTCAATGTTGTTCAGATAGAGAATTTTTTCTTCCACTTTTGACCAATCAAGAGTGGTAATATGGTTTTTAGATAATGAAGAAATAAAGCAATCAACACCAGCATGAAAACTTTCAAATTTAAAATTGCTTGAGATATGAACAGCAAACATAGCTATGCAGTTAACATAAAAGGAATTTGATTGGATGTGCAAAACTTCATTTATAACAAAGGTTGTTACAGGACAAACAAATTTATGATTTTTAATATCTTCACATAAAGAAATGAACGTAAAAAAATCACTTTTTAAATAGTGACAACTCATCACACTTTTCATTTCTGATAGAAGACATCACTTTAGTAGTGGACCTTGGTTTTAAAGGTTGAGTTAGTATAACACTTGATGGAATATTAGGAAAAATTGAAGGAGGTTCGATTGGTCTATCTTTCTCATTGACACGAGCTTTTAAGAAAATTTTCTGGAAAATGTCTTTAACAGACAACAGTATCTGGCTTATTTGGAAAATTACTTCTTGGAATTGAATTTATCCAACGATTTCGTTCTTCTTCATTCGAGCCTATAAACTCGTACTTTATTTTTAGTGTCATAGTTTCCTCTACATCCAGGAATACAGCACTTTTTAACCATTTTGTGACTATCAACTGCTCTCAAATCGAAATTTTAAGACTAAACTTTCCGTAACATTGTCCGCCCCCAGTTCAAAAATACGGATTCGCGACGGGAAGGCCTGTAATAAGTATCGCCTTGCCACAACCTAATTTAACTATTTTAAGTATTATGTTCTGATCTTTTAACTTTTCACCTTACAAACAAATTTATTAAATGAGAACAGTCGCAAACGCGAACGTCGTAAATGCGCACTAGCATAACAACAAACTGGTTTTAATGCAAACTGATGTGCGAATGTGATGCATAGTGCGAATGTGATGTATAGGCTAGATTAAAGATTGAACTTGTCCAACCTGGAATAAGAATGTCGCACATTTTAACTAAACTTAAACACAATAAAATGAAGTTTTTTTCTTTTTTCTTCTTATTAAACATTTTCAAACCTGTTTCAAAGTTCTAGGTTTTATTATTGCCTGAAAATTGTACACGAAGAAATCAAACTAAAATTACAGTATTTTCACCGATCAAAAAAATATAGTAAACTTTGAATAAATTTTTTTTTTTACGCAACCCGGCCGGTTATATCTAACAGATAACAGTTATAACTGTTATGAACTTAACAATCGAATAAGAAAGTCAGATTTTTTTTTATAAATACAGCAGAATTTAAAATCTAAAAAGTTCGAAAATTGACTAAACTCAGCCTAGTCAAATCATTAAATTTAAATTCTTGGAGGCGCACTATGAAGCGAAAAGCTCAAAAAGTGGCCATAAGTGGAATTTTTTTAATACATCATTTTCATTAATTTTTTTTTACAACTTATTAGAAAAAATATCAAATGATAAGAAAAAAATATATTTTGGTTCTCTCATGGGTACTATCCTAGTCAGAGAATTGGAACAATAACTTGATAAAAAACGTTTATTAATTTACAAAATTTTGATTTTTTGACGCTTTTTGACCATTTCGCTTCACTGTGAGGCGACAGAAAAGTTTTTAATGATTTACAACTACTATCGTAATGATAAGAAATATGTAATATTATAGTAGAAAGTAATATCATAATAATATTTATGTAATATTATATAATAATATATGTAATATAATAGTAGATAGTAATATCTTTATCATTACTATCGTAATGATAAGAAATATCGTAATTTTTGTAAATATAGTGCCCTTTTTTTGATAACAATAAACTACAATGATTATTTATTTGAAAAGTAAAAACAGTTTTTTCATAAAATTTACATTTTATTTTTAATGATTAAAAAAAGTTAAAAATTTTCATATTATTTTCAAAGAAATCTGAAAAATGAGAGATTTTTATTTAGTGAAAATGGAGACTTTTTAATCAAAATAAAAATCTTTATTTACTTTTACGCTAATCTTTTAACTTTACATATTTCAAATATATTGAAAAAAAAATTGCAATCTGATTTTTTCGTTCAAAATGAATTTTCTAAAATAATATAGAATATATGCATACTTTTTTGTTTTAAATATCAGCTAAAAAAATGTTCCATCGATGTCCAAGGAGATTTTTTTTTTTTCAGTTAACACTTTCACTTTTATAGGATATAAAGGGATTGCTGCGGTCACCTGCGGCATAGGGAGTTATTAAAGAAACACAAATATCAATAAACCCATAAAAACCTTGTTTTCCGCTATTTTTTAACTGTAGTTTATTATATCAAAACAAATTCTCCTTAACAACTTTGGTATTTCCTGTATTATATAAGTAACATTTACTTAAATATTGTAGGAAACTTAATGTGATAATTTTCAAAGAAAAAATAACATAAAATGTTACACTGTTTAAAGTGAAAGTTATATAAAGTACTCAAAATGTTTCTGATATATGTTAATGATTTTATTAAAATGGTAATTCTTAAAAACAATAACAATAAAAAGATTAGATCTTATCCCGATTGTACGTGAATTAGGAGTGGATGAATTAGGATTATGGAAAGATTTACTTAACGAAATCAAATAAAATTGAAGAAATTAGCAAAGAGAACATAAATATAGTAAAGGCTACTTTAGCTACACTTATTTCAAAAGTGAAGAAAAAACTAAAACAATGAGGTAGAAATTACGATTCATTTATAGAAAAAGAATATCAATGGGTTCAAGAAAATCTTTTGACCAATAAAAGAAACCACTTTGGTTCCATACACAATGAGTGGTCTTAGGAAAGCGAAGTAAAAGAGAAAAAATAAAAGAACTAGATGTTGAACATCATGTTCTATTTTTTTAAAAACCTTGCCCTTAGACACATATTTATCCCTTTCTTGCACGATGTTTCAGTGGAAAAAGTTAAGTAATATCCTAAAAAATATATATTTTTCTCTGATTTCAGCTCTAAAAATTAATATTGCTAAAGCTATGTTTATATAGATGGTATAAAAATACCAATAGTAGCAGGTGAAATAAATGATGGTATTTCTGCCAGAAGCATGCAAACATCATGTAAAGTAATGAACCAAAATGTTGTGTATTGGCTTAAAAATTTTAAAATTTTAATTAAAATTATTTTTTACGCGTGCAGCCAAACCTTACGAGCGCGTGAACATGTATGCACGCAATATACGCGTCAAAGGTGCGCGTAAAAAATAATTTTGTTTACAAATTTGAATTCTTTGACCCAAAAAAACTATCATTTTCACATATAATATGTTTATTTACAATTTTTATCAAATTTTATCAAGTCTTTACCGTTTTTTGATCATTCTGAGTCACTGTGCGGTGGTGGTTTTAAATGCGTTCTGCACAAGCCGTGCAACAAGTAAAAAATAAATAAGATTTATGCATCTTACTTCGCAATACTGAATTGATGCGTTCGCTGCCGACTACGATATATACTCTTAGACTATTAAGTGAAGTGAAAATGGCTCAGCAGCGAATGTATTAAAATGTTCAATCAGACGAGCTGCTGAAACGACAACAGGAAGTTTGGGTATCAACAATATGAGCAAAGATAGTGATGACACCGATTTTTATAAAAGCTCTGTTCACATCAATAACGAATTTGCTCACATATTTCAGAGGAAGATAATAGATGCTTTATCTACAGATCTATGATGATGATGGTTTTTAGTTTTTCTTGATTTTTTAACACCTGATGATTAGAAAAATGGAAGAGCTGAATTCTCTTGAGTTCTCTAAAGTGTATGTCATCGTGTACATCGATTAGTGATAAAAGGGTTTTTTAACTTAAGCATATTCTTTTAAAACTTTACTAATACATATTGTAACATGCAGTTCAATTCTATTTAAAAAATCTTCTCCTAACGTGTTTGGAACTTGATGTCTAATTATTTTTGAAATATTCCCTGACCTAATATTTACATATTTCACACAGAATATAATACTATTTTGGCATGTGAATAATTTTAAAACTAATAGGTATTTTTATGTATGCCTTTTTAAAACATCCACATAGGTAAGGAATTGTAATAAACAGCTTTCAGCACAAAGAAATCAACTCCCAAAAAAAACCTGTAAAGTCATTAATAACTTGAAAGCAAATTTTTCTAATGGAGCGATATTAGAACATTGGTATCGCAGTTGGTAATATATTCTATACCTCCAAAATGCTTTCTTTCCATGTTAAGTTTCATTTTGATATATAAGAATATAATTAATATATGCTCAAAAACATAAAAAATAAATAAAAATCAATAAAACCTATTAATCATAAAAAAGTTTTTGTACAAAGAATTTTTAAAAATTTTAAGTTTTTAAAAATTTGAAAGATTTACATTTTTTGGAAGATTTTCATAAGCAATTAAAAATTCTTTTCTTATATCCACATAAAGGATGCTGTTAGCCCATATGAATACAAACAGTTAAATAAAGCATCTCTGGTCTAATTACCAACCTTAACGATAAGATCAATCTACTAAAAGTTGTATAGATATGCCAAAAAATCATAAAACTGAATCTAAAAGTCTTATCTAAACTTTTCCGCTGAAATCGAATTTTACTTTTTCTAAAGAAGTAATAAGTGTTTCCAATCTCCCAGACCCCTGTTCAACAATTATTTTTTTGAAATTTTTAAGGAAATATTGGAAAAAGGTGCTGTTACTATTTTAGAATGGCTCGGTCTTTTTGTTCTAGCTCTGGTCGTGAACCTCTTAACTGTTCCTCTAATTCCATCACACGGTGATTTACCACAACTCGTTGAAAAAAAGATCCATTCTGTATTTGCTGAGCCATTTTTCATGTGCTAAAATCTTCAATGTGAAACAGGTTTAGAAATTTTTTATGAATTTACACTGACCAGTACAATGATCTAAAATACAGTTTTTGTTACAACTGATAAGTGTTCTTTTATATAAGGTGTCATCTTAAGTGTGGTACTTAATATATCGTATCATCTAAAAAAATTAATTTAAATCAAATATTGCAGATGCTTCGCTTTTTGAAATATTTTATTGTTGGACATTAGTGCATTGATTCGTAGATCAATTGAAAACACTGAACCTCAAGCTTATTGTTTTTAGTAATGTTACCGAGAATAAAAAGCACATTAATGTTTGTATTTTTGTTCAAAAACCTGATGCTTTTATCTATAAATGATCTTTCTAAAAATGTCTTAGTCAACCAAATCGATTAAATAAAAAGAATCCATGTTGTATCCTCTTAGAATAATTGACAGATGAAAATAAAGTACTTTTAAACCAGTAAGTTTAAACAGACTTTTCTATCAAATTTCTATAAGATAATAACTAAAACAACATAGTGAAAACTGAAAATTTCAATGAAGTGATTCCATAACTTAAAGGATGTTAATTATTAACGTTTGTGTTTTTATTTTTTTGCCCTAAAGTTTTACTTTTTTTTTTTTAATATAAAAAGAAGTTAGAAAAAACTGTAGAAATAGCAGTGCCGATGCATTTAGTATATGATTATAGCAGTCTATTGCAAGGGTGGCCACAACTTTTTTGATAAGGGCCAAAGTTAGCTTTTCAACTGTTAAATGGGGCCGGAGATTTTTATTAATATAGTTTTTTAAAAATATTTTATCTAAAAATATTGATTTGCAAAGGAATAAGAGTCAAACACACATATTTACTAGCTAACAACATATGCTGGTCACAAGGCTATGAGGTATAATACAAGTTATAGTTTATTGGTAATCACGAACCTGCCTTTTTTTCACAATATTTTTAATATCAATAGGCAACTGACTGGTTACGATTCTTAATGTATTCTGCAAGTTAGTATCTGTCAGTACAGATCTTGTTTTGGATTTTGCAAATTTCATTCGAGAAAAAACACTTTCACACAAATTTGGAATTTATCTGGTACAGTTTCAATATCAGCAGAGAATGGCACTGTGAACAATTGGATTTGGTCTGCATGATTCTTAACATCTGAAAACCTTTTTGAAAATCTTGTTTTCAATTCAGCAATACAGGTAACAAATTTTGCTGTGTTTCCAGGATTCAGCTCACCCAAAGTTGGAAAATGACTGAAATTTTCAGTTCTTAACTGCTGCTCCCACAAAGTTAATAAATAAAACAAATCGCACCAGAGGGAAAAAGATCACACCTGGCAAAGCGATAACACCGCAAGATCTGGTGAATAACACAACTCCTACCACATCAAAGAATAACAAAAACACCAAGAATAACAGTAACACCAAGAATAACAAGAAAAGGGCAAGAGTTGAACAAATGTCATCATCCTCAGATGACGATAATGACCTACTAGAAAATGACTTTTAATGACTTTTGCACAATAACAGGGAGCTAGCTGCAAAATTTTTTGTCCATTTAAATGTTTTTTTCATGTTTCTCTGAGTGTTTAAGGACTGATGATTTTTTAAAACTCCAAAAAGTGACCAATGTTACCCCATAGCAGGGGTATTATTGATCAAACACGATAAAAACCTGGGGTAACATTGGTCACTTTTCGGCATTTAAAAATATTTGTAATAAAAAAATTAAAAAAATAAATATAGAGGCCTATAGCTAAGACCTATAATGTCATTACCACAAGAGAAAACTGTAAAAAATTAATAAGATTCAGAGATGTTTAAGAAAAACTGCCAAAACTGACCAATGTTACTCTGGCTAACGATACTCTTTAATTTGCGCAACCCTCAAATCCACAACAGAATATGCTTTGAAATTTGGATTAAGGCATTGGGAGGCATTCTTTTTTTATTTTTGCTTAACATTTTCCTTATCTTCAATCCCAGTGGGCACGCGATGTCAAACCGACGTCGGGTTTACGTTGGATTTTCATCGGCGATGTCAACCGACTTATTACAACGTTGTTATAACGTCGCGATAACGACGTCAAAACGACGTTGTCTTACCAACGTTGTTCTGACATCGTGCGATGTCTTTTGACATAAATACGACGTAAATCGACAATTTTACAAATAAATAAAATTTATATACGGTGGTGTGACCTAACAAAGTACTATGCTTTAAGTAAGTCCTAATTTAAGAAATGACAAATTTCGTATATATAAAAGAAACATTTGCGGAAAATAACTTTGTTATTTTAACTAGATATCTAGTTAGATAAAATAACTAATTTTTTTTCTCTAAATGTTTATTTTATGTAAACACCACGGTAATTTTATTATATATTTTTTGAACTGGAAGTTTGAATACCGGAAAATAAACATCTTACTGGAAAAAAGTAGTTATTCTACCGGAAAAATAATTATTATTGGAAAAAATAAATTTACCGGGAAGATATAAATTTAACACTAAGACTTTATTGACAGCCATATCATATTGACAAACCATAAAACGCATGCTCTTTATGGCAAGCGAAAGTTAGTTTATTTTTTTACGTGATTTAATTAATTGTGACTTTAAAAGATGTATGTATGTATGTATGTATGTATGTATGTATGTATGTATGTATGTATGTATGTATGTATGTATGTATGTATGTATGTATGTATGTATGTATGTATGTATGTATGTATGTATGCATGTATATTTAAATTAGTAAAAAATATTTATCTGAATTTTTTTTATTAATTCATTACTGGGCGCTACTGCAGTTTCTCACCCCCCCCCCCTTTTTTTATTTTTGATTATGATAGAGAATTTCATGCTGATTCAGAAAAATATAAAAACATGGACCTGAAAATCAACGGAAAGTACTCTAATTCGAAGTCAAAGTTGAAAAAAATCCCACTAAAAACCCTAATATTCGCCATTTTTTTTCATTTTTAACGAAAATTAGTTACCGTTACATTGCGCAATAAAAAGACCTGGTTTCCATCAGCCTTTGCACTATTATTTTAAAGTATTATAACGAAAGTGTAATAAACGAAATGAAATTAATGGAAGATTTCAAATAAAAGTTGAACGTAGAATGTGGAAATGTAGACAAATTGATGAATAATTATTATTGTATTGTACGCTGGTTTTTTTTATTAAAAAAACGGTTTAAAGGTGACATTTTCTAAATATTACATGTGATAAAACAGTTATGAACTTAGTTTCAAAAGTTCTTCTTTTAGGAAACAAAACTGTTGAATTCTTTTTTAAAATTCATTACAAAAGTACATTACTTGCAATATAGTTTATTCCCTAATAAATCAAAAAACGGTTATTTTCATCGCCACAAAAAATTGCGCAAGATAAACGTACTTTAACGACTTTTTTTAACGTAAAAACCGTGCTATAAATTTATTGCTTTTGTCAGCTAAAAAATCATTAACTTAATATTCTCAAAATGGCGAATATTAGGGTTTTTAGTGGGATTTTTTTCAACTTTGACTTCGAATTAGAGTACTTTCCGTTGATTTTCAGGTCCATGTATTTATATTTTTCTGAATCAGCATAAAATTCTCTATCATAATCAAAAATAAAAAAAAAAGGGGGGGGGGGGGGGAGAAACTGCAGTAGCGCCCTGTTTTTAAGGTTATTTGTATGTGTAAATTCAACAAGAGTGCTAAATGAATAAAATCAGAGTAATATATTTTATTTAATGTGATAAATTTAAAATAAAACTACATAATGTTTACTACTTTAAGTTTCATGCTTATTGCAATCATCATTGCAAAAATACATTATTTGAGCTTTTTGTGAATAAATGTTTGTGGTTTGCACATCTTTATTTCTATTCTTCTTCAGATACCCCAATATACACTTTGTTAGATGTATTAACAGTTTCATCATGCTTTACAGATCTTGTCTCTGTTGTTTCCATGATCTTGTCCCACTTTCTTGTTTCCATGTTAATTTTTTTGGATAGGCACACAGTGGGATAAACATGAATATTCAAAAATGGATCGATATCACAATCTATAACTTTTTCAACAGCTTTTTAACATTATTCTTTTGATGTCTTACATTAATAATTGGGGAGCCCAAAATCAAGAAATCAATAATCTAATTAATGATGCTCTGCGAAATGATTCTGATGACAATGTACAATTTGTTAACAATGAAGTTGAATCTCTTTGTTCTGAGTCAGCTAACAGTAGTAATTGATCATTATTTATTAATATTAATAAATATCATTATTATTGTATTAGGGTGAGTGACCCTAATACAAAAATAATGATAAAATAATAACCAGTTGGTACAGTTAAGGGATCTAAGTTTGTGAATGACTTTGTAAATAAGAGGGTAGACTTTAGAATACATATTAAAATATATAAGAATTTTGTTACGTGATATTAATGTTGTTTTGTTAAGTTATTCGTCATCCTAATAAAAAAATAATTCAATACATCCCTCAAATCTTATCAAATCAACATCACAACAACCATAAAAACTGTGCAATATAATAACAAACACAAAAATTTGTCAAAGCGTATTAATGGTAGAGTAACTTTCAAGTTTATAAAGTTTTATTTGTCTATGCTATTGTAGTTCATGGTGTTAATTTTGTTAACAATTTCTTTTATGCAGACTAAAAAAATGGCTATTTATGAGTTATTTCAAAGTACGTTTTGAATTTTTGAAAAAATTTTTTTTACCTTGCATGAGCAGAAACATTTTTAAAAAGTCAGAAGTTCTCACTGGTTATGAAATATTTGGAGACCTGAGTGTGCTACTGACATGCATATTTGATAGTTAAGAATATTTATTTATCAATATATTGATTCCAAAAACAATATCTTTTGTTTTCAGAATCAACTTCAGAGTCTGATACAGAGAATGAATACACACTTCATTTGAGAACCAGAAATCAGAGACAGACCATTACTGTTATTAAAGAAGATATTGGGTAAACCATGAGAATTGATGTAAGTTTCCTTGCATATTTGATAATTAATATTTATTTATCAATATATTTTGATGATGATATGGATACAACCAATAAAATGACTGCAATATCCCCCATACACCGATGGCGAGCTGGACATGTCATATTGGGAAATAGGCTTCCTCCACAACAAAGAACTCAAATATATATACTCTTAAAATTATTTTTTCATCATTTTAAAATTTTTTCTTTCTTTTTATAGTCTGATGTCGCACAAAGTTATGGCTTGTTTTAATATGAAAGAGACTAAACGCAAAAAAAAAAGAACGATGTTCAGGATAAACAAAGTTTTGAAAAGTTAAAAGTTTACAAGCTTATCATTGGGCGTGTCCAGAAAGATACTGATGCAAAATAGAAAGTTGTTTTTTGTAATGAATGCTTTTACGCCGGAAAATATGTGCTATTTTTTAATTGTATTTATTATGTTGGTTTAACATCGCTCTACCACTTAATGACATCGTCTTTACATCAGTAATCTGACGTCGTTCCGACGTTGGTTTAACATCGCTCGACGTTGAATGACATCGGAATTCTGACATCATCCGATGTCTTTTCTTCGACGTCGCCCAACCTTTCCATTTCCAACGTAAATCCGACATCGATCCGACGTCAGCTCCGACGTCGATCCGATGTTGTTCCGACGTCGCTTTGCCCACTGGGATATCTCTAGACTGCCACTTTTGAGTTTCCAGCTTGTATCCAATATGTAATACCATTTCAAAAAACCTAATCCAGGAATGCAGGCTTTATATTTCCTTATATTTCCAACTTTATATTTCCCCGGTTTGCATCCTTCCATTTCTTTTGATATACTTTTAAAAACGCAGCACATCCAGTAGAACCCAAATTCATAGAGACTAGAATAGCTTCTACAGAGAAAGAAAATGATTTATCACTAGGTTTTAGTTGGTCATGCCGTATACGTTTATGAACATCACTTATCTTCATATCAACTACAAAAAAATGATTTTAACATAATTAGTGCAACCACTATAAACTAATATAACATGAATATGGCCATTATTTTCATTTCAGCTACATTTAATTAGGCCAGTATAATAAGCACAGCACCTATTGTTACCTAAAACCAAAAAAATAGGTTTATCGCGAATAGCATTTTACGAAAATATCTTTTTTTAAATGTTTACCAAACTTAAAGGGGCAGCTAAGAGCAGAATTAAACACCACCAACAGGCTGTACATATATTGTATTAACTTATTTTAACATTAATAAGCTGTTCCAGCAGGTTCTAAACTATATGCGCCACTTTTAATATAATATTTTAATATTATAAATAAGAATCTTGCCTTTACATTTCAAAATGAAACTGTGAGTTTAATACAAGACCTTGGAATTTGTTGTGGTATTTTTCGTAAAGCTATAAAATTAAATTTTAATAATGTGTCAATTAATTTTGCATATATTAAATAGTTTAAAGGTTATTCATTGTCATAGTTGTAGGTGATATATCTATTATAAAAATTAATAAATGAATTTCTAAATATATTCAATTGTAAATGGTATTTGTACATTTATGATGTACTATCAAACTACAAATAATGTTTTAAACCATACATTATGCTCTTATATACATAATATACTAAGTAGTTGGAAGTATTTCGAATATTTTTTTTTGAGGTTTTGTCTACCACCTGACCCACTGTGCACCGGTAGGATTTTTTAAATATATTTTTAACTATTTAAAGTGATTGTTTTTTTACAAAAAATATTTTAAAATTTAATAATTTATAAATTTTAATATTATATAATTTATTAATATTATATATGTTTATAGTTTTTTTTAATTATCTTTACAATTAACTGACGGGCCGGATAAAAGGTTGCTGAGGGCCGGAGTTGGCCCGCGGCACCCCTTTTATTGTGGCACCCCTGGTCTATTGCAATTGTAAGCTGAAGAGATTAATAATAATAATAAAAAAACTTGATCTTCTGTTTCACAGTTAACCACCAATTTTTCTAAAACAAACTTTGCAATTTTAATAAGTTAAGCAGTTTGTTTCTTAAAACTAATTTGCTTTCATTTTTTTTTCGCTCTCACAAAAAAACAAAACTTTATAAATATTCACACTCTTAGGCGCCGACTTTTGATTTTGACCAATGGGGAGAACGAAAAAGGCAAAGATTTCCTCCTCCCCCATATCCAGAATCCTTCATTGTGACAATAGATTGATTGACAAGTGATTTAATCTCTTCATAGTCATTATATTTCTTAAATATGTCTTCTTAGCATAGAAAATGATTGCTCTGTAGTAAATGTTGTTATTGAAACTGTCATAATTAAGTGCACGAAGTTTTTTAAGCTCTATTACATGAATCATGTTTTTTTGATGACATTTTAAAACATTTTAAACGTCCATGAAAAATGATACTTTTAAATATTTGGCTTCAATTCATGAGTCATTTCCCTATGCAATTTAATTCGATATTTAGATTATCTTTATAAAAGTCACAAACTGTTTTTGGAGAGACTTCTAGTTCTTTTAGTTCTTCCCACATGACAGTATTAAATTTTTCTCTCATCTTGTAAATGGTGTCTTTCAATATATCAATAATATCAGTGCATGTTTTTAATTGTAAACTTCTACTCAGGATAATGGTATGAGTTCCTTCCAAATGTTTTATGATGCCACTAGTAATTTTCAACATAATAAATGTGCCTTATCCAGTTGCTTCATGAATCCGTTTGCTTTTGCCTCCGCCTAACTTTTTTCAATATTTGATAGTTCTAAAAAGAAGTTTCGTAATTCCTCATAATTGTTCAGTAGTGATGCAAGCGATGTGTATTGCGACGTCCATCGTGTATTGATGCAAGCGATGTGTATTGCAACGTCGTGTATGACAAAATAGTCTCAAGGACAAGTTGTCACTTTCTTGCTAAAATGTCTTGAACCAAACAAATCTCTTCGATAATTCGTGAATGAACCAGTTTTTAAAAGTTAAAGCTACAGACGTTTCGCAATTGAGTTCTTGGTCCTCTGTAACCAAGAACTCAATTGCAAAACGTCTGAAGCTCTAACTTTTAAAAACTGACACAAATTTTGAAGCTTCATTTATATGATCTGGAATGGCGAGTCCTTGTCTTGCGAATAAGGCAACAGTAATATAATTTTATCGAGAGCTTCTCTTGATTCCTTCATTTGTTAAGATATATTTATACCTTTATTTTTCTATGATTCTTTGGTGATATTTTATCGATAATTTGCCGATTTTTCATGCTTTCAATGGCTTTTTTCCAATTATTAAATCCTTCTGTGGTAAATTTTGAATTAACGGCCTTGTTAGTTTTGTTTCTTTGACGTTGAACAGAACGTTTTATTTAATTTTTGTAATAGTTAAGGTGGTAGGCCTATGAAAAAATTTTTTCAAGTATTAAAGATATATTTACAATAAAACTAATCAGTTGTTAACAATAATTATGAAATTAAACATAAAATCAATAAAATATATAAAAAAGTGCCTCGCTTGCCTCGAAATTATATTAAATAGTGTGAAAAAAACGAAAACTTCAAAACACAATTTCTCAAAAACGACAATAAATCAAAACTTCAAATTTGGTATGGTAGTTCTACATATGTATAAAATTCATTTGTCATAGGATTTTTAAATTTGCCTTCCTAGTTCAGATTATATTGACTTTTAAACTTGAATATATATTTTTATAAAAAAACTCTGGCAGATAAAACCACATTGTAGCGCCCCAAAAAAAGAAATTTTAAAAATCTTATGACAAATGAATTCTACATGTATGATGAACATATCCTGAAAATTTCAGCTTAATTGCTTACTTTAAACTGGAGATATCATGTTTTAAAATTTAAAAAAAAACTAAAAATCTCAAAATGAGAAAAATCGAGTCAAAAATTTAAAATCAAAAAATTACGTCTAAAAACACTCCTTAAAAGCTACCAGTGCTATATGAATCAGTTTTTTCAGTATCTAAGTATCCTTTATGAAGAGATCTAAGTTTTTTTCTTTGCCTTTTGCATATTGAAGTTGATTTACGACGCTTGTTTACAATTCGCTTTTGGTCCTTTAAAATCAGTTTTGGAATAGTCAATGATCCTAACAATCCGAAGTGACTTAAAACAGATTTTACCCCATCTCCACCGTCATTATAATGAACTATTGCAGAGTTTATACAAAGTTCAAATGTTCTTCTACTTACAAAAATGTTTTTAGGACATCGAGTCCATAAAATTGAATGAAATGCTTCATTTGAATTTTGGGTTTGACCATGTAAACATTTACTTAGCAAATCGTCATCAGATAAATCTTTAAAAATAGGTTTTATTATATTATGAATAAAGATAAGCAAGTTAATTTTGTTTGTGTGAGTACTTGTACCTTTAAGCTTATCTAGTTGCCACTTGCACCATGAATATTCATCCCTAGGACACATAGAATGACGAATGCTATTATCACTAAAATTTGTACTGTGCCACAAAACTGCTCCTATTGCTTTTTTCATTGCATAAATGCTGTTAGTGTTATTTCTAATTGCAATACCATAATAATTCTGCATTGAGTTAATTGCACTATTAGTCAAATTTCCTTTTCCATGGGGGGGTTTATTTGTTCCTTTATACTTATGTACAATTTTTCGCAAGCGTGTACCAAGTCGCTTCTGCACATGCCCAATGCATTCTAATTTTATTGGTTGAATATTATAACTTTTATATGGGTTAGATTCTTCAACTTCTTTAAAAGAGGAAGTATCACCGTCCCCGAGGTATTCATGATAAATCAAATTAGCCTCTTTTTACTTATGCAAGATGAAACTTTTTCTGATGAAATATTTGAAAGATTTATTCTTGAATATTTGTTTAAAGGAGGATTTTTCTTTCTTTTTCGTGAAAAATTTTGCTTGTTGCTTTTTTTAGAAGACATTACAATTATACACCAGTACAACTTGTTTGATTTAAATCAAGAGTTGAAAAATTCATAAATAATGATTTTATTCCACAACCAATATACAGTTCAATACGACAATTATTATAAGAAAATGTGATTTTAAAGCATGACCAAAAACAGCGCAGATCTATATTAAATTGGAAAAAGAAGCTTCACAAGATTTGTCATTTTGACCATCAAATTTGGGTAAAATAAAGGTTTTAATCTTTCGTTGCTATGGCGTTGCTAAGGTAAATAAACAAACTAGCTGATAATATAAGTTATTTTAAACCCTTTTAGTTTGATCAAACCTAAACAAGTTATATATCAGAAGATAGAGGATAAATTTTTACATAAATACAATATATTACCTATTTTTTCAATTTTTGATCAAAAATCTCTATTTTTCATAGGCCTACCACCTTAAGCTATTTGTATCTGGCTCGTTTACCGAGCCAGCCCGTTTGCCGAAATATCGACGTCATCAATGTTTTAACTTAATTGTATTTTGCGTTTATATGAATAAACGAGCTAGCCCGGATAGCGAGATCTCACTGTTTTTTGCCGAGATCTCGGCAAACAGGCTGGTTAATTTCATATATAAATTTGTACGCATGCGTACAAATTCTTACATTTTTTAAATTTGAAAGCTTCCGTGTAAAATAATAAATTTAATAATAAAACTGGCAACTTCCGTGTGCTTAAAACTTTAGTTGTTTTGCTTTTATAATTTACCAAAGATCCAGTATCTTTTAAGTCATATAAAGTAATAGCTACTTTTTTATCTGATGATTGAGCTCTAGAGTTAGGCGAAAAAGGGTCAGGAGATAACTCTGAAACCAAATTCATGAAAAGAAACCGTGAAAACCTAAAATTTGTTTTCCATACATCAATGGGAGCTACACCAGTTATTATATTATGCCACCATAAATCAGTTCTGCCAGTTTTAAACCAGCAACTACGATTTTTTCTTTTAAGGCGCCTCTCTCTTGCTTGTTTCATCTTTTGAAGTGATTGTGATTGTTTTCGTAAAAAAATAATATTTAAAAAATTATCAAATTTAAATTTGTGAAGCTTACATAATACAATTAGGCTATAATAAGTATTATTTGTGTTATAATACCAGTTAAACATATTGTTAAAATGCTGTGTTTTTTTGTCGCTAGCCGCCATCTTTAAAGCTATTATTTTACCGGTAAAGAGACCAGCCCTGCTAGAAAAAGCCAGGCTGACCTCGATATCATTTTTTATTTTTTTGGCAAAAATTCATATCAACGCAATTTTAAACCTGGCTCGTTTTCCGGGCTAGCTCGGCAAACGGTCTAGCCCTTGTCCATTTAAGCAGGCCCAAAGTGTGCTTCTACCGGCTACAACATTAAACTAATAATATATTATCACGGATTATCACAGGGGCAAAAAGCTACTTTCGCCCCCGTGCATAATATTCCGGGGGAAACCACTGCCCTTGTTGCCCCCTATGGATTCGGCACCTATGTTTACACTAAATTGTTGCACCTTGGTCAACTGCACAGGATGTTGATTTATACCAGTTAACCACAAAATCAGAAAAAAAAGGTGTTTTAAAAATAAAAATTTATTATACTATATTTATTACTATATTTATTATTCTATTTTACTAACAAACACAGCGAAGTTTAAGATATCTACATATTACATTTATCATGTATAAAAATTTAGTACATTTATTAAACATTTAGTACAAGCTTCTAAAAGTAAAGGAAAACAACATACTACAAGTTCTACAGGAATTCTTCTTTTTCTTTTCTTACTTCAAATAAACAAGTTTGAGATTCTTATTGACTGTTAACCGGCACCTATAACTTCTCTGTAATGTTTTGAAAAAGTAATTTGCTGCTTAATAGCGTCTGTTAAAAACCATTCCATTGAGATCAAAATTTGTCATTTTATTTTTCAAACTTCTATTACCGTATTGTTGTTCACTTTTTTATAAGTGCTTTATTATTATTATTTTTATTAAAGCTGTACATCTTCATGAAATTAAATTGGACTAAATATGGAGATTATATAAATAACTAGGAATGATAAGAATAGTTTTTAGATTTTAAGTAAATTTTAAACATCCAAACAACATGAAAAGTTCTAAGCTGAAATCGAGACAAATTTCGTGTATATTTCAGTCTGCCACACGGATCCATTTCTTTATGAATCCGGGCCATAGTCAGTAAGTTCTCAAGTGTATTTGAAATTCATATCCTAGCTTATCTCAACAATCAAATGTTAACATTCTTTTGTTAACGATTCTTTTTAAATTAAATTTTTTAATTATTCTTGGCTGTTATCTTTATCTTGTAACAAATTTTACTTGTAGTCAAGGAAAATGAAGACTGTTTTGGCTAGTGAGACGATAACAATCCCTGATGGAGGTTAGTTACAAATATTCTAATAAAATTCTTGTGTTTTTTATATTATTTATATAATTTTATTTCTAAACCTAACATTCTTATCATCAATTTTATGAAAAAATAAAAATTCTATGGAAAATTAGTTAATTTAAGATGTACAAATGATGAAAGCTGCAGTGTAATGTTTCCAATTTGAATTTTAAAATTCTGATCAGTTGTGGTGAAAGATTTGTAAGGGTGTGTTAGCTTTGCAGAGAGGCCTTCTTATACAATGATATAGAATCATTATTTGGAAATCTTCTCTAAGAGGAAGGTAATAAATAGACTTCATTAACGCACATCTGTGTTTTATTAAAAAAAAATAACAATAACAACCAAAAACAGTAAATGCATCAAAAAACAAATATGAATTTCTCTAGGAGTTCTTTCTAGGTAGGTGTTCAATTTATTTTTGTTACAAAAAGATCATTAAACCAGAAGTACCTAGCTTTAAAATATTAAAATGCTGTAAATTTGCTTGTGAGTGCCATATTTTAGTTTTAAAAAGCAACTAAAGTAGCATTATGTTAATGTTTGTTATGATATGATATATCTGATAAATTTTTTTTTTTTCTCTACCTTTAGTCACTCTGAAAATGAATGGTCGCTCCATCACAGTGACTGGCCCTCGTGGTTCTCTGCACAGGAATTTTAATCATCTTAATCTTGAATTGACTCTTCTGAATAATAAAAAAATTCGAGTTGATGTTTGGTTTGCATTAAGAAAGCAATTGGCTTGCTTGAGAACTATCTGCAGTCACATTAATAACATGATAAAAGGAGTTCAGTATGTAAGTAACTACACATTGTAATTAATTTATTGGTTACAGCAGTCACAACATCTACTCTTAAAGAAAGATGGAAGAATCCCTTTTGTTTAAAACTGTCTTTAATATTAACTGCGAGTTAAAAAGCTGATATCTACAAATAGGTTTGGTGCTACTCAAATTTCTCCCTCCCCTCCCCCTATTCTTATGATTGATTCTGATAGAGAATATAATCCTGATTAAGAATTGTATAAAAACAAAGGTCTCAAAATCAATGGAAAGTGCTCTATTCTGAAGTTGAAAGTACAAAAATATACAAATTGCTAATATTCATCATTTTGAGTTTACTAACTTAATGATGGATTTTTTTTTCAACTGCATACTATTGCCTGTCTGGTTTCTACCATAAAATAATATTTTCAGGTTGTTTTTTTTTTTTAGGGTAATTAGATAAATGAGCTATAAAACATGTTATTCTTTTGAAACATGATTCCTTGTGAATTTTAATTTATAACAGAATTTTTGACTATGTTTTCATTAAAAATCTTTATTATTAGGGGGAAAGGGTGGGCAGAAAGTCAAGTAGCGCCAACAGGTTTTATGTTTTAAACTATAGCATAACAATAGGGTAGAAAATATGAAGGGCCTACCTGCAATTTTAGTGAACCATTAGTTTCGTAAAATATTTAGGTTTTTGTAGCATTAACTTGATGTTTTGTTTATCATGGATTTAATAAATTCAACAAATGATGCTTTCTCTGAGTTTATTAAATAGTTTTGATTAAGCATCAGTACAGTATTTAAATGTGTATAGTGAGGGTAACATGTTATTAGTAGCATTTAAGTATATAATCTCTTATTTTTATAACTTAACACAATAAATGATGAAAAGGAAAATAAGGTCTAATAGTACTTTTGATGTATATATTTTTTATTTATTAAAAAAAAACAAGATTTTAAAACAAATAATACTCTGGTATCTGCATTTTATGGTATTTTGATTAACTTTTTTAGTTTTAATTTTTAAGACATTTAAATGGCAAACTTGTAGATTTAACTAAACTTAGAACTAAAATTAGAATATCAGTACATCTGTTGTGCAGTGTTACATGATAGCTCCCTTATTATTGATCTGAAATATGCAAACAAGGTTTTTTTTTCTTAAGATTTGTTTCTGAACTTGTAAGTTTCCTTATATTATGGTTTAAATTTGTTTCTTAGGGTTTCTTATACAAAATGCGATCTGTGTATGCACATTTCCCAATTAATCTTAATATATTGGAGGATGGTAAAGCTGTTGAAGTCAGAAATTACCTTGGTGAAAAATACAATCGAGTAGTTAAGATGCGATCAGGTGTAACTTGCTCATTATCTGGAAATAAAGATGAAATTATAATTCAAGGAAATGATATTGAGTTGGTCTCAAATTCAGGTAAAAAAATTGGTGAACTTTAGAATTCTTTTTGTTGCTTTTTATGTTTTTTTTTTTGTTTTTTTTATCTAAATGTGTTTTTATGTATATATTTTTTAGCTGCTTTGATCAATCAATCAGTGCGTGCTAAGAACAAAGACATCAGAAAATTTTTAGATGGTATTTATGTGTCAGAAAAAACAACTGTTGTCCCAATTGATGACTAAGAATCATCAAGTATTTGCCATTACTTTGTTGTATTTTATTAGAACTGTAGTCCCAGGTTAAAAGAAAAGGTTTTTCAATGCATGTTCATAAGATCTATAATTAAGCTACACTTAATATCCTTGTAGTAGGCAATATGCAAAAAATAGTTTTAAAAATTTGGCCATGTTATTATTTTTAATTACACGATTGTTATCGTTTTCTTTTAATAAGTTACGGATAATCATTAAAAGCGAAGTAAGCGAAAAATACTTTTATCATTCTTAAAAAATTTTTTGTTAAAGATCAGCACATTGGTCGCCCGCTGTCTAAGGTCCAGTCGTGGGCTGTAAATTTCTGAAAAATCCTCTTAAAAAAAATTAGGCCAAGGATAGATTTCTCGCCAAGATTTATGTTAATTGATACTCTGAATGTTACGTAATTTATAGGCGAAACTCAGAATTGCCACGATGCTATCTGTGGGATAAACTTCAGGATCAAATAGAACCACTCTCCATTCTGATGCAGTTATAGGAGAGTCGATTTAGTTCTTGCGGCCTAAGTATCATGTTTGCTGCAGGAAGCGATTCTGCTCAATATTATGGAAGGTTGAAACAAGATAACATTAAAAGTATGTGAAGTATCGCAAAACCGAACGCCGATCCTTAGTATTTATTTCTACTTGGTATTAATATTTTCGTAAATCTGCACCATTATTAAAATACTAGAACCATACTATAAATGTAATATAGTTCTAGCATTTAAAAAAAATGAGATTGCTGCTGAGAAAGTTACTTGAAATGAAAGTTTACTGAAAATCAAGTGTTAAGTGTTATTCATTTCAAAAAGTATATTTGGTTTCAAAAACTCTGGGAATTCTTCAGCGTGACATAGCAGCTATATTGTTTATTGATCTCTTGCCATTCATCTTTTTTCCATTCTCTCTATTTTTGATGAAAGTTAATGTAAAATGTAAATCAAATTTTACACTAAAATAAATTTTCAAGGATAAGAAAACGCTTTTTAAGAAAAGCTTTTTGATTCATGTTTTTAGTATTTGCATTAGGATTGAAAATTTCGCAGTTTTTTGAGATCCTGAAATCATGGAAATGAGCACTTAATCCCGTGATTAGACTTTTTAAAGATTAAAAGAAAAAAATAATTTAATTATTTTTAAACTTAAATTTCTTCCGTAGAGTTTTGAGTATTTTGAATGAAAATGGCTATATAAAAATTGATCTTTTTTATTACTTTAACATGCTTTCATATTTCAATTGGTTAGGAAAGTATGAAGAAATGTTTCTAACTTTTTAGAACTACCGGCTGGTTGTCTTTAAATAGTATTAACTATTAATGCATAACTTAAGAGGGCAAATTTTTCAATTCCGCCAACCAAAGAACACATTTTATAACTACAACATGTATATACTCCAAAACATCTTTCACATGCCGATTGAGTTTGCAACGTATGAATTGAAGCCAACTTTCATTCGTTTTATTCCAAATAGCTGCACAAACACACAATAAGTCTTCATCTCTATTAATTCTCAGTTGAAAACCACCAGATGTACTTGACTGATTTGGGTCATTCGGAAAAAAGAATTTATTTATATCAAACTTGACAGCTTTGTTTTCATCTTTTTTTATCTTTTGACTTGTGTTTTGTTTTAGCAATATTATTATGTGAAGCCTTTTTAGCAGGTGTCTCCTTGATGAGTTTGATATTTTCTCACGGTCGTTCAGAGGTGACAAGTTATTATACGCAAGCGCAGTAGTAACTTTAAAAAAGTCAAATTTTAATAATGGCTACGGTCCGTAGCAACGAATTTTTTTATTTAGTTGACTGATTATTTATAAATGTTTCCATATAAATCAACATTTTAAACTCTTTCTAAAACTAAAATCATAATAAGTATATCTCAGTTGCATAAGAAAATGATTCAAATAAGATAAAGTTTATATCAAAAAGTTTAAAGTTGCGCTTTTCTAAGTAAATTAACATTCTTGAATATGCTGATTTGTTTACACTTTTAAAAATATATTATCTAATTTTCTGAGCGTAGAAATTAAATAATTTTTTTTTTAAAATTCAGATGAGTTTTTATAGTATTTAACACTTTTATCAGATCTTAGCACTCAATTTTTTCTTCTTGTAAATAAACATACAAACACCCACACAGCTATATATATATATATATATATATATATATATATATATATATATATATATATATATATATATATATATATATATATATATATATATATATATATATATATATATATATATATATATTTATCGCTCAAAAAAAATGTAAAAAGACTTCCAAATTTGTAAACAAATCAAAGAAAAAGTTTTTTTAGGTAGATCCTCTTCAATCATAAAATAATATTCCTCTTTCATTTTACTTACTTCTTAATAAAATTAAGTTACCGAGACATTACTAACAGTCTAAAAGCTGGTTATCAACGTAGACGATTTTAAAAAACGTGATAAGTAATGAAAAATTGGTCGCTAAGTAAAAATTCATTCTGTAACGAAGGTCCGTAGCCATTTTGAAAGTTCTAAAATTTTCATAATCCAACTGCGCTTGCGCACAATAACCTGTCGCTTATTAACAGAGTTTGAACGACCGTGTTCTGGCAATCTGATGATTGTAATACGCGGTTTTACGTAAGTAGAGTTACACTTCTTTTTTGGAAAAGTTACTTAGTTACCAGTCCTTAAATTACATAAATTATGGTCTCATGAATGTTTGTTTTTTGAACATTTCTGTCTTTTTGTATTTAAATGCTTTCACAGTAATACAAACCACAATAAAAAAAAGCATCTATGACTATTGATATACATGCTACTTCAATGTCAATCTATATTGCTAATTCAATTTAATTCAAATTTGCCTTTAAAGTGTCTTTAAGTGCTTGAATTGAAAGCAGCGATCTCTTTGTACTTCTAGGGATAAATTTTTAATAATCAACAACAAAATAGTAATAATGTTCAACAAGCTCTTGCATCACGAGCCACTATGATGCTCACTATTTTTCCACTATGATGCTCAACTATTTCATTGAATGTGTCAAGGAATTTATAATCAACAAGGCCAACTGTGTTAAGGAACTTCCTCTTAAAACAGATGGTCAATATTTTGAAATCTTGGGAACATCTTAGGATATTAGCAATATATTAGCAGTCACACTCTCTATTTTTAGCCGTAAGGTTTTCTCATTGTGGATATGTTCTAATTAATAATTGTGTAGCAAGGCTTTTCTTACACCTGTAGACTTTATAAATTGCCAACACTCGCACATACAGCTGTATTCAACAAAATAGAGACTGAAAATACAGGCTTTTCAATTTTCTACTCAAATTTTAATTTTTCACAGAAGAATATTTGTAGCAACCACTAAGTAACTTATTTCTAAGAGCAATTTCACAAAAGTTAGTAAACCGAAACTTAATTTTTAAAATAGTAGCACCATTTACCAAGTAAAAATATTACCACCCATATGCATTGTTCTTGGTAGTTAAAAAAAAGTGTTTTGACATTTTTATTGATACTGTTAATTTACTAAATGAGCCGTTGAAAGAATTACATTGAGGAAAAGTGTTTATTGGTGCCTACGTAAACCTAAGCAAAACAAGTTAGAACCTATAAAAAAGTTCAAGTTATTGTTGAATGTTTACTGGAGTAATGCCTTTTCGATCCTTCATGTGCTCATCAATATCAGAATGCCGCCACGAATAGCTAACAAGTCAGTATATTTTACAGACTGTAAAGCACAGTGAAAAATCAATATTCGGGCTTTTTCTCGTACTATGGAGTTGCGTCTATAATTTGGATAAAAAATGTAATGGATTAAAGGTACTATGGATCAATGCTTTTACAAAAAGTACGCTGGTATGCAAAATATACCTACGCTGAGTAAAAAATGCCTTTAAAATGAGTATTTCTTTTCTCCAAATAACGACCTTAAGCACACTAATAAAACTACAAATTGATTTCAACCAAACAAGACTCCAGGTAATGGACAGGTCTGTCCAGTCATGGGACCTGAATCTTATAGAAAATCTACGGCTGATATTAAAAAAAGAACAGTTTTTAAAAAGAATCCTACAACAACAACTGAATCGACTTGATATGCTATACCATCTGAAAGGTGAGAATCGCTTGTAGATTAAATGCAGAGTTGTTATATAACTATATATAGTTTTTATATTTTTATGATAAAAAAGCCGCATGATAATCAGTATTTTGACATCAAAAAATATGCAAAAATTGGTAAATTAGACAATTTTTTATGCCCCTTCCGGATATCGGCAATGTAACAACATATTGTTTTTCAATTTCTCATTTATCAGTAATTTTAGATGTTAACAAGATTGGATTTGTATGGTAATTTGAAAATGCTTACAAACGCCTACTTCAACTACGGTTGAAAGAAAGCGTTTATAAGCATTTTCAAATTGCAGTATATTGAAAATTTAAGAACGTTGAAGAGCCTCAAAACTAACTCGTTTTTTTTCTATGGTTATTCTTTTGCAACAAGATCATAATGTATATATTTTTTCACTATTAGAATTAAAAAAAAACAAACAGCATAGAGACCGATTTGAAAGTGGTACCGTGATCAGGGGTGACTATGAACAGCGGGGTGAAAATGAACACCAGTACTAGTTTTACAAAATGATGAAGTAGCACATAAAATATAGCCAAAAATTGAAATTTTTTTACTCACTTGCCTTAAAAATAATCTGTTGAAGATAATTTTCGGCTGCCCTCAAAATTATCTTTTCCCGCCTTTTCTCCATCGCATACAAACATTGCAAGTTACGTGGTTAGGGCAATTAACTCACTTATCAAGGAATATCTTAAGAACCCCACATCTAAACGTCATTAAAGTTGGCTCGCATCACGTTCAGGTACATAATGTTTTAATAAAATAATAATTTAAGGTATAGCTTGCCTGTATCCGATTAAAAACTCATTTTAAAATGATATTTTTTTAAATACGAAATTAGGCTTTTCTTTGTAAATTTTAGGAACTATGCCTCGAAATTACAAAAGAAAGGAAAACAGTCGTGTTTATAAAACAAGCTACACAAAAAAAGACATAAAAACAGCTGTAATTAAAGTAAAAAACCATGGATTTACCATAAGGAAGGCTTCAACAATGTACAATATTCCATTAGGAACATTACATAAAAAAGTAAAGCTTGGGGATCAAGTTTCTAAAAAGCATGGCGGACAAACCAGACTTGATAGTAAAATTGAAAATTTATTTGTCCAAACAATTATTCATATGACTGATTGGAGAGTACCATTTGATTCGTTGGACATAAGACTTTTAGTCAAATCTTATTGTGATAAAGTGAAGATAAATGACGCTCGATTCAAAAATAATATGCCTGGGGTAGATTGCATTCAGTCTTTCATGAAGAGACATTGTTTAACAAATAGGGTTGCAGACAATGTGAAACATAGTAGAGCCGTGGTAAACGAAGAAACCCTTAACGAATCTGTTTTAGATATTTTAAAAAATAATTTAGGATTAGGCGCAAATCCACCTGCAAAACGCAAACCACGTGGTCCAAAGGTGGAACCAGGTAAAATAATTCATTGTTTAGAAAAGTCAATGCCATCAAGTTCAACAGAGCTTAACAACAACACAGATAGCAATTGGTACTGTGCTTTATGTAACAAAAAGTGGGTAGAGTTAAGCAATGATGTATGGATTCAATGCGACAATTGCAGTAAACCATATCACCTCCAGTGTTGTGGCCTCATTTATGATAAAGATTATTTTTATGAGCTCAATATTGAAAATATCAACTTTGTATGCAGCATGTGTGAATCATTTGAGAAATTGAAGGATAGTGACAGTTGATGTGCTATTTTATGTAGGATAGCTTTGTAAATATTGTGATACATGTAAATATATTAAAAAAACTAGGTTTTAAAAGTAGTATGTTAATTTTTTAACATGAACTGAATTTAAAAAAAAATTGTTCTAATTACAATAAACTTTCTGTTATCTGTTTGATCTTTAACAGTACTTCCCCCCATTGTATTATTGTAATATAGCCTTAATTTAGGATATGAAAACGATGTGTAGTGTTCAAAGTCACCCCAAATCGGCTGTTCATTTTCACCCCGTTTCGGAAATACGTATATACTCGTGTAAAACCAGAAAACTAAGGCAATTACTTCATAGTGTTGATCAGGCTTACAACTTTTACAGAAAGCTGAAAAGTATAATGTTCTGTTGCAAAAAAAATTGTAGTGATTAGGCAAACAGTTTTCTTCCATGATGCAAAAATGTTCAAAAAGCGTTCATAGTCACCCCCATTCACGGTAATTGTCAGAATGACCACCGTAAAAATGCGGGAAATCGAGACTTTGTGAAAGTCAAATTCTTTGGTTTTTATATCACGCATCTTAAAAACCCAAGAAAAGGATATATACTTGTATGTGTGAAATTCTGTTGCCTACAATAACTTTAATTAGAATCGCATTAGTGAATGTTACTTAAAGTTCTGTCTAAAGTTATCCATAGTTTTCTTATTTTATTGTACTTGATAGTTCTTTAATTTAACATTTAAGTTAGACACAGGCTATTGGTTTTCTAATCAATAAGCACATTTATGATATTAATATATGGTTTTATGGTGATAAAAAAATATCTTAAAATGTTAAGACAAGATATCATCTTAATATTTGACGGAATTTAACTAATTAACTTTAAATTTTGTTTTTATAGGTAGAATACCAGTTTTAAAAAAATGCCTCGTCCTGCCAAAATAGAGAAAGTGTTTGTAACTCAAAGGTTGCCTTGGAGTCCATTTCCACGACGACCCTTACCATTTAGAATGGTGGAGTGGGAAACAAAAAAGTATCCTAAAACTTATCGTGTAACAAAAGCTAAACCACCTTGTCAAGTTTTCAAAGTTGCCCCTATTAAAGATTGGGGTATAGTTCGTAATGACTTAGTAGAAATTTGTTGTGGTGAAGACACAGGGAAACAAGGCAAAGTTAGAGCTGTTGCCCTTAAAAAGAATCTATTAAAAGTTGTTGGTCTTAATTGTTCTCGACAATTCATTCCTGACATAGGTGATGGAAACCCAGGATTTATCTTGTCAGAGGAGCCTCTTCATTTTTCTGAAGTAAAATTAGTTAATCCTCATACTGGGAAGGGTACTGACATTGCTATACATTATGATGAACTTGGTGAAAAAGTACGTGTCTGTAAGGAAACTGGGAATGTGATTCCAAAGCCTCCATTTGAAAGACATGACTGGAAAGAAAGGTCAGCTGTGAAAGAAGGGGATTTTGACACACGGGCAGATATTGTTCAGCAATACACATATATGCCTTCATTGCTTTTTTTCCATGAAGAAATCATAAAAGAAATGAACATTCCAATGTCAGTAAAAAAAGCAGAGCTTGAAAGAAGAGACTTAATAATGAAAGAAATAGAAGAAGAAGTAATTCAAGAAAAATTATTGAAATCAGATCCAGTTCCTGAAAATAAGTCTTTTTTAGCAAATATAAAAGAAAGATTTTTTTCCTGGCTTTAGTTGTAAATCTGTATCTCATATTGTTTTTCTTATGTATTTGAATAAATATTTAAAATTTTTTTAAATTTTAATTAAAACAAAAAAATTGAAAAATAAATGATTGTTTTACTCAAAGTTATATGATTTGTGCTCTAATGGTTTTCTCCTTTGAATTTGTATCTGTTAATATGAAAACTTTAAGATACAGGAAAAATTTACTTTACCCGTAAAATACTTGTTTTCATATTATCTTTTTTTTTTTTTTTATAGTTTTTATAGCTTTTTTTTCTTTTTCTTTTTCTTTATAACTTTTTTTTTTTACTTTGAAAAGTATTTGAATTGTTAAACTATATAAATCATTCTATACACAAATTGAATAAACATTTTGATTAGGGGTAAATAAGTATAGTAAATGTCTACACTAGCTCAAGATATAGGCAGAGTTTGTTTGGGGTTGATATCAGAAAAGCAAAGTGAACGGAAGGTATTTATTTTCAATAAAATACTTTATACATTGTGGTTAATTATTATATACAGCATGTATACTTACAAATTTGTTTTTTAGGTATTGTGTTTTATTTAAATTGGTAAAAATCCTTTTTTAAAATTGGTATGCTTATACTATAAAGATCATTCAATAGAACAAGTTAACTTGGTACTATCTTGTACCATTTGATTATAATAAAAATTTTTAATAAATTATATTTTGAATATATTGAATATTTATACTAGTGTTAATGTAATTTTTGTAGTTGACCAAAATCGACTAATACATTTTTAAAATTGACTAAGTCAACTAAAAGTCGATTTAGTCGAAATATGTGAATAAAATTTTTTATTATAATCATATACTTTAATGTTACATGACTTTTTATTTTTTAGATGCTATGAAATAAATAGAACTTTAAGAGATTAACAAAAAAACTAGGTGTTATGTAATACTGCTAACACATGCTGTTATTAGGAGCATTTTCTTTGTTTGACTTTAATTCATCTAATCTGTTAGGTGAATTAAAGTTGAATAAACAAAAAAAATAAAATGGAAATAACAATCACAAAGAAAAGAGAAAAAAAAACACAGATGGGCGTTTTATATCATTTTTCACAATAATTAAAGCATTAAATCAACAAAAAGTTTAATAATTAAAAAGCAGTGGCATAAATAGGTGTGGGCAGATGGGGCTGCTAAACTTTTTTTGGGGTGGCAGATTTACAAAACCTTTTTGCATCCTTAACTGAGTACCATGACACATTTAACATTTTCTTTTAAAAAGTGAGCTATAATGAGAAAAAGGAAATATATTAATGAAGTGGTGGTACATACAATAAGCTAAGAGTTAAGTTTATTTGATTCAGCAAATTAGGTTCATATTAGGCTGGATTAAAAAAAATCTCCTTACTAACTGGTCAGCATCATAACAATATTAAAGATTAATTATATTAAATCAGGTGAAAAAATAGAAATAATGATGTTAGGATAATTACCTTCTAAATCGACTTTTAGTTGATTAGTAGGAAACCCATAGTTAATTAAATTGACTAATCAATTTTTCAAAGTTGACTAATTTTGACTTTTAACTAGTTGGGTTTTAGTTGATTTAGTAGAAGTTGATAACAACACTAATTTGTACTAAAGTACTTGGAGTTAAAATTCATGTTTTTTGATTAGTTTAAAAATTTTTAAAATCTGTCAAGTTAATTAGTTTAAATTATCAAATAGATATGTGCAATCTATGAAAATACATTTTGTCACTAACGGTATTGCATGTCTTAAAATCTCTACATGTTGTTTCCCTGTCAGTTTGCCATCATTTCTGATTAAATAAGCTACTCCAGATGATGAAATACAACCCCATACCAGAACAGAAGCTCCCCCATGCTTAATTGTTGGATGTAGATAATCAGGGGAATAAGCCTCTCCAACCCTTCTTCCTACATACTGTTGTAAATCCTTTGCTAGAATACTTCTTACTTTAAGTAAAAATTTTTCTCATTTCTTATTGATTAGTTTACAATCTTATTTTAGTTCTTACTTTTCAAATCTTGTTTTAGATAAAATAAGCTGAATTGTTAATCATTAATTATTAGCATTCATGTCTGCTACTTTTTAAATTAATTTCCTTTGGGTTAGAAAGAGCTAGCATGAAATTTTTGAAAAGTTAAAACCTTTTAGACATTAAAATGTTTTAAAAGTAGCAGCATTAAAAAAGTACTTGTAAAATCAATTTGTTTATGCTTTAGCAAAGTGCCAACAAATTGGAAGTTTTCTTAAAAGAAAAAGAAACAGTCTTACTATTGGATGAGAATAGCAGGCGCAAATTGCGCCATGATATCACTTGGGATTTTATTGTGCAAAGAGTATCACAATATAATTTGATTGAAATTGAAAGTGTAAAACCATCTATGCAGCTAGAATCTATAAAGAGAAGGCATAAGGTTATCTTTTTAATTAGTTCATATTTTAAGGTGCTGTAACAATTATCTTCACAATTAAAAATTGATTGCATAGTTTTCTCTAAATAAGCTATGATTTTTATAAATCATAAGTTTTTTACTTTTTTAACAAAGCACGAAATATTAAGTAGTAAATTTTTTTTTGAATGACTCATCTATTTTTTAACAAAAATTTGTGCATAGATGTCCTTATTTTAAATTGCTTGATTTTATTATGTTTGAAGTATTGTTGATGGTTTATTTGCAGAGTTTGTAGATAAGAATAGTTTTCCTATTTATTACAACTGTTATAGGAAGTTGCTAATCTTTATCAATATGTCATTCAAATTGCAGAAGAGAGTGAGACAAATTTTTTGCTTATTTATGTTTGATAAAGTTTGGGTTCTTTGATAAAAGATGAATGTAATGAAATGAAAAAATATATTTTCATTTCATTACATTGTCTTTTTCATGTTTATTAGTTTACCCAATGAAAATTAACTTTCATTGATTTTTTTTTTTATAAAGCTTTTTTTGTTTGAGAAATTATACAATGTACCCTATATAAAAACATTTTGTTTTAGGAGGTCCACAGATTAAGGCATCTCATGTATTTAATCATGTGATAAACATTTTACAAAAGGTTGATCAAAGCAGCCCTTTTATTGGAGTATATAGTAATATCCTACTTAAAGCCTTCTTGACAAAGCATAAGCATTCTGCAGAATTAACTACTAAAAATTGGCAAGGTAAACCTTTGTCATTATTCTATCTCATTTATGTAATCAAAAAAAAAGTCTATTCAAGTACCTTTTTGTATAAAAAAGGTACTTGAAAGGTAGAAACAGAACTGAAAATAAACAATGTTAAAAAGTTCACTAAATGCTCAAAAGATGCATTGTTTTAAAATAAGTTCTTAAGTCATCCAGGAATTTTTGAACAAATAAATAATAAATTAACAATTCATCTATAAATATTATTTTAAGTTTAAACTATTTTACTGCTTAAAACAAGTATTTTTATTTTATAATTTTTTTTAGAGATCTTAATGATTTACTGCAAATTTATAATGGAGTATCCTTCAACTACTTCTCCTGTCCAATACGCTCAAGTTGTCCAACAATTACTTATGATGTCATTGTTTATTTCTAAAATTCCAAATGATTTTCTGCTGAGTTTCTTTGAAAGGATTTTTAAGTCAGGAAAGTGAGTCTGCCTTATTTTAATTGTTCCAAAATGTATTTATGAAAAATGGTTTAAAATCACACACAGTTAACAAATGCGATATTATTTTAAGTGTTAGTCAAAAATTATGTGGCATATAGTACAATCTTTGCATTTAACATTTTGATTTTCTGGATTCATACTCTCAAGTATAGTGATTGTGGTAATCTGTTAAATGAGATTATACACAGTAGCAGCCAAAAAGATGAGACCACCTCATCCGATTGGAGTCATACTTTTTTGATTAATACATTGACTAGATAGTGTGTTAATTAAAAATGCATGACTTCATGTAAAAATAAGCAAAACAGACACAAAGCTGTCAAAAGACACTCTAAGAAACCAGTTTATTGTTTATTTTTACAACTGATTAGTTGATTAAAAAAACTACAAAAAAAACACATAACCAATTGTGGTGTTAAACTATAAAATATTATTTGCATGCTTTAGGATTGTTTTAAACATGGCCTGCCTAGAGACAATTGCCTTCCTATTAGAATTGGGTTGCAAAAATTGATTTTATCAAACACTATCTTCACATCAAAAGGTTGAGGCAATTTTCTCTGGAATGATGACTCTAAATTTATACTCAAATACACTTAGTACTTGCATGTATTAAGTTTTTCCAGTACATGTAAAACTAATAATATGAGCTCTAGATCTCTTTTTTTTAATAAACATGCATATAAAAAACACTTGACATTGTGAAAGTATAAACTACACCATGTGATACTGTTAAAGTATAAACTACACCATATGACAAAAGTATTAACATCACATGTTGCTGTTTTAAACTTGTATTGTTTAGATAAAAAAAAACTTTTTATAGTGTTGTGTAAAGACAGATATTTCAATGAAATATTTTTTTTATAGGCTGGATAAAAATCTTGCTTATCTGGAAATAGTTCTCCGTTCATTTAATTTATTTTGTCAAGCAAGTATATTAGATATTAGGAAAAAATTATGTCAAATGAGCGAAGAGCTGTTCTCTGTATTCATCCAAATATGGAAGTATCATGCTCCAAATATAAAGGTATATTGAAATTATGACAATTTGTTCATCTTATGAGTTTATACTAAAATGTTAGCTGTTAAACTTTAAATTTAGAAATGTTATTTTAACTTAGATTCAGCTTGTTGAATTCTTCAATAAACTTTTAGTCATGCAGAAATACTGTTGCAGTAAGAATAGATGCTGGCAGGTAAATATTGTGTGCCACTTATACTTTTGCCATCTGACATTTATCTCCTTTTTTAAATAAGTTCAAACAAAAAACTGTTTACAAAATTCTACCATTCAAAAATCGACTTGCAGTTCATTTAAACAATTTTTTACCTCATAAAATCCCCCCTACCCAACCCCCAACCCCCACCCCCAAAAAAAAAAATTTTGGAAGCCTGTAAAAGTAGTTGTTCTTAACCCTTTTATTTTATTTTAAATATTATAAATGGTGTTATTAATGGTTGTTTTGCCTAATATTTGTTCTTAAGACCTGACAAAAGAAAATCTGGTCATAAGGCAAAGATTAGGATGTAGATTGTTCCATAAATGAATAAATGCAACATTTATAGAGAAAATGAATAGTTAGTAATGAATTAAACTTAATGAACCTAATTCAGAAAGCAAAACAATTCAAATCAAAAAATTAGGAAACCTACTCACAGTTTCTGCTAAAGAATCTTTAAAAATGCAAATACCATCAATGTGTGCAATACATGCATCTGGCAGAACAAATTTTTTTTCTTGTGGTAATTTACAGATAGTTAAATTGTCAATAAATAAGAAAAGAGATTGTTCTGGCCCACGTGATGTTATGATTTTTTTTAAATGTTCTTTATATGTTGCATAACTAAAAAATTCAATAGAAAACTCAAACTTTGAGAAAGAGTAAGATGTCACTGTAATGTAAAACATTTAGTGAATATTTGCCAGGATATAAACAAAATAATAAATAAATGCTCCTAACTTTGATAATGTAAATATTGTTAATCGTATTTGATAAAATCTAATTTTTATATTTTAAGGGAATTTTTTATGGCGAAAAATTGCTCAGACCAGCAGCATTCTGTAAGCATAAGAAATCAGTTTAAGCTTTATTATTGTAATGAAATTTGGTATGATGTTTCATCAAAAGAAACATTTCTCAAAATCTTAAAACTTTTTTTATTGTAAATACTTCATGAATCTGATATTAGTTTTGGATATAAATGATTATCTGATTGTTAGAATAATCTAAATGTTTTAAGGTCTGTGCTGTTTTTTGCAATAATTATAAGTATGCAAAATATATTTTTTATTTTTAACTTCTTTTGTTTTTTTGCTATAAAATAATTGTTTAAAATATTTTCTTTTAGGAATGTTTACATGAGCTATTTAGTTTAGTTTACCAGGAATTTTTTTACATGAGTGGACGAATCTCAATCCACAGGTTTGAAACGTTACATACAAACACATACAAAAATTCTTTTTGTATATATTTTTATTTTTATTTATTTGAGTGGATGCATCTCAATCCATGTTTGAAATGTTACATGCAAATACATACAGAAATTCTTTTTGTATGTGTTTTTATTTATTTACTCCTTTTGAAAATTGCATTTACACTGAACTTTAAATTTTTATCAGAAGACAATCATTTGAATAGAGAAAGATTGTTGTTGTAAGTCTTAATTTTAGGGTAATTTTTGGGTAATCACTAAAAGTTCTGTAAATATTTCTCATTACCTGAAACACTTTGATGCAATCCCAATATTCATTTTATGGTTTTAAAAAGCCTTTATATATTATAATATCTTTTACAAATAGCAATCTTGAAAAGCATAACGGATGATTTCTAGAAAATTTGTCATTTTCTATTATACCTTGAGAGTTGCTAAATTACTGAAAATATTTCTTTAAATAATATTTTTAAAAGACAATATTTTTATAAAGATTGTTTTTTTGCATTCAATTTTTACTCACAATTCAATTTATATTCAAAATGTAGTTAAATCAAAACTTTAGCGTTGTTTACATTAACTCACCACAAAGTTTGTGACGGTCCCAAGTCCGTATAAAAGTAGGAGGGATGTGAATATTGTGATTAAAATGGAATTTGATTTCTTTATGATGAAATTCTGAAAGGGTTTTAATATACAGTAACCTAATTTTTGGGTAGAGCTGTCTGTGACTTTTTATAATTGCTGGTATAAGGTTATATTATAAACTAAATTAGGAAATTTTAAAAAACAGTATCAGTTGAATTTGAGATAAAAATCATGCATCAATAAAATCTTCTTTTTTCACTTAATTTTACAACAAAATTGAAAAACCACTGCAAATTGCACTTTAAAAAGTTTGCATTTAAGTCTTTAAACTACAAAAGTTTACTTTATGCTATATTTTATAAAAGGTTTGTAATTGGTTACTATATTTATGAAAGGTTTTGTAATTAGTTACTATATTTTAAGGGCCTGGAAAGTAATTTTAAACAATTTGTTAAAATAGAAATTTGAAATAAACTTATATTCTGTTATATTTTGTGCTTTTCTTTTTTTTAATAAAGAATGATTGAGTTTTTAACTATAAAAAAAATGTTTGATATAATAATTAAAGAAATAAAAAATCAAAGCTAATGAATAAATTAACAAGGTATGGTGTTTGCAAAATATGACAAGTATTCAAGAGTTTTATTTTATTCTCCTTCTTTTATCATACCATTGATTTTAACTAAATCTCCATCTAGCATTGGAAAAACAACCCCCACTTAATCCTGTTTCACTTTAAAAAGTTTTAATGACACTTGTGCATTCCTAAGTGTCAAAAATTATACAATAGATGTAATATTTAAGCATGAAATAATAAAAATGAGATCTAAGCTTATGCTTAAAATTTCTTTAAATTAGTGAATAATCAGCAAAGCAGAGATAACACCTAATGGTTGCACTGATGATTTTGGCCATTTTTTACATTTTTTATATGTATCTCACAAGTGATCTCAAGCTTTTGGCTGGCAATGTAAAGAATGAACACATAAAATTCACACTGTTTATAATCTTTGTTTTAAAAATTACAACACTTTTTTTTCTTTTCTTAAAAAAAAAATCTTTTTCTGTACCTTAATGAAACATATTTTGTTCACATCATGATTTATTTTCAGCAACAAAACTGTTTGTGAAGAAATAGATATGATTCAGTTTGCAGCATCAGTTTTCTCTCAGGTGAGTTTCCTAGGAAATCTTTAACTAAATTTCCTAGTAAGCATTATCCTATTTTGTTAGTTGTTTAAAATATTTATATGCAAAAATATATTAAATCATTTTTATCAAAAAACTTTTTTAATTAGATGCTTGCTCTAACAGCAGAAAATCAAAATACATCGCTTAATTTCTCAATTGCAAGTACAGGAATGGCTCGCAAAAAAACTAAAGTGTCTTTTGACTCACCATTAGATATGTTACTTCAGGGGATGCAAAAAGTTACAGACTCAGACTCTTCGGTAGTATGGTATACATTTTTTAGTCAGATTATTCTTTTTTATTTTTAGATCTTTGTTTATTTGTACCAAAAATCTTTTCTAGCACATATTGTGCAGGTAATTTTTTTCTTAATCTTTCCAATACTAAACTACCATCATTGATAATATCCAGAAAGACCAGTGCCAACCAGTCATAATTTCAATACTTCTACATCTAAAAAAATGGGTTTACAAAAGGCCCACTTTTTGCCATTACCTGCAGCAGATCAAATATTCATTAAATCTGAGTTTTGTCAATTCCCAATACTTAGTTCCACTATGCCAAACTTGTGTTAAGTTGTTTGTCACAGAGAATGTGTTAAGACTTATTATTTGGTCTTAATCAAGATATTCAATATAAAGTAAGCCAAATTATAAAATTTTTTTTTTAGTATTGATAGAACAATGTTCATTTTACTTTTAAAAATGTTTTTGAAAACATTAGTTTTTTTTAGTTTTAAATTTTTTTATGTTTAACTAGATTTCTTGTATCAAATTGGAAATTTGTGAACATCCCAGATTTTTGACATTCTCCATTTTGAATTCTTATCAGAAAATCTTAGAAAATTTTTTAAAAGCATGTAAACAAAATAAATTTATAAAATGGTTACTTTACCTTTTTTGCTGCATCTGTGTTTCCTTGAGCAATAATAGTAATAAAAATTATTTTCAAAATCTTCCCAGGTTGCAAATGCTGGATGAGCTTTTCAAGACCCACAAGTTGATTATGCTAAAAAATAACATGTCAACTGATTTTCTTTCTATTTTGCATCATAACCTTCTCTCTTGTAAAAAGTAAGTTTACTTAATCTTAGCTTTTTTTTTTTTTTTTTTGTAAAAAAAAAAAGAAAAAGATTTGCTAATTTAAATAAAAAATAAAATAATTAAAAAAAATAACAGAAAGATTTGTAAATTGTTTTAATATATATATAGCTGAAAAATAGCTCAAATTACTTATATATGTAGAAATAATTTGTTTTGAGATTGACTCCTTGTTATTGCATGTTCCTAACACTTGAATGGGTAAAAGTTGGTTGAAACCATTATTCTCCCTAAAAATTCCAACTTGATATTTTTATCTTTAGAAAAGAGATTTTGAAATGGATATTAAAGCCACTTTTGTCTATCTTGTTAGCACAGCCACCTGATGTTATTGCTGAAAATACAAATCCATTATTTTTTTCTGTATCAAAAGCTTGTTTAAAAGTTTATAATACAGATCCAGGTTTATTTGAGGCGATTAATGTGGTGACTTTTTTATGGAAGGTAATTTTTGTTATAAAAGAAAAGTTATGAAAATTTAAGTAAGGTAATGCTAGTTATAGTCTTTTTTGTAGGCTTAATAGAAATAGTTCTAATCCAAATGATAAACCTAAAACAAGTTTTAGACATTCTAAAATATTGTTTGTTCAAAAGATTAGATAAAGACTTTTACTTTATGCATTTTATCTTTGTGTTAAAACAGAAAAAATACACTATCAGTTTAATAAATTTTTTTTCTGTTTTAACACATTTGCTGCCGACTAAGAGCATACTCATAGCACTGGTTGGTTCCAAAACTGTCAACTATGAGTATACTCTTAGACTATTATGTCAAGTGCGTGTGTTAATGAAAAATGGCTCAGCAGCAAATGTGTTAACAGAACTTTTAAACTTAAGTTTTATTAGAGATACATAAGTAAATGAGCCCAAGTGATAGTGTTTTTTTGTTTTGTTCTTCATAAACTTTTGTGTAGGACGACAAAAAGATGATTGCCTTAAAAATTTTCAGGAAAATTTCTATAGATACATTTAACTAAAGAGTTGATGCTGTAAATTTGGCTACTTTTTTTTTTTTTTTTTTACAGAATAAGTTAGTTGGTTGTAGTTCAGATATATTCAGATTATTCTCAATAAATGTTGCAGTACCAAGAAGGTAAAATTTCTGGTACTGGTCTAAATTATTGTAGTTCATTTCTTTTGTTTTTTGCTTGTTTTTTCACGCTAAAGATTTTCTTAGATGAGAATATAGCTCATTATAATGCAAATTTTTATATTTTTTAAATGTTGTTTTTTTTTCTATATAAATACTTTTTGTTGTTTTAGTGAAGTCCTCAATCTTTTGAAAGTAATTTTAGAATCAGGATATTTCCCAGAAAATCTGGATTTGTTTACCAATTCATTGTTCAGCAGTAACGTCTCTTCATGTCATCCATTGCGCCATTACCTACTGCATTGGCTCATGCCTTTTCCTGATGAAACAGAAAGTTTAAAGTTGTTTGAGAAAATTAATAGGTAAGTTTAATTTTATTGTTTTATTAAAACTAAGAAAAAATTCAGAGCTCATAACAATAAAATTTTACATGCAGGTTTATAAGCCTATATTATTAGACTATGACCATTCTAAAGGCTAATTAAAACCATTATGAATGGATTGCATCTTTTTTTATAATTCTGTTACATCTTTTGTTACTAAAGACTTTTTTGAATAACAATAGTTGTAAGAGTATTCTTTAAAAAAAAAAGTGATTTTTTTTTAACATAAAATACCTTTTTTGATATGTTGTTTTTCATTAAAAGAACTATTTTTTATTAAATGAAATATAATGCCATTAATCTCAACCCTTGTTTTTGTCATTCAGTCTGTTCTCGACTGATTGTTTTATGCAAATTATGTTTCATATAACAATATCTTTGGTGAAATTTGGTTTTCATACAAGTTTTAAAAATTATTTCTTAGACCAATACATGCTAATTGTAATTTAATTGCCCATTAGTAGTTATGTTATATACAGGTAAAATGAGTCCAACAAATTATCTGACATTTCTTGTTATTGATTAAAATATTTGTTTAGAAATCCACACTTCAACAAAAAAATCTGTTGCTGTGTTGTTAAAATTAATATTGATGTTACTTTAGTGAAGATTTATCATTGGTAGCATTTATTTTATCTTGCTTAATATCTTCTTCTCCAATTGCATTTTGTAAAACAAACAATTTTTGGTGAGTTTTGTATTATTTATATAATTTTGTAACCATTTCTTCAATATATTTTTGTGGTTAAAGAATCACAAAAATACATTGAAGAAAAGTTAACAGATAATGATAATGATATTATATGAAGGTAAAATATAATTTTGAGCAAATTATCATATTGTTTACAACATTTGTAAAATTATCTTTAGTAGTTCAGTAAAACTGCCCAAATTTGCTCATAAGTTTGCTACAGAAGAGGATTTTCAGATTTTATCTATTGAAATGGTATGAATTTTTGTTTAAAAATTATGTTTGTTAGGGATCTTATGTTTGTTAGGGATCGCCGGTTACAGTATACGGTATACTTACTTTACGGTATACTTGGTATATTAAAAGTTACTATACAGATTAGTATACCTGTTTACTTTTATTTGTGAAGTATTTTTGGACTGGCTTGCTAATTTAATAATTATATTTTCTTAATGAATTAAATTACTGGACCATGTCTAGTATTTGACTTGTAATGATTAAAGTGTTTTTTTTTTTTTCAATTTAATTTTCGTTTCTTAGATTTACTTAGTATAAACTTTAATTTGTTAAGTTGTTATATTTTTATACCAGGCTGTTTGTGCTGCTCTTCACCATTTTAAGATTTAAGATTGTTTATTCTACAGATTTCTCTGATCTGAAATAAATGATAATAATAGTAATCAAAAAAATCAATGATTAAAAAGTTTAGTTTATGTTATACTTTACAGTATTCTTTACGGTATACTATACAGTAAACTGTACAATAAATTTTTAGTATACTGTACACTGGCGATCCCTAATGTTTATGTAATATTGTAGTAGATAAATTAATTTAATTTTTTTTAGAGGGAGAATCAATCTTTTTCAACTGGAATTCCATCAAAGTTTTCTAAAGATATGTTTAAGTATGCGTGTTTATATTATTCTAATAGGTTCAATCTTTTAAAACTTTTATGAATTAAACGCTAATCTAGCATTTGATAATTACACCTTAAGTTTTATTAAGTTTTATATTACAATTCTTAAAGCTACAACCAGCGTAGTAAAGAAACATTTTCATACATTTAAAAACTCCAAAAAACATTAAGTCCTCTTTTAAAAAAATATTGTTATCTAAAATGAAATAAAAAGTGCTTTGCCATGTTTTAAAAAAGGTACAAATATAAAGAAAAAAATGTAAAGATAAAAAAGAAGTGAACATCTTTTGTAGTTTATCTAATGATGAATCCAGAAAACACTAAAGTACATCATGACCCTTTTAAAAGGTCATGATGTATTATTTTTTAATACTATGAAAATGTATTATGAAGATCCATGATAATTCTTAAAAAGAAAGTTTTTGGATCTGATAAGTTGATTTTAAAGGCAAACCAGTTAAAATGTTGTATAGAGTGTTTTAATTGTAAGTATGTTGTTTATAACCTAGAAAGTAAGCAAATCACTGTTTCAAAAATTCTGGTATGCAAGAATTAAAAACAGAAATTCACATTTTATTTAGTTCAAAAATCATTTGTTCAAAGATCATTTGTTTTTTGAATGATAATTTATCAATTAAACAGGCTCACTATTTGTTAACTGAGTTTTTAGGTAGAAAATGTTATCAAGTAGTGTTTAAAAATACAATGTCAAGTAAGTTGTGATAAGTTAGTTGTGATAACTCAATAAGAAATTTTCAAAATATCTGAAAAAAGTACAAGTTTTTTTTAATTTTTAGTGTAAAAAAACTGTTTTTTTTTCCCTTTTTTCAAAGAAAGTATGACAGACTGAGTACAATTGAGAAAACTGTCTTGGAAAAGCTAAGTTTCATGGTAGATCTTGTTGTAACTTATTCTGCTATGGTGAGAAAATTTTTTTGAAATTTTTATGAAAAAACTAAAAAATAATAAAACATACATCAAGTACATTTATTTCCTTAAATCTAATTTTATTGTTGACATTTTCATAGACAATCTGTATGTGAATACAGATTGTCTATGAAAACATCAACAATATATATGCTACTAGAATGTAGTTGAGCCATGTGTTTCCTCAGTCCTGTTGCCAAATTACTATTTTCAACAACTTATCCAAAAAATAAAAAAATATACTTTAGTTGTGAAATCAGTTGTTAAATTTTATCTAGGCATTCTTTTCATGAAGAACTCTTATTAGTTCTCTAAAATAAAAAAAGAAAAAAAGCTATATAAAAATAAACTAGTCAATTTGACAAAACTTAAAATATTTCAGCAACTCTGCAAAACTAAAGACATTATTCAAAATTGGTACAAACATCCTTGATAATTGAAATTTTATCCAAATTTTAAAAATTTTTTTTACATTTTTATTATTTGTTTTACTAGATTTTTATAGTAATTTTATAATAATTGGTAATAAGTACGATTAAAAATTTTTTTTTTTTCTTTTTTTAGGAAAATGAATCTGACTTGTTTCGGATTTTAAAATTAACCACTAATGTTTTTGTATTTCTGATGCATTTCATTATGCATAATGAAATGTTTTTAAAAGGAACAAGAGTAGGTGAAAAAGTATTTTCTATGCAAGAACAAGTGGTGGGGAAGTATTTACATCTTTTTGAGAAAGTTATAAATTGCAAAGACAATGGCAAATATAAATCTATCATTGAATCTTTAGTTGTCTACAGAAAAGCTGTAAGTATTTGAAGAGTTATTTAATGTCATTAACATATGTAATTTTTAAATAGTTTTTTTGTCCAGCAACATTTTTATTATAACTTAAACCAGAATCCTGATAACCAAACAGTTTTTAATAGATACAATATCTAAGTTAATGATCCTAACTTTCATTATAACTGATCAAACTATTTTAAAGGAATGAGCAGAGAGATTTTTTTACTTTTTTATTAATACTTTTTTAAACACTAAGGAAGTCATCCTCAATTCCAATAATATGAACGAATGATCAAGAAAAAATGGTATTAGAATGGATGTCAGCAAGTGTAACTCTTGTTCTGACCTCATTTTTTGAAATAGGATAGCTTTCTGATAGAAGCATTTGAAAATTATGCGAAGTTTGTTGCAGTTCTGCTAGTGAACCTCAAGATAGATAGACAAAAACAACTCTGTAATAACTTTTTAGTTCTTTTAGTTCATGTAAAGTTCTCCATTTTAAACAAGTATATGGCCTTTACCATCCAAAAAGCTATATGAGTTGTTGATACATTTTGTGATATCCAACCAACCAGTTGTCAGAGATAGAAGTTCAAGATCTTCACATATATCATTTCTTGCAGTTCGCAACACTTAATTTCTGACAGTCAGTATAAATAGTGCAGCTTTTTTTTTTGACTGATGTTTTTTATGGCCCAATTGTTTTTAAAGACCTAGAAGTTCAGATCCCATATATAGTCTTCTAATGTTATATTCTTTGAAGGCATCTAAAAAAAAAACTTTCGAGTATATAATTGTGGCAATCCATCCAAAGCAGACTTTATTCAAGGCTGTTTAGTTCCTCTGATTATTTACTGTCTTTAGCTTCTCTTGCTTATGTTGTGCAGATGGTGTTGACAAATGACAGCTAAAATATTAATGCATGCCTCTTGATGTGCTCCTGAATGCTTCTTCTTTTGGTAAGTTTAATATAAGCATGCTCAAAGAATTCAGTCTTAAATTCTTATTACAATGTTAAAAATTGCAAATCTGCTAGGTTCTTGATCACCTTTTCAGGATCTAAATTGCTAGTATCAAATAGTTAGGTGAATTTTGTTAAGTCTTTTGGTTTAGCTTGAAACTCTTATTAACTCTTTTGTGATTTTCCAACAGGGTATCATGCTAATTATACGTTCTTAATTTTCTTGAGAATATCCTGTTCTAAGATACAGCAATGTGAATCATGGTAAATAATAAAGTTAAGTTAATCACATCTTTTTTGGATGTAAGTCACCTGGTATATCTTCATTCAGATACCCAAATAACTGATATTCTCCTTTCTACTTCCTTGTGTGACAGGCTTTGGTAAAACCATTTGTATCTCATAGCTTCTGTTATTTAAATAAATTTTATCAGCCTTTGAAATTTACACAGAAAAGTATGCATTTGCTGCACTCCACATAAAAATTGTACATTTTACAATTGTACATTTGGTATTATATACCTAAAGAAAATTTGACTGTGAGCAAATATATTTTCCCGACCCAAATTGGAATTGACTTGAAATTAATAATTTGCATCAAAACATTTTTACATATGTGAGTTTACTTAAAGTTCAAAACCTGGTGGTTGTAGTAAATTTTTTTTTTATCCACAGATTTATTATTACCTGGATGAGGTTGGATTTCTGTCAAAAGTTTTGCCTCCTTCACTTGTTAACCTGTTCCTGCACATTGCTGAGATGAAAGTAATTTACAATTCATTTCTTTTTTTTTTAATTGTAATATATGCATTCTACATATATTACAGAATGCCTTTATTAGTTCATTAAAATGATTGCAGGTTTTTGAACAAAAACTTCCGTTTGAATTTTTATCTGGACCAATGTCTCAATCAAATTTATTTGAGATGACAGATATTGACAGCGAAATGAACAGTTGCTGTCTGCAAAAAAAGCTCTACATCATTCCAGGTATACTTGTCACCTTACAATTTTATGGCAATAAAATTTTTTAAAAGGATGGTAAAGAAATAAAACATTCTCATATAGAGGAGAATAATAATTCCACATGCTGCTTATAAAAAGTTTTCTTTAAATTTTACATAAAAACAAGTAAAACAAAAGTTTTTTTCATGATTTGTTCACATTAGATCACAATCCTATAAGAAGAGATCTTTTATCTGAAATTGAAGAAATACAGTTAACATCTTGTGAAGTTGCAATGTTCTTACTATTAGAATCTGAGAGTTTTACTAAAGAAAAAGAAAAATTTTGCTCCATTTTTAAAGAGGTTTTCTTAGACAATTTTGAGCATTTTTTTTTAACTGGTGTTTTAATTGAATTTTCTTAATTTTACATTTTTTGATTGTGTGATATTAAATGATAAACTTTTTTCTTAAACTTCTGTTATTTAAAAATTTCTTCCAGATAAAAGATGTTAGTAATGTCCAATTACAAATGGTAAGTGAGACTTTTAATGTGCCACTATGTAATTTGTAAAAGTTTGGTTTGTGCATACACACACACATTAAAATTGATAACTGGGCTAAAATCTATAAAAAAATTATTATTAAAATTAATAAGTTAATTTGTAAGGTCCTCACCAGCCTTCTGAAGAATGATAGGTTTTTAATAATCATCTGACATCAAACTTTTTGAGCTTAAAATTACTTTAACATACCCAGACAACCATTTCATGTTAGGCTGAGTTTCAAAAATTGAAAAAATTTGAAACACTCTAATGTGTATGTATGTATGTATGTATGTATGTATGTATGTATGTATGTATGTATGTATGTATGTATGTATGTATGTATGTATGTATGTATGTATGTATGTATGTATGTATGTATGTATGTATGTATGTATGTGTGTGTGTGTGTATGTATATTTATGTATATAAATTAAAATAATAGTTGGAATATCAAATCATTCTCTTTCTTTTTATCAGTTAATTCGTTGTAATCATTTTATGGCAAACTACTGTGTTATTCTCCAACCAACATTCATTCTTTTTTTGGTTACACTTTCAAGGTAAAACCTTTATTAGATACTTTTTTTTGAATGATTTTGTCCTCATTAAAACTTACTTTATTATTAAAAAGAATTTTGAATTATTTTTCAACAATTAAAAGTGCAAATGAATTGTAAGTCTCAGCTTATTTTTTTATTTCTAATGTGACCACAAATTTCATTAAAAGTTTACAGCACTTTCAAAAAAATTCTGATCTGTAACAATCTTTATGTATAGAGTCTGTTATTGTTTATGCAAAAGCTTTGAAAATAAATACAAATGCAGAGAAACTGTTAAAAAGGGGAAATGAATACTAAAAATCAAGCAATTATTAACTTTCTCATGAATGGCACCAGATCAAAAAAACATTGTCAAAATACTTAACAAGTCTTTAAGTACTGTTTTCACTGTGATTTCACATTTCCAAAAGACTTTTCATGTAAAGAGGAAGCCTTTTGAAAATTTTGAAAATTTGAAAACAGTTGTTCAAAAATTTGTTCACTTCAAAAATGTTCACCTCAGTTGATCAAGTTTGTCAAAAGTTGAATTTCTTTAAAATCAGCTTAGTAATTTTGATCCTGGAAAAACTTGTCATATTCTGTTTGTAATCCTAGAGGATATTTTTGTGTTTCAGCAGGATGATATTCCTACTCACAGTTCAAAGAAGGTTCATATTATGCCCCAGTGTTATGTCCCAGTATAACCTGCTAAATTACTGGTCAAAATTCATCAGATTTATCAACCTTTAACTACACAGTATTAGTTGATTGAGTTAGACACAAGTGTCCTTGAGTTTTAGTTGAGTAGATATTAATGGAGTTCATTTTGGAAGAAAATGTGCTAAATCTATTTCTAAATAATTACATCTTTTATGTAATAAATATGAAAATATTTCTAAATAATTTTATTTAATAAATTTATTTTTGCATCACCAATCTAAGTTTATTTTTTGCAAAAAATAAACTTTAGTTAGAGATATGCATCTGCAGTGGAAGTGACTTTTTTTTTTGAAGTTAGAAGTAGTATACAGTATTTTCAGAAAATAATTGTTTACAAAAATTAGCAATTGCATTATCTATGTTCAAAAAACATTCACTTAAGATAAAAAATAGTTAAATTTTATATGGAGGTGATTATACTTAATGCTGTTATTTTAGATCATTTCTTTCTATGCATCGGTTTGACCAAGATGTGTGTTCAGCAATTTTATCTGGTCTGGTTTGTTACATTCAGGGAATAAAAAATCTTATTCATGATGTAACGATTGATGAAGCTCGCTTAAACATTATTAAAATTCTGAGTGTATTTTGGTATTTTTGATGTTAATTTGGTGTTTTTTTTATAAAATATTCTGATCTATTGAATACTAATGTTATTTTTTAATTCTTATTAATAGTGTAACTAACTATTAAATTAGTGACATTAATAACTAATAATAATAATAATAATAATCTTAGTAAGAATAAAAAAATCTAAATAAAGTTGCTTTTAGTATTCAAATAGTTTTGAAAAGAAACTATTTTCTTAGTGGTTATTTTAGGTCAGTACGCAAAGAGAAGTGTTGCCCAGAGCTTCGAATTAATTTAGCTACTGCTCTTAAAAATATTATTATGGTAGAAAATAAAGACTCAGGAATGTGGAAACTTGAGTTAAATGAAAGTGAGAGTAATGAAGGTAAAGAGTTCCTCTTTTTGTTTTAAGCTATTTATTGCTGTCTTAGATAACAGTGGTGTTGTTCTTGTTTTTATATTGCTGTTCTTAAGATTTCTGTTAATACTTTGTTTTTGATCTTAGTTTCTGTTATCCTGCCATTTTTCTGCCATGTTTCTAATAACGTTTAGAACTTTGCATCTTATTTAATTACAAATTGCTATGTAATTGTAATTTGGTTAAAAATTTTTTTATCTACTTCATAATGCTATTGATAATAATTTAAAATTTCAGTAGATTCTTTGGATTCACCTGCTTACCTGCTCATTCAGCTTCTCGTTGATGACAGTATGTTGGTGCGCATACACACTTCTAAATTATTGAATGTTTTGTTTCTCAACAAAAGTCCAAAAGAGAAAGAAAAGCATTTTTCATTTCTATTAAAAACACTGGAAAAATCACTGCGTAGTTTAATCCACCTTGATAAACAGGTTAAGTTACATTAAGATATTTATATTTTCTGAATTTTAATTTTTTGTTCTTTTATAACTTTGTTTTCACTTAAAACCCTTTTTTTAAATTTTATTTTTACAGATATCAGATGCTTGTAGAGAGGATGAAACCTCTAACAGGAAATTAATTGTGGTGCTAACATTATGTGAGGTTATGGCCTGTGACACCTACCTTCATAAAAGTGCATTATTAACCTTGTTTAATTATGCAGAAGCTGGGTTGCTCCTACCAAATGAAGTTTTAAAGGTTTTTAGTTTCACTTAAGTTATTTACGCTGGTTTTCTTTATATAAATTGCTTCCAAATTACTTTCACAGTTATTATTAGTTCAATTTCAGCACCCTTTAGTTTTTAATTACTAAAAAAAACTACTTGACAGATTTTTAAAATTTTTTTACGCAATGAAGCTAACTAAATAATGTAGTTCAATGATATTTTACTTTTTCATTGCATGCATAGAAACTAAATATTTAAATATTAAAAGGATTGATTTAAATATTAAAGGGTGCTGAATTTCATTAAAACAAACTATATTTTTATTCAGAGATTAAATGTTTTGTAATTTTATTTCCAACCTAAAACATGTTTTTTTACTGTCTTACTATATTGACAATTATTTGGCTGACATGGATCACACCAAAATCTTTTTTTTTTTTGTTTTGTTTTAGGCATTAGAAAATGTCTCAAGTAGACTTCATTACAAAACTACTGCTGCATTTATCAAGCCTAGACTAGGTTTTATTATTTATTATTTTCTGGAGAGGAATGGTTGCATTGACAATTTCCCATCAGGTTGTTTTGGAATGTCTTTTGATGATTTTTTGAAGTATGTTGATTTTGAAAATATCAATAATATTTTCAAATAATATTACTTATTAATTCTTGGTAAAAATCCCACTAAAAAATAAACTGACAATTTTAAAAAAAATTAATTTTTTATTCTAAGTTTGTTCTATCACTGGGTGGAAAGATATTGCTTCTTTTATTCATATAATATTGATCTACAACAAAGATCAAAGATCAACAAATATCTATATTATAAATCATTATTTGATCACATTCAAAGCTTAATTTAAACAGTTATTACTTTTGAATTTCTGTGTGTCTTTCAGTAATTAAGTAAAACAATTTTTTTTTTCTGTTTATCATTTAAATAATTTGTTATATGTGTAATATTTTTTAAGATTATGTCTTACTGCTACCCAAAAATCAATAAAACAGTAGGGTTCAATTTTTGCAATTAGTCACAAAAGATGGTATGATAATAAGCACATAATTTGCTCTGTCCACAGAATGTTTCCCTATAAGCTTGTGAAATATGACATCAGCTTTTGTCCCCCCTAAGCCTAGAGATTAACTAATACTAAATTTTTCTTCAAAATTGCATGTTGTATGTTAGAACCTACATTATTTGTCTAAATTGATATCTAAATATCCAGATTTTAAAGCATAAATGACTCAGCATCCCTGGTGCAGGTCTATGAAATGAAAACCATATAGTTCCAACAAGAAGTATGATTGCAAGTTCTAGAAGTTCCTTGTAATCATCTGCTGATGAATTTTAAAGTTTATTTTAGCAAAATTTATTAACTGAATCTTAAAATCAGCAATCTACTGATTTTAATAATTTTTATAATAATACAAAAAAGGACATTAAACTTAAGCATTAAGCAAGTTTCAATGTACTAAAATAGATTATTAAATTTTAAAAATAAATCACTAAATTCTGTAGGTTGTTATCATATTGTTGTTTATCTTTATTGAAGATATTTTACATCAGGCATCTAAACCTATTGCAGTTAGTGGTTTATGCTATGAACTTTCAAATTAAACTTTTAAATGCAGTTTTGCAATTTGTTATCTTGATAATCTATTTATGTCAAGAATGACATGTCATGAGTAACTAGGCTCTGTACATCTTACAATATCACCTGATTAATAATCATTGTGTGGGCTTAAATGGGACTTTCCAACTTTTTTTTTTATGGGCAATACTACACTGCTTGTTTGAATTCTTTGTTAAAATATTAGAAAGGTCTTAAGATGAGCACTAAAGTCAACCATTTGTTATGTAATTTATGTATTTTTTGCACAGTTTATATATTTTTTGCACAGTTTAACAGTATATATATATATATATATATATATATATATATATATATATATATATATATATATATATATATATATATATATACATACATATATACATACATTTTTTGTAGAGAGTACCATAAAGAAATTGTGCCATACATGGTATTAAGAAAAAATTTTAAGGCTATTGAAAATCTTCAGAAATATGGGCTTGGTAATAGCAATTGGAAGCAACTACTGGTTAATAGTTTTGTTTTGATTGCTTCATTCACTTTACCTGTATATGTAGAGCATATGCTAAATGCTAGTTGTTCAGACCCTTCATTTGATATTATGGAACAACTCACTAACTACATAACAATTGAAGTAAGATTTTATTGTAATTTTTTTAGTATTGTTTGTTGAGAGTACCAAAATTTAATCCTGTAAAAATGTAATAAGAAAAAATAGAAATTTTGCCACATAAGATGAATAGTAGGGCAGTTCCAATTCCAATTCCAAAACTAATGATAGATGAGGAAAATTCTGTTCTATTTCTAAAACTAAGAATAATGGTATAATTAACTTTTAATCAAAAATATAAACTGATTAAGGCAAGTTATTTTTAGTGTTTATTTCTATCAAAGCATAAAGATTACAAGTTTAAATTATTAAGTTTATTGCGCACTGTATCAAATTGTAAAATGATAAGCATAAATAAAGTAAACAAACCAACATCATGGTAGAATTTTTTTTTATGTATATAAAAAGTTCAATTTTTTAATAAATCACCAATGACAGAAACACAAAGTTGTTGTAAAAAACTATTTTAATATCATATATATATTTTTTAATATTATAAGAATTTTGTCAATATCATAACAATTTTGTCATTCAAGATAAGACAATTAAGACTGTTATTATCTGTAATTTTTATAGCTTTTATATTTAGTAAAGGTTTTTAGTGTGAATAACTCATTAAGTTTACTAATAGCTGTCATATTTATTGATAATAATATTTAATTAATTTTTTTTTTCTATAATTATTTTTAAATGCATAAAATGCATAAATCTAACTATGACTAAATAAGAAACAAAAATATATTGATACTCTGTTGATATTTTCTGTTGATATTTTTCTATGCAACTAAATATATTTTTCAAATAGATATTTAAAATGGGAAAAGTTATAAAGTTACTTAAAAATAGACCTCATCACATAAAGTCTTGATTTGCAGGACTACCAGATGATCTTCCTGTTAGTGACCTTCCTATATTTAAAAAAGTTGTACAGTTCAGCTGCAAGTTCCATAAACAACTGATTGCCAAAAAAAATGCAGCGTTGTTTATTTGAAAAATGTTTTGATTTACCTGCATGTAAATGTGAAATGCTTGTAGTTAAATGTAATGAAAGGTATTGTAAAAACTTATTCCTTAAGTTTTGAATATTTAAAAAAATATTTTTTCATGTTAACTTACTTTTTTTCATAGTTTATTCATAGTTTATATGCAAAAAATGTTTCATAGTTTATATGCAAAAAATGTTTAACAGTTTAAATATAAATTTCTGCACACTGGTTAGATGTGATGTTAAAGACCGCAGAAAAAAATATTCTTGATGAATCAAATTAAGAAGTCAGTATAAATATATGTACATAGGTTTATTATCATTTTTTCATTTTATTTTGTACACTTTTCTTTTTTCTTTTTACTTTTGTGCTTTTTAGTAATTTTTAATGTTATAAAAAAAGTGTCTTCTTATTTTTGGATTTTGTATTTTATTTTGTACTTGTCTTAAGTACTCCTCTACTGTTACTTAACTTGGGTTTACCAGCAGTAACAGAATTAATGGTGTAACTAATTTTTTTGATTTAACTATTTTTAAATCTCATTTTCATTTAATGTGAACATTCTAATGGCAATTCTTGTGATGATGATGGTGAAAATGTTGAAAACAGCTATAATGCAAATTTTTATGAAGAAACACCTGTTTCATACAATTACAAAAACTTGCTTAACTTTGCAAAAGCAGCAATACATCATGAAATTAGTAATAATACTGCTGCTCATTCAGCTACAAAATTACTCATTGATTATAGCTTAGTAACAGTTACTGATAGAGTAAATTTGTTACAGATATGAAAGTTTTCAATGAGAGAACAGAGAGGGAACACAAATTTTTGAATGGGAGACCAACTTGGCATCAGACATGAGATAGAGACTTTTAAATTAAAATTTATTGGAGTTAATTATAAAAGAGATAAAGAAACAATTGTTTACAAAATTGGTTACAATTTGGAGGCAAACCAATGATAATACCAGCAATTAAATAAGTATATTTTACATTTACAGATGAAAGTGGAACAAAGGCAAGATAAAATATATTAAGTATAAAGTTGCTATGATTGAAACTGAAGTTACTAAAGCAACTATTAATTAAAGAAGTTCTAGAAGAGTTTAATGGCATAGAGACTCTTAAAGCTGTGGTTCTTAACAATACAAGTTCAAATACTGGTGCAGACAATTACATCATTGTTCAGCTAGAAAAAGCTATAAATAGAAAATTACATTTAATAGGATGTCAACTCCACCAAAATTAATTACCATTTAGACAAAAAAATTCTTTTATTTGATGGAAAAACAAATAATCTGAAAAAATATACAAGTTGTCTTTAGAAACTTAGCTGGTAATTCATTTTGCTTGTTTACAGGAAAACTTTCTCTATTGCATTATGGATGATGAGAAAGGAAACTGAAACAAATCTATAGATTAAAATTAGGAAATTAAATGAGTTTAAGAAAAAAAAATTAAGAAAAAAAAAACCAAATTTTTTATTCTTAAAAAAAAAATGAAAAAGTTGTAAGTATATAATTACGTTATTATACATAATTACATAATTGTAAGTAATAGTTATGTTATAGTTATAATGATTTAAAATGTTGTATTATTTTTGGTTTACCATGATCTTTGCTGAGAAGGGAAAGTGATTAGGGAAGGGGGTGATTTAATAAGACTGTTAATTTCTCAAGAAGAATTTTTTAAGGACACCATCTTTCTTTGGTCATGGAATGGTGCCACAAATCCTCACACAGCCCTTCCCTCTAAAAAAACCCCTCAAAATAAAACAATTGTTTTGTATATTGATGACTATTGATTTAGTAAAACTGACGTTTTTAATTTATTAGATCAATGTCCCTTAATGTTCTTAAATGTTCCTTAACAATGATACTTTAAGTATACTAATCAGATGTTGATCTGAGAGATGTTCACTGTCCCTTTGTTTTAAGGGTGAAAGCAAAGAACATAAATCCTACATATTACATTTATGATCCAGTTTTTGAAACAAGCCACAATTTTCTTTATCTGCACAATAATCCTCAATTTTGTCAGTTGTTTACTGTTTTTAAATATTGAAGCCCAAATCATTTTTAAGTTTTTTGAATTAATTCTTTTGAAACTATTTTTGGTTATTGGTTTTGCATATAAAATCTTTGACATCCGTACTAATTTTTTAAAAGGCGTTTTTCTCAATGGAATTGCTCTAATGCATATTTTTTAGACAAAATTTTTTTATATGTAGAATTAAATGAAACTTTACTGAATACCAGAAATTATGTAACACTGTAGTTATGTAGTAACTCATAGGGTGACTTTATCATTTGTGTCCTTTATCATAGTTTTAGCACAATGAAATTAAAACTATTAAAACTAACAGGCTGTCAATAAAAACTATTTTATAAAAAATTGAATTGTTTTTTTATCATTATTTATTAGGGAGAAGATTTTGCTTTTTGAGTCTTACATACTTTTTTTTCTTTCATTGCGCAGGTTTTCAATAAAGAGATTGTTAAAAATTTTTGTGATATAATGGTAGAGTTGTTAATACGAGTGCATGATCCACCTGGTGAAAGTATGTGTGTTTCAAAGTTTACAAGGTAAGAAAATCCTTTTCCCTCAAACTTCATTTGTGTTCATTAACGAAAAAACTTCTCAAATTACTTTTTTCCATTGTGAGATTCTTATTTTTTTTCTCAGCATGTTTTTAAGAACTTGGTGTTATTTTTTGCATGAACTTCTTTCGATTTAGGGTTGATGATCCATGTTTCTTTCATCCAAACTTTTCTTCAAAGGCAATAAAAATGGTCATAGCTCATATTGCAAGTTGTTTTGGTACAAAAAAACAATCAATCAGCATCTTTGTGAGATCACCAGTGTGTAGTTGAATTGCTTTGACTTTCCACTTCTCTCTTTTAAAATTTTGGTTGAAGAAATTTTCTTTTTTTGTAAATTGTTTTCTGATGAGATAAAGATAAATGTTGGAAATATTTTCGTTTAACTGTTAATAATTTCTCTTATGGTTTTGTAATAACAGAAAATTTAGGCATTAGAATTGCCACAGGCTATTAAACAACAAAACTAATTATTTTTATTTCCTTACAAACTGTTCTTTATTTTAGAGCTCTGTCCTGAATATTCTGTTATCTATTGCTCTCTATGCTGCAAAGTCTGTAGAGGAGCTGAATAAGTTGTCTTACATTCGTTCCTACTATTTTTTTGCTACTTTTTTGTTGGAGAATTTAAAAGATTTAGATGAAGTGTGTGGAACAAGTTTAGCTCGAGAGCTACTGTACAGATGTTTATCTTTTGTGGAAATGAGCTCTGATTCCAATGAAAGAATTTCTGTTATTAGTTTCAAAATAATTAAATTACTTTGTAGAAGTATGGAAACATATTCTTTTGTTTTAAAAGAAATTATTTTTCATTTGCCAGTATTAGTAAATAAACTTCAATGTTTTTCCATGGATTTATGCATGCCAAAGGCAAAACCTGCATTAAAATTGCTCAACTACTTATTGCTAGATTGCTCTCATAATGAACAACTAATTGATGCATTTTTGTTACTGGATAGCTTTCCAGATATACCTCAGTTCTATAAACTTAATAATAGACTTATTGCTATCAAAAGTGCAGTGGGAAGATCAGATATTCCAAATGTAAGTAACTTTAGATTTGCTATTGAATTATTTTCTAAATAAAAAAAAGTTTTTTTGTTGACATAACTTTATATTGTTTGTTTATTAACAAATTAAAAATTAAATTTCTGAGGCATTCATAATTTCTAAAATTTCATGAGCTCTTTTTATATCATTCAAAGATTAAAGAATTGTCATTTGCATCTCAAGTCATATTTAGTTTTAATGTTACTTTTTTATCTTATATTTAACATATTACATTTTTTTATAATATACTAGAATGTTCTAAGAGTTATTTAGTTTTTTTTAATTGTTTTTTTTTTTCTATTTTTTTTTTTTTTTGCTTATTCATTTTTTTATGCAGGAGTTTTACAGAATGATCAAAACATTAAAGAATTTCAGCCATATTAATCCCGACCAAACATTAGCAAATCTAAAATTGTTTTTGGATAAAAATATGTCAGTAATAGGTAAAAAAAAAAGCAATATCAAAGTATTTCCTTTTTATTTTTGTTCTTATTTTAAAATCATCTTTAATATACTTAAAGTTATCAATAAAAATTTGAATTTGAAAATCGCTCAATACAATTTGTTTTTAGCTCATGATTGTAATCTTCCACTCCTTGTTGATTGTTTAAAAGAAGTTTGTATTATTGGTTCACCTTGCTCAAAGGTTTTAGCTATTGATTGCTTAGGATTAGTACAGCCTGGCATTTTATCTCCATTAATCCAATCAATTGAACAAGGTTTAAATTTTTATATTTTTATATTAAGAATTGTAATTTTAGTATTTATCAATCAAGTTACAATTTCTATTTTTTTAAGTAAGCTTTTTTTATGTATGCCCGTGTATATACAGTACTGTGAATAAGTTTTTGCCCACCATAAGTTTATAATTATCTTTGATTTTATTGTAAAAATATAAAGGACTTATGAAGTAAAAAAAAATCAGGTTTATAAACACATATTATAAACAAAAGTATCTAGAAATAATTTGATAAAATATGATACAAAAAGAAAGAACAATTAATACTTCGTATGTCCGCTTTTTGCATTTATCACAGAAGCGAATCTCCTAGGAATTGATTCATATAAATTTGTAATGAAATTTTGTGGAATATTGTCCCACTCTCTTTTTAATATTCGAAAACATTCTTCAACATTTTTTGGGTTATATTCAGCCTTTTTTTTATCCAAATAATCCCAAACATGTTCAATAATGTTCAAGTCTGGACTTTGAGGAGGCCAGTTCATTACTTCGAGAACTCCCTCCTTACACATGTCCTGTAAATATTTTTTGGCCATTTGGGAACAATGTTTGGGATCATTGTCTTGCTGTAGAATGAAATTATCACCATTTAGTCTCATTCCAGATGGTATTGCATGATGTCTTAAAATTTCCTGTCACTTTGCCTTCAATTATGATTAAATCACCTACTCTAGATGATGAAATACAACCCCAAACTAAAACAGAATCTCCCCCATGCTTGATTGTTGGATGTAGACAATCAGAGCGATAAGCCTCTTCCTACCTTTCTAAGTCTTTTTTCTTTATTGCCACGACATAGTAAAGGCTTTCGAACTCCAACACACCCTCTTAACCCAGCTTTTAGCAAATGTCATCAAATTTAAGATGAGGAAACATTTGTCCCAATCACAGCCTGAATGTCTTGGGCTAGTTAACTAGAGATTTTTTTCCGATTTCGCAGAGACAGATTTTTAAAATACTTTATGTCATGTTTTGTAAGCTTTGGAGGTCTTCCACTTTGAATTTTATCCTCAAGAGATTTCGTGTTTTTTAATTTTTTTATAATTTCTCTAATGGGCTGTCCTTGAATATTTTGTTATTTGGACAATTTGTTGTTGAGAATAACCTTCTTCATGAAGCACGATAATTTTTTTACTTTCCAGTAGTGGAATTTTACCCATTTTATTACTTAAATAACAATAAAAAGAATAATACAAAAGAAAAAGAAGTTTCGCTCTTAAAAAAACAAAATATAATATTAAACACAGAGTATCTATGAAATATCTTTGTAAACTGTGCTATCATCTAATATGAAGCCTTCACAGCAATAAATAAACAAAAATGCAAGAGCAAACTAAAAACAAACGAGCTGATGCGAATTGGGTTCAGATCAGCATACAATAAAAATAAACACGTCAGATATCTAAATACAAAATCTGTGTAAAATTTTGATAAATATTACTTTTGTTTGTTAAAATAGTGTTTAGTATTGTTTGAAGTTAGACATTTTATATAAAAAAATAATCGGAAGCTACTATTCAAAATCTGTTAAAAAAACATGAGTTTTAGTAAGTGGGCTAAAACTTATTCACAGTACTGTATATACTTTTTAGTCTTATTTTTACATTTTGAGAATGCTAAACTTCTATAGCATTTCTTTAACAAGCAAGAAATGTCCTTTTATAATATATGTGAATGCTTCAAGTTTGTTCCTGAAATGAAACTCTGTTTTTTTTGTGAAATTTTTAAAAGTTGTTTCTTTGTGTCAGATTAAAAGTTAAAAAAAATAATTCCAAAATAATAATCTGTTTTATCTTGGAATTGAGGTTCTAGATGTTTTCTTACTCCATTAATAATCAGGTCATGTGCTTTAGTAGGATAGTATTTAGTTTGCAAAAAAATTTATAGGCTTTTTGGTTACATTTCTTATTTTTGAACCAACTATCAGCAGCATCTTAATTGCTTCATCCTAACCATGTTTAATCTTCATTCATTTTGATGGGTATATAGAACTGGCTGCTAGTAGAATAACTGAGTGGAATACTGATGAATGCTTGACAGTTGTTGCAACACCAGTCCTATTTAGTTCAAGGCTTGTACGCTGTAGTTTATATTTTAAAGTATAAGTTAGGTATGATCATAGTAAACACTTTTTTATCCTAATGATCTAACAGGTAATCAGTTGTATTAACACTGATTATTGGTCACTTTAAGAGTATATTTTGTTCAGGGATTTGTTAACATATTGGTTCCAGAAAAAGCCATATTGTAGCTATCACAGAAACCAGATAAACATAAAGGCATAAACATAAGTGTGTTCTTCTTAATAAGAGAAATTTAAATGTATATATATAATTTTCAATTTAAATTAACTAATACAGGTTGTGTGAAAATTTGTAAAATTGGGGATTATGCAATGTGAATTTTTAAATTTTTTTTATTATGCAACATAATTTTATAACTGTTCAATACACTTCATTAATTTTCCAATGATTCTCTACCATCACTGTAATGCAATTCTAGAAGGCCAACAAAAAACTGGTTTACAGTTATCATGACAATCTAACCAATCCAGTGGATGTTCATATAAATTTTTCTTTTATTCTTTTGTTTCTTGATTTTCCAAACATATTTTTTATATGTTTATGATATTAACAACTTCAGACTTCATTCACACATCAATTCTTCCACTACTTTCAAATCTTTTGCAACTTTTATATTATCATAAGTTAATATTTTAGATGAAGGCTGTGAGCACAACAATGAGCTTAAATGTTTAATGGTAGATAATCCTCTTGTTCAACAGCTGCACAGTATTTTGAAGGAAATTGTTAATTTGTGTATCGATAGTAGGTAAAAAAAAAATGTTTCCTTGACTCAATGGAAACTTTTTAAAATTTATTTTATTCTTTTTTTTTTTTTGGTGCAAAATGCTTTTTTGATAAAGGCCTTTAATTTTGTTTACTTTTGCTATCAATTTTATATAATTTTTCTATTTCTCTGTATTTTATTTTCTGCTACTTCCTATTGTTTAAAATATTAAATAGTCTATTTTAAATGTTTATTTTCAGTGTCAAAATATCATACTTAGCACACAGTTGTCTTGAAAGAGTGCTACATGCAGAAGAAGTTAAGGACTATTTAAAGCTATGGCAAAGATGTTCCTTTATGCCTTATTTAATTCCTTACATCATAAAAAAGAATAAGGCAAGAATTCTTCTTACATTTTTGATTGCTTTCTACAAAGAATTGACTTGTTGAAGGAAAATTGAATAACTAAAACAAATTAGGAAGATGATGCATAATTAGCAGCAATCGAATCTCTAACTTTTTGAATTGTATTTTAAAGTTTACTTGAATCTTTTTCTCTAGTATTTACAAATGAGATCTAAGATAACACCTATTGACCCTGATTTATTACACATGAAGTTACAAAAAGTTAAGATTGATACAGATGAAACGTATGGCAGATGGTTGAAAACACTCATTACAGTGTTGCTATCAGCAGGAATAGTTAAAAATGACATATTTACTGTCATCCTACCATTATGCAAAAGAAAAGTAATTTTTTTAATTTATCATATCTACCTTAATTGATATAAATAATGATGTAAGAACTTCTTTTGAATTTTTAGACAAGATTTGCAAAATTAGTTTTACCATATGTTGTACATAATATCCTTATTGCTGATGAGAAATATAGGGCAGTATTTAGCAAAGTATTTTCATCATGGCTCACTACTTTCATTACCATGAATGATAATTGCAAACATCTTGCTGGTATAAATTTTTTAACATTTTTATAAGCATATATATGTCCAAATGTCTGATTACTTTTCATTATGATTAGAATTTTCTTTTTCTTTTTTAGAAGTAAAAGACAAAATGATGGAGTTGATATCGCTGACAATATATTTACGATGTTTAGATGTTCCATTTGTAGGGCGCTCTGCCACACCTTGGGATAATAATTTTTGGTTAGACTTTAATTATTTGGAACTTTCTCAAGCTGCATTGCGTTGTTCAGAAAATTTCACAGCTGCACTTTTTATGGAAATTTGGGCTGATAACCTGAGGTCAATATGTGCTCTAGTTTCTAAAGTTTATTTTTCAAACAGTTTTATTATTGTTTAGACAGTATTTACTTGTGTAACACTTTTGAATATTGTGTTCAGAAAGTTGTTCAGTTTGGATACTCAAGTTGATACAAATGAAGATTCAAATAGTATTTCAAGCCAAGATTTTCAAATAGAAGGTCTTACTGGATCTTCTGATGATATATTTAATGGCTCCTGTCAAAAGCTTCTCTATGATATTTATACTAATATTGGTGACATTGATGGAGTTTATGGAGTTGGTGCTGGAAGTGTCTCGCTACCTCAGACACGAATACAAACATATCAGCATGAGCAAGAGTTCAATAAAGCTTTATGTATGAAAGTTAATACCTGTGAAAGTTTTTTTTGTCTAAAAAGCACTAATTTGTTGAGCCTGAAAAAATCAATTAAAATTTTTTGAAACAATCTATCTGTTTGAGTAATGTAGGCAACAATAGCTATAAGATTTCAATGCAATTTTTTTGTAGTGACTAGTGATTTGCAGTCATTATCCACTAATAATCAAAGTGGTGTTTTAGAGGTAACAATATGAAGTTTTTTTTTTCACTCTTTGTGATTTTATTTTTATTATCTTAAATAAAGGTGCTGTGGTTAAAATTATAACTTGTATTAATATTTTGTTTGCACTTCTTAGTTTCATTGATTTAAGTTTATCTATTTTGTTAAAATATTTTATTATTATGGAGTGTCTATTAAATGCTAATTAATTGTAGTCATTTTTTATCTAGTAATTAATATCAGTGATCTATTTTCAGAACCTGATGAATTCTGGTCTTCATCATGTTACAATAAACTATATGAAAGGTCTTCCACCAGTTGATGCAGCACAAGTATAAATAATTGAAACCGTTTTGAAAAAATCTTTTTAGAAAAATCATGAAAAAAACCTTTTTACTTTATTTTTAGTTTGAAGAAGTTATGTTTGAGGTAGCTTGGCGAAACAGCATTTGGGATACTAGTCAAATAAGGTTTTATGCATTTCGTTTATAGGATATATATTTTTTTAATATTAAATATATAAAAAATAAAAAATTTCTTACTTAAATTTTCTTTTCCTCGTTTTGATTTCTTTATAGCTGCAATATAACAAATAGTCTTGGCTTCCATGGAAATCTTCATCAGTCTTTAAGGTTTTTGAACCAAGGTGATTTGGATGCATTCAATTTTCATTTTAAAAATGCAAAGTTAAATGCTGTAGAGAAGGTACCAAGAAGTAGTCAAGCTTCAAAATCATTGTATGACTTTTTATCAAAATGTTTTACAATAAGTATGCTTGGAAAAGCTTCAAATTTTATTGGAAGGTAATGACCATTTAGATTTATTTTTACATTTTTCAAGTGTTTCAATCAAATGTTAATTCTTTTATCTTTTTTTTTTTTTAAACCATGTACTGTTTTTTTTTTTTTGGTGTTTCTAAAAAATCATTAGTGATTCTGTAAAACAAGAGTGTGGTAAAAGTATTCAAGTGTGTTTTTTCTTTCTTCAGTATGTAACCTAGCAAGCAAAGTTATGTAGTTGTTATATCAACATTTGGCATATTTTAAATTTGAAATCAGGACTTCTTAATTACTTGACTTTACATATTTCTCTATAACTATGCAGAAGTTTGGATTAGAATTACTATTTTTTTCTATTCCTTAAAATTTTGTTTTAAATTTTTTTCATAGGTTTAGGAATAAAATTGTTTTTATTAAGAATATTATTTTAAGTTATAGATATTTAAGCACTGTGCAGGCAAGAATTTTTACTCCAATGATGTCACTAAATATTGTTGATAATCCTTATTTTACATTTAGTTAATTTGCTCATCCAAAAGTTTTAAATGACAACAGCATTAAAATAAAAAAAAACATTAAAAGTTAGTATAAATACAGGGAGTAAAAAGCATTCATGAAATACCAAATTCTTATATTGTTTTTATTTATGTTTTAGTGATTGCTTCGACAGTTTTCAAAGTTGCTGTCAGCTCCAAAATGATTTTAAGTATTATGAACCTGGTCTTGTTATTGCTGTTTCAGCATTGAAAATTGCTTCTATTCATGGAAATAAGTTTAATATACTTAAGGTTACAGAACAGCAACTTAGGCATCTTTGTAAAATGGCAAGGGAGTCAAAAAGATTTGAGGTATATTTATTTTTCTAAACATTATCTAATCTTTAATAAAAGCTCTAGAAACTTCTGAGCAACAGCATATAACTGGAAGATATTTGTGAATTTTTTTTTTCTTGACCCTAATATTTTCATTTTTTTTTTTTGCTGATGATACAAAACTCGAGCTGAAATATTTTGTTTCACTTTTAAGAAAACTTTTTATCTTTCAAAATTCTGTATCATCATTTTTTCACATTGGGTCAGTTTTATAAGCAATTTTGTTTGTTTTGTTACAGGAAAAGTGGTTTTTGGATTTGTAACAAAAGATTATTTTTTTTATTTGTTAAAAAGATTTCAGAAAAGTGCATGTATCAGTTCAGAGAATTAGAAAAGATTGGAAAAGTTCCGATGGATTGGAAGCTTGAAGAAGCAAAGCTATATTGGTTTAGAGGGGAATCCAGTCATGCTATTCATATCCTCAAGGCACTTATAAATTATTCTAAAAAGGTTTTCATCAAATTCATAAAAATGTTTTACTTTTTAAAAACAATAACGAAATTTGCTGACCAGAGCTTCTACCTTCATTGACTTTTTATTTTTGTTTAATAATAAGTTTATTGAAATAGAATGGTTCTTACACTAAGTTTTAATCATTCTTATATATGTTGTATAAAATGTTTAAAGGCCGAGTCTGAGTCTGCTATTTCATTATATCCTGTTGTGCTGAGTTTGTATGGTCACTGGCTTGGTGAAACAAGATCACAAAATCCTGTTCAAATTATGGAAAAGTATTTAGAACCTGTAAGAAGTAAGGTTTAATTGTGAAGATAAATATTAACTAAAAATGATGCTATTATATATTTTTGTGTTTTATTAAGGCTATTGACATCATGGAAGGAAATGGTTACCATGGAATGTATACACCTATTGAAGTAGGTTTTTATAGCATACTTCTATTTTAATAAACAACTTCAAAATCAGGGTTATCATTAATTGGTTGTTTATTAAAATGCTTCTTAAAGTAAGGTTTTACATGATTTTTTCCCCTTCATAATGTATACTTTTATAGTTCTTGCCTGCATTTTGACATGATAAATATAATGCTGAGTTATAGCTAAATTAATGTTATCACTTTATTATCAGGCATATCATTCATTAGCTAAATATGCAGATGTGCAATATGAAGCACTACTTGAATATACCAAGTCTCAAGCTTTTGAAACTAAGCAAACTGTAATTAGAAAAAATAAGGTATGTTTTTTTACTCAAAATATTAATTAAACCTTAATGGTTGTTGATTTAACCCTTTTTTTTTTTAAGAAGAGTTCTAACGAAGGAGAGCTTAGCATCCTCAAAACACTAGAACAGTTGTGTTTTATACATTGCTGCATTTATTATATTTATATTTTACTTTATAATTTTAATTATCTTAGTTAGCTCCACTTTTTTTTGAGTTTACTTTTTTTATACATTTGGTATAACTGTAATTAACTTGTGAAAAGTGGTCACTAATTAATTAGACAACACAAAAATAGTTATAACAACCAATAAAAATATTTAAATTCTGTAAGCATATGATAAAACACCATTAGTATTATCATATTAACTCAAATAGAGTACAACAAAACAGCTTAACTGTTCCTATAAATAGTATGCATTTTTTAAATTATACACATTACTTATCATAGTTTATACAGTGTTTTTTTTTTTCATACAATATAGGATTCTGTTTTTTAATTGATCAACTGTTTGTGTTTATGTCCTTATAAAATAGGCTAAAAAGTTTTAATTGGACGAAGTTCTGGAGTGTATCTCTGGAGTGTATGCAGGAACAAGAACTTCTTTTAATCATAACTCATTTCTTTATAACTCATGTTAAAACTAAGTAAAGCCATCAATGGTTTGACATCTTTGTCAAAAGATAAAAATAATCTTAGAATGAAGCTGGTTTATTTTAATGCCAAATTATATATATATATATATATATATATATATATATATATATATATACATATATATATATATATATATATATATATATATATATATATATATGTATGTATGTATATATATATACATACAAGAATCTTTAACTTTTTTTTTGCTTTCTTGAGTTTTTCTTGTTCCAGATTTCAATTTCAAGTTTGAAAAATGTGGAACTGAATGCAACTGAATTTGGTTGAAAATCACAATTGGTCATTAATGCACTTTTTCAGATAGTGTTTTTTTTCTTCATAGTTTTGGTTTTTCTGTCTGAGTAATAACTTGCCATATTTGAAGTCGATTCTTGTGGCTCTTGGATTATTTTCATCAAAAAATTTACCCAGGATTTTCTTAATTAACTTGGATGCACTTTGTGGTAGTTGCACTCACCCTCAATCAAATTCATTTTTTCTATTTTTAATATTTGAAGTAAAAGTAAAAACCAATGAGAATATGAGACCCAAAGAGAAAAAAAAGAAGCAATCAGGCCATAAAAGCCACATTCAAAAATATGTTTCTGTTCAAAAATTTATGAAATGTCAAACTTAGTCTCATTAGTTAGTGATCACCTTGGTTACTTTGCATCCTTCAAGATCTGAACACTTTTGTTTTTCATTCAAGATAATTAAAAGTCTGCAAGTAGATATTTAAATCCAAAGAGTTTAGCAAAATGCCATTTTTTAACTATATATAATAACTTTTAAAAGATTTTAATTTAAACTTTAGCTTGAGCTTACTGAGATACCAAAGAAGACAAATGATCAGCGCTTGTAAGAATATATTTTATTAAAAATGTTTTTAAAATAGAATTTCAGTTTTTGTGTTTAAATATTGTATGCCATAAATGTTCTTAAATGTTTACTGAATTATTCATGGAGTTTGTTTTTGTTAGGAAGCATCATTCAACAATAATTGAAAAACAGTTGAATATTGATGAAGCAGAAAGAGACCAAGTGTATAATGACAAACAAAGATTTTTAGAAAAAGCAATACATAACTATTGCAAATGTCTTCAATGTGGAGTTAGTTGTTTAAGTGTTGTTGTTATTTTTTTATTTTTTTTTTTTGTATTTTTTTTTTTTTTTTTTCGATATAATCCATAGCTTTTCTTTATTTCATAGGATAAATATGACTTGAAAATACTTCGGTTATGTTCACTATGGTTTGATAATTATAGTAATAAAAGTATCAATATTGAACTGCAGGTGATCTTTTTTTTCCATAAAAAATATTTGTGAATATTTGTGTTATAAATTTGCATAAGTTACTAATTTCTATGTATATTCTTGAAGAAGTACATGTATAATTTTCTGTAAAACATTTATCCCTGAAGACATTTTACCCTTGTAGACATTTTACATTTATTTGTTCACAAAGTAAAAAGCAAGACTTAAAAGTTGAAATTAAATATTTGCCGACCTATTATTATTAGCGATTGCAATCTCAGGATCCCGAAATCCTGGGATCCCGGCCTTTTTTATGATCCTGAAATCCCCGGGATTGTCTAAGATCAATCTCGGGATATCCTATAAGATCGAACAAAACAAAGCCTAATGAAAAAATATATAAAAATAACAACAAATTTGTGTATCAATAAAATAATTTTTATTTAGCATAAAATTGTAAAAAGTATTGTATTTTTGGTTGTACAATAAAATACGATATCGAAAAGGATTGATTCAGAGAATAACAAAAGTGATAATCTTCGCACTGTGTCATGTTGGTTAACATATACACAATTTAAAAATTGAATACGATTTAAATAATTGATTTGTAAGCAATGAAAAATATTATAATGTGCTTGCTTGCGATACCCAAACTTTGTATCATTACATATTACGGTTTATATTTATTTTATAATAATTCATTATATAATACAAATTTACATTGTTTCTAAAAAGATATTTACGTAAACACTTTAAAAATATTCGTGTTAAATTAGTTAAATTTTTTAATACCTTAGTTACTATTGTTAACAATTTTTAATAGCTTATTTACTATTGTCAGTTTTTTCAAACTGAAGAAAAGCGTGTTTCTAGTGAGGTAGAATCTTAAATTAAAAATTAAATCAGCATGTCATATGTGGGTTTTACAATTAAAAGTAACTCAGCTGTTTGGAATGGACATTTTTGATGAATGGATGTCACTTCGAAATCGTCGCTACGTGAATGTTAATGTTCATAGACAAAACTCTCAGTTCTGGAGTTTAGGTTTTGTGGGAATAACAGATTCAATACCAGCAGAAAAGTGCATTGAACTATTAGAAAAAAGACTTAAAGACCACAGTCTTGATCTATACAGCGATATTGTGGCTATAATGAACGACGGAGCTAGTGTTGTGAAAAAAGTCGGCAGGTTGCTGCTTGCTAACCAACAACTTTTTTAACAGTGATTCATCCGAAAATGAGGACATTGAGGAAGATTTGTTGGACTATAATCATGAAAATGTAAGACCTAAAATTGAACTAAATGAAGTTCATTATGGGTCAGTCATTAAAAAAGTACGCAAACTACTACTAAAATTTAGACGATCACCCACCAAGAAAGACATCTTACAAAAATATATTAAGGCTGAATTTGGAAAACAACTGTCTTTAATAATGGACTGCAAGACACGGTGGAGCAGCCTTCTGTTAATGCTTAAACGATTTTACAAAGTAAAAAGTTGTATACAAAAATCATTAATTGATATTTACCCAGTGCAAGATAATTCTATAGCTCTGTCACATGATGAAGTGACAATATTATCAGAGATTATTACAACTTTAGTTCCCATTAAAGCAACGGTTGAAGCAATATGTCATCAAGATTCTAACCTATTTACAGCCAACATTGCTATTAATTTCATGCTTAAAAAATTAAAAGATGCTGACAACAATATAAGCAATGAAATGCGTAGAGCTTTAATGACTAGCATGCATGAACGCCAAATCGATATGAGTGGACTTCTGCAATACCTGCATAATGGTCGAAGCCCCGTTAAAGTTGATTAAGAAATAATTACAGTACCTTCTTCATTTAAATGTCGAAAACTTTTGGAAGAATTGTTGGAAAGATTAAATGCTTCCAATCCTGCTCTAGTAAGAGCATCAGTTGAGTCTGACATGCTGGATTTGATTGAGGAACCTGAAATGGCTCCTGAGTCTGAAAGTAATACTTTAAGTATTGAAAAGGAGCTTGGTCGTGTTATTAAAAAAGGACAATCACCAATACAACCAATTAGACATGAAACATTGTCATCAAAAATTCAAAAAGAAACAACACAATTTGAAAATGGGGGTACACAAGGCGATTAGTTAGAAAGAGTTCTTTTCTAATGACCATGAAATCAACATGTGTCGAGGCTGAGTGGGCATTTTCTTCCGCTGGACTGTTCAATACAAAAATTCGTAACCATTTGGGCGATGAAACTTTGGACGCGTTATGCTTCCTGAAGTCGCATTTCCAAGCACAAAAAACATAACATATCTCCTTATTTCTAACATAATTTTTTAACATTAACATGTGAAATTTAATGAAAATGTTAAATTAACTTCATTTAATAAATATATTTTTAGTTACTAAATATATTTTTAGTTACTGTTTTTATTACTTAAAACTATATAGATGTTGTATTTGCTTTTCAATCCCGGATTTATGTCTTTCAATCCCGAAATCCCAGGATTGAAAAAAACCACCGGGATTGCAATCCCTAATTATTATGTTCCACTCTTTAAATCCTAACTTAGAAAAAAATTTCCAAACAATATTTAGAACTAGCTCTAGGAAAATATTTTTGAAATGTTAACTTCAGACTGTATGGGAAAAATTGATATGAAAGTTAAAAAGAGAACTTAATGATTTTCTTAAATCAATATTCAGTGTAAATTAATAAACTAATTAAAGGTAATAGACTAAATTTGAGTACCGCAGTTAACTATAATATATATACAGTTTTTAAAACTTGCAAGAATATAACAGCTAAATAGATTAACATTGAAGGTTGTGCATAGTTTAGGTTCCTTGAATGGCAAGATTAGAGAGATTTAAAAGGATCATCTAAACCAACAATCTGTTAAAGCAGCTTATAAGTGCAGCTCAAGTGATAGCTCTTGTTAAAGCCAACTCAGGTGTTTTGAGACCAGAGATGCCAAATTTTGTGTTATTGGATATAACAATATTTTTTTTTGGATACAAAGAAAACTCATGGATAGTTTCTGAATTATTTATTGAAGCTCCTGTTCCTGATGAAAATAATATTTTATAAATACAAGTTACAAAATTACTGACCAACTTAAAATGACATAAAACTTTAGGTACATAAGAAGCTAATGATCCATTAAAACAATTACAATGATGCTCAGCAAAAATGTTTTGAATTTGAAATACCATCTTTACAGAATAAGTGGTTGTTACCATCCAGCAGCCTCAAAATACTGCTCCTGAGAGCACGAAATGTAATCTTCTTAGAAAAATTTCTCTTTAAATTGTAAGTTCAAGTACTTCTGATAGTTTTATAAATAGGTTATAGATAGATAGGGTATAAAAAGATATGTTATAGATAGATAGGTTATAGATAGATAGGTTATAGATAGATAGGTTATGGATAGATAGGCTATAGATAAGTTATAGATAGATAGGTTCAAATCCCTTAAATTGAGAGAATCTAAATTTGATGATGTGAGCTTTTTATGGAGTAACAACAAACATTAAATGGTTAAGTATTTCTCTAAATTAGAATAGAAGGTGGTATTTTCTTACTTAATCACCTATAGTGGACTGTACCTATAGTATATTTAATTTTTATTTACTGAATTATAAGTGTATTTCATTTATATTTCAGTAGTTAAAAATAAATTAATTGCTAATAAAATGTTAAGAAGCTATAAAAAATATATATTGGATAAATTGTACAAATCAATGTAAAGGAATAAATTCATTCTACATGTTCATTCACTGTAATAAAAAAACTTAACTATTTTTTCAAACTTTTAATGAGCTATATGTTTCATAAAATAAAATAAAAAACACTGAAATATTTTTAGTTAGATGATTTAAGATTTAACACAAATATCTTTTTATTTTCTCTTTAAAATGTTTTATCATACATATTTACAAGTTTTTTTTTAAACATTAAACTCAGGAAAACACTGTTCGCATATCGTCAAAAAAGTTTTTATTAGTGATGTACCAACTTGCTGCTCGTTTGGGAACTTCTATGACCCAACAATGTGACTTATTTAACAACAATCTTCAAAAGGTTTCTTTTTTTCTTCCTTGTTTTTATTATATCTTTTTGTAAAATTAGTTTATGGAGCGTCTTAAATGAAACTGAATGAAACAACAGAATGATGATAAACATTGTTCTTGTATCAAATTAAGTTAAAATATTGCTGTTGGGATGGATTTGTAATTGAAGTCTTGTTTTTGTTAAAACTATAAAAAAGAAGTTTTTTATTTCTTAAGTAAATAAGAAGTTTATTTTTAAAATTTAAAAAGATTTTTTTATATGTTTACCTTTTCACTTGAATTTAGATAAATTTAGATAAATATGTTTTTCACTTGATAAAAAAACTTTTATTTCTATTGTAAAGATAATAGAGAAATGCATTTCTGACCATCCACACCACACCTTGTTTATCCTTTTTGCACTTTGTAATGCGGACATTGAAGAAAGAATCAATTCAAAAGAGACAAAAAGATCCAGTAAAGTGTCTTCATCTGAGCAGGAAATACAAGATAAGGTATTAATTTGTTTTTGGATATTTTTCAAAATTTTTTAGTTATGTTTAAAAACTGTAATTACAATTTTGTTATTAAGGTCAAAATTTTATAATAGTATTAAAATGTTTTAAATTTTACATATAACTATAACATTTTTGTATTGTTGATAAATAATAAAGTTTTCTTATTTTTCAAAATGAAGAAGAGAGTCAGTTTCTAAAACTGTTAGATGCATCAAATTATTATCAATGTGAAACAAGTTGATGATCTGTAATTAAATTTTATCTAAACAATCTTATGTAGTGTCGAATACAGGCAGCACAAAATGTTTTAAATCAGCTGAAAAGTTCAAAAGCCAAGATTATTGAAGATGCAGAGCAGTTGGTAATGGCCTATATTGAGCTTGCATATTGGGATATTAGCCATTTAAAAAATCAAAAAGGTTTATTTATTTTTTGATTATAAATAATTCAGGATATAGTTACATAATTTTTTTTTTTCTGTTCTGGCTGCTCAGAACTATAATTGGCCCTTTTTGGTTTAAATTTTAACCAGAATATTTTTGGATTGTTTAAGGTCAATTCCAAATTCCTGATGCAAAGTTGGTGCGAAAAATTAACAACTTGGAGACAATATCTTGTCCAACAATTGCTCTTGAGGTTGGTTTATCTTTAAATGTGCATAATGCACAGTGGGCCAGAAAGGTTTTTCTCAATAAAAGAAACTCAAACAATACCTTATCTTGTATTTCCTGCTCAGAATCAGTTTATACAAGATTTAGGGTATACAGTACAAGAGGAAGATGGGAATGGTGGGTCAGACCCCCACTTCTTTTCCTCTTTTTTTTTTTTTTTTTCATTATTCATTTATATTTATCATTTTGACATCAAAATATGTTAATATACAAATTAAGAAAAATATACTTCAAACTTACATACAAAGTTACAAAATTCCAGAATAAAAAATTCTGATATTCCACATGTTTTTTTTTTTCAATCGACATTTTGCAGAATTTCTATTTGAATAAAACTGTTAAAATTATTTTTATATTATAATTAAGTTTTTAATAATAAATTTATAGAAAACATGAACACATAAGACAATGTTATTATAGGTGACTAAAACATGAAAGTATTTCTATTTTAACAAACTTTAGAAAGTTCAATTTATCTTAAAAGACTGATTATAAAAGTTTGTACTGTATTTGTTACAACTATTAGTTAATATCTTTGTTTAACTATTTTACAACAAACAATTTTCCCAATTATTGACTTTTGCTGTAAAAACCTTCCATGTTACTGAGATTTAACTACTAAAATTTTACTTCTTAAGTAATACAGAGAAGGGAAAAAAATAACCCTTTAAAAAAATGTTTGCTGTTACATTGAATTGTGGGGTTTTTGTTTGCATCTAGGCCTGCTGTACAATATATTTAAACTTTTTATTTGAAGATAATAAGATCTCACCTGTCACTTTAAATGCCACAAAAAAACTATATTTTTGTTAACTATAATGCTTATATAAAATATTAAAGAGTTAAAAATACAATTAATGTAATAGCCAAATCCAATAAAAATTAGTAACAATAAAATACTGTGTAAACCGAAAACTCTTTTTTTTAGATTGATCCATCCTGTAAATATGAGAACATAGTCTATATTACTAGGTTCGATAGTCATTTTACACATGCAGGAGGAGTTAATCTACCTAAAATAGTCAGTTGCGTTTGTTCAGATGGAAAGAAAAGGAGACAGCTTATAAAGGTCTTTTTTTTTTACTTATAAAAAAAGTTTTACAAATTTCAATAGCTTTATTTCAACATCCTGTAATGGCTATCATTATGACATCATTACAGCATTATCATTACACTATTATCATTACAAAATATCATTTTTATCTTTGTAATTTCAGGGCAGAGATGACTTAAGACAGGATGCTGTAATGCAGCAGGTGTTTGGAGTTGTAAATCTTTTACTTAAAGGAGACCTTAAGTGTAAAAGAAGAAATCTTTCTGTGCGTACCTACAAGGTCAGTCAACAATATGTTTTTAATCCTTTATATCAGTCAAATACTGATTGCTATATGAGCATTATTATATGAGTATCATTGTTTCTACAAAAAAAAATGTTTTCATATTTCTTTAAGGTTGTACCACTCTCACGTAAAAGTGGTTTGATGGAGTGGTGTGAAGGTACCATGCCGCTTGGTGATTATCTTACTTGTAATAGAAATGGTGATATTGGAGCGCATAAAAAATATTACCCAATTGATTGGTCCGTTTTCGATTGTCGAAAAAAACTATCAGTGAGCTAAACAATTTTCTTATTTATCTAAATTATAAGATATAGAAGTGAGTCCAAACTTAGAAACAAATTTTTAGTGATGTTTTATTGTAAAATTAGATAAATTATCACTTGCTTATGTTTTATTATGAAAAAGATTTCTCATTTTTCAGGAAGCAACTATTCATGATGGAAAAAATTCTAAACTTAATGTATTCTTGGTGAGTTGGGCTTTTTACAATTTTCTTCTCTTTAATCCTGAGCATAATAATAAGATTAATTTGAGAGACTGTCAAACCTATCTACTGCAGTGAGAGACTGTCAAACCTACTGCAGTGAGGTTTTTTAAAAGTTGAGAGGTCGAGAAACAAGAACTCCTACTTTTTTACAAAGTTTTTGCAAAAAAACTAAAAGATAGAATCATTTCCTTTACTTTCAGAAATTTTGGCTATTTTTTTTTTTTTTTAGAAAATTATGAAGCATTTTCATCCTGTTTTTCGGCATTTTTTTATGGAAAAATTTAAAGACCCGGCAGTTTGGTTTGAAAGAAGAATGAATTACACAAAAAGTGTTGCTGTGTGTTCTATAGGTACAAAAAAGTTAAACAATCCACTTTTTTATAAGTACTGGTTAGTCTAATCATTACTTTATAATTGTTTTTTTTTTTTTAGTGGGCTACATAGTAGGTTTGGGTGATCGACACTGTCAAAACATTCTTATTGACTGTAACTCTGCAGAAATAGTGCATATAGATTTAGGTAACTTAATTTTAACCTAACTTTAAAAAAACTTCTACTTCTTGTGTCACTCCTAAAAAATATTATTTTAATGACTGTTTAATGTTTGAGGTGTTAATCATATCAAATATAAAAGTTAATAGGAACCAATAAATTATAAAAAAAGATGTGAAACAGTTTTCAAAATTTTTCGAAATCTCTAAAATAATCTTCAGTTCTAACAAATTTTAACATGTAATGAGGTCACTTGGAGAAATATTGAAATTGCGCCTATGCATTCTATGTAATTTCATTAGGTGTTGCTTTTGAACAAGGCAAACTTCTTCCGACACCAGAAAAAGTACCTTTTCGTCTTACACGTGACATTGTTGATGGGATGGGTGTAATTGGAATTGAAGGTGTATTTCGACGTTGCTGTGAAGAGACATTGATGTTAATGAGAGAGTCACAAGATGCCATCATTACAATTATTGAAGTATTTTTTTTTTTTTTTGATGAAATCTGTTTTTATGATTGTCAGTTTGCACATGATTTTATTTATGTGAATTCCTAATTTATTACCTATTAGGTTCTCCTTTATGATCCGTTGTCTACATGGACTGTGACGACCAGTAAGGCAATTCAGTTACAAAATAAATGTATTGATAATGCTGAAATTCAAGAAAAAAATGCTTTTGATCTTGATGTAAGAAACAAAACAAATGATGTTGAAAGAAATAAGATGGCAGAACGTGTTTTGCTTCGTTTAAAGCAAAAATTATCTGGTATGGAAGGAGGTGGTTTTTTAAGTATTCAAGGACAGGTCAACTATTTGATTCACGAAGCTCGAAGTATTGATAATTTATGCAAATTGTTCCCTGGTTGGCAGCCGTGGCTGTAGTAAAATCATCAAAACAACATTTTTTAAAGTTTTTTAAAAAAAGGTTCCAATATCAAATCTCTCTTAATTGTAATATAAGAAATCTCACTTTATATTCGCGCTGTATTACATTGTGCAGACGTTCTTAGAACTTTTTCTTTTTTTTTTTTTTTTTTTTTTTTTATTGCTTTTGTAATTTGTATTTCATTTTCAATAAGTTTTGAAATGAACTTACAATTTTATTGCTGATTTGAACTTTTTAACTTTAAAACTTGAATTATTTGATTTTTAAGCATGAAGAATAATTTAAACAAAGTTTTCTTCCTAGTTCAGAAAAAATGTTGGATTTATTTACAAACATTCAGTCAGCAATATCTCCTCATGACGGAATTCTTATTGTTGGAGATGGCAATTTTTCTTTTTCAAAAGATGTTGCATGTTTTACGTCATCCGTTAAGCTTCATGCAACTTCGTTTGATTCAAAAGAGACAATTTATGCGAACGAGCACGCTCGCTCAAACGTCGAGTTTTTATACAGCCAATTAAATGTTGATGTTAAGCATGATGTGGATGCTACTGACCTTTCCCGACATTTTCCTAACCATAAATTTGCTTTGATTATTTTTAACTTTCCCCATGTTGGGGGAAAGTCTAATATTAAAAAATGCCGCTTACTTTTAGAAAAATTTTTTGCAAGCTCTGTATCCCATCTCTGTGATCAAGGCAAAGTTCTTGTTTCTCTTTGTAAAGGACAAGGTGGAACTCCCAGGGATATTTCTCGTGGAGCTTATGGAAACTCATGGAAAGTTTCTACGCAAGCTGCAAAAGCAGGTACGAAGTCCATTATTTTGCGAAACGTTTCTTCGCTTATATACATGTATGTATGTATGTATGTATGTATGTATGTATGTATGTATGTATGTATGTATGTATGTATGTATGTATGTATGTATGTATGTATTTATGTATGTATGCATGCATGTATGCTAGGGATCGCTAGTATACGGTATACTAAAAATTTAGTGTACAGTTTACCGTATAGTAAACCGTAAAGTATACTGTAAAGTATAACGTTAACTAAACTTTTTACTTATTGATTTTTTGGCGAAACCGTAATACAAATTTGTAAAGAGGTTTTAAGGATTTGAATTTTTACGTTTAAAACATATTTGTTTGTTTTTTATTCAATGTTTTTGTTTTTGTGTTTTATTGTGATACTTAATATAAGTTGTATTATGTTGATCGGGAAGGCATAAGTATCTATTGGCCGGTGACCCTGGTTCATTTCTCCCATATGCTATTGTTTTTTTTTTAATTTTTTTGCTCTTTATCTTTGGATTAGTAGCCGACGACGAAACTAGACAAATTTGCTTTATTTCCGAACCTAGCCCCAGCTAAAATAGTCAAGTTAGCACAGGGTTAAAATTCTTTTTTTTTTGTTGTTGCATTTCACATTTAACTACTTTAAAAGTGAAAACAAAAAAAAAAATTCAGAAAATTTTTGACAAACTTTTTATGTTTAAGCATTACTAAAAATTAATATATATAATATACTCTGGTCCAGACTGTCCTACTTCCCCAAAAATTTGCTTTTAATTTTTAGCAATTACTATTTTCAAGGTTTAACAATTACTATTTTCAAGGGGCCAGATAACCCCTTGAAAATAGTAATTGTTAAATTTGCGCTGCATCTTCACTAGAAAAAGAAAAAGGATGAAGGTGTTGATCAAAATCAGCAAGCACATATTACTGGATTGTTATTTTACTGCTTCATTTTTAAAGCATGTTTTTTTTTTTTAAGAACATAGCTTTTTAAAATAAATTCTTGTGTTTTTAAATAATTTTCAATAAAAAAAAGCAAAATAATCATACTCAAATAGAAACAGAAATAAAAAAAAATACAAAAGTAAACAGAAACATTTATACTAATCTTTTGCACAAAGTTCCAATAATATTTTTCCGTTATAATATTTATAGATTTTTTAAACTTGTTATTAGTAATATAGTAAAGTTTTTAATAAATCAACTGAGATGACAAATCACTTGAATCAATTGAAGTCTCTAGAGTGAAATCAATAGAAACATTGTCTTCATTATTACCATGATCACCTTGTTAAAACTGCATGTGATAATGTTAGCATTTCCTTCAAATTATTATCTTGTTTAACAACAAAAACATGATTTTGAATTATACAAAATTGATCAACAAGAGATGTTCTTTGTTTAACAAATGCTGTCAGTTTTTCAGACTTCTAAAATATCCACAGGTTCAGGAAGAAGGCAAATATCTTTTACTAAAAGAATAATTGTATGGGCAGCACAACCATTACAAAAAAGTTTTGGATATTTTTTTTGGATCCCATGCAGCTCTCATGTTTGATGCATTATCAGTTACAATGCTTGTAACTTTACAACTCCAACCTCAAGAATTACATTTTCTATGCGTTTTGCAATATTAACACCAGGTTGTTGCTCTTGACCAGTAGGCTCAATTTTGTAAGCAATTGGTTTCATGGTCCTATTTTCAACATAAATTGAATAATTAATGAGATGATTCGCATTAATGTTTGAAAATCCATCAGTCACTATACTTACATATTCAGAACTATCAACATATTCTTCTATTCTAGATTTTTCATCATTTAATGCATCTTTATAAGACGTCCACTAATGCATCTAATAGATTTTTTATAGTGTCAAAGTATGAATTTAGCATAGTTCTTTTACCAGGCTGCCCAGATTCTTTAAAAACTGATTGTTCAGAGGTTTGTGAGGTCATATTATCATTTCCTTTTGTTTCAACTAAAACACTCTGAACTTCTCTTTTTTTAATTTTTAAAGCACAACTTAACCTCTTCAGACACTCTTTCACATCCCCTTAAATGCTGTACCCATCTCAATTTTGAGATGGGTACAGCATTTAAGGGGATGTGAAAGAGTGTCTGAAGAGGTTAAGTTGTGAAATGTGAAAAAATATTTCACAAAGAAATGTAAACAGGTATACTAAACTGTGAACAACCTTTTAGTATACCAAGTATACGGTAAAGTATACCGTAAAATTAATATACCGTATACTGTAACCGGTGATCCCCAACTTACGCATGTATGTAAATTTGAATTAATATCAAAATAAATTTAACCTGGGATGGCATATAAATATTTAATCTTTTTTTAAAACTAATTGTTCAATAAAGAATAACTTTATGGTTCAAAAAAAACCCCGAAATTTTTTTGGGGTTTTTTTTTTGAACTATGCAATTGTGTATGTATATATAAAGTCAAATAACGTTAAAACGACCAAAGGTAAAAAAATTGAGAAAAATATCTTTGAAACTCTTGAGATCCAGCAAAATCAGTGTTCTTTGAAAAATGGCGAAAAAAACTTACTCTGGTCACACTGGCAAATTCCGCTATCTAAAAACTCAAATGGGCTCCACGTTTCACTCTCTTACGTAAAAGCATTCGACTGCTGGTGTTAAAAAAGTTTATAAATAACTGCAGTTTAACACGTTCATTCTCTTTCTAAGTATACTAAGACTTGGTAATTTCTAAAGCGCAGTGTTTTACTTTTCTATTAGAATGTCTAAAAAAGTGATCTGCTTTAATCTTAAGACTTTAAAGTTTTATGAAAAGTTAATATTGTGATATGCTAAATGTTGTTTTTAAGGGTTGTTTGTTGCTTATTTTTAAGGGTTGGTTTTAATCAATGTTGAACCTTTCGATGCGACCAGTTTGGCTAACTACCGTCAAGCTGGATACCGAAGTCGTATTAAAAATGGGTTTTTTATCGATGGTGCACTGTTGCACATCTTTATTCAAAGAAGCCAAATAAATCTTGCGTAGGTTCAAAGTATTTTTTCTTTTTTAACATCTTACGTATTCTTTATTTAACAATCTCTTTAGTGTAACTTGATTTTTAAAATATAGTGAAAGCCATCTGGACAAGTATCGATTTCGAAACATATTCATTGAAAAAATGGAGCAAATCTGTGTGACAACAGTTGACAAAGTTTTGGAAAATTTAGGTATCGAAGTTCAATCAGTTTGTTCTGAAATAAACGATTTTTCTGTCAAAACCTCGAAATGCACTAAACAAATTATATCCCGCTCAAACACTTATGCTAAAATCTCCCCTACCTCACATCATGTCTCATTTGAGGTAATGTATTCCATTAACTTAAATTTATGTAAATTAAACCAAGAAGATTTCAAAGAAACTCTTTTGATCCATCTTAGACAAACATTACTTGCCAACTTTTTTATTAAAGTGAAGGAAAATTCGTGTTTTTTACACGTTCCTTGTCCTTGCAAGTCCTCTCTTCTGCATAATGTAGTGACCACACCTTTTGATCCTGATTTTGTGCCTAATTTCGTTGATGAAATTCCAAAAATGTTTTGGATATGTGAACCTGAGATAACGATTTCTTTTTCTGACACAAACCACGAAATTCTATCTGATTGTACAAAACGCGGAGTTTTTTCGGAAGATGTTATTGAAAGTGTCATATACAAAAGAGTTCCTGCCAAAGATTATAAAACAACTGAGGTGGAAAAAAGTTATCTTAAAAAGAACCACGATTGTGTCCGTAATGCAGTTTTTACTTGTTTTCATATAAACGGATTTTGCGTTGCCAGTTTAATAAGCAACGGTGAAACACTAGAGCTGAACTTGCGCATAATGGAATTTTTTTTCGCATGTTACGAAATAAAGAATTATAAGTATTTGTGGAGTAAAGATGAGCTTTTCAAGCAGCAGTTGATGTTGCATATGGTAATAATTTTTTACATGACGTTTATTGATGCAAAAAAGTTATGGCAAAATAAAATCAGCAGCTGCCAAAATTCAGCTGTTTTTAAATTTCCAGAAATATTTTTGTTTTTTATTGTTAATATTTTTGTTGCTGTTGTCGTTGTTGTTGTTGTTAATATTAATAGTATCATTAAATACTTAATTTTTTATTGCTATGGTAAAACAGATTTCCGATAGCGAATTACAGAAATTGACTTTTCCGTCGTTTTTGAGGGGATCAATTCAGTATCCGTTATGTTACCGTCACGATCTATGTTTTTGGCTTGATGAGCAGCACAGCGAGGATGAACTTTTATCAATAATACTTTCTGAGACACACGGATGTCTTCATGGAATGGTTTTGCTCAGATTATTATGTTATAAAGAAAGTGATTTAGTCAGCTATTGCTATCGCATGATATATTCTCGTGTAGACGGGCCATTGACTCATTTGGAAAGTGTACAGATTCAAAATAAAGTCAGACTCCGTTTACTAGGGGCAGGATTTAAACTCAGATGATTTCTAGTACCCTTGTGTATAAAGTAAATATTAGGAAATACGAAAAATACTTTTCTTAAGCTTCATTACACTTTGTTTAAACCCAGATGATCATTTATTTATTATTTGAAAACTTGCATCTTTTTTTTTGTTGTTGTTGTTGTTATTATTGTTGTTGTATAAAGATTTAGAGCTAATTATGAATATAAACTAATAATAAGTCTCGGAAAATAAATTTGTTTTGATTTTTACAAAAAATTTCATACTCCTTTTATTTTATTAAATTACTTATGTACATTTTTTTTTTTTTTTTTTTTTTTTTTTTTTTTTTTTTTTTTTTTTTTTTTTTTTACATCAATTTATTTTGCATCAACTTATATTTTGCTAAAAGTTTGCCTGTTGTCTTCCATGTTCATAGGAATATCATAAGCCCTAGCTAAGGTCGAGAGTTGATCGTCTGTTTGTTTGGTCAAATGCATTCTATTGAGGTTACTGTCCAGCAATTTTCCGCTTTCTGTCTTTTCCTTTGATACAGGACTAGTTGATGCCCGGCCCATTTGCAAGATTAGTTCATTTTTGGTGACATCTGATGGGTATTTGTCTAAAATGCGTTCTATGGCGTGTACAGGATCGCCGTTGCAATCTGATAATATATTTTTTAGTAAAGGAGTTGAATGTTGTGGGAATAATCGAAGCAACATGTTGATCGGTGATTTTCTAATTTCTTTTTCTGGAGATCTCTCATTATTATTTATATCGAGTTTTTCTTCATTTACATTTTTATCTTCCAAAATATAATCTACAGAATGTGGATGGTGCATCCAGCTACTTTTGTGACAACGATCGTCAGGATAAATTTTTCCGTTATAATATTTAAGCGAACATGATTGTCGGCGATAAGGCGAGATTCTTCCTAAATACCCTGGTGTTATTCGATCTAGCAGTTCTATTTTTGAGAAAAAAAAATGCACATATGAAATAGCAGCTATGAAAAATGTAGGTGCAAAAGTTTCAAAGGATTCATTTAACTTACCTTTAGGTCTGTACGTCGAAAAACTTTGAAATGGTGCATCTCTTTTTAAACTTGACGATTTTCCAAAATATCGCATTGGTATTGGGACGTAACTCTGCGCATGCATATAAGGTGGTGTTCCTAGATATATTCAGTTTTCTTAAACTTTTCTTAATACTTCTTAAATTACATCTATATTCTATTGATGGTATTTACAATCTCTAATTACCTTGATTATGAGGGTCTCCTGGGAATTCGTGACTTTTGTAGGTTTCACTTTTGTAAGAAGTTTTTCGTTCGTTGAATTGAAGATCAGTCAGTGAACTGTTGTCATCGCTCTCTGATTCTGAAAAAAAAAAACGCTTTAATAGATTATCAGACACAAAAAATTACATTAGTATTACAAAATTTATCGATGTTTTCAATCGCAGTCTGTTTATTTTTTCGCATTGTGAAGCAATAAAATAGCAAAATGTGTGCCAAGCTTTCAAGAACGTTTTATTGTTGGCACTCATTTTATTCCCTATTAATTGATTTTTTTTCTTGGGTTCACATGTGTTAAAAGACAAAGCATTTTAAAATAAAGTTTGCAAGACTTCCATTTAATCAGAACGTTTTATCGATCTGAATATTGAAGAAATAATAGATTTCCCCTGCTTTACTCCGTCTGTTTGATGCGATAATAGATACTTTATATTTCAACGCACCTTGGTTACAACTCAATTCTTTATCAGCTATACAAAAGCGTGTTTCACTTTGGCCATATGGATTAAAATAAAATAAAGCATTTTTCGGTCAACTTTTTGTATCACAGTTTTTTTTTTTGTTTTTTTTTGTTTTTTTTTTTCTTTTTCTTTTTGTTTTTTTTTTTTTTTTAAGAGGAAAAGGAATTTGTCTCTAAAGTTGTTTAATTTTTTTTATTTTTTTTTTTTTTGTTACTTGATCTCGATGTATTTTATTCGATTGAGTTTTAAATGAATAAAAAAGTTCTTCAGGATTTTTTTATAACTCTAACTTTTTAACTTTAAAAGAAAATTTTTTTAAAAATAAAATAAATACCTCCGTTGTACTCATTTTCTGGTATAACATTTGGCCTTGCAACAGGAAATATATCTCCTCTCGGAAGTGGTGTCAGTCGCTGCTTCGAATCTTGCATTTGCTGTCTTCTCAGTGCAACTTGAGCTGCCAACACTCTTTGTCTTTCTACTATGAGCAGACATTTTGGGCACACGCAATCCCTCCATCGGCAGTAGCCTTTGTGCCCTTTTAAAGAAGAATCAAACCCATGGTTACGGCATCTTGCACATTTTGGGGATCGCTTTTTCTCGTCTCTTAATGAACTGATCATGTTTCGATTTTTAGTGTAAACACACCCTTGTACTCGCTATGCAAGTATTTACTAATTGAGCGTATCAGTGTCGCTTCGAGTTTATAAATCTTTTTCTAGTCACGTGATAAAATCAATGTTTTCAATTTCTTTTTGAAAGATTTGTAATAACATTCAAACACATTTTTAATACGAAACTTAAACAATAGGTTCTTTACATTTCGTAAACGTTTTTCCGACTTTTTTTTATACCTTCTAATAGTTTGATTTTAAAAAAAGTAAATCTAACTTTCCAAAAATTTCTTTTTGACATGTTACTTTTGTCATTACTTGTTGATGAAAAAAAAAAAAAAATTCTCAATTGAAGAAAAAGTTAAAAATTTCATTTGACAAAAAGAAAATTCGTTCGAATATTTCAATATTTTGTTCTCGTATTTATTATTTTTAATATAACCTTTGGAGAAACTTTAAAAAGAACAAAAGACATAGGCCGTTTTGATGAACACTTCTCAGTTTATGAGCCCAGAATAGCGACACCTGGAAAATTGCCCGTTTTGCTATCCAATATAAGTGAGTTTTGAGTCATTGATGATATTTTTATAAGCTCTTTGTGAGTCATATCTAATTAGATGTAAAAATCTGAGTGTGTTTTTTCTGTGCATAAACATGTTGCCAGAAACATGTTTAAAATGTGGAATGTCCTCTGCAACTAAAAAGTATGCAGCTAAAAAGTTGAACATTAAAAAAAAAAACTCTGAAGCAGCCAACATATATTTAATTATATATATATATATATATTTAATTATATATATATATATATATATATATATATATATATATATATATATATATATATATATATGTTTTTTTAAGAATTATCTTAACTTATCCCTTAACTTATCCCTATCAACTGTTTTTATTAATGAAATTCTTATTTGTGGATTTAATTAATTTTAGCGTGTTTCAGCTTTAATATTAAAATAATTAAGTAAATATACCTATTAAAAAAACTAATAACTAATATTAACAAATAGTTGTAATCATTAGTCATTAGTATTTTTGTCTTATTTACTCGAGTTTTAGAAATATTTTTCTTATTTACTCGAGTTTTTTATATTTTATGATATCCTTAGTTTATTATTTAACTTAAACATTAAAAAGGTTTTTTAATATTAAAGTTGGAATGATATATGTATATCTAGTTAATATAGTTTTACTTTTTTTTAGATAGCCTTTTATTTGTGTTTTTATTTAAAACGTACTTTTGGTTTATCAATATTAATTGTGCGCGGTGAAAAAATCTATTGCGAAGATGAATCGAACTTTTAGCGTATCCTGTTTACTTGCCAACATTTTAGTAAAATTCTGATTACAGTATATTATATCCACATGATTTATTAACATTTTGAATAAATAAGCTCTTTTTCTGTCGCTGTTTTGTATTTTTGACTCAAATAATATGATTCGTTAATATGGCGTAGCAGTCTATTCCAATTGATTCATCCTTTTTTGTTAGCGTTCAATTATACTCTATTCTTTCAAAGTGTCTTTGCTTACAATAAGTTTGCGATTTGTCTAAGTTTCTTATTTTAAAAACTCGTTAACTTATGTAGCTAATGCGCAGATGAAACACAAGTATATTAATAGAGTCTGATTTCTAATAGAAAGATTTACAACTAAAAGATCTTTATTATCATCATGTTCATGTAATTTCTTGCTTTTTACACGCGTGTAGATATTTTTTGTGAAACGTCTTAAACTTCCTTTGCTCATTTGCTGAAAAACGATTTTCTATCCATTTTTTGTGACACGTTTGAGAAATTAGTTTCGAATCTTTTTTCTAATTATGTTTTAAAATACTTGATTAATTGCATATATTACTTTTGTGCTCGATTAATTGCATACATTACTTGTGTGTTAGTTATTGGATATTAACATTTATTATGACCGAACCATTTTTTTTTTTAAAATTCTTGTTCTTTTTTCTTAATATATTCAAATTAATTAATGCTAAAGACTAAAAAAAGTTGTGAGAATTTTTCATAAATCTATTTTTATTATTTTTATTAATTCATTATTCTCTTTAACATGCAAGCCTTTCGTTCGTGTTATAAATTCGTTTTATTCCTCCAAGTAACCCTTCAATGTTGTACTTTTTTATTGCAAACTTGCGATCATACATCGTAATACAGTCTGCAAAGGTTGATCATTTGCAGTCGAATTTAACATACCACATAGCGCGTTTCTAAATAAAACTTGACAAACAACTTGATTTTCCATTCTAGCAAACAGCTGTTTTTCTCACCCTGTGTAAAGTTCTATTTTCGATAAGGTATTAGGTTACTGAATCTATTTTAACATTATTTAGTAATGATGGTTTGTTCGACGGTTTAATAAAAACTTATTGACTGTGGTTTTTATATAATAAATGAATCAACTAAGTTTATTGAATAGCTTCGAGTTTTTATTGTGTGCATTCGTTAAACACCGCAAAGATATTCACAGAATGATTGATCAGTGGAACTCGTTTGTCTTATATTTGTCTACATTGTTTGCTATAAGTTTTCAGCTTTTTATTTGCGTTTGCTCAAACTAGTATTTTCTGTTTGTTAATCTGTCATTGTTTAATATCATGACAAAGCAATTTTTAATTCGCACTGATCATGCCGCACGATTCGAGATCTGTTTATCGTTAAATTGTTTTTTGCAAATTGATTTCATTGCAAAGTTTCCAACGGAGTTTGTGACGTAATGATATTGCTTGCATAAACTAAACAAAAGTTTAAAATGCTTTTTTAACGCAGATTTGCCAAAATATTGTTTTAATTGAAATCTCTATTTTTCCATGTTGTTTTTTATGTACTTCGAAATACCTGTTAAAGCTTACATTTTGAGCTAGCTTTAATGCGTATTAGTTTAAGCGCGTTTTTGTTATATATATATATATATATATATATATATATATATATATATATATATATATATATATATATATATATATATATATATATATATATATATATACTTTTATAGATGACACCTCTGTTAATTGGTAATCTTCAAGATATCTTCACTTCTCACTTCTCAAATAAAACAACCAGTTTAATCGAAAGGAAGAGAAGCAAAGACAGGTGCGAAGAAAAATAAAAAGGGAATCTTTTTAACATACCTAACAAAACATTTAAAAAATGAAAAATATTGAATGAATTCATCATCTCAAATATTGAAAGTTGCTTATTTCAGCAGAATTCTTTTTGACTATGTTTATTTTGTAATTGACATAAAGTTTTTAGTTTTTTACTTATTTGTTCTTTTTCGTTTGTTTTTATTTATTTATTTTTTGCCCCTTTTTTCTAAAGATGGTTTTGATTTGCGCATGAAAATTTTATTTTCTTTGTTATAAAATAACACGCTATGGTTTAATAATTCCAATCTTTCCTGGCTTAATTATTTTGTAAAAAAATAATATGATCTCTGCATCAGCTATACGTGTAATTATATTTAATACAATATACACGATTATAATCGCGATGGTTTGGGTTCAAAACGAAAATGGCATCTTTAGTTTTACATGCTGCAAAAGAGAGAAAGGAAGCACTAATATTTTGGGGTTTTACATTCACGTATTAAAACCTTCGAATTAATTTTAAACTTTTTAGGTCTTTAGAATCGCATCTTTGCTATAATTATAAAAGTCACATTACAAATTAGCTTACGGATTTGATTATCTATGAAGGTCGTCTACCTTTTTCAATCTGATCTTCTGAAAATTGCTTATCTTGCTATAAGTGTATAAAATCCTCCAAAATTTGTTGTTTTTGTATTTTTCTGTCAAAAAGCTGTTCGAGAATAAGATTCACTCAAGTTATGATAAGTTATGATAAGTTATGATAAGTTATCTTATCCAATAACTCAGAAGACTTAGCATAAAGTTCATTTGCTATCTTAAACCAGTAAATTAAACTTAAAAACACAAAAAAGCAAGTAATAGTTTATCGCTATGCCTAAAGTATACCAGGTGCTGGAACCACAGCATCTTTAAAAGCAATACTAACCTTATATTACACTGTAACTTTTATTGAATAAACTATAGTATATTGTTAAAAAATGTACTCAGCCAAAAGTTAGTTATTTATTACTTTCGAAAATGTGATAACTCTTCATTGAATGTATATCAGAGCCTCTAATAACATATCGTCAACCAGTTGGTATGTCAATCGTTTTTTGACCTCAAAGTCAAGGTTAAAATATGCAATTGTTTTGGAAAGCAAAAAAAAAGAATTTTCTTGACAATTTGAAAACAGTTTGTTTTCATCCTTTTTCCTCTTTACTCACACTTAGAGTCCAATCCACCAAAACAACTCACCTAAAAAATATCGGAGAAAAAAAAAATTTATTGTATTTTTTATTTACATATTGAGTTTTTCTAGCCTCTTTTTAAATTTGCTCTTTATCTAGCAAACGGTGAGGATTTTTCATTTAAAAGGTATTTTTAAAATGAATGAATTTAAGCATTTCATGCTCTCTTAATTTTTTTTAGAGCTTTTTAAACTTCCTTTCAAAACAGCTCTTTTAATAATACCGTCCTTACAGGTAATCTATATAATTTACAGAATGCTTGAATGATCGATTATAAAAAATCTGATTAGGGTTGTGTATAAGAATCTCTGGGCGATGTTTCATCTAGTAACTGTCTTATTTTGGGGTTATCTATTTTATGATGTCATATTTCATTACTTCATTTTGCAGATTACAACTTTTATCCAATAGCTTCTGTAGTTGTACCCCCTTTCTAAAGTTGGTTTCGAAAGTCCTCACAATAATTCCATTAAAATCTTTGAAGTTTGTTTTTATTAAAGAACCTGTGATTTTTAGAAAAGAAAAATTTTACATAAGATTTAAGCACTTCAACATATTTTTTCATGGTTTACTTCAATATATTCTTCAATCAGTCGTTAGAATTCGTTAGTTGTCTATTAAGATTTTATCTAAACTTATTAGAAAATGTTCTGAGGTAAAAATGTCTTTATCAGGACATAACAGATACCTGTGAATCAAACATTCTCTGCTATCAATAGAACATGCCACATAATTAAGCAGACTTTTATTACTGTCAGCTGGAACAGCTTCAACTGAGCAATTTGCGCTTTGATAAATTGAGACAGAAGCATCACCTTTTTTAGCTCATTATTTTGGTCTCCGTTAAAAACTTGAAACGACTTTTTGTTCATTAAAATTTTTTCCGATACAATTACTTTTTCTAGGAAGTAATCTTGTTAATCGATCATCTTGATTATAGAATTAAAGTCAAAAAATATGAATTTTCTAGTATACAAATTATTAACTAATTGTGTTAACTCCAAAATGGAAATCCATGGAGTATTGTGGGAATTTGATTGCATTAGTCATCGTAATAAGATGACATTTCATCGTAATAAGATGACATTTCATCGTAATAAGATGACATTTCATCGTAATAAGATGACATTTCATCGTGATAAGATGACATTTCATCGTAACAAGATGACATTTCGGTTACTTCGTTGCTGTGTAACGAGAGGTTCGAAAATTTTCTAGAATTTTAATGAAAAAGAATTTTTTACATGAAAAACTTTTTTTTCAATATATATCAACTTCAAAACACTTTGTCTAACGTTTTTCAAATATTCCATTATGGTTTAAACTCATGACTTTTTTCATCCAGATGATTTAAATGTTCGTATAGTTCGTGTAATAAATGTTCGTACTTTTTTTTTAATGGGTAGTTAGCCCTTTTGAGCTCTCCACCCTGGGTAAAAATCAAAGAATGAAACTCAACGTATTTCATAGAAAGAAGGGCGGAAAAAGACCAGAGGAATGCATCAAAAACCTCGAGTCCCGCACACCACAAATAATCACTGCATACCTTAATACACAGTGACTAAATTGTGGCACGTGTTTTTTTCCGTGTTCCTACTTTTACCTTTCTACAGATAACCGATTAACTAAATTTCTTTGTAACCTTAACAATTGTTGCCGTAACTTTACAAGCTGATGAAACATTCTTTGGCTTTATTTAATGCACTTCCACTGGCTTTAATCTATTGTTTCGGCTGTTGTTTTTGTTCGTACTTGTAGAGGTTAACCACATAAACAGGCTTATCCAAGTTTTATCAAGAATTATGAAAAGACGCTTCAAGTGCATTATATTATGCTTAAAACAATCCGAAGAATCATGAGAAACGCATTCGAACAAGTTTTTAATCAATTGATAGCAAATGCGACAACCATCTTGCATGAAATCATGTTTAATCGCTTGTCATTCATGGGCTCCTCATGTTATCATTTGGGGTATTAAAACCATATGGAAAATTGTGTTTTTATTTGAAAACAACTCTTCGATAAAATCCAAAAAAAAAAGAAAAAAAAGTAAAAACCTTAGAAATATAAAGTAATACATAATCAGTCTTATTCTTCGATCAGATTCATCGGATCAGATGGACTACTCCTCAGAGTGAATCAACCAACAGTCAGTAAAAATTTTGGTTTTATACTATTTATACTAACCTAAATAAAAAAAAAAATTGTAAAAAAATAATAGTAAAACCTTTTAAATCTATTCGACCATCGCCCTGACAGCAATATTCAGGTTTTTTATGGATGAAAAACAGAATCGTAGAGTACAACTTAATAAATTTTTTTTTTATTTTTAAATATTTTTTTCAATATCTTTAAAAAACACACGCGTTTTTTGGAATGTTAATGATATGGTTTTTGTGGTACATTGAAGTGTTCAGCAAAATGTAAGCTATTCGTAATACAATCATCCAAAGAGAAATATCTAACTAACTCCTGCAAAAAAACACCTCTGAATTCCAAGTTGTTCAGAAATCATGGCAAGTTTACGCCATATGGCTTTAAGGGTACACGACAAAAAATATGGTCAACTTCAACATTTTAGCAAAAGAACACATGGAAGATTTAAAAAGCCATACTAACCAGAAAACACCCTATGTAAGGGTCTCTTTCAAAAACCAATAAAAAAAGAATTATCTATCCCTAGAAAAAAATTAGAACCCCTCCTACTTTCGCGTGGTTCTTGGATGCAACCAACAGTAAAAAGATGCTTTAAAAAGCTATTTAAATTCAGCAACATTACACAAATACCTTGCCACACAGAAGAACTTATACTCCGTCACATATCCACCTATACATTTATCCACCTCTTTCTCTTCCCAATTTCACCTAGTTACGCAATTTATTACTAAATTTGCAGACTCATGCTGTATAACATAACGTATTACTAAATGCCGTTTTTTTGTCAAATGTGACATTAACTATTAGAATAAAATTTTACAGCACAAGTTTTCTCTACAATAACATAAATATTTGTTTCAAAAAATATCATAAGTATTTATACAAACAAAGCAACCTTTATTTGTAAAGGAAATATTTTTTCAAAGCAGCGTTTATTTGCAAACGAAATATTATTTTAAATACTTGTATATATTTTAATTTTTTTTTCTGAGAGAAATTGTTTTTTATTCACTTGATTAAAATTTGTCTGCTTTTCGCAGTTCTTCAAAAAATTCATATTTTTTTTGAAAAAATTGACGCGTTTTATAAAAAGAATCAAATCTCTAAGTTCATTGAAACAAAACAAGTATCGCGTTACCAAAGTCATTTTTACGTTTCAAAACAAACACAAAAAAGAATCGATAATTCTTTTTTGCCAAAAACGTTTTTTAAAATTGAAGATGTTTTTCTTTCGAGGAATTGTCATGGTTACCACTTTGCTGCCTTTTTCATACGGAGGATTGAACGAATTATGCGAACAAATTGATTTTTTTACAAACAGAGGTATGCTTCTTTCGGTTTATCCATTTTCTTTTAAATAAAATGCGAGGTTTAAATTTTTACTTCGACTAAATGGTTTCAGGACTCCTTCATTGTCTTTCGTATGATGAATATGGATGTTGGTGTGGTCCAGGTGGCTCTGGTACACCTGTGGATGGATCAGATGCCTGCTGCGAACAACATGATCACTGTTATGATTATATATTGAGCAAAAAAGAATGCAATCCATACTTAGCACAATATTCGTTCAAAAAAGGAGATTGTTGTGAGTCATTTTTTTATTCGTTGTTCTAATTGTATCTACATTGTTACTTGTTGATAGTTTTTACGTTTCAAAGTGTTGATTGATTTGCACTTCTTTTACTTTTAGTGGATGAACCTGGCACGTGTTTGCGCCAGATATGCGACTGTGATCAATCCATTTCAAAATGTTTGAGCAATCAAACGTATCACTGGATGTTTTACGGTTACCGTTTATATCATAAATGTTAAAGTTACTTTTTAAAAATGTTCATTTACAGCAAGATACCTGTTTTAGAACAATTTTACTTCTAACCTATGAATACTATGAAAAACATTGGAATTATGATAGCAGCCTAGAAAATGACTGGTTGAAGCCATATGTAAATATTTTTCACTGCTGTTATCAGTATATTTTGATATAAGAAAATTATTTTTGATGCAAAAAGCGGTTTTCTGGTCAGTGAAAACAAAACATATAAAAATAAAAATCAAAGTTAATCCATTTGAGATTTTTGATTGAAAGATATATTTTTCATTATATGCATTATTATGTGTTATTTAGAAAAACTTTCATTATTTAGACGTTTTTTTTTTGTTTTTTTTTGATTTTCTAGTGTTTTTTTTTTTTTTTTCGATTTAATGGCAATGTAATTGAGGTGGACTTTGCGTGCTTTTTAATGAGTTGCAATAATTGATGATATTTCAGTCAGAAAATTTTAAAACACCATTGGAGGCTTTAATACAATTACAAAATAACCTTTATTTCATACTAACAACTGAATTTTAAAGAGATGTAATTTGAAATAAAAGTGGTGTAATGTGAAGTACAAAGTCTTAATTATATGCATCTTTTAAAGTGTTAAATACCCGGAGATAAAAAATAGTTGGAGAGAAAAATTAATATTATTAATTTGATGCTCCCACCGACTTTTTTGAGTTTCTATTGCTATGAGTTTAAAAGATTTATTATAAAGCTAATAAAACTGAAGTCTTGCTGCATTCTGAGGATTTCAAAGCTTAAAACATTTTATTGCATACTTTAAGCATTGACGTTTTGTTTTTCCTTTAATAAAAAGTATTAATAAATAAATAACAAACTTCAGCTATCAGTTCTCAGCGGAAAAACCAAATGCCAACGCATAGCACGCATTAATACTCTCGCTTTTATTACTTATAAACTGCATCATGCAAGCGCTAAAAGAACCTACTTTTAATGGCATTTTACCGGATTTAATGTCCTGTTCCCTTGAAATCATAAAATTTAATTTGTAAAAAGAATATAAAGTTAAATAAATATAAAAGTGTAAATAAAAATATACTAAATTTTATAAACTTTATTACTAAATATTATTTAAAATGCTCCCTGTTCATAACTCCATCACCTTACTTATCTTTCTTTTTTGTGGTTACTTTTCATTTTTTTCAACGATTTGTAAATAATTTGTAATTTTACGTTTTTCACTTTTTGATTTAGTTTAAGATTTGACTATCAGAAATTCTACAAAAACAAGACTGATTTCTCCAATTATGATAATAAGCGTTATCAACAATGGAGTTTTTCCAGATTATGGCTTTAAGAAAATGCAGCGAAGAAACCCGTTTAAAAATATTGTTAAAACCACGATTTTTCCTACCGCAGCAAACTTATGACGTAAAGTTAAATATTGAATAAGATTAGATCGCTAGTAAAAAAAACTGCGAATCAAATGATCGATTATTTTAATTATCGAAATCTGACGAATTTAACTAAATTTGTTAAACTTCTCACAAAACTCTCGGAAATGTCGCAGCAGTCGTAAAGTTTTGTGACATTTCCAAATGTTTAAAAGAATTTTATGTCTATTTCAAGTTAAGAGATATAAAATTCTTTTTATATCTCTTAACTTGAAGAAGTTTATTCTTATCTTTTACGATGAAAGCAAATATTTGCTCAGAATTTTTGTATTTTTACAGAAAAACGGCTGCACTAAATGAGTACATTTCTAAAATTTCTGAACCTTGGATTATCTAGAGCATCCCGCCATCGGAAATTGCGTAAATGCGTAAATTCCGATGTGAGAAATAGTTTATAAAGGTGACTCCGATGTGATGCCATGGTGAGGAATGGTATCACATCGGAGGTGCGATGCAGTCCGAGGCCGATGGGGAGAATTTCACGCACTCTCCGATATATTTCGAGATTAACGCATTATCGTACGATATTTTTGCGTAATTTCACAATAAATCGTATTTAAAGTGTAAACTCGTAATATTGTGGTATTTCCGATGTATTTATCTATGATTACGAAGTTTTCGCAAAATTACAGCAAAATTTTGCAAGCCACCACAAACCATCGGAAAATATCGGAAAATAAAAAGATTAAATCACATCGGAGTCACCTTTATAAACTGTTTCTCACATCGGAATTTACGCATTTACGCAATTTCCGATGGCGGGATGCTCTAGGATTATCTTTTATAAACCGTTCAGGATCGCCCCTCTAAAAAAAAACCAGCAGTAGTTAGCTAACGTAATTGTGTTAACGGAGAATTTGCACAAAAAGAGCATTTTTAAATTTCATTTCAATAACACAACATAAAAATTATGACAACGTAGCAATAAGTACAAAGATCAATTATGAAAAACAACTGAAACAATTGAGATTTTAAATTGTATTTAAGGGGACCAGCGTCTAAAGAGGTTATTCACCACCGAGTAACTTTATATTTCTATTTGGTCGATTCATCAAAATATGACAAAAATAGAGCAAGTTTTTAAAAAATAAAACTTTTTACAACTCATCTCGTTACTTCATAAACATCATCCTCCTCTTGTAACTTTTACAAACCATCCTCATCTTGTAACTTTTACGCCGTTGCTATACGCAGACCATTGGTTTGAAGAAGATTTTTAATTAGCTTATCAATTTTTAGCATAAGCATAAATATTAAGAATGTTTAAAATTACAAAACTTTGGAAAAAGGAATTCATTTTTTTCCTATTATAGCTTTAAAACAAAAAATGGCGAAACTTGACGAAAAGCTTATTGAAAGCTCGACGAAAGGTTATCTTTGACTTATCAAATTTATTTTAAACTTTGTATAAAAATATCAATAATTGAAATTTTAAAAAAAAAGCAAAGTATTTGATAAACCGTTCCTGAAAGATCGTTATTTTCTTTTATCAGAGAACAGCAACCTGTCAAAAGCACGCTTAAAATTTTAATTATTGTTGTGGAAGAATGTATTTTAAACTCTCACTTACAACAAGTTTTTTGCTCTTTCTTTGAAACAAAATTCGGATTCTAAAAGACAGTTTGTTTTTTCAACTAAATCTCAAGAGCAGCGTGGAGCTTTTAGCCAAAAGTTTTGCATTTCTTTTTATATTAACTTCGATTTCTCAAATTAACTTCAGAGTTTTTTCACAATAAATTAAAATAAATTTTCTTAGGACTGGCTTTTTAAAATTTTGATACTCATATTCTAAACAATTTACAAATATATTTAAAATACAGGAGGGTTCCTCTTTATCAATACAAGCAACGATTGAATCTGATGTCTTAACTGTTTCACCTCGTTTGTCAAAAAATCGTCGCAACCCAACAAAATCTCTTCGACATGTCGCGCCAAAAATGTTGATATATCGTTTGTATTATTTGATGAGTATGGCCAACATAGGATGAGCATTGTAATAAAATGACTATCAGTAACAAGTTCTTTAGAATTATCAAACTCTAAACCTTGAAAACTCTCTTTTACACCAGTTATCCTATTTTCATCTTGTGTGCACTGGTCAGTTTTATGGGAAACAGACCTGCCAACTCTTTCAATACAGGAACAGCAACCTTGAATGGAGGTTACGTTATTTCTGGATTGAGCAAAATTGCTTTTTTTAAAGTTATTGACCATAGAATGTACAATCTGATAAATATCAGTTTTCTCTAATGATGTAAGCAGCTTTTGGACAGCAGAAATATGGTCATTTGGAAGAGTATTAATGCAAAATGTATTGAATTGAGTGTTAAAAATGGAATCACCTTCTAACAACTCTTTTAAGGCCTCATTTAAAGCTCCTAGAGTTCGTCTCATTGTTGCGTCTAAACTATCAAAGTTATTAACAGAGCTATTCCTTAAAAAAGCACGCCAAGATCTCATAAACTTTGCCATGCTGCTCTGTGAAACACTATTTGTGGCAATTGTTACACGGAATGTATTTGAGAGACGAAAGAGAAGTAGCGGCATTTCCTCAGTTTTTCGAAGAACAATGTAACCTCTTGGCAGACCTAAATATTATCTTTTAATATATTATACATATATTATGTTTTTAAAAGAGTGTTACTAACAAAAGTTACATATTTTCATTCAGAAGTCAATATTATGTGTGTCAAAGAAAAAAAAATTATTTGTTGGCAACTTGCAAATTGTATGGAGTTTGCTGAGTATCTATTATGTTGAAGAAAAAGTTTGTACACCCTGCTAAAATAATATTTTTTTATATCAAGAATTTTCAATTCAAAGACAAACGAGTTATAGTTTGGCCAAATCTGAATGCTTCCAGATTGTTGTTAAGGTTATGGAGTATTTTAAAAAAATAGTGACTTTTTCGAAATAAATTTTTGTATAAAAAAAAAACATTATTTTTAAATGGCACACAAACGTTTTTTTTAACCTAGTATGTTAATCATAAAAATCTAAACATACCAGTAACTTCATCAAGTGCTTTCATAGCTTCCCATAAAAGATTAAGTTTTACCCAATGTGGTGGGTATTTAAATCTTGCCACATCAAAAATAAGAACCATATCTTTTCCAGGATGATAGGCACCTTAAAAAAAAAAAGTTATTAACAAAAAAAACTACACCTTGGAGCAATAATTTTTACTATTCATTCATTAAAAAAAACTACTTCTCAACTACATTTAAACAACAGTTTTTTTTTTTTTGGAAGGGGGTGGGGTGGGCTTTCCACCTTTTTTTTTTTTAAATTAACAAAATATTCCTATAGTTAGTGACATTTACAAAAGGAAGAACACATACAAAGAAGAGTGGAGAAACTAATGCACTTGCTGAAGTTTTAAATTTATTTTTGTCAATTGTTTACTTTTTTATAATTTACTTTAGGGAATAGTTTTTTTTTCAACTATAAAAAGCAACCTGAAAATATATGTTATTATCTGTAATAAGATATTATTTATTATTTATTAGATATTATTTTAACTGAAATGAGATAAAAAGTTTAAATACCAATTGGCGAGAAATGACCACCACCAGTTTGATTAAGGACTTTTCTTGAATATGAACATGTTAACACTTTGTCCTGTCCAGCACAAATCTCTTTAACAACTTCTCTAAAATTTTCTATTTTCTCATTTTCATCTGTTCTGACTACATTTAAATCAAGACTGTTACAAGTAGCAAGACAAACAAATTGATCTAAAGTAATTCCTTTTTGTTGAACCAAGTCTAAGGATAAACAACAGTCAAGCATTTCCTCATGATACCAACGCCAAGGTCCTTTCCAAACACGCTTAGGATCAACCTATATTTTAAAAAACAACTTGAATAAATCAAATTAGTAAAAAGTACTCAACTTCAAATTTTGATATTCTCTAGGTTTACACAAATTAAGTTTTATATTTTTTAAATGCAAAAAGTAAACAAAAACTTACAGCTAAACTGTTTAAAACCATAACCAAAGTTGATATTCCACAATATGCTGGTTCAGCTTGTGTTCTAAACTGCTCTGCTAAAGGAAAATATATGTTTGCACAACCAGATAATAATGACTCTTTAAAAACTTGTTTTCCTTCTTCACTACTGAATGCTAAACAGCTAGCAGGTAGTTCTCGTCTATAGTACTGTTCATTGCTATTCATGTTCACTGTCTGCTTATCTTCTAAGAACCAAGGTCCAGCTTTACTCAAATTTGGTTGTAAAGCGTATTGTAGACCAGTGACATGATGGAATGCCTAATTTAAAAATTATAACTTACTGGAAATAAAAATATATATATAAAAAAAAAGAAAAACTAAAACTCAAATAAAAAATATTTATAGTTAGATAACTGAGTATACAACTGAAAATGATCATGTTATATTAACACTTTATCACCAATTTATGATTATATTTACACCATTTTCTTGCAAACACTCCCACATTTGCACATAAAAAACTAATTTAAATTTTACAGAAACTTACAACTTGAGTTTTGCACCATTTCTTGGCAAAGCTGATTGAGCTTTTAACATATTTCATAAAAGAGATTTCTTTCAAATTTCTAAAAAGAAAAAGTTTTACAAATTCAATTGTTTAAAACTCTGAACTTGGCTGTTAATTTAGAAATTTGTATACAGGGCTAGTAGGTGCTTTGTACCACTGTTAGATGCAATGAAGAGGGGAGAGCCCAAAGATAGAATTAATTGCTTACAACTTATTTAAACCTTTTCAGACTAAATATAGTAAAGAGCTGACCTGAATAAAATTTTATTCCCACCTGTATTTGAATTGAATAATCGAAATACTTAACTGAAGTAATTTTTTTTATTAACTTGTGATATCTGCAATTAAGCTGTACAATAACTAAACACAAAACCCATATTTTTCATAATTTCACTAGGGAGCTATTTTTGTAATATCAGGCATCTTAATATTGTTACTTATCATTTTTAACTTCAAAATATTGAACCACCAAATGTACATTCGTTTTGGAATTCCAAGCTGACATACGAAAATCCTATCACATTAAATTAAAAATACATTAAGTGTTAAAATATGTTACATGTTTAACAGTATATACGTGTTTAATAGTAAATATAAATGCTGAATTAAACTGAGTGTTCGCACTAATATTTATTAAACTTGAAATTCTATATAAATGTGTCAGACTAGAAGCGTTCACAAGGTAGAGGTTGTGTCTGGTGTTTTAAATCACCTTCTATTGGAAAAAATTATTATTTAATTAACTATAGTAATAAGTATAAAAATATCAGTTATTAATATTAGGTATTTATGTATAAAAACATTTAAAATTTTTTGAAAACTGAAAAATAATTACACTGAATGTTTTAAAAGATTTTTAAATATATTGCAAAAAATAAGTTGCACTGATTGCAAGTGTACCTTTTCGGAAGCACCGCATTGACACTTAACAGTCCACTCGAATCGTAATCTGCCTTTTATCCCCCTCCCCTTTTGTTTCTTGCGAAATTGATTACACAGGTCTATAAAAAACTAGATTGATAACACAGGTCAATAAAAAATTTATTGCATCAAATTTGACACACACTCATAATTCTGATACTGTGAATTTAAATCTGGCATCAGATTTGTATGCCAAGCTACAGCTTTTTTGCAAAACATAAGAAATAATTCTGAAAAGCAGATTTGAAACTCATTTAGAAATGCTAGGATGTTTAAAAAGTTTTAGGTTGTTTACAAATATAAAACAAAAATAGAAAGCAGATGAAAATAAATGTGAACTGTTTAAAATTAACATTTTATAAATATCAAAGTTTCAATAAAGTTATAAACTTTTTATTGATCAATAACAAAATAATGTAAACTTTAAAAACGACGGCAGGCGAAGGTTTGATTAAAAATATTTAATGAGAAAGAAACTTTTGCTTGTTGCTCTTTCGTTTATAAAATTTTCCTGGGTCATCTTGCTTGATGCTCTAAAAATAGTCTGCCATCATGTGCCTGTTCCAACGTCCTTGATAACGATCTTCGATTGTGTTAAGATCCTGGTAGAACTGCTTTCCTTGTTCTTCACTCACATCTCTAAGATTTTCAGAAATCTTATCAAGATGAATATCTATAAAATGAAGTTTTATACTCATTTTGAAAGCCATAATCACAAAAAGCTTTAAACATTTCATCAATTACATCTGCATAGTTTTTTACTTTTTTATTTCCCAGAAAGTTTTTTACAATAACCACAAACGACAACGTTTTCTCTTTGCTATCGATTGTTTCAATGAATTCTTTATCACTTACAAGATAGCAAACTTTTGACCCGTTAAAAACTCCTGCCTTTTTTTTCTCTTTTGACAAACTTGCTAATGCTGTAACTATGTACTGAAAGCAATCACTATCATTTTTCAGTGCTTTAAGAAATTGTTTCATGAATTCAAGTTTAAGAAGGAGTGGCGGAAAAACTATTTTTTTCAACTAACAATTGGTTCATTCACAATATTTTGCATGCTCACTGTGAGAGTGTTGCGAATGGACCATTCTTTTTGTATCCAGTGTTGATTTTTTGCTGAGAAAGGAGGAGAATGTAAACCATTTTTAGATCTACACAAATAATCTAGTTGTGTTTGTGATATTTAATCAAGTTAAGCACCATTTTAATGTCATTGTAAGTCTCTCGCAAATAAACAGAATGACCAATTGGTACAGAACCAAAAATATTGCCGTTGTGCAAAATGTTGCATTTGAGGCTTCGCTTTGAGCCATCGATAAGATGTCTCCATTTTGTTGGCTCATACACAGAAATACCCAACTTTAATAGAAGACCTGAAATATAATGACAGAAAACAAATAAATTGGCTTCTGAAAAAAAATTAACAAAGGTTTCATCTCTTGTTCTACAGAAAGAAACTTTTGCAAAGCTATCAAGTGGGTTCTTTTCCTTTAATCGAGACGCTAATAATTCTGCTGCTTGCTTAGAAAGTTCTAAATCACGTACTAAGTATTTTTTCAGTTCTATCTGACTAAAACACTGAGGCAAATTGAATTTTTTAGCATTAGATGAGAAGTCTTCCAAATCTGATATAAAATGTAGTTGACATGGTTTGTTCATCTTCTGACAAAAATTGCCATCAAAAATTGGAACTGAAATCTCGTCAGAATGTTGATTTGGTCTAATAGCAAAAAGAATGTTGGGATAAGCTATTTTCGCCTCTTTATTTTGCCAATACCAGTGTTAACAAGACAAAAATAGGAGTCGTCAATGTAGTTTAGTGGTTCTCTCCAAACTATAGGGGCTCCAAAAGAAAAGTTCTTTCTTTTTCCTTTTGTATAATCTCAAAGACTTTTTTCACAAATATGGCACACAGAATGTGAAGCCCACTTTTTATCTAGGTCACCAAGTTTAATATTCAAAAACGATTTATATGCTAGTTTTACAAAACTAGTAATAATTCGTCTTTTTTGAACAAGTGTATAACAACCAATAACCTTAACATCCGGATGAATTTTTTGTCAGTGACAATTAGCAAGATAATAATTTTTTATTATCAAACAAATAGAATAAATAATTTTTTCAATTTATTTATTCTATTTGTTTGTTCAGCTGCAATGAACAAAAGCTCACTTATTGGTAACTTACTTTTGCAACAAATCAAAATTTACAATTTTAACTTAACATAAAATTCATTTAGATTTTCTTTAAAGTTGGGCACTATTCTGATTCGCTCAACATCGAACGGTATATTATTATTCCAAATTGAAATGATAAAATTGGTTAAAAATCTATTTTCTAAATGAATAGCTATTATATACCTTTGATTAGGCTTATATTCACGAATCTTTCAGCTTGTCCTTTTGGTCGGCTAAAGTTCCTTAAGGGATAAATCCTACCTAGCTGATAAAAATTGATACATTTGAAGAAATTTATCAAACTAATCTCTCTCTCTCTTTTCTTAGATGAGGTGGTTAAATTTTTTAATATTTCTTCATAACTTAACTTTGAATATCCTAGAATCCTTGTTGCTCTTTATATTGTACTCTTTCAATAAGGTTGATATCTTTTTTCAGAAAAAGACTCTAAAAAGAAGACATGTTTTAGATAAGGACTGTGAAATCTCGAGGATTAAAAGCTGATCGTTTGGAGAGATAATATATATTTTAACTAGTACAAATGCAAGAGTTTCTATGCTGCTCCACCAACAGATTATATAATAAAAAAGAAGTCTGTGGAGAGCACGCCCCAATAAATTAACAATAATAAAAATAGTTAAGTTACAAATACCACATTTAACAACACCCACACACAATAATTAAATAATAAATATCACTTTCAACATGCTTCTTTACAATAATTAATTTTTTACTATCACTTTTAACACACTTCCCCTGTTGACTTGTCAACAATATTTGTCTTTTAATTGTCTTAGACATTGTCCATTAAGAGCTGCCTGTCGGGTTGGACGTTAATTAATTGACCTGAGCGCCCCATCATTCTGTCCAATCTCGGTTTCAACTGCACAGACATTTTTTATCATCAATTATCATCTTTATCTATGCTATCTTGTTCAATATCGATCTCCAGAGGAATTAATTTTTGGACAGGTCGGAAATATATCTTGAATGTTCCTTTTTTTGATATAACCTTTAATTTTGCTCCACGAATTTCTTTGTCTTTTTCTTTAATAACTTCCACAACTCTTGCCTTTCTCCACTGACTTCTGTGTGTCATATCTTTGTCATTAATTAACATAACATCATTTACTTTTAGTACCTTTTCTTGCTTATTATCATTAAAATTATTATATAAATGTTGTTCCCGCCTTAAAATGACTTAAGGGCCCCTTAAGGGTCCCTTAGTGGTTCAGGGTATTCTAAGGGCAAATTTTCTCGAACATTTTTTTACCAAAACTTAAAAATAGCAGCTTACATTTCATTTCAGCACTAAATTCGAATATTTTTGATGATTTTTTAAAATTAGGGTGTGTTTAGGGCAGATCCTAATAAGGGGTGGCTTAGGGCAAAATTCGGGCTAGCCCAAAATCGGCTCTAATTTTCTGGAATTTTAAAACTCGGAAAAAAACGATTTAACAGAACAATTTTGCACCCTTCAGAGAGAAACACCGTAAAGCTCATATTGACGTTGTTTCCTTAAAATATTGTAAATATTGTTTGAGTAAGGGTTCATTATCGAAATTGTAAATTTCGAAAATTTTTGATTAAAACGGTACCGAAATACTTCTTTTTTTTCGAAATCTATAAAAACTTATGAAAATAATCGAACTAGCCAAATTAATTTCGGAAATAAAAAAGGAATTTCGAAATGTGAAATTAATTTCGAAATAAAAAATTGCACTTCGAAAACTGAAATTAATTTCGAAAGAAAAAACAGAATTTCGAAAAGTGAAATTAACTTCGAAAAAAAAAAGTGTATTTCGAAAAGTGAAATTATTTTCGAAAGAAAAAACAGAATTTCGAAAAGTGAAACTAATTTCGAAAGAAAAAACAGAATTTCGAAATGTGAAAATAATTTCGAAAAAAACCAAACAATATATGATAAGCAAAATTAATTTCGAAAACAAAATTAGATTTCGAAAAGTTTATTTAATTTCAAGAACAAAGAAAAATAATTTTGGAAATTTAAAATTATTCCAAAAAGTAATTTTAATACCTTATATTTTACTTGCATAATAATATTGAAATAACCGGGTGCCTAAATAATTTACCACGGGGTGTTTCGGCAGGTAGACCTTTTATTATATATTATATGTATATATTGGCAAAATATATATTATATATATATGTATATATGACAAAATAATACTATTTTGGTAAATATAAGGTGGCACACAACTGAAAACGAGTTTTTTTTTTTAAATAATCAAAATTATGATTTTTTCTTTTTGATGACAATAAATTTATATTTATTGCCATCAAAAAGAAAAAATCATAATTTTGATTATTTATTAATTTTGATTATTTTGATTAAAATAAAATAAAAAACAGCTACTTTTTTTTTTTTTTTAAATTTTACCATCCATAATGGCCAAAAATGTGTTGTAAAACACGTGTTTTCAAAAAACAAGAACCTTTTTTTTTTACTTCGCTAAAATTTTATTTCCACCCCACCAAGTGACACCTACTAGCGCAATGATTGAATACTGGTGTTTTTTCCAGACTGGAAAAGAAAATAAAGACTGGAAAGAAAACAACTTGTCATTAATTAAATTGTCTGTAAAAAATTTCATCAGATAAACAAAAAAGAATACAAGTGTTTTAAATTACTAAGAAGTTCAATTCGAACTCTTTTAACAAAACATTATTTGATAAAGAAATGTTTTTTATTATTTGTTTTCTTTAATAAAAACTAACTGCTTCAATAAGCTCGGCGCAAGCCGGTTCTGCAGCTCCGTATCTATTAAACCGGTTGAACTAAATAAGCATTCTGATGGCACCGATGTCGCTGGAACTGAAAATATTACCCGTGCAATTTGTGTCAAAATCGGAAACAATTTTTGATTTGCTCGGAAAAATTCGATGGCACTATTTTCGTAGCTCTGAAAGTATTGCAGACTGTAATCGTTTATTTCTTTTTCAAGTTTATCATTGTTTTCAATTAAATTAAAACATGATTTATCTGTTACTAGTTCAATTAAGTTAATTGGCTTTCGTCTTTTGTTGTTAACTAAAGTATTAGTATTTGCAAACGGTGGCGTTGACGATTGCTGAAATGTTTTTATGGTATTGTCAGTTGAGCTGTTTGATGAGTTTAAAGTGTTATTTAAACAATTTGTTTCAACTGTTATATTAATTTCTTCGGATTCTTTTAGATGCATTTCATAAAATGTTTTTATAAACATTTTTGCCTTTGTAATGCATTCATGTCTATCGACATCACTTTTGATAAACTCAAATTTACGAAACTTGAAATCAAGAAAAGTAGCTGCTAAGAAAAAGTCATTAGCAAAAATGTATTTAAAACGCCCTTTTAGAGACCTTAACAATTCCTTTTGAAAAGTCTTAACTAGTTCTGTAAAAATGGGTTGCGATTCAAGTATTCCATTTAGTAGAGAATACAATGTTGGAAACAGAAATGTTACTGTAACATATTTCTTTCCGCTAAAAAGTTTTGTTAGCTCTTTAATTGGGTGTAACAAATCACATAAATCCTCCAGCACCTTAAATTCATTAGCAGTGGGAAGAGAGTCTTTTATATTTTGGTATTCGATGCTTATCATATCCAACGCAGTTTTATTAGTTAATATAGATTCAATCATATCGAATTGGCTATTCCAGCGAATAGCTATATCCTGTACTAACTTTATTTTAGTTTCATATCGAAGTGTTTCTTGAACTTCTCTTAACTTTTTTTGTAACATCTTCGAATGCTTAAATAAACCAACAATGTGCCTGCAGGATGAAATTACCTTGGCGATTTCCAATTTTCCTTCGTTAATTTTTTCAATTTCTTTAACTTCACTTTCCGTAATTTCTTTATTAATTAATTTTCCATTACCGTCGTAATCTTTTACTTCGTAACGCTTTGACCCATTTTTTAATTTTTTTACTTTTATATCTCTCGTGTTTAGAAGATCGTTAATCACAAGATTCAAACGGTGACCAGCACATGGAATCTTAAGAACATTATCATCAAATTTATTTACTGCAGAGAAAATGCACCTGAGTCAGTAACCAGTGCAAAAATCTTATTACTGATTGACCATTCACTGAAGATTTCGTTTAACGTACTAAATAAATATTCAGCTGTTTTCATTTCAGACATAAGCCTAAGATCCAGGTTTCGGTCAACCAGAATCATATTTTTGTCAATAAAATGACAAGTCACACCAAGGTAACTGTTTTTACTCAATGATGACCAACCATCACAAGTAATTGTAATGAATTGGCATCCCTTCAATTCTAGCATTAAAATTGATTTTAGGTTGTCCGTAATTGATGGAATTAATTTCTTGCTCACCGTATTTATGCATGGCATTTTGTAGCTTTTGTTTAACTCACTAACTAAATTTACAAAATCTGGATGACGTACTATCGAAATCGGCTGATCAGTACCAACGATAAAGTTCAACAATAATTTATTTAATTTTTTATGACCAGTCTCTTCAAAACCATACTCATTACCGCTCTCAATATCGGATATATCGTCATCGTTGAGTAAAATTGTTGATTTTTTAGATATTTTTGAATTAATGCAATGATCAATTGATAAATGGGATTGGATTGAACTTGTCGAACTGTTGTAAGGTAGAATCTTATTTGTTTTTGACCTGTTTATTCAAACTAAAAACCAAGTAGTTTTTTTACTCGTACGCATATAACAGATATTAATAAATTAGTTACTTATGCTATAAGTAAACTTGTGACACATGTTATTTCACTTAGGTTATCGAGCGATTAAGGAGGTTATTATAACTTTATTTACATTTTTAACCACTAGAGAGTAATTAGCCGTTTACGTTGCAACAATTATTTCATATGCGTGCGTTAGGGGCCTTAAGGGAATTGCTAGACGATAATTCGTCTGACTTTTTTTTCCCGTGAACTTTGGGAAGTCAGACGAGAAAACTTTGGTTTTTGCGCTAATGCAATTTATCATCTACCAGAATCCTATTCAGAAGCAATATGACAAACGAAAAGGATAATTTAGAGCTTTTAAAATAATTTGTGATTTATTTTTTATCAAATCTTTGAAGGATTACCAAAAAGAAGCTTTAATAGCTCTCAGCAATCGCATAGGTTGTTTTGTTTGCCAACCAACAGGCTGTGAAAAACATTAATTTGAAAGTACAAAATACGGGTTTATAAAATATATTTGACGTTTATTTAAATTTGGCAAAATGGTTGATAATTGGTTGAAAATAGTTGATTTTTAATAATTGATTTTTAAAAAGTTTATTACCCCCGTTTCTCGTCTGACTTCCAAAGGTTCACGGGGAAAAAAAGTCAGACGAATTATCGTCTAGGGAATTGCATATTATAACTTTTAAATATCGTGATTTATCATTTAGGAAAAGCGCACGAACTTTTCCGTAAATTCTAAATCTAAAGTTTAAACTTACGTTATGCAAATTTAAAATTAAAAAGTTTTTAAACTAGTGTTGTTATCGACTTCGACTAAATCGACTAAAAGTCGACTAGTCGAAAGTCGAAATTAGTCGACTTTGAGAAATCTAAGAGTCGATCTAATCAAGGACGTATTAATAGATGGACGTTCAACGCATTGTTATAGATCAAAGGTGCCGCCAATTAGCCAAAAACTATGCGTGTTACCGTCAATTTTCTAAATTCATGATACAGATACTCCGACTTCTACCCGTCAAATTTCCGTCAAAAAACCTCCCTCAGTAAACCCATTATAATTATGCATTTACTAAAGCTTATGGTTATAAAAGACAAAAAAATTAATAAAGAATAGTTCACAAATCTGAAAAAAGTTGATTTGAGCTATGAACTTTGCTTAATAAAAATTTAGCTGTGTTTAAACTTTAACGTCTAAAACTAGGCTTTTGCAAAAAGGCTATGTTTGGTTTACTAGAATGGATAGAGTAAAGTGAAACAAATTTTCCTTATTAAATTGAAGCTGCTATGATATAGTTTAAAGGTCGAAAAAGATATTTTTAGTGTTCTTTTCACCCCACTCTCAGATTATGCTTCCCACTTTAAGGTTCAAATCATAGAGTATTTCTTATTTTTGTCGGAAATGTTGATCTAATTTGCCTCGCTTTTTTTTTTCTCTTGAATTTGTGATTTTTTTTTTTCGTGAACGACCTAGTTTAGATACCTAAACTGCATTTTGTCTAAAGGTATTCTAACTAAAAGCATCTTAAAGTTTATAAAATACTATTCGTTTCAGGAGTTGGAAAGATATATAAAGTATGTATTTTTAATGAGCATTTTTGTTTAAGCATTTTTAAACTGTCATATAGAGCTACTTTAAGTTATAATGATCTTATTTTTTTAATTATTACTGTTGTTACTAATAGTAATAACAGAAATAATAAAAATGATAAGACCATACTTTTAGTTGCATATTCTTGAGCCTTCTACAAGTGATGCATATCCTTATTTCTAACCTTTTCTAAATATTATATCAAAAGTTGTAATCTTATATTCATATTTATTATCTCATTACAGGATAAATAATGAGTCTTTATGAGGAATATTTAAAACATTTATGTAGAAAGTGTGGCTGCATAATAAAGCAGGATAGTCACTATCAAATAAAACCTTTTGTTATCTATAAACAAGCAATTCGTAGCTTTTACAAGCTGGATACAACCTCAGACTATCAAATAGTTCATCCTGAATATTTATGCAAATCATGTTATATGGTCTTATACAGGTTAGATTTAAAATCAAAAAAAGGTTTTGAAGTTGAGAGGAATGATAAATTCTTCACTTTTTCTGAAAAACCTGTTATGCATGTAACACACTCACAAGAGTTGGAAGAAATAAAAAAGTACATGTGATAAGTATTCATCAACAGTTAAAAGCATTTTCATCAAAACATGGTTTTGACTGTTACAATGAAAATAATAAAAATTATTTTGTAATAGTTAAAATCAATAGTTATTGCCAATCAAATGGCATGTGGAGACTAATTGTTTTAAATCGTGAAGTGCCATTATCCATTAATATTAACAAATCTCTTCCAGATCAACTAAATCTTCAATCTGCTAATATTATATTCTCCAAAATTTCATGCATAAACATCTGTAAATGTAATAATGACTTCCAGTATCTTTTTTTGTAATCAGAAATAAATTTTCTGATTTTAAAAATTTCCAAAGCACATCAAATGAGGATGTTGGAATAATTGAAACAAGAGAAGGCAATACAGTTGAAAACTTTAATGTTATTAGACATAGAGGTTGTTCATTAATATGTTTAGAAGTCTGTTGTGATTTTAGTACCATCTACCATACTAACTTGGCTGTAATGGAACCCAGGTTAAAGAGAAATGTCAATCATCTATTACCTTTAACTAGCCATTTTTTAACTGTGTACATTTTCTTACACCAGTATATGTAAAAAATGTAATAAAGACAACTTGCATTCTTCTATATGGAAGTTCAATAGTACATTACAACAATTTACAGTTTTGAATAATTTCTTTTATCAAAATTAAGAGTTATTACAATATTTTCATAATCTGGGAGTATTTGCAAATATAAATTAGCACCCGTTTAGGCGTTAAGCTCCACAACATGTGAGTACAAGCACACATTTAGTGGCAATGTAACATTTCTTTTCATGCTTTTTAAAATTCGATTCTCTAAGATATTTATTGTAACATTTCAGACAGGTAAATTTAGTTATTAAGCGTTCTTCTGTTTTTCAGCATTTTGGTTTCTTCTGCAATCAGCTTCTCTGTAGGAATTGCTGGTGGTATGAGCTCCAATTCAAAATCCTCTGATAACAATTCCGCTAACTCTTCAAGATCTATCTCAATAAAATCAACAACAACTAATTCAATTTGGTTATCAATACTTTCAAGCAAAAAAGAATAATCTTGATTAATAGCAAAGTTTTCTGTCATACTCATTTTATGTGTCGATGCTCAGTAAAATACTTTTAAAAATATTTTTATTGGATAGTCGAGACCATCTTTTTCCGACGTCGAAAAAAATAAAAATACTCCCCGGTTTCGCAATTATCACCTATTGTTTCGCTTTTGTTATCTAAACAATAGCGTAACACGCATATCTTTTTTATAAAACAATGCGTTGAACGTCCATCTATTAATACGTCCTTGATGTCTAATAACTTTAAACAACCTTTATGTCTAATAACTTTAAAGTTTTCAACTGTATTGCCTTCTCTCGTTTTAATTATTCCAACATCCTCATTTGATGTGCTTTGGAAATTTTTAAAATCAGAAAATTTATTTCTGATTGCAAAAAAAGATACTGGAAGTCATTATTACATTTACAGATGTTTATGCATGAAATGTTGGAGAATATAATATTAGCAGATTGAAGATTTAGTTGATCTAGAAGAGATTTGTTAATATTAATGGATAATGGCACTTCACGATTTAAAACAATTAGTCTCCACATGCCATTTGATTGGCAATAACTATTGATTTTAACTATTACAAAATAATTTTTATTATTTTCATTGTAACAGTCAAAACCATGTTTTGATGCAAATGCTTTTAACTGTTGATGAATACTTATCGCATGTACTTTTTTATTTCTTCCAACTCTTGTGAGTGTGTTACATACATAACAGGTTTTTGTGTGTTCAAAAAAAGTGAAGAATTTATCATTCCTCTCAACTTCAAAGCCTTTTTTTGATTTTAAATCTAACCTGTATAAGACCATATAACATGATTTGCATAAATATTCAGGATAAACTTTTTGATAGTCTGAGGTTGTATCCAGCTTGTAAAAGCTAAGAATTGCTTGTTTATAGATTACAAAAGGTTTTATTTGATAGTGACTATCCTGCTTTATTATGCAGCCACACTTTCTACATAAATGTTTTAAATATTCCTCATGAAGACTCATTATTTATCCTGTAATGAGATAATAAATATGAATATAAGATTACTTCTTTTGATATAATATTTAGAAAAGGTTAAAAATAAGGCTATGCATCACTTGTAGAAGGCTCAAGAATATGCAACTAAAAGTATGGTTTTATCATTTTTATTATTTCTGTTATTACTATTAGTAACAGCAGTAATAATTAAAAAAATAAGATCATTATAACTTAAAGTAGCTCTACATGACAGTTTAAAAATGCTTAAACAAAAATGCTCATTAAAAATACATACTTTATATATCTTTCCAACTCCTGAAACGAATAGTATTTTATAAACTTTAAGATGCTTTTAGTTAGAATACCTTTAGACAAAATGCAGTTTAGGTATCGAAAGTAAGAAATTTTTTAACTAGGTCGTTCACGAAAAAAAAAAATCACAAATTCAATTTTTTGCATTATTAAACAACTTTATATTTAAACTGCATTATTAAACAACTTTATAACATATGACAATAATTATCATACTTAAATAACTTTATAGTTATGTGTTGCTTTTTTTTTTTTTTTTGCAGTCTTTGCATGTGATTATTAAAAATATTTGCATACAATGCCGATCCGATATACAGTGCCGATCCGTTCCGTTCTTTAACTAGGGCTCTAAGGATAATTAAATTGTGAGACCCTGCATATCTAAGTAGTGTATTTTAAAACTTATATTTACTTTTATTTTTTAGAATTATATATTTATCAAGAAATCACAGGGACTTATTAAATCATTGGGACCTAGCAAAATTTATCCTGCGTGGCGTTTATATTGTTTTGTTTCATTAATATCTAAGTTATATAATTTTAAAATATATAAAACAAACATAAATTACTTTATTTCTTTTATCAATTCCCCCCCCCCCCCCCCCTTTAACAACTCGACTAAATCGACTTTTAGTCGACTTAGTCGATTTCAAAAAAGTGCTAGTCGTTCAAAATATAATTTCAAAAATTTTAATATAAGTTCAAAAGTCGACTTTGTTCGACTTTTGAAAATATATTAGTCGATTTAGTCGACAGTCGAATTCTTTACAATGATATATTATATATACTAGATGTCTAACTTACGGGATTTTATTGGACGAAAAGTGAAGCCGCTTTTTATGTTTACAAATTGAATCCGCCATTTGTAATAAGAGCAAAAGCTATGTCCGACGTGCGAAATAAAAGTTAAAAATACATGTTTTTGCCCGAATTAGTAATGGCTTCCACGGCTTCACTTTTCGGATCGAAGTTAGACATCTAGTATATATAATATATCATTAATTCTTTAATAGTCGTAACAACACTAGTTTAAACTATAGTTTAACCACATTTTAGTTTTGAATTTAATTTTAAACTAGAAGTTCAAATTTTTCTTATTCAATAATTAATAAGTAAAAATTTCAATAATAAAAATTTATAAAATTTTATGTTCAAAATTTACAATTTAAACTGTTAACAAAAAAACTTAAATAGCTTTTGCTGTAGGTAGGTTTTATTCACTTTGAGAGGGCTAATAATTAATATGAAACATTTCACCTTGAATATGTAAGGGGTCATTCGCATATTATGTCACGCAAAAAACTTTTCAGATCCCCTCCTCCCTTTTCCACAAAACGTCACAAAATATCAACTCCCTATCTTATCCTGAGGGTTCTAACCCCTGTAATATTTCGAAGCAAGTTTGACAATTTCGAAAGTGAAAAAATGTTTCGGTAATATATTCAGATTTTGAAATCGCAAAAATATTTCGAAGCAAATTTGACAATTTCGAAAGTGAAAAAATGTTTCGGTAATATTTTCAGAATTTCGAAATCGCAAAAATATTTCGAAGCAAATTTGACAATTTCGAAATGAAAAAATCGTTTCGGTAATATTTTCAGAATTTCGAAATCGCAAAAATATTTCGAAGCAAATTTGACAATTTCGAAATGAAAAAATCGTTTCGATGCAAAATTAATTAGTTTGAAATTATTTCGAACTTACCGAAACAAAAATAGAGTTTCGAAAACTTTTTTTTTTTTTATCGAAAATTCAACTTTTGCTTCCGTGAACAACCTTAGTTTGAGTAGCTTTTTTTATGATAGTAATTAAGATATTTTTACGGATTTTATGAAGTATTAATTGTATGCAAAACTTAAGTAGAGGAGAGTTTTTTAGTATAAGAGAACATGTAGAATTGAAACGTTGTGTTCGCTGCGAGAAAGCTACATGGTTAGAAAATAGATTTGCTTCAAAGATTTTTGTCAATTCATATAACTTCTAAGTATTGATAGACAATCATGATGATCATTTTTTATTTGAACTATTTTAAATTAATTATTAAACATAATAAAGTTATAATCCTATAAAAGCAACTAAATATTTGTTGTATAAAATTAAAATGGCTTCAAGAACTGAAAGAAGAAAATGTCGTAATCAACTTGATATTTTTGTTTCAAGATTAAAAGGTAATACAGCAATATAAATAGGTAGCTAATAATCTTGATAATTTTAAAAATGTCAAGGTAATGTTAAAAAGTAATTATAGTACATTGTTGCTTTTATCTCATCCTATTTACAGACTGTCAGACAAGTATCTGACTGCCTTTTTTATCTAAACATTTGTAACTTTTTAAAAATATTTTTGGTGAAATATATTTATTTTAGGAGAATCTTCCAATTATATGATGCAGGGTGATCCTATTATAGAAGAGGAGATTTTTAAAATTGGTGAAGATAACTTTGATAGTATGCCCACTATTTTTGATGTTGTGCCTGGATTATATGACTTAATGGAGCACGTAAGCAATGAATGTAAATTAGGATTTCCTTTGTTTAATCTAAATTGTAAATTTTTGACACTAATACTCACCAAACACACACTACAAAAAAGATTGCTGTCAATTTTTTCACTAAGTGTAATTAGCCAAACTAATTAAACAAACTCATACATTGCTGTACCTTACAGTGCTAAAAGACCTATTTAAAAACAAATTGTTTTTTTCAGGTGAATTTCCATTAGAGAAAGTCATGAAAGTAAATGTGCTGATTCTTCTTCTTCTTATTATTATTATTGTTGAGTTTAATTATGTGTATACTAAAACTAACCTGTTTGTATATTTTAGTTACATATTATTATATGAAGAATAAAGCCCTCTATATTGGCTTAGAATTATTAATAGACTATTGAATTAATTACACTACAATTTATTCTTTATATTTTAATGGATAAATATCTAAGACCCGAACGATTTGACAGCAATCCCAATTCTGCATCAGCTTCCAAAGAATGGTTACACTGGTTTAGAACTTTTACAAACTTCATGAAAACAATACAAACAAAAGATAAATTAGATGTCCTCATTAACTATTTATCTCCTACTGTGTTTGACTATATTGCTGACATTCAATCGTTTGATGACGCTATAGAAATCTTGGAAAACTTATTTGTAAAACCTAAAAATGAATTATTTTCCAGACATCAGTTAGCTTCACGTAAACAATTATCTGGAGAATCTATTGATGAGTTTTTGCAGGCCTTACGTACACTCAGTAAAGATTGCAACTTTAAACAGGTTTCTGCTTCATAACATTGTGAAGAATACATACGTGATTCATTTATAAGTGGTCTAAGCTCTCATCATATTCGCCAACGACTACTAGAAAACTCTACTCTTAAACTTACTGAGGCCTATAATCAAGCTCGATCATTGGAAAATGCCCAAAGAAATAATGAAATGTATTCACATACAGAGTGTAGTAATGTCGCTACAATTAATAAACATTCTGAATGTATTACTGAGCTTGCTTCAGTTTCTACTAAGCCTAGTGGACTTTGTTATTTCTGTGGAAGTAAACGTCACCCTCGACAATCATGTCCTGCCAGAGATGCAGAACGTAACAATTGTGGTAAGAAAGGACATTTCAAGAAAGTATGCAAATCATCAAAGAACTTTGTCACGTCTGCTGCTGCTAACTTCCATGCACCAAATTTAGCCTCTATTACTTGCTCTTCTATCAACTCACTCAACTCTATTGTTCATATCTTTATTGCTTGGGTCAAGGTCAAGGTAAAAGCTCTTCTTGACACTGGAAGCGCTCTGACACATTTATAAGCAAATCATTATGTGACCTTTTAAAACTTAATATACTCCCTTCTAATAAAAGAGTTTCCATGGCTGATCCTTCCTTATCTTGTCAAGTTATAGGTAAAGTTTCAACTGACTTCACTTTATTTGGTATTTAGTACTCTAATATTAACTTTTTGGTTATACTCAACTCTTGTGAACAAATCATACTTGGTAGAGATTTCCTGCAGTTACACAAAAGTCTTAATATCAATTATGGTGGAAAAAAAGATTCTTTAAAAATCTGTTCTCTGAATAGTATTACAATGAAAGCTAGCACTCTTCTAAACCGATTGCTTCACCTTCTAGACGATATAATTCAGAGGACAAAGCATTCATTGAGCAAGAAACTAAAAAACTTTTGGAACTAGATATAATTGAACCCAGTAACTCTCCTTGGCGATCACAAATAGTTGTTACCAGGAATGAGAGACTAAAAAAACGCATGGTCATTGATTACTCACAAACAATAAATCGCTTTACACTACTTGATGCTTATCCTTTACCTAACATCAATGAATTAGTTAACTCTGTTACAAAATATACATTATTTAACACATTCGACTTAAAAAGTACTTATCACCAAATACCTCTCCTAGAAAGTGACAAGTATTATACTGCCTTTGAGTCCAATGGACATCTTTTCCAATTTAAGAGAATTCCTTTTGGCCTCACTAATGCTATTGCACAATTTCAAAGAATCATGGATAAGTTTATTCAAGAAAACAAATTAGAAGACACCTTTGTATATCTAGATAACTTGCTTGTATGTGGTACATCTAAATATAAACATGATACCAATTTAGAAAAATTTCTTGAAGCTTCTGAGAAAGCAATGTTTACCTTCAATGAAGAAAAGTCTATATTGTCTACTTCGAGTATAACCTTCCTAGGTTTTATATAAAAAATGGCTCTTTTTCTCCTGATCCAGATCGCTTAAAGCCATTAATTGATATGCCTGCTCCCACTGATAGTGCTTCTCTCCGTCGAGTCCTTGGTATGTTCTCATACTACTCTCAATATATCAAACATTTTTCTGACAAGATTCATCCTTTATCTCTAGCGTCTACCTTTCCACTGTCAACTGACGCTATTAAATGTTTCAATGAAATGAAAGAATTAATCTCTCAATCAGCTCTACAAGCTATTGATGAAAGTATACCTTTTGAGGTGGAAACAGATGCCTCTAATTTTGCCATAGCTGCTTCCCTTAATCAGGCTGGAAGACCAGTTGCATTCTTTTCTCGCAAACTTTCACCTACTGAAAGAAAACATTCTTCTGTTGAGAAGGAAGCTTATGCTATTGTTGAATCACTTCGAAAATGGAAACACTACCTTGTTGGTCGGCATTTTACTCTAGTCACCGACCAGCGCTCTGTCTCTTTCATGTTTGACAATAACAAGAGTGGAAAGATTAAGAATGACAAGATTTTGAGATGGAGGATAGAACTTTCAGCTATGATATAGTTTATCGCCCTGGACGTAACAATTTTGTTGCTGATGCCCTCTCTAGATCTTGTTGCTCTATGACTATAAACCAACCCTCTATTAAAGAACTACATGAATCTCTTTGCCACCCTGGAATCACCAGAATGTATCATTTTATAAAATCTAAAAATCTGCCTTTTTCAATTGATGATGTAAAAAAAACCATTTCTTCTTGTCAAATTTGTGCTGAAATAAAACCTAAATACTATGTAAGCAATTCTAACCACACTTTAATAAAAGCTTTTCAACCTTTTGAGCGACTAAGTATGGATTTTAAAGGACCTATTCCGTCTTCATCTAGCAATAAATATTTTTTCACAGTTTTTGATGAGTATTCAAGATTTCCCTTTGTATTTCCTTGTCATGATATTTCTACTTCAACTGTAATTAAATGTTTAACTCAACTTTTTACTTTATTTGGTATGCCAGCTTATATACATTCAGATCGAGGCACTTGCTTCATGTCTACAGAGCTCCGCAATTTTCTTAACTCTCAAGGTGTCAACCTAAGTAGAACTACTCCTTATAATCCTCAGGGCAATGGTCAATGTGAAAGATACAATGGCATAATTTGGAAAGGAATTTTACTTGCTCTTAAATCAAAGAATTTACCTACCATGAACTGGGAACATGTTTTACCCGATGTCCTTCATTCAATGCTACTCTACTAATGCTACACCTCACGAACGATTATTCGGATTCAGTCGACGTTCTTCTAATGGGCACTCTGTTCCTACATGGTTAACTAACTCGGGTCCTGTATTGCTTAAAAGGCATGCTCGACACTGCAAATATGAACCTCTTGTTGAAAAGGTTGATCTTTTAGAGGCTAATAGTAAATATTCTCATGTAAGAATGCCTGATGGGCGTGAAACCACTGTTGCTACAAGACATCTCGCACCAATGGCTGAGGAAATCAGTGATAATGATGGAAATAATAACTACAAAGATAACCAATGAATCTGATACAATCCCTTCACCTGAGCCTCTCCATTCCAAAAGATCTCAAAACTACAAAGATAACTCCAATGAATCTGATACAATCCCTTCATCTGAGCCTATCCATCCGAAAAGATCTCAGAACTTTTCTACTTCCTCCCCAACAAATCCTAAAGGAATTTCTATTGAAGAATCAATCCCTCTTTTGTAGTTATCTTGATTTCGTAAATAAAACTGTTCAACTAATAACCATAAATTCAATGCCATACCATATTCATCAAGTGTAAACATGTTTTCTTTAATTATTCCATTGTTCTTCTTAATTGTTTTTATCAAATTACTTGAAAATCTATTCACATATCCAGTTACCATTATGAGTCTGTTCAATGTGCGATACTTCTTAATGTCTATCAGAACACCAACATTACCACTACTCGTAGCCTCAACCATATTTACTCTACTCTCATTTATCCTATCACCCTTCAACTCAATCAGAGCTTCTTCCACATTCAAACTATTTTCACCATCAATCAATCCTACTTCAACCTCCTCCTAAAAGTTTAGGTCCAGATAACCAACTATCACTCAATAGCTTAAAACAAAACATACGAGTTGGAATATCTGCTGGATTCTCCAATCCTGCTACATGCCTCCATTTCTTCCTCTCAACCTCTTTCCTAATCACAATTACACGATTTTCCATCCAAGGTTTCCAAATTTTCTCCTTCCCTTTAACCCAATGCAAAGCCACTTCAGAATCTGTCCAACAACTAACATTACTAATAATTACTCGATTTTCTAATACTCGTTTCACTTCTCCTACTAATTTGCTCAACAGCAAACAACCCAACAGTTCTAATCTAGGAAAAGACAACTCTTTCAATGGCGCTACCTTTGTTTTGGCTGCCAAAAAAAATACTCTCACAGCAACAATCGTTTTAACTCTAAGAAAAACAACTGCACAATATATCTCTCTTGAGCTATCACAAAATCCATGTAACTCTGCCGAAATTATTCTCTCCTCTCCTCTAACAAGCGCAAATCTCTTTACTCTTAAAACATTCAACATTTCTCAACAATTCTTTCCACTTAAATTCAATCTCTCCACTCACACTCGCATCCCACTTCTTTTTATCTCTACACAAAATTTGAAAAATTGTTTTTAGTCTGGCTGTTATAGGCGAAACAATGCCTAATGGATCGTAAATTGATGCCGAAATTTTTAAGATATTCCTTTTTGTTGTTTTAAGTTCCCGTGACATTTTTATAAAGTCATTAAATTGGAAAATAAATTCATCATTTTTCGAGTCCCATTCAATTCCTAAAACTCCTTTATACTCATGATCACTTTTACCCAATTCTGTTTCTAAGTATTTACTATCATCAAGATTGCTTATTGAACTTTTTATTTTCTTATTTCTTATCATTTTCTCATTAAAATCAAAATAGTTTTGTAATTCTTCGCTGTTTGTTTTCCATTTCCTTAAATTGAAACCACCTTCAGACATGATTGTTTTAGACTTTTTATAAAATTCTTTACCCTTCGTTACACTTTCCGTTCCAGATGTGACATCATCAACGTATAAATCTTCAACGAATCTTTTTACAAACTTACCATTAGATTTTTCATATTTTTTTATGAGATGTCTTATTGTTCCGTTTAATAAAAAAGGGCTACTAGTCAGTCCAAATACTACTCTTAAGAACCTATAAACATTCAATTCTGAGTCCTGTTTTGCGTCCACGTTTTTATACCAGAGAAATCTTAAATAATCTTTATGCTCACTAGAAATTTCTACATTTAAGAAAGCTTGTTTGATATCTGCTAATATGGCAATATAATTTAATCGGAATCGCAGTAGCATATCAAATTTACCATTTGGCCCTGAATAAAGACAATTATTCAAAAACAACTGATTGTTAGAGCAGGAAGTATCAAATACTGCTTCTATCTCAGTAGTTTCCTTATCTTTTCTTACAACTGGCCTGTGTGCCAGGTAATGTGTTTTTCTTAATTCCTTAGCAATTTCATTCTCAGGAACTCTTTCAATAATTTTATTCATCTCGTATTCTTTAAAATGGCGTCATAATCACTTAACAAATTCTATCACTCAATTGCCTCTTTAACCTATTCAGTCTAATCGCACAAATTTTTAAGTTATCTGGTAAACAATCGTGATTTGGTTTAAAAGGAAGCTTAGTAAGATATCTCTCCTTTATATCTCTCAGCGTTATGCATAATATCATTTTCGAATTTATGTATCACACACTCATCAGTGGATTCCATTTTCTCCACACTCCAAAAATTAAGTTATTCACTTCTTAGTTCATCAATCTCACTGCGCACATCTTCCACACTCCCTATTAAATTAGCATCAATGCGTAAATTCATTATTACTTTCTTATTAACATTATTTACAGAAGGCATTGGGCCACTTAACACCCATCCTAGAATAGAGGAAGAAGCTACAGGACAGCCCTCAACCCTTCTAATAACCTTACCTGTCATAAATTTATGGTTCAAATTACACCCTACCAATAAGTCAATAGGAAAATCTTTGGAACCATCATCATAATCAGCTAGAATTAACTTTGAAATATGAGGGTAATTTTTACACGCTCGAGATGTCTCTTGCCTCTGCAAAGGACTACAAATAACTGGCACACACAGAGCCTCGACATACACATACAAACTTGCATTTCTTACCTTAAGTTGAACAACATCGAGCTTTTTAACTCTGGAATTATTAAATTGACCGAATGTTTTTATTATTATAGCTTCTTGCTTTATAGTTTTTAATTTCAATCTTGCACATACATTTATGGTAACATAAGACCCTAGAAAGTGAGATAGTAGTATTGGCGTACATAGTACAGAATCTTTATAAATTTCGTTAAGAGTTTTTTTACCACGAAAATTCACTTTGTCTTCTAGATGTAAAGGTCAAATGCTGGTTTACATTTACAGGCACACAATCGCTTAGTTACATCAAGTTAGAGATGTGAATACAAATTTTGAGCAAAAAAGATGCTTTGCGCGTATAAATTGACCATTACACACGTATTCTTGCACTATTTTCATAAGAGGTATTTGACTCCTAAGATTTGTATTTTTTAATTCAAGTTTAAAACTCTTGTTCCAAAAGTTATAAGTGCAAATGGAAAACTTGTGATGTCACATTGACTCACAAAGTGACTTCGAACTACTTGTGGTAGATGGCCATAAAATCAAATCCTAATTAGGGCCTCCATAAATATCATAAATATCATTAAATACTTGGTTTGGTTTTTGTATTTTTATGTGGCGTAATTAATTATCATTTCATTTTTAAATCATTTAAAGAATTTTAATTAAATTTGTAAAAAAAACTTTACAGTTTTTAATTATATTTTTTTTTAAAGATAAATCAGTATAAAGAAAATAAAAGCCATCATAAAACTTCTAATAATTATTATATTTATAATAGTTTAGAATTTGGATGGTCAATCCAAATTTTAAAAGTAAGGATGAAAAGAGATGCAACTTTTTTCTTTGGGTAGTTAATAAAAACTATTCTATATTATTTCCTAATGAATTTTCTTTTTAAAAAAATCATATTAGATATCGAATGAATCGTTGTTTGACAATAACTGAAACTTTTATGAAGACGTTGCTCAAGCTTCGTGAATATCGTTACATTGTGGATAATTAATAAAATCAAATTGTTGTTTTTCTTAGAATCAGCAACCTTTGTAAGTAAAAAGATTCTAAAAGCTGTTTTCAATATTATTAAACTACTTTGAGATTAACGAAGAAGATTGAGATTAATGAGGAACAGCGAACTTATTAGTTTCAGATTAAAACTTTTAATGAAAGTACTTCGCATTTTTTAATCGATCTCTTGAAAGAATAATTTGCTCAACAAAAAAGTTTATAACAGATTGCTTTTTAACATTCTCTAAGATACTTCGCTCATGCCATGACTTGTTTTCAGAAGTTTAATACTCCGACATTTCGTACTTGGTCCTTTTTAGTCAAGTTAACGTTCTCTATATTTGATGGCCTCCAAAACACCTTTCAGGATGCTATCAAACATACCATCAGTTGGTATAAGAGCATCCTCTTCCTTTACATCACCCGATAATTTTTGCTCATTTTGTTGTAAATTATATGTTTTTTGATTCTCATCAGAGTATATATTTTCTTGTTCATCTTCAGAAAAAAGATTTTCTAAAAAAGAAATCATATTTACTGGAAAAAGGCTGATGTGGGCCAATTTTCCGAAAATTAGAGAGGCAGGCTCTTTAGTAAAAGTCTCATCGTGATAATTAAATGGAGTATCGGGTTTGCCATCAGCATTTTCCTTCAAGTTGTAAGCTGATTTTGAGTCACTAATCAATGGTTGTGCTTGTGCTGGGTTTTTTTCAACATTTTTTCTTTTGCTTACGCAAACTTCTGACTCAAACAACAAAAATAAACTAAGATAAAAACAAAAAAAAATAAAGAAAAAAAATCTCTCTGGCTAACATTAAACGTAAAAGTAATGTAAGAATATAAAAGAGAAATATAAAAAGTATTACCGTAATAATATGAAAATGTAATAATATAATATAGAAACATCAATATAAATATAAAGTAATATAATATCAATATAACAGTTAAGTAATATAAAAATATAACTATGTAAAAACAGAATAAAATAATAAAAACAGAAAGAAATATTGCCGATTTTGACTTTGTCGATATATTAACCACGATTGATCGATTATAAGTTCTTAAAAGTATTGTTCTTATATTTGTTAAAAAATAAAAATAACTATAAAAAATTTGTATTATTTTGATAGTTTACTACTTTATTATATTTTGTTTCCATAAAAAAAACAAAAACTTTACTTACTTTTGTTTCTCGCATGTGAGACCAGGTAGACACAGACACTTATTGGGTAACCCGCTCATGAGTTCTTGTAGGTGTGAATTTTTTGTAAAGAATTCAAAAGGATCTTTCGCACAATCTTGTCCTTCGCGAAGATACGGTTGGCATATTCCATCGCCATAATTGTTTAAAGCACAACAATGATCAATATTGCAATCACCTAACTCTTCACAAGGGTCTCCTTGCTTTCCTAAAAGATTTAGTTGACAAATCTAAACATAATACATTTTATTACAAAGATACAAACAGACACAGTATAGACGTCTTCTACTTAAACAAACCTTTTCTTCTCTTACACATTTTATCTGTCCTATCACATTCGTATCCGTTGCAACACTGATCGTTAGTAAAGCAATGAAGTTTCTCTTCACCGCATGATCGACAAGTATACGATGATTTGTCGCAATAAAAAGTTGAATTACAGTCGACATCATTGACACATACAACCTTTCATTTAAAAATACAAAGAAACAATCTACAGTTGTTAAAAACACATTTGAATGGGATTTTTCAAGGATGTTTTTGTGCATTTACCTCAGGTTCATCTCGTTTCTTGACTAAATGACTGCTTTTCTGGGCTTCTAAACTTTTATTGATGGCTTTGTTAATTCCAAATACTGCTCTATAAGTCATATTTCCAAAACTCTCTTTGTCTTTTCCTTCAATGAATGCTTTTTCATTTTCGTATCTTTGAAAACTGTTTTTGTAGCCAACGAAAGAAGTATTTTTATGCTCTCCATTACTTGTGTGGATTTCTATAATGCTTTTTATGTTTCGAAACAGCCTATCCTCGATGTCGTCATCGACTGAATCATGTTCCAGTATATTGACTGGAATTGAGTTCGAGTACGAAATAAAAAAAACAAGCACAAAAAAATAAAACATTTTGAAAACTTTTATAACTTAAACGTTCAACATATTTTACGCATCGTTAGTTTCGCGCGAGCTTTTAAAGCACGCAAGATCTCTCTAGAATAAACTTTAGTATTAGTATCTCTTTGCAGCAGATAGAAATGTGCATCATTATTCGGATTAATTCGGTCGAAGAAAGGCGAGGTTAAAAAAAATCTCAAAATCAAGATTGTCATTTTATAACATTTTACTTTTAGTTCTCGCCTAACTTTTTATTTAGCGATAACTGCATTTCGAATGGATTTTATTGATAAAGATGGTTTGTTTTCATATACATAACTATAAGCAGTACTCACTGCAAAAATAAATAACTAAACAAATCAATAAATTCAGTATATCCGTTACACTTTTTGATAAAATTGATTTGTAATTCAAAATAAAGCGATCTTTCAGTGGGGAAAGCATTTCTGCCTACAGAAAGGTGTTCCACTTTTTTTAGACCTGTAAATCCTGTTAATAAAGACCTGCAAAGAATATTTCTGGGAAAATTTTCTACCATTTGGTAAAAGTTTTTTTTAAAAAAGATCTTGTTTAAAAGTTTCTTTTCCCCAAAAATTTGAGTAACTAGTAAGCAAAGCATGATGCTTGAATATTTCAAAAATCACACTTTTGGGATTACTGTGTATCACGTTTTTCCAAAATTTTAAAACTTTCTTCTCTTTAATTTTTTTATATAATTTCATGTTCCATTTTAAATAAAAACACTCAAGTGCCGAATGTTAAAGAAACTTGATCATAATTAAATGTTGTACACTTTGGTATTAGCATTATCTACATGTACTTATATTTGTACAGGTTTCATCCTTAAGAATATAAATTTTTTGTCATTAGACAACACCTGATATGCTATTGTTAGGTCACCAGGAAATACAAACGTTGTGTAACAGTTTTTCCCCCTACCCCCTTCTTTCTCCTCCAAATGAACAAAAAAAAATTTTTAAATACCACTATAGTAAAAAAATCTGAATTAAAAACTAATAAAAAATTAGCAACAAAAAGTATTCTGGGAGTGTTCCATTTTTTTAACAACTTGATTGTGATTTTATGAAAGCATTTCACTAATTTCGATATAAGTAGCCATTATTATTTAAGTTTACTTTTCTATATGCTTTACATATTTTTCTCGTGAATGCTTATTAAAATAATTTTAACTAATATAATGAATACAAAAAACAAAAAATGATTACTAAAAAGATATCAACTATTCAATATCTAGGTACTCGTAAATTCAATTGCGGCAAATTAAATTTCTGCCACACTTTAATGATAAATTACGAGTCAGAAAAAATCGACAGATTTTTGCGCTCAGTTTCATTAATGCTTATCTGCTTTAGACGACATTTTATTTTTGAAATGGGTCCCTCATGCCCACGTCTGTTGCGTTTTATTTATGCTGCAAAAGTTGCGAAATACAGTTCGATTAGATTATTTTTTAAACATATTTCTTAGTCATGAATGTTCAATAAACTATAATTGGGAAGTAATGTTCCACAAATTTAGAGTACGTACAAGAAGGTAAAAAGAAAAAAGAGAAAAGATGAAAATTCAAGTTCATGATTAGTAATTAAATGATGATTAGTTTGTGACTAAAAACAACGAGTATTACAAAGCTGATAAAAAGAGACTAGAAAAAATGAATTGTCAATTGACTTATCCGTCTTAATGATTTATAACAATCTATTTATAACCATTGACTATTTTATAAAAAAAAAAAAAAATTACAAAAGACTAAATAAGCACAATAGCATTACATTGTTAAACACGATTAAAATATTTAGATAAGCAATGTTACAACAAAAACTTTACAGCAAAATTTCAAAGCATTTAATTGAAAGGTTTGAACGTATTATATTTCCTTACTAACAGCTTTAAACGTTTCGAGTCTTTAATCTGATGTATATTTAAACTGCATTTTATTTTCAATATATAAATATATACATACATATATGTATACATATTAAAAGTTACATTTGACATAATTCAAAAATGGTGCCTTTGACAAATAGATGGTGAATAGCTTTGTAAATTCTAACAGACTATTTAGCTTTTTGTTCATGCCTTTTTGTTCAACAATGATGCAATAACATTTAACTAAAATAGATTTTAGTTTTTGAGCTGTGTAACTCCGGGTCACATGATTGGATGAGTCTTTTCGTCATAAGTAAGATTTTTATTTGAAAATCTTTCAAAAATTATGGATTGTTGACGAGGAGAAAAAATTATGGATTGTTGACGAGGAGAAGAAAAAAAAGAAATACTCCGTTAGGGGTATAACTTTACTGAGTTTCGGTAACAACTTCCTTCTTTAAATAATTGGCTAATTTAATCAGTTTCAAAATGTATCAAGTGGAATCATTCAGTGATATCATTCAGAAACAAAGATTCAATTATAGGATTAACAATCGAATACTAAGGGATGACAAATTTATGTCAAGATAAAGTGGCCTAATATTATTTAACAATATTTATAAAATAATTATTATTGTCATCAATTATTAACATTCTTGGACTTAATCACTTTTTTTGCTACAGGTTTTCGATAAACGTAATAGCTCAAAATATTTATAGAAATACATTGAAACCTGAGTCACCCGCACAAAAAAACAAGCTCTTAAAATAATCTGTGACAAATACTAAAGTAATCAGGTTTCCTGTGACCCGCAATAAAAAGGGACCTAATTTTTTTCAACTGAAAAAGTCAACCTATGAAAACTCACACCCAAAAAATGTTTCTGGCGAGTTTTGTTTTCTTTCTTGAACTGGTTTTTTTAACAAACTCCATCGAAGGTGGGTCGTCTTATATTTGTTAGTTCTTCGCTATCAATAATTTTTTGGAGGTCGATAGTAGTTAATATTTTACTTTGTACCAACCGTTGTTTTGATATATATATATATATATATATATATATATATATATATATATATATATATATATATATATATATATATATATATATATATAAGCATATATATATATATAAGCATATATATATATATATAAGCATATATATTATAAATTTATTTTAGAAAGTACAAAAAATCACAAAATTGTAGCATATTGGGGACAGAATGCAGTCTACAACAAATTGAAGTCAAAAGAGTTTTGGGAGAAAGACCTTTTAGAATTCTGCTCTTACAATTATGACTCGATTATCTTGTCTTTTCTAAACAATTTCTTTGATGAAAAAAATAAAGGTTTTTAAAGCAATAAGACGTTAAATAATCTATTTTTTAAACTTATTTTTACTATTATTGTTTCATTATAAACATCATAAATATAAAACGAAAAATACAATTTAATTTCTTTTCTTCAGATAAAATGCCTGGTTTAAATTTTGCTTTTCATTGCGAAACTCCTGCAAACGCTGATTATAAGACCTTATTTCGATGCCAAGGGATTGAGGCTGGAATAAAAGAATGTCAAAAGCGCGGTAAAAAAATCTTAATATCACTTGGTGGGGCGGTCGGAAATGTTGGATTTAATAGTGAGACCGATGCACAGCTGTTTGCTTATAGAGTTTATCATTTGTTTCTAGAAGGATCGGATTTACAATCTTTGAGACCCTTCGGAAGGTATATATAAATACCACCGTTAAAATATCTAGTTATAAAAACAGCATTGGCTGAAACGAAAAATTTTGTTTCCCGTTTCAACCAAAAACATCATTTTATGCCGTTCCAATAAGAAGCTTGTCAATAGATGGTAGTTTTTATAAACAAACTTTTTATAAACATTTCATATTTAATTGATATTTTGAAACATTTTTTAGTGCTGTCTTAAATGGCATCGATCTGGATATTGAAAGTGGCGACTATAAATACTATACGCTATTTGTAAACGAATTAAGAAGGCTGGAGAAAACTGGCTCGCAAAAAATTCTCATCTGTGCCGCTCCACAATGTCCTTATCCAGACTAGTAAGCCTTTTATTAGTTTTAGATAACAGCCTAATATTCATTTCCAAGAAAACAATTCATGAAATTTTTATTTCAATAAGTTTTAGTATAAGGAATCCATACCAGTTTTTTCGATGTAATAAATTTTTCAGCAGATTTGCGGATAGTGAGTCAATTCGTTGCAAAAATATTTTATAATATCAATTAGTATTTAAACTAAATACTCTTTCATTTGTCAATTTTTCTTCTTATAAATTAACACGCGTATAAACGACGACTTAAGATTTTTTGAAACACTTTTCTATTAAGTTTTTCTAAAACCTTATTAAATGATAAATTAATCAAAGTTAACAACGAAAAAAATGTCTTCCAGTTTATTGGGACCAACTGCTGGCCGTTTGCTCGAAGATATCCCAAACCTTATTGACGAAATATATGTACAATTTTATAATAACTGGTGCAATACAGGAAATACGGTGGTATTTGATGATCATATGTTAAAATGGCTCAATTACTCCCGGAAAAACAATGGGCCTAAAGTTTATATCGGAGTACCAGCAGATGTTAAAGCTTCCGGAAATCCTCAACACTATAGAAATCCACAGGAACTTGCAGTTATATACAATGTAAGTAAACAGTTATGCTTTGATATCGATTAATACTAGTATAATAAGTGTTTTTCTATAAAATTATTCTTGTTGGTATGGAAATTGTAAATAGTTAATACTAAGTGTTTTTTACTTTAGTAAAATAGTTAAAAATATAATATTATAAGTTAATTTGACTTAAAATGAGGTTTTGTATATATAGAAATATCGAGAAGAACCTTTATTCGGAGGCATCATGTTCTGGGATGCTTCATTCGATCAGAACAATGTAATTGACGGTAAGCATTTCAGCGAACATATCGCTGATTTTTTTAGTCTCTCCTACGATTTTACAACAGTTTCAGAACCAATTTCTACATTAAAAATTGCCACCGAAGTAAATCCTGTTGACCAGACTTCGACCTAGTTATAATATTTTATTGATTCTCTGACAAGTACAAATAAAAAATTTATTAAACCATGTTGTTGTATAAAAATATATTGTTATTGTGTTGATTTAAATTTCTTTTTTGATTTTCATTTTTTTAAAGTCGAGTTCCAATAATAATAATAAAAAAAATCATTTTAGTGTGAATTTAATTCCGATGCATCCTTTAAGTCTAAAAAGATTCTCGCCACTTTAAATTTTGATTTGTTTCAAACAACTGAATTACAAATAAAATGTCACAATAACAAAAAAAATATTTTGTAATATAAAAAATATTTTCGTTTTTTACTAAACTGAAAAGTTCACGATTATATAAAAAAAATCTTCACATAATGAAAGTTTGTTTTATTCTTTACATGTGCTTTACATTTTCAACATCTTTTTGCCAACATACGAACGGGTAAACTCTTTTTACTTCCCAAAAGTGCGGATGCTTCCGATAAAAGTATATTTTCTATTCCACCCCCTCAGCTCCCTAAAGCTCTGAGTAAAATTTAAGAAATTATAACTTAAACCTTACTTCTTAAAGTAAATAGCGCTTTCCCATTAAAATTTATATCTAGCTATAAATAGGGTTTAAACTTCAGCATATAAACCATTGAAATTGTGTAAAAACTAAATTTATTGTTTAAAAAACCGTTTTCATAGGTTTTCGAAAAGGTGAGAGAAAAGATCTATTATTCTCTTTTTTTTTTTTTTTGTAATTGTCGGTTAATGCCTGAAAAGAAAGATTTTTTGTTAAGTACTTAAGGGATAATACTTGCTAAATCAGATTTTCGTTAATAAAAGCTATGCACACAAATATGCAAAATTTACTCCTGAGAGTTGTTTGGGTTCTTTGTTACTTTGAGAGCTGCATTAATTTATATTTTTAAACTCAATTCAAGATATTCCTATCGATTTGAAAATTGAAGGTTTCTTTTATTCATAAATTTTGAAAACCATAATTTGGTTCAAATAAAATTTTGGTTGCAAATCATCAATACTTGCTAATTACATGTTATGCTTCTTAAACTTCGCTGTAAATAAACAAGTTTAAAGAAATGCAAACATAAAGTCGAGCATTAAGTATTTATATGACTTCACAGTTATATGTTAAATACAGTAATGCGATCTCTTTACCTTGCCAGCAGTGGCGCCGCTGTCATGTTTCCAGCGGCGCCCCTGACATTTGATGCTTTTTAAAATAATAAATTGTCGAGGTCGACATTTTTTAAACTTAACCGTTGATAAGTAAATTTGTAAGAAAATTCTGTGTTAAAAAACTTTATAACTAACATTTAAAATAAATCAAGATTTAAGTTGTTTATATATATATATATATATATATATATATATATATATATATATATATATATATATATATATATATATATATATATATATATATATATATATATATATATATATATATATATATATATATATATATAAACAACTTAAATCTTGATTTATCTTAAATTTGTTAAATAAAAAATTATTGTTTCGTTTTATCACCAATCATTACTTTAATGTTGCTATTGATGCCTAAAGCTCCTTTTAGTCCGTACAAGTATATTAAGGATATATGCTATATCTTAATGCTCGTTTTTTCTGCATTTCCTCTTCTAGCAGCAAATAATCATGGACAAATTAGTCAAATATTTTTAGTTTTAGTAGTTTTCAAGTTCTCTTAATAAAAATGATTATTGTAGACTGTAAATATAATTTTTCTGGTTGATACAAACATATTTCCTAAAAGTTATTAATTTGAGCTATCAGTTTTAAACTTCAGCTCACCAATGCTTTTCTATGTTTTTCTTTATATAGCAAAAAAAAAAAAAAGAAAAAAAAAAGAAATAATGATAATGATAACTATCGTGTTTTTATTTAATGTAATAACCAAATGTATCTTACAACAAGTATATATTTGATTACTAGCAATAAAGCCAACTAAATCAATGTAAGCTTATTGTGATAATCAAACTACTCCCTATTTAAAGGAAAATAGAGATATTAAAGTACAAAGTTAAAATTTCTACTTTATGAAAAAAATATATTATCTAAAAAATGTAGCTTGAGATACTTAACTTATTTGCAACAATTATGAATGTTATAAACCTCTTTGTAATGGTGATCTGCATAAAAGTTAATGTTAAGGTTTATGCATCATACCAAATACCAAATATATAATTTTTTTGTTGTTGTTGTTTTTTTAAATAAGAAATGATTAAGTAGGTTTTTTCATGTGAAAATGTCTAAACAAACAAAACAAAATGAAAACATTAAACACCAATGCTAAATTATAATATAACAATAATAATTTAGAATAGAATAAGCTTTATATTAAATATTATCATTATTACTTCTTTTTTTTTTTTTACTTTTTTATAGTATTCTAGGTGTTATTATTTCAGTTTTAGTATACCATTAAATAATTTAAATGGGGCAGCATCTGTCTGAACCTGCAACAGCAAAGACAACATCTATGTCATCTAATTCTTATTATCAGTGTGCTTCATCATCCATGCAAGGCTGGCGTATAAGTATCTTTCTACTCAAATATATTTAGTCAAAAGTTCTTTTTGGGAAAATAATCAACAATTAAATTGTATTAAACTTAAATTTAAAACATTAGCACCAGCAAAACTGCAGCTCTGTTGTGTGCAAAATAGAGTAGGAATTGTAATGATACCAGCCAATAAATAATTTATTACTTAATAATTTTGTTAAACTTTACTGATGAAAAGGAAACTTTTTATCAGTAAAGTTTAACAAAAGAAGATTAAGAACTTTTTGTGATAAGGAAAAAAGTTTCCTTTTTTTTTTCAGTTTTTCTTTCAAAATGATTTTAGAAATATGATAATTTTCCTTTTATTGTTTATTTGTAAAAAGATCAATATTGCTTTCTTAAACAACCTTAAGATATGGAGGATGCTCATACAAGTATTCTTTCTATGAAAGAGGATAAAGAAGCTGCCTTTTTTGCAGTTTTTGATGGTCATGGAGGTTAGAAAGTTTACTTTTATTTTCATTTCATCATAATAGAAATATTTATAACATTTAACTCTTAAAAATCTACTTGAGAAAATAAAGATTAATAACATATTTAATTTAATGTCTAATGCTTTCTCTAAGATATATAATGCTTTTCAAGCTTTATTATACATATATCTTGCTAGATTTCAAATTCTCAAAAAATAAAGACACTTTTTGAAACTCATTTATTCAGAGGGTAATGTTTTTCTCTGGATTTTATAGATTTGTAAAGCCTTTTGTGAATTATATACTCTTTTTTATTTAACTACTTTAATCATCCAAAAATGTTTTACTTGCATTAAATCATTGTTTTGCTAAAAAAAAATTTAATAACTTGCTCCATCATCTCTTTAAATAAAAGTTAACTCAGTTATCTGTATATTTGATTACAACTGTCTAATTTTTTTTTTTAAATGGAAGTGTGATAGTGATCACAAATTAATTAGCTTCAAAGATTTTTCTTACTTTTAAATAACAAAAAAAAAAAACAAAAAAAAAAACATGAAGTTCAACCAAGCAAAGAATGAAAAGAACCTTGCGAAAGTGATATTAAACTTTTTTGAGTTTGAAGAACTCAAACAGGCATTCCAGTTAAAAAATTATTCAGTGTTAATCTACTTTGCAAGTTTTCTGTCATTGGTTTTTTTGTTCTTCCAGAGTTAGAAGTGCTTCAAGCTGAGTTTTATACCACTAACCAATAATTAACAAGGATGAAGCAGGAGTTTTAAAAATTTTAGCAGATTTAACAGCTGTTGTCTGAGAAATCCAGACAAAATAGGCTAAGGCTTGGAAATCATGTCTTGATTTTCAAATGTTTTCTACAAAACAATGAAGGTTGGAACTTGCTCAAATAGTTTTTGAAAATTCTTATATATTCAGATCAATTGGGCCCTGAATTTCTTCACATGGAATTAAATTGCTACTTTGTGGGGCAAATTTAACAGTATGAATATGATAGAACCTACTATCTTAAAAAGTACAACTAATTTGAGTTTTGGTGAATTCATGGTTTTGATGTTTATTAAAGAACAAAGAAACTAGTTAATAATAAATAAATAAAAAAAAAACTAACTTAGAGTTATTCTTAACATTTTAAATAGTTACAAATAGTTACAAATGGTTTGGTTAAAACAAGAAGCTAAATATAGCAAAACAAAAGAAGAAAAAATTTTAAAAAAGAATCAAAAAATAAAATAAAATGAAGCAAAGAAAACAGAAAAGAAGCACAGAAAAGAATTGTTATTTAACTGGAATGTAATGGAAGTGACAAGTAAATTAAAAAATTTTTGTTGGATGATGTTATGTGTATTTTAATTGTCAAAGTTTCTTAATGTTAGCTCAGTAAAGCTGCTTCTAGAACTTCTGTAGGCTTGTTATCAATTGACCCTATATGTATGTTTTCAGATACTAGAAGCAGTATATATAAGGAAACCAATTAGCTTTCACCAACATTATGGATATCTCCAAAGCACATTGTGCACAAAAATTGATTTTTAGAGGGTTACTCCTTCATAGCCCCTTGCTTGCACATGATTTTTTTTTCATGAGATCAAAGTAAATGCTATTTGCCTTTAAAAAATTCTATAGAAAACTATTTGCCCTACAAAGTAGCAATTTTATTCCATGTGACAAATTTCAGAGCCCAATTAATCTGAATATATCAAAATGGATAAGAATTTTCAAAAACTATTTGAACAAATGCCAACCTTCATTGTTTTGTAGAAAACATTTGAAAATCAAGACAAGATTTCCAAGTCATAGTCTATTTTGCCTGGATTTCTTAGACAATGGCTGTTAAATCTGTTAAAATTTTCAAAACTCATGTTTCATCTTTGTTATCTCTTTACTCTTTTTAAACTCATATTTTTAAAAGATATCTTATAATTGAATACTTAACTGGGAATGAGGCACATGCTTTAATAAAATTGTAAGAAAATATGTTATTGCAGAACAGATAAGTTTGCTAGTCAAATTTTTTTTCCTTTGATTAGATTGTCACATTTATCAGAAAGCACAAGTATGTACACAAAATCTTACTTAAAATGTGAAACCAGAGCTTATCTGTCTAATACTGAATTAATGCTTGTAATATATATGATTATCACATGATGTTACAATTTTTTGCTGTTGCAATTTAGTTAATTGGAACTGTATTATTGTAATTGTATTCAGTTACAAATACCAGTAGGCTTCAATTATAGTGCAGAAGAAATCTTATATATAAGCATATATGTTTATTTAAACACTTAAACACTCTACACAATATATATATATATATATATATATATATATATATATATATATATATATATATATATATATATATATATATATATATATATATATATGTCAAGTGTTTAAATAGATACTTAAAAGATTAAAGATTATTTAGTATATGAATTGTTTCAAAAACTTCATAAAAATTAGGAAAAAGGAAAGCATGACCACTTTTTAAAAAAAAAAAACTCCTATAAAAATTTAATATTTCTGTAGAATTCTATAGAATTTTTGGTATTTCATCTAGCGGTAGTTCTATATTTTATGCTAAAATATGAAATTTGGAATTAATTGTGTTTTCTACCCAATATTTAATTGTTATAGGTTCACAGGCTGCTGTTTATTGTGGAGAAAACCTCCATAAATGTATCTTAGGAACTGAAGAATACAGTAAGTTCTTTCAAACACTACTTTTGTTCTTTTGAATAAAGTATATTGATATTTGTTACATTTAAAAGAATAAAACATAAATATTTTACATTATGTAATATAATTAAAAAAAGTACTTTGAAAAAAACTGAATTCTATTTTATATTTAAAGAATTTTACAAAATTAAATCAAGGGAGGTGTCTATTTGATAAACTAGGTAGTCTAAATTGTTCAATGGTTTGAAAAATTGTATGGCTATACAGGTAGCTAAAGAAAATATGGCTGATAAAAGTGTATTCAATTTTATGTAAAAACTTTCTTTTCTGAAACAATTTTATCATTCTATGATGAAACAAAAGTAAAAAGTCCTTGAAGATTTTAATTTGATGTTGATTTAATATGATGTCAGCACATTATGGGTATAACTGCTGCATTAGTTCAACATCAAATTTGATTTCATTTTAAAGTATAATAAATTTATTCAGAACTAGTTATTGAAATGAAGTTAACAAAGTTATTTTTTATTCAGAAGAATATAAAAAAGAAATCTTTTATTTTTGTTTGTTTTTTTTTTTACTGAGGTAAGTTTATTGCATTTAAGCATACTATTGAAATTTCATCTATGATAGCCTTCAATAAATGCACCCTACATTATTCCTCAATAAATTATTCCTCAATACATTATTCCTCGCTAATTAGCTACAACTATCTTCAATAATTATCTAAATTTATTATCAGTAAAATTGTAATCAGCTAGTAAATGTTTTGTGCAAATTCTTAATCAGTTTTCTTAAATAAACTTTTAGGCAGCGTTGAAAAAAATTTTATTTTTTTGGCAAAAAAAAAAGAATGTTTTTTTGAATGTTTTTTTTTTTTTGGTTAGATTGTTAAGATTGTTAGAAGTTAAAAAAAAAAGTAAAAAACATTTATTATAAACATGTTAAGTAATAAATAAATGTGCATGTGTAAATATATATTTCATAATTATTAATCAGTATTAAGTTGTTTTTTTTAACAATAACTAAAAGTTTAAAATCAAAAATTAAACATGGTTACATAAATCAACAACTTAACATAGTTGATTAATTTTATAAAAAAGGATTTTACAAATAACTGTGTAACTTTATTATTACACTATATATTATATTGTTATACTTTAACAGCCTACTGTAGTTCGTCAATATTTGTCAATAAATCATCACCTAATATATTATATATAAAGAGAATTTTTGCAGCTTTTTCAACTACCAACTTATTTCTGGGTTTTGAGTGAATCAGTTTAAAGACCGAAAAAATTCTTTCTTCTCCTGCACTAGAAACTGGTGCATTTAACAATTTTTTGATATCCATTTTTATGTCCAGATCTAATGATTTATTAGATTTCCATTTCTAATACATTTTTAAATCAGATTCTAAGCATCTATGTTGCTGCACTAATGGTTAACAAATTGCAGTAGTATGCACTTTTACTGCACTGCATTAATGCCAGTACTTGACAAATTTTCTATAGAAATAGGTTTTATCAAATGGTGCAGTCTTAGATTTCAATTTTAGTATTATTGGTTCTAAATTCTTAAATTCTTTATCTGCAAAATTAATTGGAGCTTTATCTTCATATTCAAAAAGATTTGAACCAAAGTATTAAAGGTCTAAAGTGTTTAGCAGGAAATGAGCTTTACTGACAGTCTGAAGGTATCTATTTTGAGTTTTTTTTGTTGTTGTTGGGTAGAAATGAAAAATTATTATTGCCTCTTTAAGAATTTAAATAGTTTCCCTTTTTTTTGTTTGATTTCTTTGCAATTCATCAAGAGCTATTGCAACTAGTTTAAATATTTTCTATAAATAGTCAGCGTTTTGCAGGCCACATACTTTTCTAACACTATTGGAAGTCTTTTTTTTTTTAAAGATTGTGAATATGATTATTCAGTTATCTACATATTTTAAAAGCGAGTCACATACTGAATCACATTATTTTTCAGTAGGAGTATCAATTTTGTTCCTTCCATATGAAGATCGTTTGCTTAAAGATTTAAAATATGGGCAGCATATCAATAATTGATAATTTCATCTCCTTTAGATGACAGTTTTTGCTGAATTACCTTAATGTTTGCTGATTGTCACATAGCTTTTCATTATGCATCCAAATTAACATTTCACATTGTTTATTGTTCCTCTTACATGTTATGCAAGATGCTCACCATTATATGAATGAGCAGAAGTATGCTGTATACGCATATATGTATAAGTATACGTTAATGAGCAGAAGTATTGCCTCTACTAAAATATTTTATATCTTTTACACAGACAAACTATTGTTTCATTATGCACATTGCACCAACCATCTAAAGATATTGCTACAGTTTTCCCATTTAACATCTTGGATTTTTTAATACCTTCCACATAAATCTTGTCTAATATTTCTCCTTTAAGATGAAGCATTCTTTCTCTTTCAGGAATAGTCGGTCTTGTATATTTTAACCAAAAACTGTCAGATGTTGCTATATTTTTTCACATTGTTTGATAATACCATTTATAGGTTTTATTAGGAAATTTGTTTTTTTTTTTAATTTGGTTTGAATCAACATTTTAAAAAATGGTTTAAACCATTTGGTTTAGACTTGCTAACTCTCCTTTAAAAAATGGTAAAATCTTTAATTCTTTGTAAATTTTAATTTGATGCCTCATTTAGAGAAATTTTAAATATAAAATTTGAAATTAAGAAACATTGACGGTATTCATGAATTAGTTTTAACTATTCAACTGTATAACATCATAAAAGGGCACCATATAATGTAATTTGCTTACCTTTTCAAAATAGAAGGAAGTATATGTTCAAAGGAAGTAAGAATAATAGCGTAGTGATTAAAACTTTGTTTTTTGTTGTCATGCTTACAGTAGAACTTTTATATTTTAAATCTTATTTAGAGCTAGGAAATTATGTGAGCGCATTAAAATCTGGTTTCCTACGTTGTGATAATGATATGCAATTAGGTGAGGCTTTGATTTTTTTGAAAGCTTTAATATTATAAATATTTTGCTATTTTAAGACATCTTGGGTTTTTTTACTTTGCCATAAATAAGTTTTAGTATAAAAACTAATAATTCTTTACAAAGAATATTTTCTAATAAAAGTTAACATTTTCTGTAGTATTAAAAATCAATCAAAACTGTGGTAAATATACATACTTGTCATTTAAATGCATTTTATTGCAAGTTTTTAACTTGAGAAAAATTCATAGTAATAATAGGTATATTTAGATTAAAAATATTCTTTGTATCATCAGTTAAGATCCCTCATGACCTTGACCTCAACTTTCTTACATGAGATCCCTCGTTAATTTAACCTTTATCTATTTAAAAGAGATACATTGTTACTATTCTTCACCTTTACTTTTTTTAATTGAGACGCACTTTGGATAGATGCTTTTATGTTCATCTTTTGTTTCAAAAGCTTACCTTGAATCACTCTTTGCACTGTTCAATCCCTTCAATTCCACACATCATCATGTTTTGAAATGCTTAATTAAGAATTTAATAGATGCTTTATAAAAACTCATGCAACTTTTTTTTACAATTTTTTTCCATCACCACCGCATATTGTGTTAGCAACTGAAAGGAGACTGAATTTGATTTAAGAACCCACAATTTAATTAACTTAATACTTTTGGTGACTGGAAATTTATTGAGTAGAGTTCTTTATTTAAATGACAATCCTTTTCAGCTTAGTCATTTGCATATAAAAGAAAAATATTTTGTTGTAATAATATTTATATAAAAGTATAATAGGAAATAATGTTTATATAAAAGTATAAAAGTATATAGTAGTAAGTTATATGTAAGTATATATGTAGTATGTAAGTAGTACGTAATAGGAAATGGCATATGTAATAGAAAAAAGAATCTCTTTTTCTAATACTTTTGAATACTTTTTAGATTCTAAAATAGAATCATCTGGTGCTGCTGCTGTTTGTGTTCTCATCAAAAACAAAACTATATATTGTGTAAGTTTAATATAACATTATTTTTCAGGGTTAAACTGAGCATTTGTGATTGATTTAAATATTATGGTTTTAGAGCATGGTCATTTGCTTATCTAGAAACTTAGGGAAAGGTAAGTTATTTATCCTTTCAGTAAATTAAAGGTATTCAAAGATTCTCAAGCATATGGCTAAATAAATACAAAAGCAATGAAATGAAAAAAAAGTATGAGGTTATTAAGTTCTAAACAGATGATTGCTTTACCTTTGCTTTATAAAAGTAAGAAAACTAGTATAAAAAAATTAAGCTACCAAATAATACTACTATAATATTTTATATAATATTTTTTCTTTTACATATTTTAAAAGCTTAATAAAACAATATAGAATTTATATCAACACTTGAAGCAACATTAATCTTGCAGCAACACTAACCTTAGGCTATTTCATTTTCTTTTTTTTTTTTTGTTGGCTACTTTAAGTTTTTCTTGAATTAATGAAAAACAGGTTTGATTTTCAAAATGCTTGCTACTAATGGAGTATATTCATAAAGCTTCAGAAAAAATGTAAAAAAAGTTCAATTTAACATGCATGCTATAGTTCAAAATGGTTCATGGGTTTTTACAAAAAGTTGATCTTGCCTCAAATTTTTCCAACTAAGATTGTTCCATTCTTTGCTATCTTTAATTTAAAACTTTGCATATTGAATGATTTTTTTTACATTACTGATGTATAATTTAAAAATTTTTATATTACACATTATGTTATGCATACCACACAGATCTCATTTATACCATACTGATGTTGTGAAAAAATCATAAAGCTATTTGCCTTTTCACCACAAAACTTACTCAAATTAAGATAATATTGGGCTGGTTTCTATATCTTGTAAAAACATTAATATCAGGATGACTGTTAATATTTTAACTTTTGACATAATTTATTTTAAAAATTTCAAATATTGATGAGAATAGTATATGATGATTTTTGCAAAATAATTCCTTTAGGCTAATTGTGGTGATTCCCGAGCTGTTGCATCATTAGGTGGTGTAGCTCAAGAACTATCGTTTGATCATAAGCCTAGTGATGAAGGTATCATTATTTTATACTTTAATGCATATCACAAATTATCATATACTTTAATGTGTATCATAATATCATAGGTAATGATAATTGGACATGGTTTCTTCATTTATTTTTTGGCCAGATAAATTGAAAAAGTAACATCTGAGGCATCACTGTTTATAGGATATCCTGAAAATTAATCTTCGTTATCTAACTAGTGAGCATGAAAAATTTATTCATCTAAATAAATGAAAACAGATTTATTTAGAAGTACATAGATATTAATAGCTGCCATATTTTAAGAAGGGCAAAAAGTCAAGACATTTCTTTATTTATCTCTACAGTACATAAGGTACTGCAGATCTTGAAAAATTATAAGCTATTAGATGTTTTATTGTGACATATTATTTGTCTCTAATTTTTTTTCAGTCAAAAGTTGTATGCTTAGCAATAATGTTGTATGCTTAGCAATATTAATAAAATACCACAATATTGTGTAATGAGCTTTCAAGAGTAATTTTGTTTTTAGCATAAAGTTTTTTAGATCAAGTTACTTTTTCCTTTGGTATGAAAACTTTGGTAACACTAAATAATGAGTCCAGGAAAATTTTGACTGGGAAAAAATGGCAGTAGAATTAAAACTTCAATCAACTGAATTTGAATTTAGGAGAATCCCAAGAAGAAACCATGGATAAAAGATCTACTTCTGAAAAAAGAGTACTGGATTAAATAAGTATTTTATACAGCAATTGATTATGTCAATGTCTTACATAACAAATTTAAAGTGCTCTAGTTTCAAGAATATTGGAACTGGAATATTGGAACAAATTACATTTGAATAAAAGAGTTCAGCGTTTAATGGACAAATTTCAAATGAGCTGTGAACTTGTTTTAGAATTATTATGTTTTTTAAGGGTATGTGTTAGTTACAATACTGAAGTTTTAATTCCACCACAAGCAACATTTTTTGATGCCTAAAGATTTTTTAAGATTAAAAACTTAAACTTTAAAGATTATACAGAGTTGACTGACTAACAGTTGAACACAAGAAAACATAAACTATAAAATTACCAGAAAAATATCTATTTCCCCCTGCTGTTGTAAATAGATCTTTTTTCTGGTTATGATGGACACTCCTGTAGTAATTGCTAACAAACCTTAAAGAACAAGAAAGTGAAATATTTGATCATAGAGTTTTAAAAAAAAAGATGCATTAATTTAAGTTATATTTTGCAGTTTCAAAAAAAAGTATGGTTTTGTTTATGATAAATGATAACAATTTCTTTATTTAAATTTCATTCAAGCTATCTTTAAATCTTTTAAAAGAATTCTAAGAGATTTGAAATTCTGAAAAAATACAGTTGATATGTAAATCATCAGATAACTTAGTTGACATCACCTTTCAGTTTAATTTTCTCCAAATTCTTAGATGAATCAAAAAGGATAACCGCAGCCGGTGGTTGGGTGGAATTCAACAGAGTAAATGGTATATCTTTAATATTTCTTTTGATTAGTCATTGATTTTGAGAAAGATTTTTTTTAATTTAAGTACACTTAGGAAAACTTTAACTTGAACAGATAATCTTCTCTTGTAGTTGCATGATCACAAATCATGCAAATATAAGAAAAGATTTTCCACTTTAAAAAGGTATTATACATTACTTTTTGTTGGTTTTCACTTGGAGACCAAGAACTTCAAATGCAGAGACAAATAAAGCAAGAAGACCATAAAGAACTTTTTTCAAATAATGATCATTTTACTGTTACTAGTCAAACTTCTTCATTTGTTCAATTAGGTTTGATTGTTCATTGGTTCAATTAGGATGCGACATGTGTTATTTGTGTTTCATGTTTTCTGTATTTTGTTGCACTATTGTTCTGAGACGCAAGTTATTTTTGTAAATAGGCTATAGTTTCTCAATTAAATTGGATTGAGGGGATAGAATTATCTAGAAAGTAGGACAGTTCTGCACCCAGAATTGCTAAGGTCTTTGCACCCCTAGCAATCGATTCTCTCTGTATTGAGCAGAAATGACTAGAGATAGAGTTTGTTGTTTTTCATTTGATTCAATCAAATTAACTTAGGGTATTTTTGAAAGAGAGTTGCATGGAAAATAAGAAAAATGATTTCGCATGATGTTTCTTTATTTTGTAGGCAATCTTGCATTATCAAGAGCTATGGGTGATTTTGTGTTTAAAAGGAATGCTAAAAAGCCTCCTGAGGAACAAATAGTAACTGGTAATTTCTAGAAGAGCATTTTTTCAAATGTTTTTTTTGATGAGAAAGTTTGATAGCATTCAGTTCTTAAGGCACAATAATTCTAGAAATAGTGAGGCTTTATTTAATATAGAGAATTGTTGCATATAGTTTTTTGAAACTCTATTAAAATATGATGCAAATAGCTTGAGATAAATTCTATTTCTCGAAAAACCTCCTTATTAAAGCTTATCCTGATGTCATTGTGCAAGAACTAGTTCCGGATCATGAATTCATTGTTTTGGCTTGTGATGGTAGGTTGTTTTTTCTACTTAAAATTCGACATAAAGAAAACTAATCTCATAAACTAAAATGTATATAACATATGTAAAATATAAAATAAAATGTACATCTTTTTCTGGTGAGTTTTGTGCCACTTTTTTAAACCCTCTATTAAAATTCTGGAACATCTTTATGATTTTGTAACATTTTTTCCCTTGAGTATTCGACGTAAGTTTTAACAAATTTTCTTTAAGTCCTTTTAACCTTAATAACCTATTTTCTGTTTTCTTCTTTTTTACTCTTAATTGTGGTTTCATTATTTTCTTTGCAGTTTTCCAGTTAATGACCATTAAAAGAAAATTCAAGGGACATCCTAAAGTTGAATTACCCGCTAAATTGATTAAAATTAAAACTACAGAAGTTATATTATTAAAATTGAAATGGACAAGGTTTTATTAAAAAGTAGGTTTTATAAATGATCTGAAACACAACGATACAGACGTTTATCAGATATAAATAATTTTCTTGATAATATTTTTTTTACGTCTGAATAAAACTTAACCTTTTCCCAGACGAGTGCTTAAGGAATTACAAAACACACGAGATTTCAAGCGTTAATCGCTTTTAATAGTTTTAGTAACTTAAGTAGATGATATCGATAAAGTATTTCATTCTAAATGTTTTTGTTTTTGTTTTTTTTTTACAGTTGCATATGATTTCCTTTGTTTCTTAAACGATTTCTTAGTTCAAATATTTTTGTATCATAGTTTTTATTTAAAAGTAGTACCATTTTTCTTAACATAATACCGATGTTTCGAAGGTATATGGGATGTAATGTCAAGACAAGAAGTTGTGGACTTTATTCGATGTCGTTTAGCTAATCGCGAATCTCCAGATAAGGTAGATTTTTATGTGTGCATTAAGGGAATTGAATTTAGCAGTTTTTTTCCTTTTTTTCTTTTTTTTTTTTTTTAAAGTAACATTTTTGCCTAAAATGTTTTAAATTTTGTTTAAAAGTTTCAATTTACGCAAAAGTATATACGATCGATTTTATTGATATTTGTAATACATATATAAATATACATCGATAGGCTAGCGCACAAATGTCTATTTACAAGCTCATTTTTTAGTCTGAAACTTTTCCTTTCAACAGTTGTTACTTAGACGAAAGGTCTTTTTTATTTTATTATCTTCCTAAATTAAATTTCTGTTAAAAAACTGAGAAAATTAAAATAAGTTTTTAATTAATACGTTTGTGCACTTTAATGATGAGGTATTCATCATGTCATTATAATCATCAAGATACTTGATCATAACAACATGAATGCCTTATCGTTTCCGTTTTGTATAAAAACGAAAGCGCATTATTAGAAAACAAATAAATGGCGTGATATAAATTAGCATATAAAATGAATCCTTTACATTCAATAAACCTGAAATATTTTGAATATTTTAAGTTGATTACTAAAGTGAAGCTAATTATTAGCTTCGTTCGTCGTCGGAAAAGTTCGCTTATTTTCGTTTGTTATCTTACTGGCGCCGACTTAAGTATGTCTAGATCGCCTTGATGGAGTGTTTGACGTATCGTTTAATAATATACGTACTTTCTGCGGTACAAAGTTTTATAAAAAATTTAACGTCAAACTAGCTTATCTCCTATGGAGCTTGCATAGGAAATAAGCAACAATTATTTTCAGCTCCAGAAAATTTCGCGAACGAAACTCAGTTTTCAAACTCAATTCATTAGATAATGATGTAAAAATAGTTTTTAATTCTAATTTTTTAAATATTAGTTTTGTTTTGTTGCTTATTTCTATTATTCGTCTTATTAAAAAAATACCTTGTAATAATTTAGATCGTTGAAAAACTACTCGATCACTGCCTGGCTCCTGATTGTCAGATGGGAGGAATAGGCTGCGATAATATGACAGCTACACTTGTTTGTTTCCTTAGCGAACAATCTTTAGATTTGTTAAGTGCCAAATGCTCTCAACCTGCTAAAAAAGTTCCTTTTCAGGACTCTAATCATATTATCCCTGATGAAAAAGAAAACGATGACGGAGATAGTATCGAATTAACTTGAGCAAAACTTATTTTTAGGGAGATATTCCAGATTTTTTACTTACGATCACAATTCTTGTGTAGTTTTTAGTTAACGTATTTTGATGACAAATATCTTTCTATTCTCTGTTGCTGTATCCTCTATTGCCTAGCTTACTCGATGAGAGTATTCAAAAAGTGTATTTTCTTTGCGTCGGGACTTTAGTGTGCGTGTGTTTTTTCTATCTACGAATAATGAAATATAGTCATGTTTTTAATTCAAACACATTTCTTTAAAAGGTTCTCCTTTATATTTTACTTTTTAACGTTTGCATTTTTTTAACAAGTAAACTGAGTTCTCTTTTCTTTTTTTTTTTTTTTTTGGTTTTGATATTTTAAGCAGTTATGAGTTTTGATATTTTATTAAATAGCCAAGTCGAAAATAGAAATCCTCATAAGTTTATATTTTGTCTATTTTGAGTGTTTTTATTTCTTAGTGATGTATAAAATTTTTACAAAAAAATCTCCATTTTTCTAAATTTTTTTTTGGTGTCCATCATTAGCTTAATTGTTTTGAAAGTCTTCAAGCAGTCTTTTGATCCTAACTCTACATTGGGAATGAAATGAAAAATGAAAAAGTAAAAAAGTAATAGTGATTACAAATAATAATTTCAGTCAGTACCGAAAAATATTCATTTACTTTTCTGTTTTCTTCAGAGGTTTTATATTTTCAAGAGTGCTTTTCGTTGTCATGGCAGCATGATGGATAACAAGAAAACTGGTATTAACGACAAAATTTGCAAATCTAAAAAAAAATTATTTTTTTTTTTAAATTTTAGATTAAGGTAAAGATTTGCTCTCATAGAAATCTCTTTCTTTGTAAATGGTAATGTTAAAATCTCTCTTTGTAAATTGACGGTAATGTTAAAATATTAACTTGAAATCTGTTTGTATTACGTCATTTTCGAATAGTAACTGAGATGCATGAAGTAACACATGTGCTCCAAATTAACAATGTGCTAAAAATATGAAAATCAGACGGGGAAAAGTTTTACCGAACTTCAAAATTCTTATATAAGAATTAACAAAATTTATTTAACTTAACAAATTTGAATCTTAGTTTACAGAACGCAAAAAAAAGGCCATCCAGTGGCATAATTACTTATGTATGTATATATATAAAAAAAAATCATAATTAGCCCGCTTTTGTTTACTATCTAGCAACCAACTATTTGCAACCAGTCAAGAGGAATTATTTATGCTCACTAAGCTGCTATCTGTATAATAAATATTTGCTATTTTATGTTCCTTTGCGACGAAATAATCACATAAACTCTTGTCTATTATCATTCAGCTTAAGGACGTTTCGTTACCACGGAGAAAAAAAGTCGGTTCGAATAATAAGTAAAAATATCTTCGGTAAATATTCTTAAAGACAATCAAGTCCATTTATAATGGAAATCTGTGTATTATTGAATGATTACAGAATAGTACGTTATAAATAAAGTAGCAAGTTTTTCCGACAAATCCACTAATGTCATGTTGAAATATCAACGACAAATCTCGGTAGTAAGTCGTTTGTAAACATCTAAATGACAATACATAGGTTTTCAACTTGCGGAATAACTCCGGATATGCCAGGGCAAAGCATCTCTGAAGCAGCGTGGTTAATAAACGACCAAGTGTGTGCGTCTACAGACGGCACAAATTCAAAAAAAAAGGATCATCCATTTTACCATGTAAAAGCCATATCTGAGGACTGGCGGGAAGTAAGTTATATTTTAAGTCTACTTGAATATCACAAGTTTTTCAAATTATCATAGCAAGTTTTTTTATAAAAAAAAAACAACAACAACAAACTCTTAGTGAACGATTTAAATTTTTTTTTTTTTTTTTTTTTTTTAAATGTTAAACTAAAAGAAATCTCGTTTGCAAACGACAATTCGCTTGTTCATCAAAATATAAAATTTGAAGTTAGTGTTGCAAAATACATGATTAAAACGTTTTGAAATATGAGATCATATTGATATGTTGTATTTAGACGTTAAAAGAAATGGATAAGTACTTGGAGGATTACGACGTTGAGAGTCGTAGTAAACGAGTGAGCGGCTATAAAGTTGACGGATTTTTTAACGATAATGAATCATCGAATGATTCTAGCTCCCATCATGTTGATATGGAGAACTCCTCTCCTGTTTACGATATCGTCCGCAGTAAACCGACTACAGTTACTACAGTACCCTACAAAAACAACCTGGCTACTGCTACTTACTGTCTAGCATCACATCCAATGTTACCAGCAGTAACTTCAAAAAACATCATAAACATTCATCACAACATTCCATCACCACCTTTCTCAGCAAACGTTTGTTTGTCACAAAATACCCTTCCCGAAAGTGAGCGTGAATTTACGAATCGAAGAAATGATTTTGATTTAAAGTACTATTCTGAGAGAAAACACGGAGTAAAAGAGTTAAGTTACAAGCAGACCCAAACGGGTTTACCACCGATTTTCTTTTCACCATCCCCCGAGTTCGGAGAAAAAAGTAATGACTATTCTGATTTATCAAAAAGGAGAATACATAGTTGTAACTACAGTGGTTGTACCAAAGTATATACAAAATCTTCTCACTTAAAAGCACATGTACGCACGCACACCGGTGAAAAGCCTTATAAATGTTCATGGGACAGTTGCACATGGAAGTTTGCACGATCAGATGAACTGACCAGGCATTATAGAAAGCATACTGGAGCGCGTCCATTTAAATGTCAAAACTGTGAAAGAGCATTTAGTCGTTCTGATCATTTAGCCTTGCACATGAAAAGACATCAAAACAATTGAGGTTAACAATCTACAATCTTTATAATCCGCTAAAATCCGCTCTTCAGGCGCCAAAATCAAACGCTTATACAATCTAAAAATTTCCCATGAGATTTACAAAGAGATACAATTATCTCCGTAATAAATTTTTTTTTTTCAGACAGTTGTTGTTTTCATGTTTACGCGGTTTTTCTTCACCCGTTTCATTCGATAAACTTCTGTAATTTAATGTCAACCCACCTAACTGACTTTTAGGATTCATGCTTCTATTATTTGTAAGATTACATTTTAATAACTAAGTCTCTTTTTTCTTTAAAACAGTTGAAATTTAGTTTGTGCTGATATATATTTACATATGCCTGACCTACATTCGTGATTTCGTTATATTTGTATTTACAGACATACTAGATTTCGTTACAAATGTATAGGAAACATTTTATGCTCAATAAAGTTAATTTTCCAATTTCCAAAATTCAAATGGGCAATTCCACGGCGGAAACTGAAAAAGTAGTCAAATTTTAAACTCTTTTTTGTCAGTTTTTAACAAATGAATATTGATGTAGACACATGAAAGTTTATTTAAAATATACCTTTAGTTCTAAAATAAATGTATTTAAGTCATTTTTATGGCTCCGAAAGTTACGGTTTTTCTCATTGATGCATGTTAAAAAAGTACCACTGTAAAATGTTATTTTACCCATGATTTTTTTTGTATATTCCGAAATATTTTAAAGTGATAATGGAGCTAAGATGTTCAATTTCTTGTTGGTCAGATTTTTTTCTTTAAAAGATAAATATATTTCAAAAAAATAATAAAATAACTTTTGCAATTTTCATGTAACGTAAGTTAACAAAAACATGATCAAGTTCTGTTTTTTCGAAAATTTAATTTGAAAACTTAAATTTTATAATATTATATGTGAAAGAATATTAAATCTTATATTTATACATTAAGATTTTTGAATAACGATGCTTAGTTAAGGCACATTTTCATTTTGAATTTGTGTAACTTAAGTTAAAACTACATTTATTTCCAAAAGTTTTAGCGCTTTTTTCGTAAAGTTTTTTAACATAAAAAAAACGATTTTCATCGCAACTCCCAAGAGGTTTGAAAAAAAACAAAAAAATTTTAAAGTTACGGTTGTTTATAAAGACGAAAACTATTTTACATCGCAATTCCCTAAAGGTTTTTTTTTTTATTCTTTATACGCCAATAAGTTTTGATTAATTAAAAGTTATTCAAGCAAAACTTAGCAAAATTTGCTTTGCATTTTAAAATGGCTAAAAGTTCTAAACAGAGAGTTAAAACTTATCAAGCTGCTTATCGCCAGCGTGATTCCGAACGGAAAAAATATAAGAATGCTGATCACCAAAAAGCTCATCATCAACGAATAAAACAAGATCCGGAAAAAAAAATGAAAGAAAGAGAAAAAATAAAGGAAAGAGTCCGAAAGTATCGAATCAAAAAGAAAGATTCTGCAAAAACAGTTAATTTTTCTACCATTATGAGTGTTCAAACAAAAGGGAAATTGCTCAAGAAAGTCCAGAAATCATTGCCCAAAGATCCCGCACAACGTTACGAAGTCCTAGCCACATTGCTGAATGGATCATTCAACAAAGAAACAACTCTTCCATTAAATAGCGTGAATAATCCAGCTTTAACTGAAGTAGAAATAAAAGTAAAAAGGTTCTACTGCGAAGATGACATTAGTCGACTGTCTCCAAATGTTAGGGACTTTGTATCAGTAATTGAAAATGGAAAGAAGATTAAGATCCAAGTTCGTCACCTTCTTTTAACCATGAAAGAAGCGTACCAACTTTTTAAACATGATCACTTAGATATCAAGATTGGATTAAGCAGGTTTTGTGAACTACGACCAGTAAACGTTCGATCTATCGCAAATTTGCCTCATAATGTATGCGTTTGTACTTACCACGAAAATATGCGATTTGCTTTGGATTCCTTGGTGAAAGTTGATCGTTTACTGTTGTCTAACATTAAAATTGGGAAAGATATGTCTCAAAATTTTGTTTGTAAGGACTCATTAAATGATTGTTTCTACAACAAATGCAACAAATGCAAAGATCTAAAGTTTTTCCAGCAATTCCTGGCCACCATTGAACCCCTTAACTTTGAAACAAGTTGGTACCAATGGCAGAAACCAAATGAAAAGCGTTACGCTGTAATCGAAAAAGTTAAAAAGTTTGGAAGTGGTAAAGAATTGATTGCTCACATTATGAGTATGAGAGAAAAATTTACAACTCATGCCAATATCAAGGGTAACCAATCTAAATGTTTTAAACTAAGCATTACTAAATCCATGAATCCATCATTGAATGTTGCTACTATTCAGGTTGACTATGCAGAAAATTTTAAGTGTTTTAGTCAGAATGAGCCTCAAGCAGCACACTATGGCCAAAATCAAATTTCTCTTTTAACTGCAGCTATTTGGCAAAAAAATCTTAAAACTTTCACCATTGCATCTTACTCTCTGGATTACACAAAGACCTCCTTAATTGCAAATTTGGATAAGTTATTGGAGTTTATTTCATTTAATACCCAAGAAATTCACATTTTTAGCGATAATGCTACATCGCAGTTTAAAAATAAAGTCGTGATGAGCGCAATAATGCACTTTGAAAAGAAATTTAACAGAATAATATTTTGGCATTTTTTTGCAGCAATGCACGGCAAAGGAGTTGTCGATGGCGTTGGGGCTACTGTAAAGCGTTTGGCAACCAACAGAGTAAAGTCTGGAAAAATTGAAATCCAATCAGCTAATGATTTTGTGAATGCTATTCAAGACATAAATGTCAAAGTTCTATATTTGTCAGAGGAAGAAAGGTCAGCGCGCGATTGTGCACTCAAACTATCTCACATTATCCAGCAAGCCAAAAAAGTGAAAGATATCTCTAAATCCCACTACTTTTATGTCGGTAAGAGCCAGATCATAGCGGAAAAAACTTCACCGTGACGTATTTAGTATTTAAAACAAATAAAAAGATGTAACCATTTTTATTTTAAATTATATTCTTATTCACTTTATATTTTTGTTTTCCTAAAACAAATGGTTTGTATATGGAATTAAGGGGGCGTCCTTAAAGTATGTCACCCAATATTTGTCAATTTTAACCCCTGCCTCCTGTCACAAACGATCAGATATACATGCACCCCTCTCTCATTAAAAGTATGTCGCATATTTCAGCACACACACCCCCCCCCCAAAAAAAATAATAATAATAATAACACAAAACAACCAACAGCAAGCAGGGCCGCCGAGAGCCTTCAAGCCGCCCGGGACAAAACCTTTTTTGGCGCCCTTATAGATTTCGCTTCATATATATACTTAGCAAAGAAGCAAAAAAAATACATTATGCCTCTATAGCTACTTTATTTCATTTTTTGCTAACAAACTTTGTTTCATTTTTTTGCTTACTAACCACAGCATAAACAATTCCTAATTTATATAAAATTTTCGAGCTTTTTTCGAGGCAAAATTATAAATAACTTCATCATATGACAATGGTTTCGCGAGATCATTTTCAATAGACAACATCATAAGATTTGAAAGTCGCTCTTGTCCCATGTTGGCTCTGAAGTGGTTTTTTTTAATCTTAAGTTTACTAAAAGATCTTTCACCCTCTGCAACGGATATTGGCATTGTGTGAAAGATGCGCTAAAGTATGCATATCGACGGGAAAATTGGTTGTAAGCCTTTGGAATATATTTGATTTCAAAGATTGAGAGAGTTGCCTCTATTGAACAAGAAAGATGCTTTAAACCGGTCAAAGTGACAAATTTCCTCAACAAGATCATCTTCTTTAACGTCATTTGAATAGAATTTCGCAAGTTGACGAGCTTTGTTATCTTGTGAAGAAGGGTCTTCAGACTGAAGCCAGATAAAGGAAAACTGAGAAGAAACCTTTTTCACTACATTAAACCTTGATTGAATTTGTAAAACTATGTGGTCCAATGCCACGTTGAAAATATTTACTTCAAAATTCTTTTCTGTATCGTCGAGGTAGTGGGCTGTATTTGATGGTTCTTCGTGGAATTTTTTCACTCATAAGCATAAGTTATAATTTCTTTAAAAATTAAAGCTAAAATTTTAAATAATTTTTACTTTTAGAAAAATCAAAAACTTTCTCCCAACTTAAATTTGGAGATAGAACAAAATAATTCTAACCTCGCGAATTATCAACGTTTACGTTTACGTTTTTTTTACTTTAGTCTGATGAGTGCGAAAATCTCAAGGGACTTTTTTAATTCAATAGCATATAGAGTACGAAATCAATGATGAATTCTTTTTTTAAAATTTTTTCGAGAAATTAAAAATAATGATATAACACGAGTAAAATAAACATTTCAATTATGCATTTTAAGATTAAAAAAACTATATTTTACCTCGGCATCTGGCGCCCCATCGACATCTGCCGCCCGGGACAAACTGTCCCTTTGGCCCCCCCCCTCTCGGCGGCCCTGACAGCAAGCAAACCTTTTTTCACGTTATTGAAACTAAATGAAATTAAATATTTTGATTCCATCCACTTTGGTGTTTTCAAAGTTGTTCGAGCAGTTTTAGCGTCAAAATCTTTTTAAAAGATTTTAATGTACTCTCGCCAGCCGAATAAACAACAGGGGACGTTTATTAATTCTTTAATTTTTTTCCGAATCCTCGGAGCTTATTAGGACCCCCCCACCCCCACCCACCCCGTTTAATAATTTTGAAGCAATATAAAATATTTTCTTATTTTTTTACTTTGAGAAAAAGTTTCTCTCAATATTAGATGAAAATATGAACAACCAACCAATAAAAATATTATAAGCTTTTTAAAACTTTGACCTTCCCGTTTTATTAAACGTTATTATTAAAGTTTATTAGATTTTAGAAAAGTTTCCGACCCTCCTGTTTGTTAAGACCCCCACCCCCTCCCGTTTATTCAGCAGGGGAGAGTAAATAGTTAGCAGCATTTTAAAAAATTAAGCGGGCACATAAAAATTATAAGCGTAAGTAAAATTTTCGAATAACTGTAACATTTTCTTATTTGAATAACTCAACAAAAATTAATAAAGTTGTCTTACCAAATGTAATTTTTTAAGTTGCTCTTGCGCTTCGGAAAATAAGTGTTAACAATTTAAAAACTTCATTAATATCTACAAAAAAATCTGTCAGTAGAGAGTCACCAGTTATTGAAAATTACTTTTGTTAATTACTTTGAATGAATGAGTTTTAATACAACTGCCGTTCTTTTGTTACGTAACTCTAAAAAATCTATCACGAAATAATAGATATAAAAATTCCACGAAAATAATCGCAAGGTAACGTAAGTGATGTAACGTAAGTTAAAAACCTAGTATCAAGAAAACAAGTATATCTTTCTTTGCCGGTCACCTCTGATAATTTTTTTTTTATCATTGTAATTAGTATTGAATTCTCAACATCTTGTAAAAATTTCTAACACGATCCGGATTAATGGTTCGCAAATATTCGACCTAAAAGTTGCAACACTTTTTTTACCTTGTTTTCTGCGTAACGTAAGTTAAGTGGCATTTTCGGTAATAAATTCGCCCTCTTTTAGCCAGACTCAAAACTTTTTAGCTTGTTTTATTCTTTAGACTGACAGCTTTCATAAAAATCAGCTAAAAATTTAATTTAAAGTTTAAATATACAAATATTTGATAAAGTTGTTGCGCGTGTAACGTAAGTTAAAAATGGAATTGCCCATATATATATTTATTATTGTTTATAAATGCTTAGGATAGTAGCACTATCAAAACCAGCCTTACACCTGAGATTTACTATTTTTATTCCTTTATCTTTCATAATCAAGTCCCTCAGCACAGGTTTTTGAAACTGCACAGATTATTTGCGAAGTGTAAGTCATTAAACCTTCAAAGGAACTGAAACTGAATAGTCCTCCACTGCTATATTTGCAGGATAACATTTCAATGTTGAATCCCTGACATCATCATAAGTAGGGTAAATGTCGTGTTGTTTCTCCAAGGCTCCACTTCTAATCAATTGATAAGAAGATTTTGTTAAACTGGCATCAATTATTTTTTAATTATTTTTTTAAAAAATATTTGTTACCTTTGCAGCAATGACACTATATTCATCAGATTCAAGCAAGCCAGATACACGCCACTTTTTTGTTTTATTAGAAACATCATCAAATTTAACTGGTTTTTGACCACATCTACTTGTAGTTGGTTTTTCGTCTGCTTTTCTGACAAGTATTAAGCTAATTCACAAAGTTCTTTTTAAATATTTTGATAGATTTTCATTTTATTTGATACAGGTAAACAAATTGCTGAACAGTATGCTTAACATCAACATCTTCGAATTCAATGAGTAAATTTGAATATATCTTCACTGAAGATATATTCAAATTAAAACAAAAAATCTTGGTATATCCAAACAAAATTACTGAAGATTCTTCAGTAATTTTGTTTGGAAATACCAAGATTGTTTTCTTTGAGAAAATTCTAAGTCTAAAGGATAAAAGTCTGAGTTTACTAAAACCATAACTTTAACAAAAAAGTTATCTTAGTAATAAATATTTGTTTAATCTACAGTTAAGCAGCCTAGAATAATTTTACTTTTTTGCTTTTAAAAATACAGTGGAGAGTAAATAAATACATTTAAATAGAATAATGGTATGCACGCATAAGTGATATTTACCAGTTGATAAAATAAAAGCTGCCAGATTCACAACGTTTAAACAACATTGGAATAACGTTGATCAACGTCGATCAACGTTATTTCAACGTTGTGTGCTTGCTGGGGATAATCTTAAAATCCATGCTAATATTGATAGAAAGTAAAAATAATGGCGTGTGTTATAAATGCATAAAATTACTTTAAATGTCTACAAAAAATTCTTGCGTTGGTTGTAAATGCTTTAGAATCAAGTATCTATTAAATCAGAGTTGCCATATGGGATTATAGGATGTCAAATTTTGGAAATTTTACATTTTTGCATCTTGACACAGAAAAATTAAAGTTCTTGAAGAAATAATTATGGAAAAAAAATTTGAAAATAATTTTTACTCCTCATGATTTTTAAGGATGATGAAAAACAATTTTTAACTTCCAAGGCAATGATTATAAAAAGAATACTAAGCACAAATATTTTTAAATAACATTTGTTTTTTGAGAAGTAAAAAGTCCTAGTGTTTGATAAAAGGCCCTAGTGTTTGATAAAGTTTATTCAAAATAGACCAAATCATTTTGAAACAGCCACTATTTGAAAAACGGCATTATTTTTGCATTTTACATTCACGCTTTAGGCATTTTACATGTAAAAAAATAAAGGCCACATTGAATTTAATTGTCAATTAAAATCATTAAAATATAGTGCCTCGGAATGCCCGCTTTCATGTTTCAATTATTAAAATAATTTTCTAAAATTATTATAATTTAGAAAATTATTATAATTATTAATTGAATTATTTTAATAGTTTTTAATAGCGCTTTATTAAAAAAACGATTGATAATCGAATTATTCGTTTTTTGCTGTTAAAACGGTTGTGATTTTGTCGAAAAATCTAAATCTACACATCCAAACAAATTTAACGATGTGAAAGTGCCGGTGTCACAGGAAATTTTGCGGCTGCGGCATAATTTCCTAGGAAAATCTGCTGCTCAGCTGCATTAATTCCTAGGGAAAATTGCCGCTCGCAGGAAAATTTGCTGCTGAAAAAAGCTAGTTAATTTCAATCTTTCCTAACATTATTTCTTCGAAATTTCAATTTTTTTGCCTAAACGAACAAGCTAAATTGAAGGAGCACACTATTAAGTTCAAATTAAAATTAACTTAAAATTTGTAAAGGATTAATCATAGTTCTTTTCCATCTTTTTAAATCAATTTACTTTTTATGTACGCTACATAATAAAAACCTTTGCCTTAACAAAAGTAACCTTTAAAAGTAATCCTCCTTAACCAATTAAAATAATTATAAAAAAAAATCTTTTTAATTGATAATTTTACTTTTATTAACAATAAATATAAAATAGTTGGTTTTGCTAATATTTTTATGAATTTAATTTATGTTAATATTTCTAGCTTTCAATGAACTTTTTCGAAGTATTTTATTCATTGCCACACTATATATTAAGCTGAATTGAATAATTATAACAAAATAAAACTCTAAGACAAGAGTTGGAAATATATTTACAAAAATGCAAAAATATTTTATAGAAAAAATATTTATGGCATATTTCGTATGCATATTTCACAATTCCAATCCTGCAGAGTTGTCTTCTTTATATTGGACACATGTAATATGGAACCATTTTAGGCATTTGCTGCAAGCAACCATAAAATCATAAGTGCAAGGCATTAAGCAAGTGCAATGGAGTTGAACATTTATAGTTGAGGGATTGTTACGTGTAATAGTCAATTTACTTCGCTTATTGAGTAATGGGAAGGGTTTAAATTGTCCAGCATGAAACATTTTTTCAAGATGTTGTCTCATAAACTTTTGATTGTATAATATAGTTTCGGGTTGTTTACCGAAAGCGAAATGCACAGCATTAGCTATAGCAAATAATCCACAATCCAAACTTCCGGTCTGTTGTTGGACACTTTTAATATTTACAACAATACTTGGTGGAAATTCACAATTATAATCGGCAAAATTCTTGTAACATCTGGCTAACTGATTAATTAGATGTGAATCTAGTTTGTTATACATACTGTCAAAGTGAAATTGATCCATTTATTGAACAGGAAGTGACCCAATGAGAATTAATAAAATGGATCTGAACAGAAATTTTATCTGTACTTACTGCCTTAAATGCATCAGTCTGTGACAACAAGGTATCCTGCAAACCAATAATATCTGGAAACTGTTTCTTTATTATCAACTGAGCTAAATTTATATGTTTGTCAGTCAATTCTTTGCCGTCTAGTATAACTTTTTTCATTGTCAGTGTAAAAATAGAAAGTTCCTCAGATATAGGTTTAGACTTTTCTTCAGAATTATTTAGGACTTTTTCAACAATATTATTTAGAACCATATTTTCAGAAATGGGATAATAAATCTTCAAACGAGTCATATTGTATACTTGTTTTAATTTCTTATTGCAATCATTTACATAACATAAACGAAAAGCATTCTTTTTCAAAATTTGACAAACTTTGTATGGACCAGTCCAATTTGGCTCTGTCTTTGAACTTTTTCTGGAAAGTTTTTTACTGTTTCTTATTAACACTTGAATGCCAACTTTAAACAACTGGTTTTCTGAACAATGTTTGGCATCATATGCTTTTTTTTGGCGTTCCTGAGCTTTCTGAATATTGTGCAGCGCATTTTTTCGCATTTCTATTAAATTTTCTAATAGACTTTCTCTATTTGTTAAACTGTCATCAATCGTAGGTTTCTTTTCAAAATCGTTTTTTATAGATTTTATTTGTAAATCAACAGGAAGCCTAGCTTGTCTTCCATAAACTAGATAAAATGGGGTTTGTTTTGTAGAGTCTTGAACAGAGACACGGTATGAAAACAATACACTCTCAATGTATAGATCCCATGTGTTTTGCTTTTCATCAACATATTTTAAAATTTGACACTGAAGAGTTTGATTGAACCTTTCGTCTTGACCGTTGCTCTGAGGGTGGTAGGCACTTGTTACATTGCACTTTGTTCCCATCATTTTATTTAATTCATGGTTTACCTAAACAAAACAATAAAAATTCTTTATCTGAGTAGAAATGTTATGAGGAAATAGGTCTATTATAAAATGTGCCTGTAAAAAGTAATAAACAAGTATATCATAACCAAATAAATAAAAATTAGTTTATAAAAGAAAAAAAAAAAGTTTTTGCAAATTTTGGCATAAAACACTTTAGTTATGCAAAATATTAACAAAGAAAAAAATATTTTTATATATGGATTGCAGATGAGGATGTTTAGCCAATGTTTTTTTAACTTTCATTTCGTTCATCAACTTTAAATGAACAAGTTCTAAAGTTAGTCCAACTTAGTCTTTATTCACTCTTTACATCCAATTTTGATATATCAACTTTTCAAAATTTAGATTATAAAAGTTATAGAAAAATTCAAGTTTTAAAAAAAAGTAATAAAAATAAACAAATAAGCAAAAACAATTAAACAAACAAAATCCAACACAGTACCTCATTTACAAACTCTCTTCCTTGGTCACTTATCTGAACTTCAAAACAACCATGTCTTGTAAAGCATGTATACAAGAACTCTGCTACACTTGTAGCTGTTTTATCAGATAAGGAAGCAGCTTCAGGCCACTTGGAGAATAAACAGGTGGCTGTTATGATATATTTATTTCCCCTTTCTGTTAAAGGAAGAGGTCCAATTAAATCAATTCCAACAGTACTCCATACTTCATCTTTAACTTTAATAGGATGTAGTTCAGCTGAGTATTTTTCAAATGCTCTATAAAGTATATTATGAAGGAAATAATATAAATTATGCATATTTAAAGACTTTATACTATTTGAAAATAACACAATTATTTTTAATTTTTGTTTTAACTTAGATAATAATACCTGCAGTATTATAAATTAAAATTATCATTGTTATTATTGTTTTAAATAAATAATAAAAAATAAACTTTAGTGTATAAACCTGTTTGGTCTTTGACACTTATCACAATATTTACAAAAATTCTTAACATCATCTACCACCCCTTTCCAGTAATACCTCTCGGAGAGTTTTTCTAACGTTTTATCTCGATCAAAGTGTCCACCACCAAGAATTGCCGAATGACAGCCTTCGAGAATCATAGTTTTTTGACTTGTTAGAACTACTAGCAGATCCATGTTTCTTTTTTTATCGTAGTAAAAAAGTAAGCCATCCTTTACCAAAAATCTTTTGGACTTTCTTCTTAACCCATCTTTTCTAATCTTATCCATGCCATGAGGGTATAATCCTCTGACAATTAAATCAACAAGATTGTTGTATTCTTCGTCGTTCATATTTTAAATATGGACTCATGATTAATTTCTGTTTGTCACGCATTCAGCAGCAAATTTTCCTAAGAGCGGCAATTTTTCCTAGGAAATAATGCAGCTGAGCAGCAGATTTTCCTAGGAAATTATGCCGCAGCCGCAAAATTTCCTAGCAGCAAAATTTCCTGTGACACCGGGTCAAATCACAAGGCTTAAAAACTGTTAAGGGAAACTGTGAACTGACATCCTGGAGAAGTCTGAAGAGACCCTGTCATGTTAAAATTTTAACGTTAAAATTTTATTGCGCAGTAAAATTTTAACGATTAAATTTTACTGCGCTCGTTATTATTTTACTGTCATCAATTAAAGCCGAAATATTAAAGTTTGTGGGTTGGGCGAATAAAAATGTAGTGTTAGGAGTTGCTAATTGTAGGATTATGTATGAGGAGAAAAGAGAAAGCATATGATTTATTAAATTAAGGTTACTTCAGTTTTCTTTCTATGAAACTTTTATTACGTACTCGCACCCTATAAAATTGACAATTAATACCAACTTCATGTCCCCTGGAAACCCCTTTAGGGGTAAATAGTTATGGGTACAAGGTTCACCACAAGAAATTTCAAAATCAAAAATTGACCGTCCGAGCGAGATATTCACATTCAAAGTTTTCGGTCCATAAATCTCATTTTCGCCAAATAGATGTTGTCAAAACTTAACTTTTTTTTTTTTTTTTTTTCTATATTGAGAAGCTATTCTCAACATTGGCACCACAATCATGTACTTGGCAGAGTGGATATACTAGGGTGTAAGTTTTAACAATATCATGTATTTTAAGGCAAAATGTAAAACAGACAATTAAAGGTAACGAAGGGAATTTTATTCTGGTCAATTCATTTCAGCATGTATAAAGAACAAATTCTGATGCTACAGTTTCTGTCATTCCACAAAAAATCACATAAGTTTACCGTTTAAGTCCACAACACATTCCAAAAGTTGAAGATTGTAATCAGGATTAGTTTGGTCCCTTTTGAATCGCTGCCAATAATTAAAAAAGTTGGAATGCATTGCCTCGGCTGTTTGTTCACTAAAGAGAAAAGTTATTTCTAGAAATGAACTGAGGAACATGGTGGCAAAGACCATGAACTTTTGGTGTCACAGTTATTGGAAGTTTCAGGTACAAAGATTTGAATGTCTCAATCTTCTGACTGTAGTTGGCTTCCAAATGGTTTCCAAAACAGGCTGATGCAACAGCATGAAGTGTTTAAAATGCGACAGTGAACTTTGCTACTTCTTGAGCTTTGTCTATTGGTGCAAGAGACTCCAACTGAGCAAAATTTTTCAAATGCTTCTTGCATTCATTTACATTTAACTGACCACCATGGTATGGTTGCATGGTAATGTGCAGCTTTGAAGGCCACTGTTTAGCACCTATCCACACTTGAAGCAATCTCTTGAACATGTGGTTTATAACTCCTAACATGAGATGCAGTTCCATGGGTGGAACCAGATCAAGAATCAATGATGATTCATGTCCTGGAATGATTGGTGTGTGAACAGCAATTTTGAACTTTCGGACAAGTTTGAATTAACATGACGCAATATTTCATATTGCATCCTGTTAATTCAAAAGCTTTTAAGCACTCCTTGATGGAGCCTATTGTTCGGAGAGTACCAACATTGGCAAAATCTGTTGATGCAATTTGACAATACCAGCAAAGATGTCCACTAGATTGTGGCTGGATTCCACAGATGATGTTGATAATCTTCAGGCCACAAGAAACAATAAAAGGTACCTTGTCAACATGAAGAAGACCGAAGACTTTTATGATATTTTCATAAGTTCCTGGAACCTCTTCAGCTACTGCCGCCAGCAGATGTCTTCTCAGTTCAGTATCTTTAGAGGCTTGATGAGTGAGAGCCCTGAAGCTTTTTTGAGTTGGATAAGTCACTCATGGGATGACTCCTAGAGTGACTTTATGATATGATCCACCACCATCCATTCCAATCTTTAGAAAGTAGTTGGTCTGCAAATCTCTTGCTTTCACACTTTTGTGCAAGTTGCTAAGGACTTTTGTAGTGACAAACATTCTTTGTCTATTTTTTGCCAGTCCTATCAGTGATTTGTGAAGTGGTAAAAAAATCTTGTAAAACTCGACCAACAGCTGCAATACTTTTTTCAAAACTGGGCTCAACGACTTTGCCTGTTAAAGATTTAATGTTGATACCAACTCATTTTTGTGTTAGAAAGACCAGTATTCAACTGCACCTGAACAAGGTTATCTGTTTTAAGCTGTGGTCCTTGTAAAAGGTCTTACTAAGAGGGAATCAAAATTAAACAATGTAGGATACTCTGCACTAGCACCATTGTCAAGTTTTTCAACTTTTTTTCTGCAACCACGACAGACACCTGTAGGTACCCTTAGATTAGATCGCTGATGCCAATGTCTTTGTTTACAACTAAATACACTCTTCCCATTACGAATGCAGTAAGTTGTCTGTCCGCTTTCTAAAGGCACAAAAAACACCGTCTCTTTGCAGTCCCCATGAGTTTAGCTATTGTTTGGCATTTTAGCTTTGAAATTTTGAAATTAGAGAACCAAAAATGCACGAACGAAAGTTAACCTATGAAGAAGTATTTAAAAGAGAAAGAATACCCTTTCCTGGAAAATGATGACATATCTTTTCCTGGAAACAAGAGTTGTGAAAAAAAATTGTAATCTGCCAGACAACAAAATATAAAACCAAAAATACGTGAGAGAAAGACTTTGTAATGCAATTAACAAAAAAGGAGACGATTTTTAAATATCCTTTTGTTACCTTTACTTGTCTGTTTCATGTTTTGCCTTAAAATACATGATATTGTTAAAACTTACACCCTATTATATCCACTCTGCCAAGTACATGATTGTGGTGCCAATGTTGAGAATAGTTGCTGTTTCTATTAGCAGCAATAAATAGCTTCTCAATATAGAAAAAAAAAACAAAAAAATAAGTTAAGTCTTGACAACATCTACCAAAAACTTTGAATGTGAATATCTCGCACGGACGGTCATTTTTGATTTTGAAATTTCTTGTGGTGAAACTTGTACCCATATTCTATTTATCCCTAAAGGGGTTTGCAGGGGACATGAAGTTGGTATTAATTGTCATTTTTACAGGGTGTTTAATGCATACATTAAATGATTGGTTACTTTCCAGGCTAGATTTACATTCACTTTTTTATGTAAAGTTATGCATTTTCGCTTATTCATAGCATTAGTAAGCTTACCTTTAGGAAAACATATCAAATAAGTTTACTAATAACTGAAGACCATAAATAATTGAGGTATATATCTGACGAATAGGTTCAGATATACTTACAACAGGACTGCATATACTTGTAAAACAACATGAAAACAAGTGGAACCAACAACATTTTAGCTCAGTATAAATTTTTCTCAATTTAATGTTTTTAGTCATAGTACAACATTAAAATGATTATCTTTTTTATTGCATGTTATATGTGTGGGGCGTTGTTGAGAGAGATGTTAACAAACACCCACAACACCAAAGATTCTCTGAAATGAATCAATTGTCCGAGTAACGGACAACATAAATGTGAGCCATCTCAAGCGCGCTTGCAGTCAGTTTAGGTCATGAATCAAAACTGCTATTGAAGTAGAGGGGGATTTCAATTAATGAAATTATTAAACAATAGTTATCTTATATTATTTATATAATTGATTTTGATTAAAAATATTTTCTGTTTGACTCTTTATCATTTACAAAAAGTTAAAAATATGTTCTCAAATAGCTGATGCACCCTGTATATTATGGAGCTTATAGAGTAGGCGAGGCAAAAAATGGCGATATCGGAAAAAATACTAAAAAATACATAAATTTAAAGCTGGCGAATGAAGTACCAAGGAATTGAATGAAACCAGATCTTAACAAAGATTTTTATTTCAGCTTTTTTGTATTTCGCTATACTTTTTTTAGTCATTTTAAGATTTTCCTTACAGATTTATTTTATCATTGACAGACTTTGTTTACACGAAAAAAGTTCCCGAATTTACAAATGTTCGTCCTGAAAAAATGATAAAAGTCTGTTTGTACTGACAACTAATTTCCTTTATCTCGGTGTAATTTGTTTAGTAATTAGTCAACACGTGAAGTACTCATGTAGTTTAAGGCCAGTCTCCGTAAATTTCGGGTTTGTTTCGTTTATCTGAGGGTGACGTAAAATTGTGCCGTTCAGATCCCGCGGGATTTTTCTAAACGCTTATAATAAAGCGTTAACTAAAAAAGTCCGACAAGAGAGTTTTCTAATTTTTTAAGTATATATCATGAGTTCATAACATGTTATGAATTAGTATATAATATAATGATTTATAACAAACCACATTATTTACTATTCAAATCTTGAATACTTATTATTTGCAATAGATTTTTTAAATTGGATGTAAATTGTGTTAGTGTATTTTACTAAATTAGTGCTCAATGTTCAAAACAGAACATAGAAAATAGAAAGTGCTCAATGTTCTTAGAGAACAAGAAAATAGAAAAACTTCTTGACGATTCTGAAAAAAGAGAAAATGGCAGCAAGTATGTATATATATATATATATATATATATATATATATATATATATATATATATATATATATATATATATATATATATAAATATCTAGATAATCTAGATAATATCTAAACAAACAAAAAGTTAATAAATCAATTGACTTGATGATTATTGTTAAAACAAAATGAATAAAAATTTATATATTAAATAATGATAATCAATACAAATCATATCCTATTTAACAAAACTTTATTACTAGAATATAAACTATCAGAATATAATATCACAAAGGATGTTTTTAAAACCAATCTCAAAGGTTTTTCAATTCATTTTGATGTATATAAACATTCAACAATTGCCATAATCTTTAAACTTATTTAGCTGCTTTTAATAAATTTATGTAAATTACTTGTTAATTCAACTAATGACCATGCATTTGTTCTCATTGATTTATAATGTATTTCGAATAATAATAATTTTACTACAAAAGAATTTAATAAATCTACTTTTATTTCTTCCAAACAAATTGGTTAAATTCGTTGTGTCAACAGTCTACTAAAGACTACTGCTGATTTTATTAATTTATTTATCTTCAATCTAGATCTTTTTCTTTCTCGCAATATTTTCATTCTTGTTAAATAAACATTTTCTTTTTCTTTATTTTCTCCAGTTTTATCTATCTTTACTATGCAAATTAAACATGCTATCAGTCAAATTTCAATGTGTTGTATTTAAGCAGGATCCATCCTCCTATAATAAAATAAATCACATTTCTATATAATTATAAAATATACTTGTAAGTAATTTTTTTTTAGTCACATAGTAAGCATTGTAAAATAGTAATTGATTTCTTTGACCAGGAAGTTCCATCAACTACATTAAAAAATAAAAAAAATCATGAAAAGTACTCAAAAGAGACTATGCTGTCAAAATATATTTGGCAACTAAAAGAAAAAAAATATTAACTTTAAATTAAACTGGTCTATTCTAAAAACTGCGCCTACCTATAATAACATATCTCAAAAATGTATGTTTTGTTAACAAAAAAGTTTGAAATTATTACTTATTTAGATCAAGAAAATTTACTAAATAAAAAAAACTGAACTTATTTCTAAGTGCAGACATAAAAATAAGTACCTTTTAAAAAATTATAAAAACAAATGAGCAAACTTATTAACCAAATTTACTTAATTCTAAATACCAATTAAAAATAATAAATTGTATTAACACTATATATACATATAAATATGTATATTTATATGTATATATGGTGACCACACGCTCTGTTTTGTTTATTACGAATAACTTCTACCGACAGAAACCATTCTGTTTATGCGGTCATCAAAAAGCCTTTCAAAACAAAATCGCTAAGTATTACCGAGTTCTCGACACTTCATTGTACGTCGTTGAAAGAAATTATTAAATGTCGGATTTTCTACCCTACCTTCTGAATCAAAGTATGAAAAAACAATATAATTCAATATCAATGTCTTTTAGCTTGTAGATAACTAGAAAAGTTGTGCTTAACAATTTAAACCCTTATTTTTTGAAACATTCATCTTTAAGTTTAAGGTCAATATGCGTCATCCACCATATTTTTGTCAATATTTTTTTCAACTTAGCCCAACTTTTGCTAAGTATTATTCAGCTTAGAAAACAAAATTTCAAAAACAGTTTTTTTTAAAAAGGAGTTGTAGAAGGTAGGACGAACTACCATAAAAATTTGGACTGGCCTTAAATCACCTGAGTAGTTACTTTATCCTGAACAGTCTTGTTAAACAAATGCTATAAAAGTTTAAACTAATATCACGTGATAAGAGTTTCTGTTTAAAGTCCGTCGGCAGCCAGATATAGATTTTTTCAATAGATTTTTTGTTGACGGCGGAAAATTTAGAATTAGCCGGAAACTCGCACGGTTCACTGAATTCTGCGGCCTCTTTGATGTAAAACAATAAGTTGCACGTCCATCTCTTATATGTATTCCGGTTGGTTATTTTTCCGTTATGAAAATTTTCCATTCTGACACTTTTATGTTCCGAGTTGTTATTACAATCCAAAAAGATGTATGTAATGCAACAGCACTAATACAAATATTTATTGTTACGTAAAACCTTTTGATTGTCAAAAAACTAACCTTCTGAAAGGGAGGCATTAATGCAGCAGAATTTTCGCTTTTATATCAGAAAGACAAAATAACTGACGCCATCACGCTACCAATTACTATTAACGAAAAATGGTTTATTAACGCGATGTTACTAGTAACGAAAAATGGTTTATTAACGCGATGTGACAATCAAACGAAGGACTTTTGAGCCTACCCAAAGTTAAATTTTTTAAAGTTACCTAAGTCAGATCTTTATCTGCTGCTTAACGTAAAAAAAAGGCTGGTCATATTTTCTTAAAAAAAACACGAAATAAAATACTTTTTGTAATCATTAGGACAAGTGACTTATGTCATAATGTTGCTTTAGTTAGCAATCAAAAGCGGATATGATTTATATCGAGTTTGTTTTGTATTTACTTTTATTGATTATTGACAACCTGATGTAGATTTCCGAATTCTCGGTAAAATCTATGGGCGTGGTCGAAGAAGAAAACACGGAAGTATGATGTTCTAACTACCTCAACTTTCTAAAATTGTTGATAAGAGGTTTATTATTTGTGAAAAACTTAAATCTGATATGAACGACAGTGAAATCACTGGTGAAAGTTCTCATAAAAAAAAAAAAATCAACCAATCCTGTCAGTTTAATGGAAGAAAAGGTATTACATGTAGGATATTTACATATGCTACAGTAAATAAGTATAACCAGCTAATGTGTATATTTCCTGAAAAGTTTATATATATTAATTGTATGTGTTTATATATATATATATATATATACATATATATATATATATATATATATATATATATATATATATATATATATATATATATATATATATATATATATATATATATATCTGTGTGTGTGTGTCTGTGTGTGTATATATATATATTCTTTTTTCTTTAATGACTTTTAGATATAATGGTTTATAAAGATGCTTTCACTTCAATGGCAAAGTTAGTCTGTCAATTTTTAAATTTTTTAAAATAAAAGCTATAATATATGTAACAAAGCTATAATATATATAATATATATAACAAAGCTATAATATATATAATAAAGCTATAATATATATATAATAAAGCTATAATATATATAATAAATAAGCTTCAAATGTTTCAAAATGGAACTATCCTTACTTATTGTACTGTCATGTTATATAAAGTATAACTACTTAAAATCTGCATATTGTCAAATGCTTGATTTGACATGAAACACTTTTATATATTTAAATGTTAGTTAATTGATATTAAGGCTTACATTTTTACAAAATTGATTAAAAAGATAGAACTTTTGTATTGATAGTTTTAGCCTATAATAAAATTAAAATCTTGTTAAATGTTTCTAAGTACCATTAAGAATTTACATTTTACCAAACTGTTGTAGATATGTAGAACTTATCTTTTATAATTGTATTAAAAAAATATTTTGTGCAAAAAAATTTTACAAAAACAGTTTTCACTTTTACTTTTTACCACTCTCCTGCATTATTATTTGTAGTGCCCTAAAAAAACCTAATATTATGAAATTTGTGTACAACCATACACCTTTTTTGTGATATTAGTTTTAGGTTACACAAACTATCAAGTATAATAAAAAGATTAATTAGCTTATGAAAGAATTATTTTTTAGTGTTGAAAACAATTCACCTCCTTGCAATCTATTAAAAGTAAGCTTATAACTTTATTTTCGTTTTGTTACTATTTATGTTTGGTGTTTATTTGTTTTTATTCCTCTATCATTTGTATGCATTATATTATTAAATATGTATTTATAAATTAGTCTTTGTATTATGTTTTCTTATATGTTTTTTTTTTTGGTTCTGTTCATTTAAAACATTGTTGATATAGAAAGAAGATGAGGAGGATGACTATCATACAAGAACAAGTCAAATTATATATCCTCGCAACTATGAAACTCAACCTGAATTAGATCCACAAAAAGTATATGAGTGTGTTGTGTGTGTGTTTATGTATGTATGTATGTATGTATGTATGTATGTATGTATGTATGTATGTATGTATGTATGTATGTATGTATGTATGTATGTATGTATGTATGTATGTATGTATGTATGTATGTATGTATGTATGTATGTATGTATGTATGTATGTATGTATGTATGTATGCATGTATGCATGCATGTATGCATGTATGCATGCATGTATGCATGTATGCATGTATGCATGCATGTATGCATGTATGCATGCATGCATGTATTATTGCTTTGTATTTATAAACAAAATATATACAATTATATAGCATCTTAAGATTATAGTTAGGTGTATTTAATATCTTTTAAGAAACCTTTCCCATTTTAGTTTTAGTTTTAGTAGTTGGTTTTTAGTAGTTTGAGTAGTTTATTCTCAAACTTTAAAACTTTTTACTTCAAAAAGTTGAATATATATTTTTAATTTAGCTATATCTAAAAAAAATTAATCCATTAAGCTTTTTTTTTTTATTGAATTTTATTTTTTACATGCTAGTGTATACACTGCATTGCTGCTGCTGCTGCCAGACGAGCTGTTAGTGAAAGTAAATCTTATACTGCATCTGTTTCTCCATCTTCATTGTATGCTTCATCTCCTCCAAGATTGTTTCAGGTAATTTTGATTAAAATAAATTCTATTGTAACAATTCTTAATCCTTTTTTTGTAGCTAAAAAGAATGTTTATAAAAATAATATATTTAAATTTTTTGAATATGATATAAAAAAAGTTAAAAAATTTTTAAAATTAGAAAACTTTTCAGTTTTTAAATTAGGTTCCCTGGTTTTAATTGATCAGTTGATTGTTTATTATAGACTAGTGAGGTACCATCAATGGTTTCACGTGAAATTAGACCCCGAACTACGTATGTAAATTATAATTCAGATAATCTGAAAATCACAAATGTTCGATCATACTCTTGTGTAGTTTCTTCACAACCTTATATGGTTATTAATCCAAGGTATAAATAAAAACTATTTATGAACTTTTCCTAAATAAAGCTAATGATGTTTCAATAAATTGTTTCATGTTTTTGAGTAAAAAATGGTGGTATTAATAATTGCTTTATATTTTTCTTTGGTAAATCTTAAGTTTCGAACTTCTTAGCTAATATCTCTTTAGAATTTTGTGGAAACTGTTTTTCAAACAACTGCATTATCATCTTTAGCCCTGTTTATGCTATCATCAATCCATCAGAGAGAAGTTCACCACTTCCTGTTTACCCTGTAGCAGTTAAACCAAATCGGTAAATTAAAATATTGTTGTATTTTTTTTTTTAAACAACTTATTATTAGTAAAGATATTAAAATACCATCTAACATTTTTATTTTCTGTTACAGTTCACCTGTTTCTCAGAGACTTTCAAAACGTCGTAGTCATCAATGCTCATTCAGTGGTTGTGATAAAGTTTATACTAAATCTTCACACCTAAAGGCACATATGCGTACACACACCGGTGAAAAACCATATAAATGTTCATGGGAGGGTTGTACTTGGAAATTTGCCAGATCAGATGAGCTGACAAGGCATTACCGCAAACATACAGGAATGCGACCTTTTAAGTGTACAAGATGTGAGCGCTCATTTTCACGATCTGATCATTTGTCACTTCATATGAAAAGACATGCTGGAGAAACTAAGACTTTGCAGTATGATCTCTCAAACCCAAACTAGGTTTTTAAGTGTTTTACTTAAATGTTGTAAGATAGAATCTAATCTAATGCGGTTGTTTCTTTTAAAAAATAATGTCCTGAAAAAAGCAATACTTTTTGATGTTTCTTAAAACATCTCCATGCTAATGGTAATAGTTTTTTTCAGTTTGAGGATTGTTGTAATTATGCTATGAATTTTTATGAAACTTGCAATTGTTTATAAATGTTTTATACTTCTAAGATAGTTCTCATATTTTGCATTTAAAAATCCCCTCATTTTGTTGTTAACTCTAAGAAAATAAATATTTAAAAGGTAGCAAACATTTGTCTTTCAAATGTTCGTCTGAACAGTTTTTGTTTAATGATATTTAAGAACAAGTATTTACACATCACTTTATTATTCTGTTTTATTTTATTATATATATATATATATATATATATATATATATATATATATATATATATATATATATATATATATATATGTGTGTGTTTGTATGTATGTATTTATGTATGTATGTATGTATGTATGTATGTATGTATGTATGTATGTATGTATGTATGTATGTATGTATGTATGTATGTATGTATGTATGTATGTATGTATGTGTGTGTGTCTATATATATATATATATATACATTTTTGTTTGACAGTATTTAACTGTAAAATTACACATATGTAGATAAACTTTTAGATTTACAAAATGTTTATCATGTAAAAAAAGATGTATTTATTTTACAGTTTATAGCAAATGTCCTAATTGCACAATTTCTCTGTTAAGAAATAAAAATGTTTAAATTTGTGTTGAAAAATTTTTTCATGCCATTCCAAAAGTATCTGCACATTCACTGGAAATATTTTTTGTAACGTTTGAATAAAATGTTGTCATATGTTTAAATAAAAACATGTTCCTTCCATCGAATTTTAAACAAAAAGTTGGCAAATTTCATAAACTATATGAGAATATTCCTTCTCTTCCCTTCCCTTCCCTCCCCCCCCCCCCCCCCCCTTATTTTAGGGTAATGCTCTTCTCTCAGTGTTTGAAAGAAACTTGCTCAGTTATTCAAAGAAAATGTGTAGTTTTGGGGTTGGAGTAATTTTACCAAAACCTAAAAAAGATATTTTGACCGACTGAATCCTTCCTCTTTTCTATCAGTATTTTCCAGTTCCTAATGTTGGTGCATGAAGAAACGTTTTGGATGTTAATACCTCTCTTTATGCCTAAACTATTCATTCAGGTCGAAAAATAATATTAGTTTAGTAAACCGTCATATCGTGGTAACATTATTTTTAAAATAACTTTACATACTTTTCTTTAGATTACTTTTAAGCCGCAGTCGTCAGAACATTTGTGAGAACATTTTGATTTACGAATTATATTAAAAATTTGCTATTGCTAAGGATTCTAGTTATATATTATAAAAAAGAAAAAATGAATTAGAAGTAGATGTTTTAGGAATCTATAAATACTTCTAATGAGTCATTCTAAACTCAAAATAGAATTTGAGCTAATTTTTTATCTGCAATTTTTTTTCTCAATTTTTTTTTTTAACGTTCATTTTGATATTTTGATAGACAATTGTTTTGCAAAAGAGATATTTTGATAGACAATTGTTTTTCAAAAGAGATATTGGCAAGGTGAGGAGAACTTATTTCATTGAAACATAAATTTTTAATTAAATTAAAAATCTCAAAAATAATTTTAACATTTTAAAAATTATTTATGTCTAATTTTTGCTTTTATCTAAATGCCTACAAATAAACTTTTGTTTGTTGTAGGTGATTGTGATAATAGATCGAGAAGAGCAACTTAACAAAAATTAAAGAAGTTCATGAGGGTCTAGGGAATTCATAGAAAGCTGTTGCATTAGCCAGCCACATTGGCATTAGTGCTGTTAGAAAGCAAATATCTAAATATAATATGCAATAAAAAAGATAATCATTTTAATGTTGTACTATGACTAAAAACATTAAATTGAGAAAAATTTATACTGAGCTAAAATGTTGTTGGTTCCACTTGTTTTCATGTTGTTTTACAAGTATATGCAGTCCTGTTGTAAGTATATCTGAACCTATTCGTCAGATATATACCTCAATTATTTATGGATGGTCTTCAGTTATTAGTAAACTTATTTGATATGTTTTCCTAAAGGTAAGCTTACTAATGCTATGAATAAGCGAAAATGCATAACTTTACATAAAAAAGTGAATGTAAATCTAGCCTGGAAAGTAACCAATCATTTAATGTATGCATTAAACACCCTGTAAAAATGACAATTAATACCAACTTCATGTCCCCTGCAAACCCCTTTAGGGATAAATAGAATATGGGTACAAGTTTCACCACAAGAAATTTCAAAATCAAAAATGACCGTCCGTGCGAGATATTCACATTCAAAGTTTTTGGTAGATGTTGTCAAGACTTAACTTATTTTTTTGTTTTTTTTTTCTATATTGAGAAGCTATTTATTGCTGCTAATAGAAACAGCAACTATTCTCAACATTGGCACCACAATCATGTACTTGGCAGAGTGGATATAATAGGGTGTAAGTTTTAACAATATCATGTATTTTAAGGCAAAACATGAAACAGACAAGTAAAGGTAACAAAAGGATATTTAAAAATCGTCTCCTTTTTTGTTAATTGCATTACAAAGTCTTTCTCTCACGTATTTTTGGTTTTATATTTTGTTGTCTGGCAGATTACAATTTTTTTTCACAACTCTTGTTTCCAGGAAAAGATATGTCATCATTTTCCAGGAAAGGGTATTCTTTCTCTTTTAAATACTTCTTCATAGGTTAACTTTCGTTCGTGCATTTTTGGTTCTCTAATTTCAAAATTTCAAAGCTAAAATGCCAAACAATAGCTAAACTCATGGGGACTGCAAAGAGACGGTGTTTTTTGTGCCTTTAGAAAGCGGACAGACAACTTACTGCATTCGTAATGGGAAGAGTGTATTTAGTTGTAAACAAAGACATTGGCATCAGCGATCTAATCTAAGGGTACCTACAGGTGTCTGTCGTGGTTGCAGAAAAAAAGTTGAAAAACTTGACAATGGTGCTAGTGCAGAGTATCCTACATTGTTTAATTTTGATTCCCTCTTAGTAAGACCTTTTACAAGGACCACAGCTTAAAACAGATAACCTTGTTCAGGTGCAGTTGAATACTGGTCTTTCTAACACAAAAATGAGTTGGTATCAACATTAAATCTTTAACAGGCAAAGTCGTTGAGCCCAGTTTTGAAAAAAGTATTGCAGCTGTTGGTCGAGTTTTACAAGATTTTTTTACCACTTCACAAATCACTGATAGGACTGGCAAAAAATAGACAAAGAATGTTTGTCACTACAAAAGTCCTTAGCAACTTGCACAAAAGTGTGAAAGCAAGAGATTTGCAGACCAACTACTTTCTAAAGATTGGAATGGATGGTGGTGGATCATATCATAAAGTCACTCTAGGAGTCATCCCATGAGTGACTTATCCAACTCAAAAAAGCTTCAGGGCTCTCACTCATCAAGCCTCTAAAGATACTGAACTGAGAAGACATCTGCTGGCGGCAGTAGCTGAAGAGGTTCCAGGAACTTATGAAAATATCATAAAAGTCTTCGGTCTTCTTCATGTTGACAAGGTACCTTTTATTGTTTCTTGTGGCCTGAAGATTATCAACATCATCTGTGGAATCCAGCCACAATCTAGTGGACATCTTTGCTGGTATTGTCAAATTGCATCAACAGATTTTGCCAATGTTGGTACTCTCCGAACAATAGGCTCCATCAAGGAGTGCTTAAAAGCTTTTGAATTAACAGGATGCAATATGAAATATTGCGTCATGTTAATTCAAACTTGTCCGAAAGTTCAAAATTGCTGTTCACACACCAATCATTCCAGGACATGAATCATCATTGATTCTTGATCTGGTTCCACCCATGGAACTGCATCTCATGTTAGGAGTTATAAACCACATGTTCAAGAGATTGCTTCAAGTGTGGATAGGTGCTAAACAGTGGCCTTCAAAGCTGCACATTACCATGCAACCATACCATGGTGGTCAGTTAAATGTAAATGAATGCAAGAAGCATTTGAAAAATTTTGCTCAGTTGGAGTCTCTTGCACCAATAGACAAAGCTCAAGAAGTAGCAAAGTTCACTGTCGCATTTTAAACACTTCATGCTGTTGCATCAGCCTGTTTTGGAAACCATTTGGAAGCCAACTACAGTCAGAAGATTGAGACATTCAAATCTTTGTACCTGAAACTTCCAATAACTGTGACACCAAAAGTTCATGGTCTTTGCCACCATGTTCCTCAGTTCATTTCTAGAAATAACTTTTCTCTTTAGTGAACAAACAGCCGAGGCAATGCATTCCAACTTTTTTAATTATTGGCAGCGATTCAAAAGGGACCAAACTAATCCTGATTACAATCTTCAACTTTTGGAATGTGTTGTGGACTTAAACGGTAAACTTATGTGATTTTTTGTGGAATGACAGAAACTGTAGCATCAGAATTTGTTCTTTATACATGCTGAAATGAATTGACCAGAATAAAATTCCCTTCGTTACCTTTAATTGTCTGTTTTACATTTTGCCTTAAAATACATGATATTGTTAAAACTTACACCCTAGTATATCCACTCTGCCAAGTACATGATTGTGGTGCCAATGTTGAGAATAGCTTCTCAATATAGAAAAAAAAAAAAAAAAAAAGTTAAGTTTTGACAACATCTATTTGGCGAAAATGAGATTTATGGACCGAAAACTTTGAATGTGAATATCTCGCTCGGACGGTCAATTTTTGATTTTGAAATTTCTTGTGGTGAACCTTGTACCCATAACTATTTACCCCTAAAGGGGTTTCCAGGGGACATGAAGTTGGTATTAATTGTCAATTTTACAGGGTGTTTATGGCGATGAAGTGGGGAATAAGACTTATTTATCGAGCTGTTGAAAAACCATCTAGAAATGGAGTTGTTGAAAGAGTTCATCGGACGGTAAAAAGAACAAATGCGAGAGCAAAATGTGGTATACCCATGTCTGTATTCTTAATCAACAGCGTTCCATCAAAACACAGCACAACTTTTGAAATCTTTTGCCAAAAGTACAAACGCATACATACATACATACATACATACATACATACATACATACATACATACATACATACATACATACATACATACATACATACATACATACATACATACATACATACATACATACATACATACATACATACATACATACATACATACATACATACATACATACATACATACATACATACATACATACATACATACATACATACATACATACATACATACATACATACATACATACATACATACATACATACATACATACATACATACATACATACATACATACATACATACATACATACATACATACATACATACATACATACATACATACATACATACATACATACATACATACATACATACATACATACATACATACATACATACATTTGTGTTGATTCAACTTTATCGATTCCTGGAATCGATAAAGTTGAATCAACACAAAAACCCCTGACTAAGTTTCAAGAATGGAAAGTTGGCGATAAAGTGTGGGTGAAGCCCAAGCATATGACGCCGTGTACACAGCGATGGTTAAAAGGAAGTATAGTGGCACTGCGTAATGGTTTGACGGCTGAAGTTGAAGTTAATGGGCATGCGTTGCCACGACACTTTTTTCATCTGCAGCATCGTTGTGGGGACAAGAGAGGAGACATAACAACTGATGACGATTAGGATCTGAAGCTAATTAAACCTCCCGAAACGAACTTAGAACGCGTTGTAATCGAAGATCCAAGTTCTCAATTAAATCCCCTGGACGATGGTGAAGTTGACAATAGTGCGGACCACGCTGGTCAAAACTATCCAACAAATTGTGAAATAGACACACCCTGTTCGATTCACTCGCTATGGGAGAAGAGTGCTTCCTAACCGAAAGTATCACGATTATGTATGAGCTCTTGATGAGCTGGCGGACATGTTGTGATTTTAATATTGCGAGGAAGCTAAACCTAACTAACCAAGATGCTATTCATAACAATCAAAACACCCAAAATCAACCATTAATATTTTACACGCTATCTAACGAAAATGAAAAGACGCCAACGCCCAAAAACAAAGCAACAAATATAAAAACGAGAAACCCGAAGAGAAAAGGGGGGCAAGAGAATTGGCAAGCGAAAGGGAAGAAGTGGAGAGAAGAGGAGAAATAACCTAAGAGATAGGTTACGAAAAGGCTTTGAGAAAGTTAAGAAAATTGTTTAAAAAAGGGAAGACAAGTTATAGACATAAAGGATATATGGGTGGGCATTTAGGGTAGGGAAATTTATAGTTGGTTACATGATAAACGATAAAAGAAGGAACAGAAGAATTAGTAAGAAACAGTTTTTTTTATATAGTTTAAAGTGGAGAATATATTATTTGTTAATAACGAAAAAAGATTTGTTATTCATAAAGAAAAGTAAGCGCCCCTTATAACACAAGTCAGAGTGCTACCATTACACAGAACCAAAGAGGCATCCCTACATCTATACACTCTATCCTCCGTAAATACAAATCATTAAACCCCATTCCTCGTAAAGAAACCCCGACTCACAATATTTACACGATAAATAATAAATTTACTCAAAAAAGACCCGCCTCACAATATGCGTCAATGTGCCAATAATTAGCTTTGGTAATTATTGACAAGATTCACACGCTGCATAATTTTATTATTATAACGGTTTTTATAACGATTATTAATTATTGACAAGAGTCACAAGCTGTATGTTTAAATGCTATATATAGCGAACAATTTTTTTTGTGAAGGCGTCGAGGTTGTTGACAAATAATAATATATTAGAAACAAAAAATGGCTTTTAAATGCGTTCAACAACAACTACATAATGCATGTGGTTAAGTTTGATGGTTATTCACAAGAACTATCCAAAAAGTTTTATTATTTTTAGATGAAAATCCATTACAAAAATTTGAATCTTATTTACAGGGTCTGTGGATATTTGGTTGGAAAAAAAAAAGTATCCTATTGGAATAAACCAAAAAAATAACATTGAAATATGTATTCCATGTCATGTTGTCAGATTTAGAATGTACACTCATCTAAAACTTTTCAAAACGTTATGATACTATAAAGAATGTGACCAAAAGAATGAAATCAACAACTCTTCTGTTAAATATGAAATGGAAAACTCATTGTGATGAATGCTATTGTTGTCAGCAGATAGAAAAATTCAGTAAAAGTTTAAATGTTACTAAATCACTAAAACAAAAAAAAAAAGCTTATTGGTTGCCCTGGCATTGGTAAAAAAGTGTGGTCATCTTCTATGATTGCTACCATTAAAAAAAGCATTGTGACAGCACATCACTTGGAAGTAGATATTGAAGAACTAAAAAAAGAAATTAATCCTCATTTACAGCTTTACCAGTGTAATTTTTGTGGTAAAATACCAAAACAACCAGCAACTCTAAAAAAATGTGAACATTTATTTTGTTTTTTCTGTCTTGTGGAAAATATAAAGGTTAACCAACTCAATGAAACATTATGTCCAAAATATAAACAGCTGATTTTGCCTGAAGATTTGATTTCCAGTATTAAAACAAATTCTCTTTTAATTATTTTGGCTGTTGCATTTATATGTAAAAAAATGTTTAATTCAATCAAAGAATAGGATTTATATATTAATCATAAGTGCATCTGCCTTGATAAATCAATAATAGCACAATCAGCCCCTTCATTATCATCATCATCATCATCATCATCATCATCATCATCATCATCATCATCATCATCATCATCATCATCATCATCATCATCATCATCATCATCATCATCATCATCATCATCATCATCATCATCATCATCATCATCATCATCATCAATTATTCAACAACATTTCTAATTTTAACTAAGGCTTTTAATAAGCATTTATTGTCAATAAAACAGCTGTATTATCTAATTAGATGTAGTTATATTCTCAATAACTGTCTCTACATTACCAAACTAGAAACCAAGATTGCTGTGGCAAAGGCGTAACTATGATGAGGGAAACACACACATAGCCTTGTCAAAACCAATTCATGAAAAAAAAAAAGTTTTTTGTCGCAGTTTGATATTATTTATCTTCTCAATTGCCATTAATGTTAGTATATATTATGATGAATTGGTAATTTATTTGCTTCAGCAGAGGCTTAAACAAACCAATAGCAGGAAACTCCTTACTCTTCCAGGTTTTTTTGCAATCCCCCCTTCCTTTTGCTTCATATTCATGAACAAGATTTTTAAATGAAATTTCGTGTAAGCGTGTCAAATTATACTACAATTATGAAAAACAAAACAAAAATTCCCTTTTGGGAGTAATTACTCAAAATTTTGCTAAAAGAATGGAAATGATTGGCTCAAAAGTAATTGCACAAACTAAACTCTAACAATGTTGATATAACTTAGACTATTTTAACTTCTTTTTCTGAAGGCAGATTTTTATAAAAACATTCAATGATCAATAATTTGTAATGGGACATAATAAATATTTAAGCGAGGCAGTAAAAAAGTTGATTGTACAAGCATCTAATAACGTTAAGACTGTGCGACAAATTTCAATAGATATGAATATTCCACGATCAACAGTTGGTTATACATTAAAAGTTTTTCAACAACGGAGTCACTTCCAAGTATCAACAAAGTCAGGACGCCCGAAATCAACAACTTTTCGCCAAGATAATGTTGTAGTAAGATCGTCAAAGGCAGATCCGCGCAAGAGTGCTAAAGAAATTCATAGTGTGAGGACAGTGGGTTTTTTTTTTTTTTTTTTTTTAATTATTTTGTTGTTATATTATGTTTTCTTCTTTTGCAGTAAAGGCGAAGGGGAATGGGAAGGGGAAGGGGAAGTTTGGGTTTAGTGTTATTGTTTGGATTAGGTATATGGAGGTTGGGAACTAGGTTGATGGTCTGGGAAGTACTTGGTTAGGTAAGGGCGAGGTTTGAGAATAGTTTGGTAAGGAATGGGCAAGGTCTAATCGAAAAGGCTTAACTTACATTCGCCGTCCTCAGTATATTCTATACTACAAAACTCAACAAATGTTCTATTGATGTGTAACGGTAAGCATACTTATATTTGTGTGACGTAAATCTAGTGGCGCAGATATGCTAAGGTGAGCAGTAAAGCATCAAACTTTTCAATAACAATATTTTACGCATATAGTAATATCAACAATAATATTAATAATCAACTTTCCTCATAAAGTTCTCTTTAAAATTCTCTTTTAAATCTCTTCTTCAAAAACTCTTTCTCTTCTTCCAAAGACTTCACTTAAAAACTCTAATTCTTCTTCTCTTAACTCTCCCAATAAAAGCTCTCTTTAAAAACTGTCTTCCCAAAAAAAACACACACTCTCTCTCTGCCAGATTCTTTCTTTTTTTTTTTGAGCTTTTATAGTTCATTAGTTTACTTGACAGGTAAATAGGTCTCTGTATGTACGTCTTTTCTTAATGGTTATTTTTTTATTTTTTGCTTCATTAGTTTTCTCGTGTTTTATTTATACGACATGATGAATAAGTCTCTGTATGTACGTCTTTTCTTAATGGTTATTTTTTATTTTTGCTTCATTAGTTTTCTCGTGTTTTATTTATACGACATGATGAATAAGTCTCTGTATGTACGTCTTTTCTTGGTTGACTCACTCTTTTCTTCCTTCCAATGTTATTAGCTTGAGTCGGGTAAAACTTAAAGATAATGTTTTTCAATTTTATCATTTTCCCTCCTCACATAGCTCCATTCTTCGAAAAAAATCGTCCCTTGATTTTTGATACAAGGCTAGTTCAAATGTAAGTGGTATAGGTATACTGTTTATCGTGTCTGGCTTTTCGAGATTTGAGATTGATATTGTCTTCCATTCAAGTAGGTTTCGAGATTTGAGTAAACTCGATTCGCGTTTTCAATAAATGTTTTAAACCGTGTAAATACATTCTTAAATATTTCGATAATATAATGTCGTGCAAATGCTTTCAATTTCATATACTTCAATTATAGACTTCAATTTTATATACTTCAATTATATATACTTTCAATAAATTTTTTATAAAATTTCTTAATGATACAACAGTTAAATAAAATCTTGAAAATGTAATGTGAAAAAAAATGGAAAAGAAAATAAACAAATCGTCTCAAAAATAAAATGGCTTAGGCACTGAGTAGCAAGGGCTAAAACCTGAAAAAGTGCCTTGAGAAAAGTTAAGTTTAAAAAGGTGAAATGCAAAACTCAATTCACTAAGTTTAAACCTCAATATTGCATTTCACACAAAATACGTTTGATCGTCAAAGTCATTGATATCGATATCGTTGTTGTCGTCGTTGTCGTCGTTGTCGTATCATGATAAATCATGATAAATCATCTTCATCTTTATCATCATAATCAATCATCATCATCATTATCATTATATTATTGACATCATCATCATCATCATCATCATCATCATCATCATCATCATCATCATCATCATCATCATCATCATCATCATCATCATCATCATCATCAACATCATCATCATCATCATCATCATCATCATCATCATCATCATCATCATCATCATCATCAATATCATCATCATCATTATCAAAATTATCATTATATCATTATCATCATCAATAAAAATCAAATTATCAATTAAACATATTATAGTTTAAATCGCTCACATGGGTAGGGTTCGCGAATTTCCCTATGCGTTACTCACTCGCATGTTACCCGTTATACCTTTTTAATTACTTTCCTTGAAATTCGTTTACCTTTTTGGTAAACCTGGAACAAAATAACAAAATGAATAAGTTATTTGTCATCAAATCTATGTTTAACTTCTGATTGTATTCTTGTGTTTTAACTATTAGTGCTCTTACTGGTATGTTTAAATCTGTCGGAGTTTTTAACGTAGTTGCCAAGGAAACATTACTTTCGTTTTTCGTTACAATACTTAATACATTATAATCATTCATATTACGTTGTATTTTTGCGGTCGAGTACTGCTTTGATATAGGTGGCTCAAAAATATTATTCTCCTGATAAGAATTGGCAATTATATAGTTCCTTATACTCGGTATTTTGAGAAAGATTGGGAACTTTGAAACGCTTGTTGAGTATGATACTTGAGTTTCGAAGAGAGCTTTAAGCTGATTTCTTACTTTGGTTATGTGTTCATTGATAAGTGGTTTAGTCGTCTTAAAATCATATGTCGGTTCATGATCGATGATTTTCGAACAAAGAAGAAATATTGGAATGAACAAAACGAGTTGCAAAAGTAGAGCAGTCATAGTAAGGCTTCTACTTTCCTTATACGGTTCAGAAAAACGGAATGAACGATTGAATGGTATGTTTTTGGGTGGAAAATGAGGTAGCTGATCTGAAGTAACTTTCTTTAGAATCGGAGGATGAAGCTTTTTCACTGGTTCTGAAGTATACTCTAGCTCTTTGTAGAGCCTCCAATTTGTATGAAACACATTTGTATCTTTGAGGATTCTGATATCATAATTATCATTAACTTTTAACTGAGTTGTGCCTTGGTTTTCTGAACTTGTACATAAGTCTTTTAGGGAACTTAAACTGATTTGGTTTGTGAAACAACTTTCTGTATGTTCTTCTACTGTCGTACAATACTCTTCGTCAGTTAATGGATTCAAAATGCCTTTGTTAAGAGGTGTTTCAATAATTCGTTGCCGATCTTCGTTGTCATGATTATAATTACCGCTTTCTGATTGAATTTTAATATCTAACTCAGAAGTTGTTGTTTTTCTGCTACTTATGTCATTTTCATTAAGATGGTCTAATACTTTTGGCTTCGAGGAAGTATCAATATGTCCTTGGTTTTCGTAACATAAGTTAGGTATTTCAATTGGAGTTTCGTCAATTACATGCTGTTGGTTTAAATCTACTATATTAACAGGAATAACTGTTTCTTCTTCTATCTTTTGGTCAACTTTATCGTTTATTTCTTCGTTATGTTCTGGAGTGAAATATTCAGGTGTAATGTAATCTTCCGACTCAGCTTTAGAATTATCATCGAGTATTTCGGGGTAGGTATTTGTGACTATTTCTTCAATGTTATTTTGATCAATTTCTACATTACTTTCAATGTCATGGGAATTGCTTAATGAACTTGTTTCATTTTTGGTAAATTGCGGATCTTCACATTTGATACCTTTCACATCTTGGGGTTCACAAATTGTTAAATTAGGTTGATAAAAATCTTTCTTGTTCGTTTCCTTGCTCTCTTGTTGCAGTAGATTTTGTTCAGTAAAGTTTTGTAACAAATATTGAAACTGGTCTTGCAGACAGTTTAACTCATGGGTGATCTGTTTATTTTCCTCACGTATATTCTGAAACTCCTGTCGCATATGTTTATTTTTATTTTGATTTGGGGTGTTGAAACGTGGACGATTCATTCTATAAGACGTATAATCTCTTGCTGATGCATTATCGTAATAATCGTTGTTGGTTTCATATGGGTAACTTTCATCAAATGTTGACATCTGATTGTTTGTGTAGGGGTTATACCCGTAATCACAATAGTCATTTCTATGGTAATCTTCTGTATCATCATACTCCATGGTTGTGTCGTCATCATTTTCGAAATAATTCTCCTCATATTGAGCAATACTATCTACGCCTAGTATACGAATTGACGTATCATTTCTTTGACTTTCATAGATACCTGCTCGTGTATTTTGAAAGTTATTCCACTTGTTATTTTGTGGCTTTGATTTTACGTAATTATCCTTATAAGTTTGTTGTGGGTTATTTGAGGTAATGGATCTCCAATTTCGGTTACTCGAATCGGGTTGAATGTATTTATTGCCCATGTTTCTGTTCTGGTTATCAAAATTTCGTGGAGTCCAGTTTCTATTGTTTCTCCATTGCGGTTGTTGCGTAACGTTTTTCCTGTACAGATACTGCGAATTGTTACTTTGTGGAATCCTGGGATCTTGATATTCTTGTCTGCATTGTCTTGCCAAATGTCCCGTTTTATTGCATATAAAGCAGGTTGGTTGATTTACTGTAGCTGGGTTAAAATCTTGACTTTTGCCAAAATTACTATTCGTTTGTCTCCTTAGTCCAACAGTCCAACTTTTAGCTTTCTGATCTCTTCTTTGAGCCTAGCTACTTCTCTAGTCGCATTTTCTGGATTAGCTAAATTTGCAGGTGTTGCACTATACGCAGCCACAGGTGGTGTGTCGCTATCGGCAAAAGATACAGTGTTCTGCTTAGTAGACTGGTTTTGTAACTTTGTCATGGTCTTTATCACTGTTTCAACTATGCGAGCGTCATCATCAATGTTAACCGAATTATTCACTCTAGCAATTCTGACTGCTTGTGTATATGTCTCTGGTTGGCTTAAGAGAAGTTTTCTCTTTAAATTAGGATTAACTCCTTGAATAAAAAGATCTCTTTTAGTTTCTTCCGAAACTTTTAATTCTTGCGATAGCTTCTCTAAACTTGCTATAAAATGCTCAAGCCCTTTTTCTCCTTCTTTTAGTCCATACAGCTGGGTTTTCTTAATCCAAATACGTTCTGGTGGTTCATACTCATTCTGAAAAGCTTGTTGAACTAACTGTAAATCTTGTCTTATTTTGTTTGGAAGGGATTCATAAAATATCGAAGCAGATTTATTTAAGCAAAGTGGAAAGGCGCAAAGCTGTTCATTATTGTCCCATTTGTTAAATGTGGCAGTTCTCTTAAATTGAAGGAAAAATTCTTTAACATCATCATCCGGTCCTCCGTTAAACTGTGGTAAACTAGATTTATCGATTGTTGGTCTTAATGAGGTTGTAATCTTTTCTAACCAATTAAGAGTGTTTCTCTCATCTTTTTGTCTAACCAAAGAAACTTCGGCTTCTTGTTTTGCCGTGGAATTTAATAGTTTTCTGACAACCTTTTCTATCTTCTTTTCACTTATAATTTTATCAATATACTCATCTCGCCTATCATTTTCCTCGTGTCCTAGAGAGTCTCGATCAAAGTTATCTATTGGTAAAACTTCAATGTCGGGTGTGATACAGTTGGGTGCAGATGGTGTTTTTGAGTAAAATAGTGGTATAATGTTAGGGTTATTGTTGTTATGAGGTGAACCTGAATGACTTGCCATTTTTGATGTTGATAAAACTGTTTTTTAAATGTTTATTAAAAATGTTAATTCACTTTTACTTTTTCGAAAATGATTAATAATTAAAGTTCACTGATTTATGAAGAAATGAGTGAATACATAAATCTCGGTAGGGTAACTCCAGTGTGAGGGCAGTGGAGTTTTAATTATATTTATTTATTTTTATTGTTTTGTTGTTATATTATGTTTTCTTCTTTTGCAGTAAAGGCGAAGGGGAATGGGAAGGGGAAGGGGAAGTTTGGGTTTAGTGTTATTGTTTGGATTAGGTATATGGAGGTTGGGAACTAGGTTGATGGTCTGGGAAGTACTTGGTTAGGTAAGGGCGAGGTTTGAGAATAGTTTGGTAAGGAATGGGCAAGGTCTAATCGAAAAGGCTTAACTTACATTCGCCGTCCTCAGTATATTCTATACTACAAAACTCAACAAATGTTCTATTGATGTGTAACGGTAAGCATACTTATATTTGTGTGACGTAAATCTAGTGGCGCAGATATGCTAAGGTGAGCAGTAAAGCATCAAACTTTTCAATAACAATATTTTACGCATATAGTAATATCAACAATAATATTAATAATCAACTTTCCTCATAAAGTTCTCTTTAAAATTCTCTTTTAAATCTCTTCTTCAAAAACTCTTTCTCTTCTTCCAAAGACTTCACTTAAAAACTCTAATTCTTCTTCTCTTAACTCTCCCAATAAAAGCTCTCTTTAAAAACTGTCTTCCCAAAAAAAACACACACTCTCTCTCTGCCAGATTCTTTCTTTTTTTTTTGAGCTTTTATAGTTCATTAGTTTACTTGACAGGTAAATAGGTCTCTGTATGTACGTCTTTTCTTAATGGTTATTTTTTTATTTTTTGCTTCATTAGTTTTCTCGTGTTTTATTTATACGACATGATGAATAAGTCTCTGTATGTACGTCTTTTCTTAATGGTTATTTTTTATTTTTGCTTCATTAGTTTTCTCGTGTTTTATTTATACGACATGATGAATAAGTCTCTGTATGTACGTCTTTTCTTGGTTGACTCACTCTTTTCTTCCTTCCAATGTTATTAGCTTGAGTCGGGTAAAACTTAAAGATAATGTTTTTCAATTTTATCATTTTCCCTCCTCACAATAGAGAACTTACACAGTCCCATCAAATTTCTTGCTCTTATGCAACAGTAAAGCGTCGCTTAAGACAAAACAACCTTTTTGGCCGTCGTCCTGTTAAAAAACCTTTTATTTCTGCAAAAAATCGTAGAGCACGGTTAAAATTCGCTAAAGAACATCTAAGTTGGACAGCAAACCTATGGTCAAAAATACTATGGAGTGATGAGTCAAAGTTTAATATGTTTGGTTCTGATGGTATTAAATATGTTCGACGTCCAATAGGTCATCGAAATGATGTTAAGTCCAAGTTCCTACAGTAAAGCATGGTGGTGGTTCAATTATGGTTTGGTCATGTTTTAGCCGTGATGGAGTAGGTCCAATCTATCGAGTTCAAGGCATTATGGACCAAAACATGTATAAAGGAATAATCAAAGATATAATGCTGCCACATGTAGATAACAAAATGTTGCGTGGTTGGACTTTCCAACACGACAATGATCCAAAACACACTTCCAAGCTAGTCATGGATTTTTTAGCTCAAAAGAAAGTTCGTATCTTGGAATGGCCGTCACAATCTCCGGACCTGAACCCAATCGAACATCTTTGGGAACATATTGAGAGAAAAATTAGTGTTCGGAAACCATCTAATCAGCATGATTTGTTTGAGTTGATTAAGCGCACTTGGGAAGAAATACCAATTGATGTTTTAATTAATTTGGTTGATTCAATGCCACGTAGATGTAATGCTGTCGTTGCGGCAAAAGGTTTTCCAACGAAGTACTAGGATAATGCTCAGATTATATACATTATGTAACAGAATATAACACTATGTAATATTATATATATTATTTAACAAAAAATCTTCATAAAAAGTGCTGAAAATTTATCCTTTGTTAAGAAAGTTTTATTTTTAAACGACATATTTAGTTTTTCCAATTACTTTTGAGCCAGTCATTTCCATTCTTTTAGCAAAATTTTAAGTAATTACTCCCAAAAGGGAATTTTTGTTTTCTTTTTCATAGTTGTAGTATAATTTGACATGCTTATGCAAAATTTCATTTAAAAATGTTGACTCGATGAGAAAATTTATCCAAAAAGGTGTTTGTCCAATTACTTTTGGACGCTACTGTATATATATATATATATATATATATATATATATATATATAAATGGGTAATAGATAAAATTTTGGCTTAAATTTATAGTGTTAAAAGATAAACTTGTTTTATCATGTTTATATATACAAATATATTTTGGAAATATTTGAAAAACATTCTTGTATTTTAAAAATATAATGAAAGTTCTGGTATCATGTCAAATATTACAAAAAAAAAAAAAGCTAATCACATAATTCAGTGAAAAATGTTGAATGTGCTGAAGAAAAAATTAACCACTCTATTTAGAGCACCTTTTTAATCTAATTTGACCAAAATTGTAACTCAAGGAAACTTCAAGCTAAATTTAAAAAATTTAATCTTTAAAGTTGATTAGTAAAAAGTTGCCAAACAGCTGAAAACATTGCATCAATATATGCCCTTGATCCTAAAATAGCACACAGATGTTTATTGTAATAACAAACAATTAATAGACCAATTATGACTACAAAGCAAAAGTAAATAAATCTGTAAGAGTAAGGAGTGAGAAGAGAAGTAATTAAATATTAAAAAAAAAACACCTGAAAAACTAAACAATTCTTGCTATTGGTAATCTCTAAACGAATAGCAATCAAACCCAATCCAGAAGGTAAAAAATATCAAAATGTAAAAGAAAAATAATATGTATGTATGTATATGTATGTATGTATGTATGTATGTATGTATGTATGTATGTATGTATGTATGTATGTATGTATGTATGTATGTATGTATGTATGTATGTATGTATGTATGTATGTATGTATGTATGTATGTATGTATGTATGTATGTATGTATGTATGTATGTATGTATGTATGTATGTATGTATGTATGTATGTATGTATGTATGTATGTATGTATGTATGTATGTATGTATGTATGTATGTATGTATGTATGTATGTATGTATGTATGTATGTATGTATGTATGTATGTATGTATGTATATATACATATATATATATATACATATAAATATATATATATATATATATACAGGTTGCAAAAAAAAAATCGTACACTTGAAAAAAAATCATAATTTTAAATATTGCATCAAAAAAATGAGCTATCTGTTCAAATACTTGAAATTTTTTTTTAGATATCTTATCAAGTATTGTTTAAAGAATTTGTTTGTGTATTAGTGAATTAATTGCTTTTCATACCTAATGAACTTTACGCAGTTGATCTAATGATGCTTAAATTTGACTGCAAAAAAAATAATCGTACAGTTAAAAAATAATGTCATACTAATCAAATTTCATGAAAATTAGTATCGAGTGGGGCCTCCTTTGGCCTTGATGGTCTCAGCTAGACTATTTGGCATTGAGTTGACCAAACTTTGAGTCTCTATTGTTGTTATATTATCCCATGCGCTCATTATAGCTTCTTTCAAGTTGTCTTTGCGTTTAAATGCTCGGTCACCAATTTTTCTGTCCAAAATATACCACAAATTTTCTACAGGATTCAAGTCTGGACTTTTAGATGGCCATTCCAAAACATTAATGTTGTTTGTTTCAAAGTATACCTTCGTTTTCTTAGCGGTATGTTTTGGATCGTTATCCTGCTGTAGTATAAAATCGTTTCCCATTCTCAATTTTTTAGTAGATGGTCGCAAGTTGGGTTTGAGAATTTCACAATACATTGAAGCATCCATTTTATCATCAATAAATGTCAATATCCCCACTCCTTTCCAACTCATACTACCCCAAACCATCACATTTCCTCCTCCATGGTTTACACTACCTCGCAAACAACTTAATTTACAAGCTTCTTCTTTTTTTCGCCACTCTTTCTGAACTCTATCCGATGAGACGAGGTTGTATTTTGACTCATCTGACCACAAAATTTTTTTCCAATATGATATCGGTATTTTTTCGTACTTCTTTGCAAATTCTAATCGACGTTTCATTTGTTTTGCAGTTAAAAAAGGTTTTTTTGTTAGAAAGAAGATGAATCATAAATAAAACTCTAACTCTATATCCTTGTTCTCTAATACGATTTCTAATTGTTTGAGGGGTTACTGTGGTATTGTGATCTTCTTGAACTTTTAAAGCTAATTTAACTATCGAAACAAATCTATTTTTCTTCACATTAATGATGATATTGCAATCAATTGCACTGGTGGTCTTGCGTTTTTGTCCTCTCCCAGCCACACTAGCAACGGTTCCAATCAGATTATGCTTCTTAACAATTGAGGACACTGTCGTAAAAGGAATTCCTGTTTCTTTTTGGATCTGACGGAAGGATTTTCCTTGATTTTTCAAATCAAATACGAGGCTTCGTTGATGGAGAGACAAACGTTGTTTTCTTGACACCATTTTGCTGAAACGCTATATTTTACTTCTAGAACGAAAGTGTATTTAAAAAATTACTATTTTTTTAATTTTACAAACTTCAGTTTGATCGTTCAACTTGCTCGATTTATGCTAAAATAACGATCTATTTTGACAGCGTACGATTATTTTTTTTGCAGTCAATTTTATGCATTATTAGATCAATTGTGTAAAATTTATTAGATCAACTGCGTAAAGTTCATTAGGTATGAAAAGCAATTAATTCACTAATACACAAATAAATTCTTTAAACAATACTTGATAAGATATCTAAAAAAAAATTTCAAGTATTTGAACAGATAGCTCATTTTTTTGATGCAATATTTAAAATTATGATTTTTTTTCAAGTGTACGATTTTTTTTTTGCAACCTGTATAGTATAAACACTTATCTATTTTTTTTTAAACCTTCAGAAGGAGTTGAACAGACTGTCAAAGAACAAAAAGCTAGATAAATGTTTGACTCTTTTATTACTGCTCTCTTCTTTAAGAATATTGAGCACTCTATTTGTAAAATACACTAACAATGTTAGTACATTCGACAAATAGAGTGCTCAATATTCTTAAAGAAGAGAGCATAATATTGTTATATGTTTTATAACATAATATAGTTATATGTTATATATATATATATATATATATATATATATATATATATATATATATATATATATATATATATATATATATATATATATATATATATATATATATATATATTAGGGCCCTGCAAATTGACAATTTTTGTTTTGTTAAGCTTTTTTTTTTCCAAATAGATAAAAATATTTCTTTGAACAAATTCTTTTTGCCCAGATTATATTTTCGACGTTTGTTTAAAAGTGATATTCGAACTGTTTTCATTTACTCTTACTCCACCCGGGATAAAAAACCCATTTCAATTACATTTCAGCTTTAGAAATCTAAAAAAACAGCAACATTCGCAAAATAAAATATGATTAAAAAAAACTTGAGTCTTTTTTTTTTCGACTCGAATCAAAGCGACACCTGATTTGCGAATCGAATCGAAGCAATTCGCAAGGTCCTAATATATATATACATACACATACATACATCATATATTTATGTACACTCTTATGTATGATCAAAATTTTGAATGTTATTATTCCAGGCTTTCGATTTAGTCAATAACGTCTAATAAATCAACTGTATTGCCTGCATCAAAGCAATATCATTGGTTATGTTTTTGATTTTATCGATTGAATGCTTTAATTTTGATTCTTTCGATTGAATCATCAGTCTGGTTTTGTACATATTGATTCAAAATTAATAAATTATGATAAAAATTGATTCAAAACAAACCAATATTATAGTATACTTTTTTTTAGTATTCCAACCATATTCGCGTCTTGAAGAGGAAACTTACCTGTTGTAAAGAAGGGAAAAGTAAACTAAAGCAGAAAGACTTTTTCTTGGAACTCGATATAAATATTTTTTGTATTTGGTGTTTAAATTTTTTTATTTTTAAATGTTTTTTTGCTTGAGACTGTTAAAATCAATATGAATATATTTAGAATATTTTTTACATAAAGATTGAAGGAATGAAAAATATATTTAATGCATAAAAGATATTTATATTTTCATTTGAATTGTATTTTGATCTTTTATTTTGTGTTGATTGATATTTATTTGATGCATAAAATAAATTTATATTTTTTAAATTATACCAATGTTGCTTTTTCTTCAGTTTGTCTCTATTGCATTATTACAAATATTACAAACTTTATAGCTTTATATCGAAAAATTAAATAATTTATCAAAGTTATGCTTTAAGTTCAAAACTTGTTTGTTTTTATTTAGATATAATATAAAAATTGACATTTTGAAAGAAAATGCGAGTAATATTTAGAAATGTGATCTTTAAAAGTTAGAATGAATAAATTTATTTAATGTGTTAAAAAGATATTAATTAAATATATATATCAACTTAGTTTCTCCGCGCAGTGGCCTTGCTTGTCAAGGTTCGTGTTTCGGAGTTAAAGAGTTGAGAGGGGGTTGTACCACGAATAAGAACAAAAAATAAAAAACACAAAAAAGAGTAGCCTCCTCGACTGTAGTAAACCCCTCGGCCTTGGGGAGGTGAACAATGTAAAATAGCGCTCCGGTAGGGCAGGTAAAATCCTTATTTTTTTAAATTCTGTAACCGTTTGCATAGCAGTATACTGGTTAAGGTATTTTACCTAAACACGCACTGATTTTAAATTATCATTTTTGGATTCTTTCTTGTTTCGGAACCTTAAACGTTCAAACCTTTTTTGAGTGGCGCTCAAAAAATGTCTTTGGCCCACTACATGACGACTTGACCCTGGTTAATGTCACCCAGTGTAGTGCAAATGACAACTGTAAATATCTGAAAGTTATAGGGTAGTTTGATTGTTCTAATGATAGAAATAAGATTTTGCAATATCCGCATTAATGTTGATGTATTAAATTAGTATAAAATTGATTTTTTATTTATTTATGCCTAGAAACTAAATGATGGAAGCAGAAAGCGTGTTAGAATAGGTTTCCATTTAGTACAGAGACAAAGGGCAGTTGATGTTTTTCTTGAAAGCACATTGTTTATTGGACAATAACATTTTTTACGCATTTTTAGAGGATGGACAAATTCCAAATCTGTCATTTCAAAATGAAACAGCATCTCTAATTTTACTTTAAGAATTTCTCCTATAAAATAATGCTTTTTACCAAGTAACTGTCCACAAACTCTGCAAAGGAGTTTAATATTTTTGTTGTGAAGTTCCATTTTATCTAATATTAGACTATTTAAAAAATGGTATATATATACAATTATAAAATTTTTTTTTTTTACAAATCCTAGTAATTCATTCATATTTATCAACCAATTCCTATATATTTATACTCTTTTCGAAATCTTTTTCTCTATTTCTCTTTATAAATATATATATATTATATTATATATATACATATATAATATAATACATTATATATATATAATATAATATATTATATTTATATATATATATATACATACATATATATATATATACGTATATATATATATATATATATATATATATATATATATATATATATATACATACATACATACATACATATATATATATATATATATATATATATATATATATATATATATAGTCACATCGGAAAAGAGTACCATAGCAACAGGTTACAAAAATTTAACGATTAAGATTTTATTTTAACCCTGCAAAAAAAATTGAATCCTCATATAAGCAAAAAATGCAAAAAAGATAAAAGGTTTAAATAATAAATAAAATAAAATATTTAAATATGATATAATAAATAAATAAAATAGATAAATAAAATAATAAATAAAAATTTAATAAATAAATAAAAATTTAAAAATTTCTACGCTGAAAATTTTTTTAAAAAAGGTTTAAAGATTATAAACAAAAACAGTAAAAGTAGCTTTAGCTGAAAGTAGATTTTATTCACTTTAAGAGGTTTTGTATTTTATTTAAAACATTTCTTAGTACAGGTGAAAGTTATTTTCAAAATAATTTCATTTAAAAAATAGTTAAAAACCTATTTAATTATCTTAAATTAAACAAGTTACTCGTTGTCAATGATAAGTTTTGCATTCGTAGCCATTTTTAAAATTTTAAATTATTTTTAACTTTACTGCGCATGCGTATAATAACTTTCCTCTTACAAACGACCGTGCCATGGTAGGAAAAAGTCCGAATGAAAAAATGTTTCCTAAAGTGTGTAAAGTGTGTAAAGGTGTCATAACGAAAAAATTTCAGAATGGATAGAGTCAGATTGGAAAAAACTCAGATAGGAAATGTTAAGCTTAATTAGATTTGAAAAAAAATTCTTTTAACCCTTTCATGCGCTGGGTTGTTTTATAGCAACAAATTAAACTAAGCTTCCCCAATTCAAATGGTGCATTCTAACCGATTGAAAACAATATTATTTTAAAAATGAGAGTTGAAAAAGGCTGTAGAAAAAGTCTACTTTAACATTTCATAGTACTGCTGTCATTTTGTAGATGATTTTTTATGGGTTATGTTAGTTATGGAAAAATAATTGGTGCATGAAAGGGTTAAATTAAGGGATGTGTGGAGTCTGGGAACAAGATAAGCTTAGTAAATTATGAATCTGTTAACTGCAAACAGTTAATTGCGAACTGCTTGGCGAACCATGATACTATTGGTTGAGCGAACATATAAAAAATGATGCGTGTTATCAATGATCAATAGGAATATGGTTTGCAAAACAGTTTGCATATTGCAAGATAGCGCTAAGGATTTACAGACACAGTTTCGTTTTGTTTTTTGAACATACTAAATTTCTCCTCAAAGCAGTCAATATTATAGCAAGCAAATAACTAAAGTTATTCAGAATCCCAAAAATTGTAATCCCTTCTTTTAATGTCCCTCTTAAATAAACCTCTTTTTCATGATTTCTTTCGATAAACATCCCCCTCGAGTAGATGCTTCTACTCTAGAGGGGACATGAATACAAGGATGCTAGGAATATAAAACCAGTGCTAAGGAGGCTGATAGTCGAGTAGGTGATTAAATCTGGGCAGGATATGTCTGACGCATTGTTGGCTGACTCTATGAAATTGTGTTGTCTGCCATTAACAGTTGATGGTATACAAGATGATTTCATTTCGTGTTTTAAAAATGATAAGAAATGTCCATCATGGAGAAGCTTTACTAAAGACACAGATGCTAAACTTAAATGATAAAAATATACACGAAAATCCACTAAAATCGTTGGAAAAAGATATGACCGCAGCTGCTCCCTTTAACACAATTGAGAAGATGAAGATAATGACATCGAAATCGATAATGACATCGAAATCGACATTATGTAATAAAAAATAATTGTCATCAAAAAAATGAAGTTATAAAAATTCTTCAAAGCAATAGGGTAAATAATTTACACACAAGATTACCAGTAGCGCTTGTAAAAAACGTGTTTGCCTTGAAAAACTTGCACATTCGTATTATGCAACGATTAGTAACGCAACTACGTTTGCGTAACTAATTATCTATTTAAAGTGCAATAAAATGTCTATCATATTGTTATATCGCTTACTTAATGCACAACAAACCTAACAAACATTTTTTATCAATATGGCTGAAGTACACTAAAATTTTATAATTTCTATCTGCATTCCGTCAGCAAAAAACTGTTAAATCTCAATTATCTACCTTCCATCAGCAAAAAGCTGTTAAATTAAAAATTTTTAATTTAAAATTGTTCTCCTGAACAACTTATAATTTAACAGTTTGGTTAGTTTTGCATTATAGGGGAGATATTTATTATTTGAAAGGTAACTTTTTTATGATTGGTAACCGTAATAAGCATTGGGTATTTATTTTTCTGTAAATAACAAATAATAACGAATAAAATACAAACTTCAATATCAGTCTTGTAAAATAAATCTATTTACAACAATTGATGCATTAAGACATACAAAGTTATAAAACTAGATATTCTGCAAGTTTACTTTACATTGTTATATCTTTATATTAATTTAATAGAATAACACAATTGGGCAATGTCTACAAGAATTGATCCTTGAAGACATTGCCCAATTGTGTTATTCCATTTAATTGTTAAAACTTGGTATAAAATTATCATTACAAATCCGTTCTGTTGTAAAAAAAACTAAGCTCTTTTACCTTAAGGTTGGTATTTAAAATTCTTTGATACCAAAAGCCTCTTGATGTGTCTTTTCGAAAAGGTTTCTCGTCGTTCTTAATTAAAGGCATAATCACAGCATAGTTAAACTAATAGATTCTTAAAGCCATTTTTGAGAAGATTGTTAGACTATGGTAAAGAAAAGTTTTAAAAAAACTTAAAGACCTATTAAAAATTATTTTTTAAAAAAAAGTTTGAAATACCTTGGTTATTTAACATTTTCTTTCATCGTTTATCAATCATATATATATATATATATATATATATATATATATATATATATATATATATATATATATATATATATATATATATATATTCAACACTGCATATGATTTTCTTATGATCAGCAATTGTATTTCATGATCCGCAATTGTATATCTCCTCGTCTCTCCCTCGTCTCCCCTCCTCCCTTCTTAGATTTCCAGATTTTTTTTTCTTTTTCATTACTTATTCCAAAAAATCTTTGAAGTTTTTTTTTTCCGGAAACCATTTCGTGAAAGAGCTTTTTCCAGGAATATAATTTGCAGAAAATTGTTAGTGTATACTTTTTATTTTCCTGGAAAATTTCAATTAGCCGCAAATTGTCCTTTAATAAAAAAATCAAGCTTCTATAAGTAATCTGTTTATAATTACATTATGTATTTTCTGTTTATAAAAATGTAAAACTTGTCACAACATTTGTAACAATTACTTAATTTTAATTCGAAATGTTTGGTTTGTTATTTTCTGTTTTTTTTTAATCCTTTTATCTCCGATGTTCTTTATCTTTTTTGTTTTTCTAATCTTTTTGGAATGATTGTTTCTCTTATTTACGGAGCAAGTTTTAATATTCTACGTAACTGTTTGTTGGAATGTATAATGCGCTTGAGGAATTATAAAATTTCTTATCGCTTCGAATTAAAAGAAGATGATATAAATTTTTTATAAGGCTTTTTAATTGGTTTTCATTTCATACTGAAAACTAAAACTCTCTCACCATTCTAATATAACAATACTTCCCGCAATCTATACCTTTTTATAGCTTTTTCACATTCGAAAATGAAGACTTTTCATAAAAACCTCAAATCATCCCAAGATCTCAATTCGTATTATGCAAGAAAATATTCAAGAAACGTTGTAAGAAAAATGGAGTCTCGAAACTTACACGATGATGAAACGATTGGGGTAGAATTCTAATTACTGCTATTTTATTATTACTTTTTTTATTTTTTATTAACAATCCGTTTTGATTTCAAAAATACTTCCTTCGATTACCAAATTTTTATCAGATTTAATATCATAATAAAGTTAAAAGAATTATCATTTGATGATGGTTGCAGAGTTAGTAAACACCTGCGGATATTTTTAATCTGCTTTTTCATGGTGTTATTGGTCATTTCGTTGTCATCAGTCACTATACTGTATACGACTACAGCTTATCATGTTTCAAAGTTACAACTATTATCATCAGCCACTGAAAATGAACTTGCATGATCATATATGATCATTATTGTTGTTGTTATGCTTCAATTTTTTATTAACTGGATTTTGTTGCTGGTTTTTGTTATTGCTAATGGTGGTGATGGTTACTTTTGTTATTGCTAATGGTGATAACGCTGGCCACCACAATCAGCAATAACAAAAACATAAACAAAAAGTATTGCGGATTTTTGCTGCCACTTTTTTATTTTAACGTTTTCGTAAAACACTTTTTATCGGAAGTATACAAAAAAAAAAAAAAAGTTTCCGACCGAATGGAAACGTTTCATCGTTTTCTAAATACTTTTGTTTTAAAACTACGTTTTAATAGTTAATTATAGCCTTAGTAGAAGTGATGATAACGAAATGAAGATGATAGAAAAATGGGGATGACGATAAAATAATGGTGACGATAAGCGGTGACGACGATAAAATGATGATGATTTTGCTTCATTAAAGATTTTTGGTTGTGCAAAAAACTTTGTAAAAATGTAACGCAAAGTGTATTTTGTTGTGTTGTGTTTTATACGACGTGGAGCTCTGTTACAGTTGTTGTAGTCAACAATATTGTTGTTATTATTGCTGTTGTTGTTGTTGTTGTTGTTGTTTTTGTTGTTGTGTTGTTATGATAAAACTTTTCGTGTTATAACTCAGATAAAAGACATCAGAAAATGGAAAGTCAAAGTTCGACAGATGAAAATATTCTTTATAGATGTTAAAAGGTTCCTTAATGGTTTTCAAATTCTTTTTTGTTTACTTGTAAGGTAGAATAAATACGAAAACTATTTTGAAATTTCTTCAAAGGTTTCCATCTGCTCCTCTCGTTTTACAAACAAATCACAAAAAAGGCCATGAGTAGAGTAACAATATTTCTGGAATATTTTGGCTCGATAATAAATTCGCCTTCACAAATGGTTTCCTAATCACACAATTCACGTGACAAAAATGTGAATCTTTGAACATTTTTCTTGTCTGCTTTAAATATATTCAGACATTTTTAATCAATACAAAAATTCAATTAAAAGCAAGTTTATAAATAAAAAGTTTGTTAAACTTAAAAAAAAGCTTGCTTTATTTAAATACTTATAGTCGCAAAACATTTTTTCGTCGATAAACAAAATATTTTGCGAATCTTTTTAAGTGTTTTATTCTTTTTCAATATAAAAATTTGGTTTTTATGATTTTACATTTTTTAATCTTATATTTGATATATCTAAATTCCAACTATATTGTAATGTGCCTCCATTAAAAACTCAGTTATTTATTTATTTAGCGATGATCAAAAACGTAATTTCTTATGTGGTTTTCCTCTTTCAATTTATTAATTGCGCTACTTTTGGAGGATATAATAATGCGCAATGGATGGTTTCTGAAAAAATTAATTCTAATTTGGGAGTTCCATTTCTGCATAAGCTGAATTATCAAAAATCTAAAATACTTGATCTTCTGACACAAAATGGATCAAAGCTGCCAAATAATTCCTGGGTTAAGTTTCAGTGGAAAAGTAATGAAATATACGGACTTCCTTTAGAAGGCAATCAAGGTTCTTCAACTTTCTTAATCAAAAGAACAACTAGGGAAGGTGTATCATTCCAGGAGTTAAATATTTTTGTTCATGAAATGCAACAAGAATTTTTCCATGAAGTAAAACTGTGCACGTCATTTAATCACGAGACATTTTTAAACAACTTAGACAATCGGTACTCTCTTGCCAAAATATTAGCACAGTATTTGTTGGACACTGATGTACAAAATATTAAGGTAAGAGATTTTAAAAAAAGCTGTTTAAGGTTTTCTTTTCTGCATGTCGATGATGGAAAAAATTGCAATAGAGAAAAAATGAAAGAACTGTCAAATAAACTGCATCCAGAGGTTGCACAGGAACTAAGGGATAGATTATCGCATATTGTGGCAGTGTCTGATGTAAACTTAACCTTGGCCGGCGAATGCTTGAGCCCACCTGCTGGCAAGTCCCCGTTCAAATGGCTAAAATCAGCCACTCCTTTTCTTCTGTTAAGTGCTATTATATTCATACCAGTAGGTATTTCTTGTTATGTCTGCAGAGCAGTAAGATCGAGGAAGAATGCTCTGCGTCTATTGTCAGATAAGAAGTTAAGAGAAGAACAAGCGGCTATTGCCGAAGAAATTAAAAGGTTTACGGAATTTTGTAAATTACACGAAGATAACGTCGAAAGTGAACAAGAGTTGTTCACTCCAAAATGGGATTATTCAGCTCAAAAAAACAAAAAGACTTTTATTGAAAATATTTTGGGACAATATACTCCTTATTCTAAAGAAAACGCATTTAACCAAAGCAGTTCTATATCGTCAAATAACAATTCTGATGAAAACAAACTGACGAGCACCAAATCTTTGAACCCAATATCTAGGTACTTTCGTATTTACACACCAGCAGTCAAAAAGCGAGAACAAGACCTTTTGCAAGCTAAAAAATTGAAAAGACAAGCATCAATTCGAAGCAACATGAACGGTATGCATATGAAAAAACCAACGCAGTATTTAACTGTACAACGCTCGGCTAAGCGAGCAAGTTTACAGGATACGAGTGAAAGTCACTTGTTAAAAGTTGAAGATGAAAAATACAAAAAGTCTGTTTCATTTAATGAGCTGTCAGATTTGACTCAAAAGGAATTTAAAAATACAAGCTCTCTGAGCGCATATCGAAGAACGTCAAAATGCTTTGATAAAATGCCGTCTTCTTTTTCGTGTAGTGCTGTGGATAAAATTGATTCTAAATGTGACAAATGTGTAGGGACATCGCAAGAAATATCTGTAAACAGAAGGAAATCTATCCTAATAAACAGCGTCAGCAGCTTTCTTCTTTCGAAAGCAACACTTTCAGCATCGAAGAGCGGACTTCATAGTCCCCCGCCTACAACCGAAAAAAATGTTTCGTTACCTCCTTTTCCGAAATTAGAAGAAAAGAAAACAATTTGTTTGCTTAGTAACGAAATTGAAAAAAATGATGAAAATCAGGAAATAAGAATAGAGAGCATTCCAGTTTTTCCAGTTTTAACTAGGAAACAACGTTTTATAAGCTCGCTGAAGAATATTGCATTTGTTGGTAAAAAAAAAATCTCTCAATCAGTACGAGAAACGTTTATTGCTAAACAGAAACATGATGCAGCAACCAACACGTTAGCTGTCGATAACGAAAAACCATACGCAGGAACATCGATAAATTTGTACTGTGACGTTCAAGAAACCGCTGCCAAATGCGACAATCCAGAAAATCATCCTATTGTTAGCATTTGCTGTGCTTCCCCAACAAACTGTTTTGATACCGTTCATGTTAAAGATAACGAGGCGAAGAATTTTGCGAGCAGGTCAAACTTAACTGTAGATAAACCGTTTCCCTTCCTCTCAGAAAGAGAACTTGGAAAAATATCATTGAACAACTCAGAGAAAAACAACGAAACCCAATTCATTTGCAATCAAAACCAACCATGTTGCAATATTTCAAACTACAGTTTCAACCAAATTTGGGATGAAAAAGTAAATCAAAACAATCTCCGAGAAAATTTTAAATCATCTTCTAACTGTATTCTCTCTCAAGATCTAAAGGAGCATCACGACAAACGAAAAAGATTTTCCCTCCAAGACAATCAAAGGTCGACAAGTGAATCAGTGTTAACAAAAAACGAGCGTAACAAAGTGAGATCATTCAATAAAACATGCCATCAAAGACCATTGGCTGAAAATTTACTAAAGAGAAACTGCAATGCAGATGAGTTTGGATGGCCTCGGCATCAAACAAGCAAATCAATCCTGACATCCACCAACCCTTATCCTCGATTTGATTACGATACCCTGGATAATGAAATTCGCGTCAGTAACTTTAGCCCAACTCAAGATGCAGATTATCAATTTGTTTCATCTAATTATAACTCAAGCAGCGTTCACGATTCTGAAAGCTCTGATCCGAGCTACTCTTCCACATGCACGCCAATAAGTTCTGATACTCCGATACCTTATTACCATAAACAAATTGCTCAAAGGACGCTCAGTGCAAAAGATCGGAGAGATTTGTTTAGGATGCAACGTTCAAGAATTTATAGGAATACAAAAAATGCAAGCCCAGTTATATACGAGGATAGTATTGTTGGAGACATGAATAGTTGGAGTTCAACCGTTTTACCCTCTTGTGGAGATAAAAACAAGTTTTTGTTACGAAAAGGTTCGTGGCAAAAATACCATCATAAATACGAATCAAGGAGCTCAGAAAGCATAGGTACGTTAGGCACTTATTTAGATCTAGGTTCTGAATATGAATTAAAAGCTGATGCAATACCATTTTATGAAAAAGAGTACGCCCGTTCTTCTAGTACCTCATGGAATAATGAAACATTCGTGAAACGCGGAGAGCATGAAATATTTGAGAACTATAAATTAACCAGAACGAGTCCCACTTCGGTTCCTGGAAAACTTAATGCATATTTTCAGCCAAAAATATATAAATCTCGAGCTAAAAATAACAGTATGTTGATTATGAATACAGAGCAAAGTGAATTTGTTTAACTTAGTGCCAAATTGTCTCTATCAGTATTTTATGATTAATCTATATTTATTCGCACACCGAAAGTACTAATTTTATTTTCGTTTTTCGTTTTCGAACGAACGTTTTCGTTCTTTTATTGATACGTTTATGTACTTAATCTACGACGGAGAGATCAAGAAAATAACTGTTTTTGATTAAACCCTTAAAATTTGTCTCATATGACAAAAACTTTTCAAACGATTTTCAAGACAGATATTTGCTAGATGTTGACAAATACAACTTTTAAATTGCAATTTTCAATACGAACATGATTTCACTTCTTTTAATTTTAGTCTTTGCAAGTAAGTGATTTTGTCTCCTTAAAAAGAAACGTTTTTTTTTAACAAATCTTTTCTAAAGGTCACTTCAAACATGAACTATGTTTTTCTTCGACAGAAAAATAGCTGTCGCACTCTTTCTATTTCTCTATATTATTTATTACATCACTATTCTCAGTTTGTTAATTTTATATTTAGTTTTATACTAAAAGTGATTTTAAATTATTGAAAGAATTCGTCATAAAAGTTAAAAGATCGTTGGCCACACGCACTTAAAATGTTCTTGAAAAATATTTTTAATTTATTTTCACTTTTACTAATTTGGTATTTTAAATATTTTGAATACCGCAAATTTTTTAAAGCATTCTTTTAATTACTTTGATTTTGGGTGTAAATGATTTTACTCCCTACTCATTAACTAAGGAATCCACTTTTTTTTAACATTTAAACAGTTCCTAATCTTTTTTTTAAATCTCCCACACTAGTTTTATATCCTCTCACACTAGTTTTTGTCTAATTGGAATGGACTCTAATTAATTATTTTTTGGGCTGTAATTTTAGAAAAATGTATCTTTTAAATCAAAGTGTAGAAATAATATACAGCTGAATAAGTACCTCAACTGTACTTTTTTCTATGAAGATATTGGTACAAGAGATCATACTAATAATATTTTGTTATGAGTTGCCAATAAATGCTTTTTAAAAGTAAATTATCTTAATGTAATTCTTAGGCATTTCTTTGGTAAAATTGATCTATGAACCAAATTGGTTCAGTACGCCTTGGGTGATTGTTCATCATAGGCACTTTTTACCCAAGCTTTAAGATAAAGCTGAATCAGCAATATAAATAATTTCGAAAAGAATTCGAAAAACTGCTTTCTTCGTTCGATTTTTTATATTTTGAGGAATTAACCATAATATTTGCTTTGTATTGAGTTTATGCGCAAAGTTTGTTTTAAAAGCTTCTCTGGATCGACGTTATATCTTAAAATGATTTTGGTATAAAGATTTCATTGTGGGAGCTGTTATATCAGTTAATTTTTAAGTGTTGTTAGTGATAATGCGACGCATTATCACTGTAACAACTCTTGTACTGAAATGTAACTGCACATGGCAGAAGTTTCAACAAGCGCAATAAAACTGATAATAGCTGTAATGGATTTCACATTTTTTTAAGTTACCGTAACGCTTTTATAAATGTTTTAAAAAGCAGTTTTCGAAAGTAATTTAGTGTATGAAACAAAACACAACTTATTTTATAGTAAGCGAAAATTCAAGGGTATTCATGTTATAAATATTATGTCTTCGTTTGATGTTACTATGAGGAAACGTTTTTCTCTTAGGACAATTGTTGCTTTCAAAGGGTAAATAATTCAAAAGGAAAAGTTTCTCTCTTTTCATTCCAACAAAATTTACTCTTATCAGATATCAACTTTTGAATGCTTTTTCTTTATGATAAACATTTGGATTTCATTTAGAGCTTGCAAGATTTTCTCCCCCTCTTTAATAACAGTTATTATTTCCCATATGACTTCTGAATCGTCTTTGTTGTTTTGGGCTGTGTACTTTAGTTGATAAAAAGCACAGAACATGCATTGTGAATAAAATATTTTTTATTAAAACAAATATTAAATTAAAAACAGCCAAGCTGTTATTTGTGGTGAATAAAATTGTTGCCTAGAAAGTGTAGATTGACTTAAGCCAATTTACTGTACTCAAAAATACACGTTAGTTACTGAAAACTAGTTTAACATAAAGATAGAAAAAAAGTTACAAAAAAGTTTTTTTTGCAAAGATTTCGTTTTTTTTTTTTTTTTTACTGGCCATGATAGTTAAAAATATAGTAATGTGATGTGACAGTTTATAATTATCAAAAACCTAAACGTTTGAGGCCTTATGAACTGAAAATTTTAGTAGTTGTTAGGTAAGAGTCAAATCATAAGTTACTTAGAGGCTTCATAGACAATTATGCCCATATTTTGTCAGTGAAGTTGTCAGATGTTCAAAACCCTCAATCGCCTCTCTAAAATAATAAGTTTGTTTGTTTCTTTTTTTTTTTTTTTTTTTCAAATTTTTTGAAAATAAGCTATCACATTTGTGCTTATCACATGATGTTTTTAGTTAATCCTCCAATTTTAATTTTTTTGTGTTTAAGTTTAATTTAAAAAGATTCTTTTTATAAAGTTGCATAATTAGACTTGAAAAAGTAAAGCCTTAATAGAGTTTTACCGAACCTAATGTCTTTTAAATTCCTTGCTTGGTGCAGTTTAATAGATAATTTTAATGTATGTCATTTAAAAGCACTATGCAATTTTAAACATACTTATGTGTGACATTGTATTTAAGTAATATACTTATATTGTGTAATATTGCTCATAAATCAATAGAAACTCTGTATTATATTATTACAATTATTATAAAATTATAATACTATAATTATTGTAGGATTGTAATACTATAATTATTATAGGATTGTAACACTGTAATTATTATAGTATTATAAAGGTAGTTTCATAGATTATATAGATTTTAGTTTTGAGTATAGTATTTTTATTATTGAGGGTTTTCATTATCATCAGAAGACCCTTCAAGTTGTTGCAAAGATGGCTATGCTAGAGGAGCTGAAATTTTGCTTACTGATGTGACATGTACAGCTGATGCATCATTAGATAAAAAATTTACTGGAGTCAATGCTATTATGTGTCGTGGTTTTTTTCAACAATGTTGTACAATAACAGCCCAACAAAACTTTTGTCAAATGGGTGAAAGATTAGCTCAGTAAATATTTTTAGTGTTTATATAATTGAGGTATGAATGAGTAATTACATTAATTTCATTTAAAAGCTTACTTACTTTAGGGTAAATATGCTACCTAAAATAACTTGTTATTGCATAACTGCTTATATACCATTCTCAATAAAGTTTATTACAAACATCAGGATGGTTTTTGTCAGATATTATTTTATTTGAAAACTAAAATAATGTTGTCATTTAGGTTTTCTACAAATTCCTCTGTAATCTTTGTTAAATCTTAATGGTTCTTATTAAATTTTTATGGCTTATAAATAAATTCAACTTTTGAAAGTAATTTGAAATGTAATGTGATATTTGTTGGACTGTAAAAATGCTTCTGTGATATGAGAAAACGTCAAAATTTACCAGTTATTTATAATACCATAAAAAGCTGTCAAATATTCTTTTATCCATGAAAAGTAACCATGATGTCATTGTAACTATGCAAAAACAAGATACTCTAAATATTTACCTAATTTAGCATAATTTAGTAATAGTTTTTAAATTAAGCTATAAATGCATTATTTGAAAAATAAGTTTGACTAGAATGATAAGCTGTAGATATTATTGGAATGAATATATGAGTAGACAATTTATGCTATTTAAATTTTATATCTTATACTAAACAAATTTTAGATTCTTTTTTAAAATTAGGTCAGAGTGTTAGAAATAAAAAGATAGTACACTAGTTTACCTGATTTTACAACTTCTAAATTTTGTAGAGCAAACTACTTATGCGTGACAAATTATCGTGTTGGAGGAGAACATCAGAAAATTTGCTGTGATTGCTGTAAAGAGGGCATAATACATGGTCAAAATGGTGAAGAATGTACATATAGTACTACAAATGATACTGTTTGTAAAAAATCATTTGAAAAATGCTGTAACAGTGTGGTAAAGACAGGTAATTTTTTTACTCTATTGTTTTGCTGCTATTTGTATGACCAAAGAATTATGCTGCCAGACAAAAATGATTTTTAATATTTGGCATGTAAATGGAAAATTATAAATTTTCTTTTCTTTTCTTCAGATATAGTTTTGTCTTCTAAAATTTTTTTTAGAAAAGGTTACTCTTTCTCCAATAAAAAAAGATTTGTGCTCAGAAACTACTTGTGATAAACGCTATTCAATTGGATGCATTTATGACCAAGGCAACATTAAGTGTGTATGTAAAAATGGGTTTTATTCAAGTGATCGGCTAACCTGTTTGGGTAAAAAAGTATATTTAATTTTACATGTAGCTTGCATTATTTTAACTGAATATGTTCTTAGATTTGAGTCCTGACACTTATTTTTTTTACCTTTAAGTTTTTTTCCTATATGAAAAATTTATTATAAATTAAAAATTTATAGATAATTCTTTTACTGTAAACCTGAAAACAACTTTTTGTAAATAATGCATGTTGTCTCTTTGATGTATTTTTTCAAAAGTTTGTAATTGTGGTAAAAGTTTTTTCTTAAAGAAACAGCTTTTAAGTAAAAAGATATCATAAATTCCCTTTTCCTTAGATATTAATGAATGTGCTTCAAGTGTTTGTCCAACAGGAGCTTTATGTACAAATACAGTGGGAAGTTTCACATGCACCTGTGGCGAGGGATATATTATGAGTGATGCGGCTTGTGTTTTACCAGTTGCTAGTAAATGTCAGAATGGATATATATTTAAAGATGGGATATGTCAAGGTTTGTTCTGAATATAAAAATCTTTTTTTGTAAAAAGGAATGTTAGTCTATTGCTTTTTTATTTTTAATATATTTGAGAGATGGAATAAATCATTTAAACCCAAATGCTCTAATGCTTTTTCAAGAGGTTTACTAAGTAAGCAGCATCACATTTATGTGTAAGCTAAAGAGTTCTATATATGTAAAGAGTTCTATGCAATTAAGTGTAAGAGAGGTGCTTTTAATGGTTGAGTAAGATAATCTAATTGTCTGATTTATTTATTATTTTTTATTTATTATTTGTGTTGACTTTGCAATTTAAACAAATATTCCATTTATGTTAGCTTGTTAAAAAAAAATTTATGCAACTTTTTGGTGTGATCTGTTATATCTATCATTATCATTTCTCAGACAATCTTATTTCTTTTAATCATAAAAAGTAATAATTTAGTACCTTAGTTCATTTCCATGTAATATATTTATATTTTATACATGATTTTAGTTTAATGTAATTTGTGTGCTGTCTTATGTTTATACAATTATTTTTTCTTATTTCACAAAAAAAACAGATGAAGATGAATGTTTAAGCCATACACATCGATGTCCAAAAGACTTATACTGCCTTAATGAGATAGGAGATTACAGATGTTTACCAAACTGTCAACAGCCTTTTTATCAATTACTACAAGACAATGTTTGCCAAGGTAGTCTCTGAATGTTTTTGTTGTTTTTTTAAATAAGTTTTTTGTAAAAATTAAAAAATATGGAGACTAAAATATCTATTTATAATGGACCTATATATTTATTATGTTCATTAAGAAATATTTAAACTGATAACTTGTATTTAATTTCATTTAACCTTGTGACTGGTGTTCATTTTTTTAAAATTTAATTGTTTTCTTGATAATTACTCTTACGAAGGGTCCTTTCATGTGCTGGGTTGTTTTGTAACAACAAAATTACTCTTACGAAGGGTAAACCCTTTCATGTGCTGGGTTGTTTTGTAACAACAAAATTACTCTTACGAAGGGTAAACCCTTTCATGTGCTGGGTTGTTTTGTAACAACAAAATTACTCTTACGAAGGGTAAACCCTTTCATGTGCTGGGTTGTTTTGTAACAACAAAATTACTCTTACGAAGGGTAAACCCTTTCATGTGCTGGGTTGTTTTGTAACAACAAAATTACTCTTACGAAGGGTAAACCCTTTCATGTGCTGGGTTGTTTTGTAACAACAAAATTACTCTTACGAAGGGTAAACCCTTTCATGTGCTGGGTTGTTTTATAACAACAAAATAAACTAAACTTCCCCAATGTAAATAGTACATCCTAACCAATTGAAAACAATATTATTTTATAAAGGAAAGTTGAAATGGGCTGTAGAAAAAGTCTACTTTAACATTTCAGAGTACCACTGACATTTTGTAGATGATTTTTTATGGGTGAAGTTGGTACTGGGCGCAGACAATGAATACTACTTCCCACTGTATTTGTACATAAAGCTCCTGTTGAACAAACACTTGAAGCACATTCATTAATATCTAAGGAAAAGGGAATTTATGATATCTTTTTAACTAAATTCAAGGTGCGACCTCTAAAAAACATCAAAAGTATTCCATAGGAAGAAAGTCAATAGATGAAAAAATATTCAATAGATGAACAAATATTCAATAGATGAACAAATATTCAATAGATGAACAAATATTCAATAGATGAACAAATATTCAATAGATGAACAAATATTCAATAGATGAACAAATATTCCCAACAAAAGAAAGATTTTTTTGAAGGCAATACCTTTCTAAAAAACTCCATTAATGGGGTATAAAAGTATTTGTGGTATTTCAGGAATTGTATACAGTTTTGAGATTTATTGTGGAAAATGTTCGCTGAAAAAAAGATGAACTTCCAGGTCTATTGATGGGAGGCAATGTTGTATATCGCTTGATACAAAGTTTAACTAGTGGTACTAACTACATTTTGATAACTTTTTTCATCTATTGATAACTTTTTTTCATCAACATTTTGATAACTTTTTTTCATCTATTGATATTCTTCAATTGCTAAAAGAGAAAAGATTTTTCCTGTAGCAACAATCTGTAAAGATTGCTTAAAGGATGCAATTAACAAGTTATTTAGTGATGAAGATCTCAAAAAAGCTGCAAAAGGTTCCTCTGACTATATAACTGATGTTAATTCAGGAATTTGTATTGTGAAATGATATGATAATAATATTGTGTAACTCATCTCAAATTATGTAGGAAATGAATCAGGTACTCCTGCTAATAGATGGTCAAAAAAAGATATAAGATTTGTGACTATTGATTGATCCAAGATTGTTGAAATTTATAATGCTCATATGGGAGGAATTGATTTATGCGACATGCTGCTAGAGACTTACAGTGTGATACAACGTACCGTAAAGTATTATATGCATATTTTCTATTGTATTGGCATATCTGTAAACAATAGTTGGCTTCTGTATCATCATTATATGAATTAACAACATGTTCCTATCAACATGTTACAGTTTAGAACACAAGTTGGAGACAGTTTGTGCAAAGCTAAAAAAAATAAATAATTTGCAAGGTGTGGGCATTCATCACTTGCTGCAGAAAATAAAATAGCTAGAAAGAGATGCCCACCAAACGTTGAAAACCCTTCTAAAGCTATAAGATTTGATTTCAAGAGAAACAAAGTTGTTGTAGGCAGTGTGGAAATGGTTTTACTTTTATTCAATGTATGAAATGCAAGATAAGCCTGTGTCTCTAGCAAGAAATTGTTTTAATGAGTTTCATGGAGTCAACCAATAGTTTTTAATGTTTTAATCCACTACCAGTTATTTTTTGTTGTTTGTCAGCATCCCTCTTTGACTGTTGTTAACATCCCTCTTTGACTGTTTTGTTATTTTTATTTTATTACTGTTTTAACAAATGTAGTATAGAATTAACATTGCTAAGACTCAAAATTGTTTGTTTATTAAAAATACCCATTGGTGGGCAGTGTTGTTCCATAACAATTTCAAATGACATCTTCACATAATTTTTTCATAATTTTTTTTTATACATCATTGACATAAATGAGGTTTAAAAAAACAAAGTTGGGTTTTTTTTATTTATGGGACATTGATTGGAGCATCAAAGGGTTAAAGTTTTTTTAACCATTTTGTTTAACACAGAAGTTTTTGATTGGATCATTATTTTAATGATATAGCTGTTGTGTTTATGATCAAAGTTATTTTTAGATGTAGATGAATGTATGGAAGGAACTGCAAAATGCACCAAACACTTTCAGTGTGTTAATACACAAGGTGGATATGATTGTAAACGAACCAAATGTGAAAAGGGTTTTAAACTTATTGATGGATACTGTGAAGGTATTTTGTAAAAATATTATTTGAAATTATATTTTACATGTATAGTTATGTCAAAGTTTGAAGGCTTGAAATCAAAGTTTACTTTTACCTTCCTTTTTCTTTGTTTTAAACTTTAGTATTTAAGTTTATTAGGTTATAGCTCTTTTTATTCTCAATTCATTATAAGTTAAAAGGTATTTACATATAGATATTAAAAAAAAAAATTTTATACAGATGTTGATGAATGTTCGGAAGAGCTCAATATATGTGGCGAAATGGGTATCTGTAGAAATGCATACGGAAGATATTATTGCGATTGCCAACAAGGTTTCTCTGAAGATCCTGTCACTGGAAAATGCGCTGGTTTTTTAATATATTATTTTACTTTTTATGTTGCAAAAATGATTGTAGCTGTTCAAAGTTTATTTGGTTGGCTCAGGCTTTTGTTTGGGCTAGATTAAGGGTTAAATTAGTGTTAGGGCTAAGTTTTCATTAATCTTTACCCCTAATCAGTTTAAAAAGAAAATGTTATGAACTAATTTTACCCTAACCCCCGTCTTTAAGCTGCTTAAAGTAATTTAAAACGCTAAACAACGTTTACCATTAACTTATATGGCACATGTTAATTTTTTTTTTCTTTAGACACAAACGAGTGTTTAATTGATAGAGCTAATTGCGATTATAAATGCATAAACACTAAAGGCTCATACCGGTGTACTTGTCCTAAAGGCTATGAAGTTAGGGGCAACTATTGTTACGGTAATATCTTTGAGGCTAATCTAATTCGGAAATCGAAACAAGTTCTTGTCATTTTTACTAATTTAACATAATTTTGTTTAGATATTGATGAATGTTCTTCAAGTCCGTGCGCTGCCGGTTCCTTTTGTTTCAACAACTTTGGATCATTTGCATGCATCAATCAAACATGCCCCAATAAGTTCTTCAATCGAGTTGGAAATAAGTGAGTTTACAATTGTCTTAACATAAAAAAGAAAATACGGTGACGTCAATTAAACCTCATTCAAAGCAACTTAATAGAATTATTTATTATAATTTCTTATAAAATCATTTTAATGCTATGTGATATTTTTTCATTTACGAACTCATTCTAAAGTCTTTGTTAACTTTACATAGTTGACCTTTTCTTTTCAAATTTAGTTCTCGAGGGCTTCTTGTTTTACTTTTATTTCTAAAAATCCACGATTTTTGCAACAATTTCCTTTTTACCGGTACTTGAACGTTATTTCTAATTAAAAAAAAAAGCCGTTTAATTTCTATCAAAAGGAATAGTGAAATAGCAGCATGCAGAAAAGTAGATGATTGTCAAGGAAGTAAAGAATGCGATGCAAATCTTTTGCAATCTGTTAAAAAAGTTGCCTATAGATTTTACGACAAAGTTCCTATAAGAGGATTCCTCTTCAATTATTGGACAAGTTTCAGTAGACAATTTTACACTGTGAAATCGGAACTTGTCAGCGGTATGTGATTGTTTTTTTTTTGGATTAAATAAAGTTTTTCTGACTTTTTACATTTGAACTTCTTTCCTGTTAAAAGAAGTCTGCTTCAAGTCGCGATTTTTTCTGACCTTTTACAAATTTTAGAGTTGTATTACAAACACATCTACGTAACTTTTTATCGGCTCAATCTTTTTTTTTTTTTTTTTTATCTTTTAAGGTAACAATGATGGTTTTTTTACGATTGAAAATGTGTCCAATGAAAAAATACAAATCTATAACAGTAAAATCATAAATGGTCCACAGCAGATTCATTTGATAATGCGAACTGACGTTTCAACGCATAACAAAGTGTTATTATGGCAATACGAATATCATATGTTTTTATATGTATCAGAATATAAGTTTAATTAGCACTGTTTTCAATAAGGTTTGAAATACTTATGTAGCTCAAGGATTGGAACAGTTGTACTGTTTTTTGTCACAGTAACGTCAGCTACCTTAATTGTTATTGAAATTAATGTAGTTAATTAAATTATCTTTAAGTTTTGACGGTCATACTTTAATTTTTTAAATATGAAACTATATATTTTAGTTGTTTTTTTTTTTCTGTTCATACTTTTTTACTAATAAATTTTTATCAGTTGAAAAAATTTCTACTCGTTTACAAATTCAGTATTTGAATAAAAATTTTTTTCTCTACAAGACAAAGATGTCGTTTTACATTTTGATTTTCTTGGAAGATGTTAATAGTAGAATGAAAGTCACCACATTTTACTATTTTATTCCTACCCTTATTTCAGTCATTGCCGAAAAATCCATTGCAACGGTGACAAAGCGTGCAGTGAAATACTAGAACAATCTATTAAATGGCAAACGTTCAAGCTTACTAAAAATATATCACCTGGAGGGTTTCAATTCACTTATTCTCTATCAGGATATAATGAGAAATACAAATTTAATTTCGCCTTAACGTCAGGTTAGTTACAGGGCTTGAAAATACTTCCCTGTTTTAGTACACCGATTTAAAATAGGTGTCGGCAACTTGGGGCCTGCAGACCGTTAGTGATTTTTTTTTTCTGAAAAAAAAAGTAGGGTAAATATCACTTTAATTAAATTTATATTTTTGATATTTTCACTTAAAATTTATCAATAAATCTTTAACTTATTGTCTATGCTATATTATTTGACAAAAAAAAAATTTTTTTTAAAAATAACTCGTATCTGTAAAGTTTGTCAGGCCCCTGGTTGCTTAATCCCTATTTATGACTTTGTTCACGCTTTTGTTTGTATGTGTGTTACAGGAAACGACGAGCAACATTTTTACACTGAACAAGTGATTGGGAAGACATCTATTGTTAAGATTACTAACTCAAAAAGTATTACTGGTCCGAGAAACTTTGTTCTGATTATGAATGGTGAGGTTTCTATTGGGAAACGTTTATTGCACAAATATGTTTACATACTCTTTATTTATGTCAGCCCATATACATTTACTTAAAAGAAGCCATAAAAACCATACAGTTTTCTTGTCTTGTCTTTATATATTTTCCTATTTTTAACTCTTTAAAGTGAAAAAAAAAAATGTCTCTGTTTTGAACCTGACTTGTTTGTGTGCTTAAACGTCAAGTTCAAATGTTATGACAACAAAGTAGTTCTATAAATGTTTATATTTCTGCCGGAACTGAGTATGGTGATAATCAAGAAAAGCAGTGATTATCTTATATAACACTTAAACGAAACTATGTAGTAGCTATGCATAGTCCTCTGGTAGGATTAGATCTGGTGGTCATGATAACTTCTCCTAAACTACTCATCATAGAGTCTGAGGACCACATGACTCTTTTCATGAGATCCCTTTTTTTATCCAAACAATTAGTTTAGTAAAAGAATCTGAATTTCTTTTACAAGTCGTTTGAACAGAAATAAAGATCTCATATTCTAGAGATTCCGGTCTTCTGAGTCTCTTAGTATATTCCAATTTCTGGATAGAAAGATTTTTGCCTTCAATACTTGATGTCTGTGATGTTTTTTCTACAGGGTCGTTAGACCAAGTGTAGACAAATTTTTGTCTAATTAACTTCACAAAAATAAAGAAACATGTTTTAATTTTTTGCATAGTTAAGTACATAGCTATACAAATATAAATTATTTTTGTAACCTCCATTAGCTTTTTACCACTCCCCTTAATCCCTTACTAGCCTGATTACATAAAACACTGATGGTTTCTGGTGAATTTTGTCCCTTTATTTAGCTTTCAGTGATGTTACACTTTGGTGAGAGAATGAACATAGATTGCTTTCCAAAATACCCCAAATATCAAAATCATTTGGATTTAAATCTGGTGAAGAGGGAGGCCATAAACTGTTTGCCCAGAATCCTACCATATTGTCATTGCAACAATCTTGAATCAACAATCATCTGTCTTGTTGTAGAGTGATGCCAGTGTTCTATTTATCCAAGGAATCAATTGCTCTTTAACAATTTCAAGTAAAATGTTGGTTTATTTTTACCCTTCTTCAATAAGGAGAAGAGGTGTTTTTTTAGCCTGTTGGGGTTACAACTGCCAATTTTCTTATGCTTCTCTTTGATTTCTCCTAACTTTTTCTCGAGTGTTTTTGATAAGGCTGGTTGTTCTGGTTTTTCGATCCGGGATTTACCTTCAGAAGAGTAGATCCAGTTTCTCTGGAACATTTTAAGATTTTATAGGTACCAGATCGGCGACCGCGAGGCTTTAAAATATTAAAAACCTCACTGGCTATTTCCAGTTTGAAATAGTTTAGAAATTGATGAACTTATTCTTTCCATGGTGAGTTATTTTTTTAAATTTGATCTGTGAAAGGTATAAAAATATTAAACATGAATTTGAAGTTTTATTTATTATAACAAAAAAATAGAAATAGAAATTCTATAAAAGTTAAATAACTAACTTTAAAAAATTTTCTACACTTGGTCTGGTCACCCTGTATTACATTCTTAATGTGAAGTAGACATGTAATTTAGAATTCTCTTATTCTTTAATATCTATCATACTCATTATGAATGTATTTTATTGCTGCATATCGATATGTGTGAAAATATTATTCCGGTTCGATAGTTTTGTATTCTTTTTTGCAAAAACACAAATAAAGAATTCAGTACAATTCCTTTGTAACCTATAAATATTAGAAGCCTATAAAATTCTAGTTATCTTTGTATATTTTATAATACCACCCTCCACAAGTTACCGTCACTATATAATAACACTCCACTAGCTATCGTCATTATATAATAACTGCACTTAACAAAATGTAAAAACAAAAGGCAAATCGATTAATAAAAGTTAGCCTTTGTTTCGGAAACGATTCGAATAGTACATTAATTTAAATTAAACATTAATGAAAACAGAAAAACAAGACAAATTTAACGATATTAAATGAACTTTACAATTTAACCGCCTAAAATTCACATGGTGATTATTCGTCTAATTATTCGTATAATTATTCGTCCAATTATTTGTCTAACTATTCGAATAATTATTCATGTCAACAAAAATTCACTTTATTTTACCTCCTTTAATTGAATCTTTTTTAACTTTTTATGCCGATTTTAAATATCATAAATTTGTCACCACGTATCCGGGTTTTGAGAAAATTTCTCTCTTTATATTTTTACAAAAAAAATAGAATTATTTCACTAAATTTTACACTTAATGAATAAATAACTAACATTTCTCGAGCCATGCATCACTTAAATCTCTAAGATTTACATACATCTCTAAAATGATCACTTACTCTCTAAGGTTTTCAGGAAATAAAATCGAAATAGTGATGAAAAAAATGAAATAGAGAAAACTTTTTATTGTAAGATAAGCAATTAACAATTGTTCACAAGATCCATTCTCACATTCACAAGATCCATTCCCACAAATATCCATTTTCTGAGATTGAGTCGTAGTAGTAAATACTATTGGGGGACTTCATGAGAAGTTTATAAATTTTTACGCGACATATCGATCTTTTTTTGTCTTAGGGGTCGTCCATAAATTAAGTCACGCGCCAAGGAGGGGGGAAGGGTTTTTGTTATTGTGAGATTTGCTACTGGAGGAGAGGTATTAATTTTGCGACGCACCAACTCTTAGATTTGTAAATTATTGTAAAAAGCTATGGAAAAAAAATAGTTGACACAAATCGCAAAAGAGTTTTTTTTTTATGATTGTATCATCTCCGTCTTGCTTTTTTTTAAAAAAAAAAAAAATTGAGAGAGCAACAATCTCAGTCGTTCAAAAAACAAGATGCAGTGAAACTATGAATAATAAAATTCCATAATATTTTGTTGTAAAAGTAACAGCTTTGTATTAGGGTAGGGCGAGGCACGTTGAGCATATAGGGCAAGTTGGGCAACTGAAGTATTTCAAAAACTATGCATCTGGTAACAAAATATCTAATCTAAGAAAGATCGATAGTTGGGAGGGTAACATAATTGTCAGTAATTAGTTTTAGGGTAGCAATCCAATTAGATGGGGCACTTTGCTTACTTTGATAATAAGAATAAAAAAAAAATTTAGTTATTTTTCTCTTGAAATTGTTATAAAACTTTAATCTTTATTCATTTATTTTACTTTTAATTATATCTAGCAGTATAAAGTCTTCGATTCTTTCTATAACTTAACGTTTGTTTTACCCATTTTTGTCAGAGCCTAGTTGTCGGGGCTAGTTGTCGGGGCTAGTTATCAGGGCTTTGGTAGGACAGAATTAACACAAAATACTACAAAAGAAAACATTTTTACGACAATTACAGAAGTTTTTTTATTTAATGCTTTATCGAGGCTTCGAAAATCACGATTAATGCTTTTTACGTTGATGTAAGTTTTTCTCTATATGTTTAGTTTTATTTTTCCCTAGTTAGTCATTAAAACTTGAGAGTTTATGAAATAAGTTTGTTTACAAATTAACTTCACGAGTTTATTAATTTCATGAGCACAATTCTTTGTTTGTTACTTTTTGCTTGCTATTAAAGGATCATTGTAGTCACAGAAAAACTTTTAAAAGCTCAATTTTTAAAAAGTCAGGAAAACTTGGAAATGCCAATAGAAATAATTCATTTATTATTCAGTTATTCAGTAGTTTTATTGAATATTTATTTAAATTCCGTATAACTGTAACTATTTTTGCTTATTGCTTAACTTACCCCGCAGGACAGGTTTTTGCAGCCAGTTTGTTTAATAGCAATATCTTCTGAAGCAAATTGGGAAAAGTTTTTTTTTTCATATTAAATTTAGAGCAGGTTAAGTTACGGATCTAATAACGAATTAAGTAAATAGGATGCAATATTTAAGAGGTCTGGTAGATTTAGTAAAAATTGCACAACTAGCACCAGCCTACCCTATTTCAAAACATGAAAACTTGTAAGCAAAAATTTAAAAAAGAAATTTGAATTCGGAGCAAAAGGTAAATCTTCAAATGTTTTGCTTGACTTTAAACATCAGTTACTTAAAATCTTCGGCTCGGAATCTTCTACTCATTGTTGTTTGTTGATAAAAAATTAGTAAAAAGAGTTATTTAATGGATATGTTAAAGAGTATGATCATCCATGGTGGAAGCACGTATATTAACAAGAAATTCTATACAGGATGAAAAAAAAAAAAAACGACCTAAGTCTTCTTTAAAAGGTTATTAAATATTTTTCCAAAGCAATTAAAATCAAAGGCAATTTATTAAATCATATTCTTCAGCTTCAAAAACATCAGCATTTCTTATGTCAAAAATAACAAATCAAATCCAGTTGACTGCTCTTAATCAAATGCTCCATTGGTTGTAGAGCCTCTCGAAGTTAATTTAGCCGAAGAATCTTTAATAATCACATTAAGGACTAAAGATTCGGCTTTGCAATCTTTACAGCGAGAAAAAAATCCTCAAGAATCAAAAAAAAATTCATTGAAACTAGAGGTTAATTTGAAAAAGGAAGATTTTATTGGTTTAATGAAGAGAAGTTTTGAATACGAAGAGTTAACATCTACCAAAGAAATAGAGCTTAAGTAAAAAAGAAGTGAAAAATTGAACTAGACAATGATCTTACGGAAAAAAAAGATTGAATGATAAGAAGCAGTTATAAAGACTTTCCGTCACCGACTAAGCAGTGGTCGTCCACAAGCTGAAAAGATTCAACTTGATTTATTGAAAGTTATTTGTAATATGACTCTTTATTGATTAGCAGCTTATGAAAAAAAGAAGAGATGCTTTTACCAGATGTACAAAAATATAAAGTGACTTGACGAAAAAGTTGCAAGAAGTAATATAAAGATATCATAGTTTTAAATCATTTGGTTTTACATATCAAAGGCCTAGCCCCATAGCCGTGTAAACATATAGGCCAACAGGGCTTTTAATTTTCATTATTGCATAAAATATAACAAGTGTTCTGCATAACATTTTTAAAGTTAGGAACGATAAATAATAAGACGTGTAATCATGAGTTCAGCAAAATAACAAATAAACTGACAAATCTAATGGCGAGTTAATGGTGAATGCAAAAGTTACTTTTGTATCTTATTGTATTTTTTTTTTTTTTATATACTTTTTACTTATTGTATTGAAAAATAATGTAATTTCATGTAAATGTTTTTTATGTTAATGCTGACTTTGCAAACGTCAAATGTAATACATACATACATACATACATACATACATACATACATACATACATACATACATACATACATACATACATACATACATACATACATACATACATACATACATACATACATACATACATACATACATACATACATACATACATACATACATACATACATACATACATACATACATACATACATACATACATACATACATACATACATACATACATACATACATACATACATACATACATACATACATACATACATACATACATACATACATACATACATACATACATACATACATACATACATACATACATACATACATACATACATACATACATACATACATACATACATACATACATACATACATACATACATACATACATACATACATACATACATACATACATACATACATACATACATACATACATACATACATACATACATACATACATACATACATATATATATATATATTTATATATTTATATATATGCTCCAATAAAAACAAACTACCCAGCAAGCACACAACGTTGAAACAACATTGAAATAGCGTTGATCGACGTTGATCAACGTTATTTCAACGTTGTTTCAACGTTGTGTGCTTGCTGGGTATATTTAACAAAAATTGCAAGGTTTTGTGATATACAATAAAATATATCAATGCCATGGCCGAATCGTCATAGGCAGAATGTTTTGGCCGTAATATTATGTGCAGAATGTCGTTGACGAAAAACCTTAATAGCAACAAAATCGGTTTTCTTAAAGAAAAATTCTTTAATTCAAGTTTTATAATTCAGCATAATTAATCAAGCAACTGCCCAACTCAAGCTAATAAAAATGTTTAAAAAAAATTTTTTTGTCTAAAAACAAAAAAGCAAAAGGTATGGGCAGCATTAAAGCATTTTTCTGCAACTTTCTTCTGCAGGCCTTAACAACTGTGTTTAATTAGATTTTTTTTTAAAGGTTTCAAAATAAACAATGCTATCTTAAAATAATTTATAAGAATAATCTACCGATATTAAACAATCCAATTAGAAATTCGATTTTTGTGTTTTTTGGTTTACGATTTCAATTTTCACCAGATAAAACAAAGTTTACGGGAAAATTGTTTTAGACAATTGAAGTTTAAGATTGGGTTCCAGACTAGAACATTTGTATTTTTTTTTTTTTTTTTTATTACATTCGAAACATTGCGGTATGAAAAAGTGATTTATTGAATTTATATCGAAAAAGTTCAACTATAAAAAAAAAAAAACACATGCATTTGTAAGAATTTCCTGTGAAATTGCATCCATTTAAAAAACCCCATTGCACAGTGGGCCATGGTGGTATCAAAACAGATACATTGTACTTGGTTAGTGAGACCACAATTCTCTAGAAGATCATAAATAGCAATGAAATGCTGTTCTCCAGTCCCTGAATCAATGGGGGGGGGGGGGGGGGGGGGGGAGAGGAGACAAAGTGTGAGTAGCGCCCGTTTGTCATATATGTAGATAAGTTTTACATATTTATGTAGGAAATATTTTCTCAAATTTATATATAAAATGCAATTTTGTGGTATGATATTTAACTTTTGATGGTTTAACTGTAAAAAATGATAAAAATGTCATCATAAGAAAATGATTGAAATTACAAAAGAAAATAATTGAAAAAGCAAAATATTCGGTTTTCCTAATTTTTTCAGGTTCATTCAGAATTTTTACATAAAAAATTTTATTAAGAGTGCATTTTTATTTGTTTCTATTACTCATTCTGAGTTTACTGATGATTTTTTTTTTCCCCATTGTTTTAGGGTGGCCCACGGGCGTTGAAATTTCTGAAAAATGGATAAAAATCATCAAAATTAAAAGGTTTAGGGCCCGTGGGCCACCCTTGAACATGAACGAAAAAAAAAAAAAAAAAAATTTATATATAAAACCAATATCTGGGCACCTTATAAGCTTCCACTCCAGTTGAAATTTTACAATGACCTATTTTTGAACCACCCTAATATATATATATATATATATATATATATATATATATATATATATATATATATATATATATACATACATACATATATATATATATATACATATATATATATATATATATATATATATATATATATATATATATATATATATATATATATATATATATATATATATATATATATATTAGAGGTATGACTAAAAAATTTTTTTGGCAATTTTTGGTTTCCCATGCCACTATGAGTGGAGAAATTACATTTTAAAACTGGAAATACTATTTGAAAGTGTTAAAAAGTTCACCCCCTAAGCTGAAAACTGTTTTCTCCCATCTACACTATGAGTCATAAAAAAACATGCCACTGAACTTTCTACCATAACTTTGTCAAATTTGGTCTGATGCCTAACAAAGTTTCAGGTTTTTTTAAGAATTGAATTGCAGAAAAACATTCGTCTAATGGCGACCCAATTCTAAAAACTGACTGTACACGAACACTCCAAACTTCAACAACAGAAAAATTGTCTGATTTCTTATATAGAAGTTAAAATTAGTTTAAAAATTCTAGGTTGAGACAATAAAAAAGAATTTAAAAAGTAATATTTTATATTAGTCAAGTATTGTTCTTGTTCTCTACTTGAAGAAGACACCATTTTTAGTAAACAACTAATAGTATTTAAACTTTTGGATGTTTTTAGCTTAACATTTGCATTTCAGTAATTTCACTTTTTGGTAAAGAAATGAGACAATTTTGTGTTGTTGAAGTTTGGAGTGCACGTGCATAGTGAGCAATGGCACTTTGGTGGAAATTTTGATGTCGTTTAGTAGATAATTTAGTTGTGAATAATCGCTGAATAAATTTTTAAAATCGGTTCACAATGAATCGTATCACAAAGTTATTGCAATAAGTTCAGTGGCATGTTTTTTGATGACTCATAGTGTATCTATTGTTAGATACAGTACAGTTTAAGGTATCACAGCTTCAGTTTATTGCTGGTGTGATTTTGCTAAATGTATGCATTCTTATTACATAATCTTTCATATTATATATTTCATTTGTTATCATCACCTGACTTTTGATATTTTATAAATTTCTTTTGATAACCTAAACTCATAAGATTTGTTTTTTTGTAGATAATTAAATTTACACTCAAATTATAATTCGACAAGACTATAGTCAAGATGTCTAAAAATAGTTTTCCTTCAGATTTGAATAAGAAACTATGGGAATCAAATTTGGTGAGGTTTGAAACAGCCAAGAATTCAAGAAAGTATGCAAAGATTGTTGACAGTCTTGATCAAATGAACAAAATGCCAACAGAACAGCATATCCTGGACAGATTTAAGTGCTTGGCTGCAAATGTGAAAAGTAGACAGGAGAGAGTTGTGATAGTGGTCAAAGAAGTAAAAATCTTATGGAAAAAACTGAATCTTCCAATTCAAAAAGGCAAATCTACAGTGGAAAGAAAAATTGAGAATGTACTAAACAAATATGAAAAAGACGGCAGAAAACCAGGAACACAAGACTTTACCAACTTGTTCAACGTAACTGATGGAGAATGGTTTAGCCAGGAAGATAAAGCCTTCTATAATCTTCAGATGTCAACAAATGGTAGAGCTGGCTACTGCACCACAATTGAAGATACACAAGGAGTTCATCCTAGAAAACTAAAGTTGATTAAGCAAAAAGTCATTCAAGATACTAAGGATGATTTCAGCAGTGAAGATGAAGAACATTTTAGCACTGAAGAAGAAAAACAAGATTCTGACAGTGGTTCTCAAGATTCAGAGGCTCCAACAACATGTAAAAGACAAAAAACTGATTATGCAATAAATTTGGTGACAAAAGCAAAACTTAGTTCAAGAAAGGCACACACAGTCTGCAAAACTCTTGCAAAAGATGGAATTTCTATTCCAACTCCAAGTCAAAGTGGTGTTTACAAAGCTACAATGAAAGCAAGAGAAAAATTAAAAGAACATTTTATTGAAACTCTAAGAAACGAAAACTGGAGACGGCACTTTGATGGGAAGCACATAAAGAATACAGAGTACCAGGTTGTAGTTCTAAAAAATGAAAATAGAGAAGTTAAACTAGCAGTTCTTGCACTGATCAATGGAAAAGATGAAACAATATTCAATGGAATAAAAACTGTGCTTGATGAATATAAGCTATGGCCTGCAATTAAGTTAATAATTTCTGATACAACCTCTGCAAATACAGGAAAATCTGTTGGGGCAGTCACAGGGCCGTACCGAGCCAATTTTGTGCTTCGGGCAAAAAAAGAAAATTGCGCCCTTCCTCCCCTCCCCCCCCAAAAAAAAAAGGAGAAAATTCAACGAAAAAAATGATTTATTGATCACAAAATTTATCACATCAAGTTATAAGTAAAATTTGTCATTAAGGTTGCACAAACTTTAGTTTAATGTCACTTTTCTGGTTTTTCTTGAGGCAAATTCACTAATGACATCATCAAAATTAATGTTGTTTGCCACTTCATTTTCAATTGAAATTATAGCCAAACTAGACAAACGTTCTTGGCCCATTTTTGACCTCATATAGTTTTTTATGAGCTTAAGTTTACTGAAACTTTTCTCACACGTAGCAACTGTGACTGGTATGGTGAGGAAGATGCGAATAGCAATTGCCGTGTTGGGATAAGCATCGGTCAAAGAATATTTATGAATGAACTGCAAAATGTCGATCGGGGAAGATTTTTCAAATTTGTCCATCATTGCGGCAGCTTGATATTTAAAGCTTGCCATTTCTGACTGGAAATCGGAAGAATCTAAATCTGCCTTGTAAATTTGAGATAAATTTGCAGCTTTTTTCTTGAGTTTATCCACTGAACTTTTAGAGAGTGAATACCCACTGAGGAAGTCAAAATCAGAGGATACAGCAGACATAGCCTCAAACCGCCACTTAATTTGTGTAATAATGCTGTCAAACACAAGGTTGCACTGAGATCCGAATTCTGTTTCTGCTGTGAGAAGGTGAGAGTCATCTTCAGCTTCATAAAGTGCCATCCGCTTCACTTTGCGCTTCCTCTTGATTGGAAAGCCATCATCAATTCCGCTCTGGTTAGCTTTTTTTGTGGCATCTTTGATAATGTTGTCCACCCCAACATCTCGAAGATTCTGAATGGAAGCCTTCAATTCTTTCATTTTTTTTACAGCAATGTCAATTGAAATGGTTTTTGGCTGAAGCAGTTTGTTTTCCCGATCAATTAGAGAAAGAATTTGACTCCTGAAATCCAACAAACACAAAAAACTGAAATCAATTTGAATGAGAAGTTCTTTTGCACTGCTAACTGTGACAGCATTTGTTATGGGATTGCGGATAATGGATTCCTAAACTTGAAGAACGTCTTTGATTTGTCTGTGCAATGGTGTGATTGCTTCTTTTTTGGCAGACCATCTTGTGTCACTGTTTCCCTTTAATGAAATGGTCAACGTTTTCATCAGTTTTTCCCATCTTGACGTGGAGCTTGAAAAAATGTTATAGATGGCTTGAACCTTTCCAAAAAACGTAATCATAAGTGGGGAAGCCTCAGCAGCATGAACACCAACAAGATTTAAAGTGTGAGCTGCACATGGAACAAATCTTGCTGACTCATTAAGAGAATAGATGTGAGCTTTGACGCCATTGTATTTTCCAGACATATTGGATCCATTATCATAGCCTTGGCCCCGACAATCGGAAATGTTTAGACTATCCTTCTCCAATTTTTCAGTTATCTCTGTTGCAAGACCTTTTCCGGTTTTTTAGTGAGATTCAATGAAGTCCACAAAGCTTTCCTTAATTGTGCAGGTTTCATCACTAATGTGGACATACCTGATGATCTGAGCCATCTGTTCTTTGGGGAGGCGTCTGGAGTGCAGTCAAACAGAACAGAGTAGTATTTAGCTTCTTTGATGTTTGACAAAATTTCGTTCCTGACTTTCTGCCCAAGTAACTCAATCAGCTCATTTTGAATTCGAGGAGAAAAGTAGGATGTTGTGGTTTTTTTTGCTTTAACGGACACAATGTGTTCAGTCACTAAAGGATAATAATAGCTAATCAACTCAATTAAGCTCAGAAAAATGCCACTGTTTTGTTGACCGATGTCTTCTGTTGTTCCCCGAAGGGCAAGATTGTTCTTTGCACAGAACAAAATTGCATCAACAATCACTTTCAAGATGTCTCTCCACTTTTTTATCTCTCCACTGATAACTCTCTGCAGATCAGAATCCAGGGTCTTTCCTTCCTTAAGTTTTTTTCGAGAGTTTTCCAATCAGAATAGCATCTTTGGTGTTCATTGCTGTTTTCATGCTCAGGAATTCTTGGGTTTAGTTTTTTCCAGTCACAAAAACCTTTGGAAATTTCTGAGAAATTGTTGGTTTTTGTTGTTGAAAAGAACAAACAGCAAAAACAAAATAAAAAATCTTTTTTGTTGCTGTACTGCAGCCAAGTGCGAACAAACTTTTCACCATTGGGATGAATTTTTTCATACCATTTTGAGCTGAAGTGTCGCATTCTGTTGTCAAAATCACACAGCATGTTTGGGAAAAACTTTCTTCTGTCTTGCTCTGCCCCATGCTCAATCAAAAAGCATCTTATTTTGTCCGTTATTTTAGGCCATGTTGCTGGATCCCTGTGTTGAAAATTTTCTTCCGAGGCCACTGGAATTTCCGAGATTTCTGAATGAAGTTCATCCTCGTCCATTTCAGCTGGGGGGGGGGGGGGGCTGAAAGCTGGGGGCCTGAAAGCTTGGAATTTCAATCTTCCCTTGTTGGTTCTGAATCAGTTGTGCAAAATTCTTCTTGACTTTGGCTGATAAAAATCTCCTCTTCAATTAATTCTAAATGATGATCTGAACTTAAGTCAATTATAGGATCTGCTGAATTGTCATTAACTTCAATAAAAGTATCCTCCGAAATAATTTGCTTTTCCACTGAGTTAATTACCAACCACTTTTTGAAACAGTTTCGTAGTTTCTTGTCACTTTCTTGGCGCTGTTTTCTTTTCTTCTTAAAATCAGCACCAGATAATTTTTTGGTTCGATTCATGATAAAATCATAATGTTCAAAAGTTATCAAAGGTATGTTAGTGTTAAAGGACGCTCTTTTGTTCAGTAAATGAGCTTTAGTATTTTAATATAACAAATTGAAAGCTTAATTATAAGCGAAGAATTAAGTGGAAAAATGCGTTTACTTTGTAGGCGATCTGAATTTAGATTTGCTTGAATACAACAAAAACAAAGACGTCAGAACTCTTTTGATATTATGTTTTAAAATGGATTTATTCCAACTATAAATAAACCTACTCGAATTACAAAAAATACTGCTACTTTAATTGATCAATTTATAATTAATAAAAACATAAAAATTAAAACAACAATATTTATCAAAGACATATCTGATCATTTTCCGGTTTTTATAACAGCACAAAAATCGCTAAATCAACTTCCTAAAAAAGTAAAAACTAAAAAACGAGTAACTAAAGACGCTTCTCTTGCGACTTTTATTAGCCTTTTATCAACAACAAACTGGGAACCTGTTTTGAAAACAAAAAATATTAATGAAGCTTATGATAAATTTTATCATATATTTGAATGTCACTATAATAAAGCATTCCCAATAACAACTAAATTTATTAAAACAAAAACTCAACAAAATCCCTGGATAACAACCGGAATCATAAAATCCCTGGATAACAACCGGAATCATAAAATCTTCGATAACACCCGGAATCATAAAATCTTCGAAAAAAAAGCAACGATTGTATGAGAAGTTCATTAAAAAAAAGAACTTTTAAAAATGAAACAAACTATAAAAACTATAACCGTCTTTTTGTGACAATTGTAGAGCGCTCAAAAAAGTTTTACTATAGTAGCCAATTACTAAAATACAAAAATAATATACAAAAAACTTGGAACATAATAAAAGATATTGTAGGTAAAAAAGATATGAATATTAGTCGTTTACCAAAAAAACTAATTATAAATAACCGTGAAATTACTAACGACGCAATAATTGCTAATTCGTTTAACCATGCATTTGTTAGCACAGGTCCATACCTAATATCATAACTAATCTCTAATAATAATACAATGGCTAATAAAATGCTAACAGAAACAAAATTGCTTGATGCCGTGTACTTACTTAAACCAAATAAAGGTAATGGAGTTGATGATGTAAGCAGTAATGTAGTAATTAAATCAATGCCTTATTTAAAAATTCCTCTTTTGCATATTTTTACGCTCTCTTTAAACCAAGGAATCTTTCCCGACAAACTTAAAGTTGCGAGGGTAATACCTATACTAAAATCAGGAGAAGAGATTAGTGTCTCCAATTACCAAAGCCCCAATAGATCTAGGGGCTTGGTGATAAGACCAATTATGTTTTCTTCTTGCCCCTGCTGTTTGTATTTATATTATGGTTTACGACTTTAATAAATTTATATGGCAGAAAAAAAAAAAAAAAAAAAATATTTAGGAGTTTGTGTCAAGAGGCGGAATTTTAATTAATTTTCTTATCAACAGCAGCGACGCCGTGAAATTTGTTTCATAAACTGATTATTATTTTTTTAATTTATTAAAATTTGCGCCCTCCTAATTTTGGCGCCTCAGGCCGCGGCCCGGCCCCGCCCTTGGTACGGCCCAGGGCAGTCACACTACTACAGAAGCATTTTTTTAAGCTTGGATTAGACAAACCTCTTTATATTGGATGCCAGCATCATGTTCTTGATACATTACTAAAACATGTGATGAATGATTATTTTGAAGCAGCAACAACCTCAGAACTTTCAGAACTTTGCTAAATATAAGCAATGCAAGATGGAATAGCCGAGCAATCTATGCTTTGCTAGCTTATATTTTACTTCCAGAATTTCGACAGTCAGCCGAAGATCAGTCATCATGTGACTTTATTAGTGGCACGTGGAGTGACATTTGGTTTTCTGGTCAGGTTTATAATCAGGATAACTACAATAATTTGGCAGCCGTTTGCAAAGTACACTCAAAGGCAATAAAGACTTTAAGGACTTTTTGGTCGGTTGAGCCGACTCCAATCCCAACTCAAAGGTCAAACATTTGTGCTGAACGTGCAATTAAAGTTCTGCAGGATTTATTTCCATTGTGCAAAAGCATTGAAAAAATTAACATTAAATTTCTTTTGACAAATGAACACTAAAACCTGTATGTTTGTATTTCTGATTAAAAAAAACCATTTTGTACAATGTATAATTGTATATATTTTTATAAATTTGAATAAGGGGGGTGACATTTTTTTAATGTTGACACTTGCCATTGGATTTTTCTTGATCTTTGCATTAAAACTCCACAAAAAATAACATGGGGATAGGGTCTTTAAAAATTGTCATATCCCTAATGTATATATATATGTAGAAAATCACTTAACAAAAGTTTTTTATTTAACACTATGTTTCACCAGTTTTTTAATTATAACTGGTGTTACTGAAATTGTACACTCAAAATGGGTTACAATATGGAATTTCAATTTTACATGCATGGACACGAACATTCGAATGCTTAATCCACATTGCTTACAAATTGCCAGTCAAGAAATGGTCATCAAGCTTACAAGCTGACAAGCAACAAATTGAAATGCAAAAGAAAAAACTCAACTTGCTTTTCAAGAGAAGATGGGACTAATTGTCGAAAAGCCTAAGGCCAGCGGCTCAGGAACATCTAATGATGTCAACACCTCCAGAAGAGCCTTTCAGAATGAACAATTGTTTTCTGAAATCACAGGACTTAATTTTGAACTTATAAAAATGTTGACTTGTATTTCATGTGGTTTTAAGCTTGACACAGATTTATTCAGGGAATACTGTACACATACAGCTAGGTTTTACATGGAATGTTATCCATGGTACTATATGCCGCAGAGCATTCACAAAATGTTAGTTCATGCTCCCAGTGTTGTTGATTAAGTTGCATTACCAATTGGGCTCTTAAGTGAAATAACTATAGAGGCCCGGAATAAAGATTTTAAAAAGCATCGTGAGCATTTTACACGGAAGTGTGACCGTATCAAATGTAATGAATATTTATTTAAGCGATTATTTTGTTTTAGTGATCCTGTCATTTCTTCACTAACAACAATAATTAGTACTAAGAAGAAGGTTTTGCCAGAAGGTGTCCTGCAAATGTTAAAAAACAGTGTTTAGATGTTCTTATTATAAATTTTTACATGTCAAACTTTGGTTTCTTGCTATGATTATTATTAAAATTAAAATTTATGAATTGCAAATTAAAATTGTCAGTATTCTATAATTAAGATAAATTTAATAGTTCCCACATACATTTATTTGGAACACCAGAGCATTAAAAATCCTATTATTTTATTAATTTGCAGTAAATAAGTCAAGAATTTGTATAAAATTGACTGTCACTATAAAAAGGTTGTTGCTATGCGTAATAGGGTATCCATAGCAACCAAACTTAATATCATAATATAAAATGCATACCTCGTATTAGTACTCTTACCAAATTTAGTGTATATGACACAAGTAGGTTAATGCTACGCCAAAATAGGTATCCATAGCAACCAAATAAAAAACAACACCTTCATAAGAAGTGCAGATCTTGCACTGGTGCTCATGGCAAACTTAGTGTATATAGCACACATAAAAAATCTACAACTACAAAAAGTAGGTTGTTGATATGCAAAAAAATAGGTATCCATAGCAACTAAATAAAAATAACGCCTTCATAAGAAGCTCAAACCTTATATTGGTACTCATGCCAAAAATAGTGAATGTAGCATTAATATTAAATTAGTTATTAATTTTGTCTTAAAATTGGCCATTCTGGCCCAATGTGCATTGCTTCAAAGAGACTAATATAAAAAACGCTCGATGTTTAAGATTTTTCTCGGTTATCGTGTCTTTAGACATTAGTTTATGGCATTAGTTTATGGTAAAGATCAGGCCGAAAATAATAACAACAATGTTCAGCACAATAGCAGTTACTCTAATGTTGGCTTTAATTTTTAGATATTTTAAAGTTTTATTTAATTTGATTTCTTAAACTAGTTGATTATAGCTCATTAATTTAGCAACTTCCTGTTAAATTATTTAATTTCTTGAACACTTATTTGTAATTTAGTTAAGTTTTAAAGTTATTACATATTAAAATTTGTTGGAAAAGTATAACTATGTGCTAGTTTTTTGAAAATAAAATATTGGAAATGTAGTTTTTTACTTTTTAAGTTGTTTACATTTAAAAATGTATTGTAGTGTATATAAAATATCATAATGTTATTTAGAATTCGAAATATAATATTTAGTTGCCCTGAAATGTCATCTGTTTCTTCACCAAAAAATGTAACAGATGTAATCAGGTATTTATATTCTGTTTATACATTTTAATAAAATCTATATTGTATTAAAAATTGGTAGTCAGACATTTAAATATTGAACTCTTCTAAATATTAAATATACGAAATATAAAATAACTCAAGATTATATAAAATGTAAAATATCTTAAGTTTATTCTCATTTTGTATTTTAAGTATAGGACAAATATTAACTTTAGCATTATATATATATAATTATTTTTTTAACTTAAGATTTTTTGCTCATCCCTAGCTCTCATGTTTAGGAATACAAATAAACTTTGAATATATAAAAATTTGAAAATTTACAAGCATTTTCTTTACTCTTTAAAAAATATTTAATTATGAATAAGTAAAATATTTCTTTTTTCCTAAAATAATTTCAAATTTTGTAGACTAATTGATAAACCATACTAAATTTACTAGGGATAACCTATATTAAGTAAATATTGAAAATTTAGTCAATGTTCCCTGTAAGCTAAGAACCTGATGGTCAAACAATAACTTTTTTACTCAGTTAAAACTATATATTGTAAGGTTAACAATAAAACAGGTAAATAATTTGATATCCCCCCCCCCCTTGTACATTGAAGAGTAATGCTGATGATAAGTACAACAGCAAAATGGAGCCAATTCACATTAAATAAAATTTTTTTAAATGTTTTAGTATCTTTATATTTTTTTAAACAAATGTAAATTTTTGTTTGCGCATTTGGGTTGTTACTCTAGTTTTATCAAAAACATTTAAAAGGTATTTTCTGCCTCATTTCATAAAAGAAGTTTATGCATTGATATGCTGTCTATAAATAGCATTAAAATAGTATTTTTTGTATTTACATTTGTTAGCTCCCTGTTTGAGAGCTAACAGCGCCCCTTAAACAAATTCTCTACTACATTGAAAATTCTTTAATATAGTATTAAATAGTTTTTTAAAAATTTTGCAAGTGTGCTTGCATAACCACAATAAATATTTACATGTATGTAAATAGGCATATCCATTACAAAAGGATATAAATAAAACATTATAAATATGTAACATTCAGCAAATTATCAAATAATGCAATTGCTCAAAAAAGTTTGCTTTAAAATTTCTATATGCTGCAATTTATTTTTTAAAATTTTTTCCTATTAGGTGCTCCCTTCTTATTGGGGAATTAGAAGCAGTTGCTATGCTACTGAGTATAATAATAAGTGTATTAATATTTTATTACAATAACTTGATCAAACATTAATTATCAAAAAGTTGTGATTTTTTCTAGGAGAGTAAACTCAGAGTTATTAATAAAAAAATACTTTCAACAATTAACATCAGGATGTGGTAGACCAAATTGTTCAAACAAACAGTGTGTCTCAGGTGGCTTCAATGCATTGCCATGTAATCAAGCAGCTGCAATGGCAATAAAATTTCTATTTGAAAAGGCAAAAATTTGTGAGAATGATATTGGTAATAAAAAAATGTTTTACACTGTATTGATGTTTTTATTTAATGTTTTAACTCTGTTGAATTACATTACTTTTTTTTTTTTTTAACATAACTCATGGTTTAAAAAATTGTGTAAACTTTTAAATCCAGAACCTGTTCTCAGTTATTCCTACTTGCAAAAACTGATTGAATCATGTAGAAACGACAATGAAAATTTCACACCTTTAGTTCGTATTCTTGGCATGGTTTTTTCATCTCCTGATCTATTAAATAGAAGTTTTGTTGCAAGTAAAAATATTATTCCTAATAGCTCAGAATCAATCATACCTCTTGACTGCAAAGAAATTATTGATTCTTATCATTTACTATTGAATCTTGAGTTAGAAGTCATTGAAAATGTTATAATTAATGGAATAAATGCATTAGGGAATAATATTGAAATAAAGTTAAAAACCAACAAGCTGCTAGAAAAAAAAGACTTGAATCAGTTTGTTATTATTTTACTGAATCCTAATCTTCACAGTCCTGAATATTTTGAAAATGCTCTTCCAAATATTCTCCGGGCTCTGACTTCTCTGCCAATCAATTTGCAAGTTATTCTTGTTAACTACTTTTCAAAGTTTTCTTCAACAAACCTTAAAAAAATCCTGGATGTTTTTCAGCAGCTAATAACTGTTCGGATACTCACAAGACCTCAGGATACTACTTCACTTTCAGTCAATGATGACCTAACCATTACAAACTCAGTAAAAGCAATTAAAATAATATACTATGCTAGTATTCTTGGTGGACAGTTAGAAAGAAATTTTAAATACCCTGATTCTGCTAAAAATGATAGAAATATTTTGAATGAAGAATCAGCAAATTTACCTGATTCTTTAATCCTATCAGAAGAAACATATGCAAAGAGTTCATTAGAAGAAATTTTTGAGGTTGTGTCTTCAAGATGTCGCAAACCATTAGTTCCCTATGATGATTTTGTAAATGATTGTTTAAATGATGCCATTGAGATGGATCGGGATTTAATATACTTTAAGAGTGGGGGCATTAAGTTTTCTTTTTTGCAATATCCTTTTATTTTAAATACAACAATAAAAACTTTGGGCCTATTTTATGATAATCGTGTTCGAATGAATATCGAGCGAAGAATGATGTTATATGTGTTGTTGCAAGGTCATTTACCTTCCCCATATCTAAAACTACTTGTAAGGAGAGATCATCTTATCCAGGATTCACTTGTTGGGGTAAATTATTTTTAAATTGACCCATTTTTTTCACATATTATTTACCTATGTTATATACCTAAGAAATTTAAATATATTACATATTAGGTATTCTAATACATTATTATTTCCTGATTATGTATTTTTTTTTTAGTTAGAAATAGTGGCTCAGGACCAGCCAGAAGATTTTAAAAAGCAATTTTTTGTTGAGTTTGAAGGTGAACAAGGTATTGATGAAGGTGGTGTTTCAAAAGAGTTTTTTCAGTTGATTATTGAGGAACTTTTTAACCCTGATTTTGGCAAGTGACTTTTTTTAGTTTAACAAGATGTTAACTACTCTTTTTCTTCTTATTTTTTTTTTACCTTGCAATTTTGTTTTATTTCATTTGTTTTTTGGCTACATTTTCTTAAAAATGTTTGTTCATATTGTTTTACATGATTATTTATAATTATATTGTCAAAAAAAAAAAACAGCTAAGAACCATGACTTGTTAACCAGTCTCAAAATCACCTTCAGTCTATTTTATTGTATTTACTTTTATGTCTTTTTTTCCTTGTCTTGTATTTCTTTCTGTCATAAAGATGAACTTGTCTTTTCTAATCATTCATAATTTTATATCCAATTTTATTCAAATAAGTAATGAAACTAAAAAAAAAATGAAAATATTTAAAACTTGTTTTATAAAGGCATGTTCAAATTAAATGAAACTACTCAAACGTATTGGTTTAACCCTGCTTCGTTTGAAGCTGCCAGTCAGTTCATGCTTATTGGATTACTTTTTGGTATTGCTATTTACAACAGTATTATACTTGATGTTCGCTTTCCACTTGTCCTATACAGGAAGTTGCTGGGCTTTATAGGGCGATTTGAAGATCTTAGTTCATCTCATCCAGTATGTTTATGCTTTTTTTTCTCTCTGTTTTGTTATTAATTTTTATAATATGTAATAATGGATAACAGGATGCCATGTATTTTTTTAATTTTTTTTTTTGTTTTTACATAGCGTAAATGAATTTAATGTAAATATCACTCCCAAATAGTTTTTTTTTAAATAGCTTTTAAAATCAAAAATTGTTGATTTTTAAATGAATACTTCAGGAAATTTATCAGAGTTTGAATCATCTTCTTTCTTACAATGGTAATGTAAAAGAAGATATCATGGCTTCATTTCAAATAAGTTATGAAGATGTGTATGGTGGTATTGTCTCTCATGAACTTATTGAAGGTGGTAAAGATGTGGAAGTAACAAACCAAAATAGAGAAGTATCTTTTTTTGCTGTTTCATTAAGTTTACAAAGATTTTTTTATCTTGGGGATCTGAAACTGTTAAAAGTTATTAAACAATATTAAAATCCATATTTATGAATAAATACAATAATTACATATAAATTTGTAACGTTGTTTAAAAATTTATCTATCACTCAGCATGTTAGCTAATGCCTATAAGATCTATTCACTGACATTTCTCCATTAAAACTTACTAGGCTTTTGATAAAATATGGGCAAAAGTAATTTAATGGAAATGATGTGCAAAACTTGATGTCACAATTATTAAACTGAACACATTGTAATCAAAATTTCCCTTCATGTTATTTGAGTGTAAATGAAGTCAAAATGAACTGGTCATATATTCATTTAAGTTGGCACTTTGCTTCAAGCAGTTTATTTATTGTTCTCGTGTCTGATAATTTCCTTGCAACATAACTGCTTCTTCAAAATGTATTTTCCACTGTTACTTTGTTGAATTTGAAACTCCAAAAAAGTTTTGAATAAACTAGTATATCAGATATGGTAGCAGATCTGGTTTTGGACTTTCATTAAGCTGAAAACATTGATCATGTTAAACAAAGTGTTGCAGATAGCATCAGATAACATGAAAGAGATATCTACAAACCAAAAACTTTGTAGGAGCTGGAAAATAGAATTTCCGTTGTAACTGCACAAATTAGACAAGTTATACTGCAAAAAGTAATGTAAAATGCAATCCAAAGAGATGATGATTTTAATAGTAAACACTTAATAAAATTTACCACACTTAATATAAAAAGATAAATTATTGGTTAAGTTTTTAATTTCTAAGTATTTTTTTTAGCTTTTGTAAGATAAATAGGAAAGAAGCTTTTTACCCTCCCTGTATTTGATCCAACAAAATTCCCAAATTGAAGTCCTTGACTCAGAAAAGCAGAAATAAAAGTTCATCTTGAAGCAGACTAAGCGAATAAAAACAACAAAATTTACTTCAAAGACAACCCATCAGTATTGTGAGAAGACTTTGTTCATGACACTTTCTTGTAAGGAAATTATCCAAGTTCTTTGAAGTTATCTCCTAATGATTTCCTCTCTCTAAGTGCAGCAGAGATTTTTTTTATATTTGCAATCAGCTAGAGTTAATAACACTGAAAGCTCTTCTGCATATCACCACTGAGTTACCGAAAGATGGATATTAGAAAGTAATTACGAACATTTTGTTGATTTAAGAGAGTAATTCAAAAATGAAGCTAACAGAATCTCCACATATTGATAGATACTTTTGAATCTCTTGCATATTAAAAGTTATTTCTTTAATGTGTTTGTGTTTGATTATTTTTGAAGATAATAGAGACTTATCATTTGTTAAATCTTCAAATGGTAGAGTTTTAAAAACTAAACAAATGGTTGCAACTAAAGTTTGTTTATATAAAAAAAATCTGCTACATTAAAATATATATACAAAATACAATCTAGTTATTTTGATATCTTGGTCAGAAACATGTTTTTCCTACCCCCATTCAAATTGCAACAATTTTTAAGCATTACGGTCGAAATTTGAAGTGACCTGCTAAGTTTGTCTAAAAACGCAGGCTGATAAAAATATTGAAAAGATATTTAGAACCTTGATAAATTTTAATGACAATTTTTCATTTTTACTTTACAGGATTATGTAGCAAAATATGCCGACTTTATTCTTAATTCCTCCATAAAATTACAGGTTAGTGACAGATATTGCTGAATGTTTCTTACAAGTAATATTTATTCTTGTCTATTTTATTTTTTCTTAAAAATATGGTTCTCACAGATATTACTATTTTAACAAAAAAGTTATGAATTGAGTTAAATTATAACCAGTTATCAACTATAATGATTATTATAATTATGATAATTATGATTAGTTGTAAATTATGTTTTGTATTGTTTTCTGACATTATTTAACATCTTCATCATACGTGATTACTTTGATATCTTCAAGAAACACGTTTGAGGTTATTTATGAAGTTATGAACTATGATGACTTTAATTAGTTATTACTTACAATAATTGTTTTGTTTTCTAACCTTATTTATCATTTATTTTCATTATAGTTCGATGCCTTCAAAAAAGGTTTTGATATAGTGACTAGTGATTCGATTCTGAAGAGAATTTTTAGACCTGATGAATTAGAGTTACTTGTTTGTGGTAGCCAGGTATTGATTTTAGATGTTTTAAATTTTTGTTTTAAATATTTTATGGGTAAAGAACACGAGATTCATAATTTAGTTAAATTATTTTAAAACAAAATTTTGAGTATCTATGACTACGGGTATCTGACCCTTGGTCTTGTATCTGATCTAAACTCTTGAGAGTAAGTCTTTTTTTTTTTTTTAGGTATACGATATCAATGAACTGGAAAACGCCACGGAGTATGATGGTGGATATTCAAAAGATACTCCTGTCATAAGGTATTTTTCATATTTTAGTTTTAAAATTTTTAACTAAACCCTCATTATCTACAAAATTTGAATTGATATTTGTTTATTGAAGTATTATTTTTATTTTGGAACCGTTTTTCTGGAATGTTCTTGAATGAGAATGAAAGGCTTTTGATTTTTAGTTGAGTATTATTTGTGAAATAACATTTCAGGAACTTTGTAATCAAAGGCGACAAAATCTGTTTCGTACTTTTTGTACAGTTTCTGTATTGTGTCTCCCGAAAGCGTAGAAAAAAGTTCATACATAAGTTTTTTTGATGAGGTTTTATAGCCATCAGTAAGATTGGCTGGGAATCGCACATTTTGCGCTCCTATCATTGACAAGATTTCTTCTGAATCTTCTACTAATGTTTCCATCTTTCCTATAAAATCGAAAGGTAATAAACAAGGAAAGCATAACGAAAAAACTGGTGCCCAATGAGCATCGAACACATGTTTGTCAATGATCCAATAAATAAATTCTTTAAAAGTTACACCTTTTCCACTTTCGTACTCTATATTTGTCAGATTTTTTCTATATAAGCGAAGAATATGCGCACCAAACGTGCGTTCAAAATAAGTGTTATTATCAGCAAATTTGTTACGGTAAGCTGAAACTAACCGTTCGAACGGATGTCTTGCAATAAAGAATTTTAGATAATTCTTTAGTACGTGTCTTACTTCACCGTTACTTATCATTGAAAACAAACGTATTTGAGGTAGGGTATGAATCTGGTCTTTAGCGTTCTCTGTTAAACTTTTTATCTTTCCTTCGAACAACAAAATGATTCTTTTCCAATTCGTGCTGGCAATCTTTGGTACCGAACAATACAATAGTCTTTTTTCATGACTTACATAAAAATGACCTTTATTTTCTTTTGATCTTATAAATTTTATTAGGTTTTGCGTTCGTGGTTGTGATAAGCAGAATTTGTTCAAACGATCGATTCTATTTTCTTGTTCTTTACTTACTGAAAATGTCTTCGGCTTTAAACTCTAGAAACATAATCACATTTTTTTGGAACATTTTGGAAAATTTTTGAAAACGCGATAAAAAGTCGCAACATTTTCTCTGGTAAAAAAAAAGATGCTAATTGGTAAAAGAGGAAAAAAATTACATATTTTCACCTGTTCTCCTGTTATTAGAAAGTTTTCCTTTAATGTTCTGGCGTATTTGAAATATGCTATCAAACTAAAAAACGTTAAGGCAATTAAGAGATATAGAAGTCGAGAGCTTCGAAATGCCATCATGTTCTTCTCGCAACTCTTATGAACAGAGTTTATTCACTATACGCATTGTTAATTATTAATTTTTCTATTTAAATTTGCTCTATTTAACTTCACTGTCATCAAATTTGTATTAAACAATCGTTGTAAAAAATGGTTTTGTTTTAGGTATTTTTGGCAAGTTGTCCACGAAATGTCATCTGATCAGGCGAAACAATTTTTGAACTTTACTACGGGAAGTGACAGGGTACCGGTCGGTGGCTTGTCAAAGCTAAAGTTAATTATCGCAAAAAATGGAGAAGATTCGGATAGGTAGGCTCATTTTTTCCCTTTTGATTTTAGTAAAAAAGGTATTCTAAATTTTTATTATCATTACAGGTAGAATACAAAGTTAGCTGCTCGTATTTATTGCTTTAGGTTACCTACTGCGCACACTTGTTTCAATGTTCTTCTTCTACCAAAATATTCTAGCGTTGAAAAACTCAGGGAAAGATTGCTAAAAGCTATTTCTAACGCTAAAGGTTTTGGTCTGATGTAATCATTTGGCATAACTCTTTGTAAAGGTTGCCTTTTCATAGAATAGTTTATAATAAATACTTTTATGAGTAAATTTGTTTGCTCATTTATGTACATCTCTTATTATTATTAATTATTATTATTGTTATTATTGTTGTTGTTGTCGTTGTTATTGTTGTTATTGTTGTTATTATCATTACTACATAAATATATACAGGGTGTGGCAGCGATTCGCGAACTTTTTAGAACATTTTTCAAAATGAATTTTTAAAGCACTAAAAAATTATATTCATGGAATACTTCCGTCAACGGGGGGTGACTATGAACATCAGTACCAAGTTAATTAAAAGGTGAAATAACACACACAACAGATCTAAATTGTGTGTTATTTTGATCCAGTTGCATTAAATATAATATTTAAAACCTAACTTTAGGCTGAGCGAAATATTTTCCTTTTTCGGCTTTTCTTCATCGCATATCAACAGCATGAGTTATATTGTTCGGGCAGTTACTTGACTTATCAAGCTATATCTTAAGAAGCGCGCATCAAAACTCTATAAAAGTTGCTACACATCAAGTTCAGGTACATATTGTTCTAATAAATTCAACATTGAGGGTGTAACTTGTCAGTAAATGATTATTTGCTCATTTAAAAATGACATTTTTTTTATCAAGAATCCAAGTTTTTTTTTTATTATTAACTTAAGGAATTATGCCTCGAAATTACAAAAGAAAGGAAAATAGCCGAGGTTACAAAACAAATTACACTCAAAAAGACTTACAAGCAGCAGTAAATAAAGTGAAAAACCACGGATTTACTATCAGAAAAGCAGCTAAAGCTTATAACATTCCGCTAGAAACTCTCCATAAAAAAGGTAAAACATGGAAATCAAGTTCCAAAAAAGCATGGTGGACAAACCAGACTTGACAGTTCCACAGAAAATTTAATTGTTTAAACAATTACTTATATGACAGATTGGAGGGTACCTCTTAATTCTTTGGACATTCGACTTTTAGTTAAATGTTATTGTGATAAAAGGAAAATAACAGACTTTATATTTAAAAATATGCTTGGTGTAGATTGGGTTCAGTCTTTCATGAAAAGACATTGTTTGACGAAAAGGGTTGCTGACAATGTAAAGCACAGTAGGGCTTTAGTCAATGAAGAAACCGTTAACCGTTATTTTAACAACTTATATCAAGAGTTAAAAGGTATACCTCCAGAAAACATATAATTATGACGAGACCAATATAACAGATAATCCAGGATCCAAAACTGTTATTGTTTGTCGTGGACATGGACACCAGCAAACATTACACTTGTTGATTGCTTTGAATGTTCCTGTGTGTTGAAAACAAACAGGAACATTCAAAGCAATTAACTTGTATAGTTTTTACTGGTAACCCCGTCACCTCGAATCCCTTGTTCAAAGTCACCCCTTTTTAAAATACGAAGATGCTTGTATAAAATAAGAAAATTGAGGTATTTACTTTATAATATTTATCAGGCCTGGAACCAATTCTGGAAGCTGGATAGTATAATGTTCTGTTGAAAAAAAAAAAGGTAGCGATTAGACGAACTGTTTTGTTATATGATGCAAAAATGTTTAAAAAGCGTTCATAGTCACCCCGTTTGACGGTAAAAAAAGAAAAGTTGGAAATAAATGCTTTTCACACCTTAACATTCAATTAGGTCTCCTTTTTTTTGATCACTGCTTCAAGCCTAGGACGGAAGGACTGGCAGGTGCTGATTACATAGTCCCTTGACATTGAGTTCCAAGCACAGGTTATTGATGACTTTAGTGACTTGACACTTGATTGGGCCGTTTTGCAACCCTTATTCTCAACTACGCTCCACACACTATAGTCAAGGGGATTTAGGTCAGAGCTGAATGGTGGCCAAAAGTGATTGGGCCAGAAATTAGCCATTTATCCTGAAGATATTTTGGGTTTTTCTGGACCCATGACAAGATGAATTGTCCTGTTGAAAGATGTAGTTTTTTTCTGGGAATGTCTTCTTCAGCCTCGGCACCACATAACGTTTTAGTAAGCTAATATACACATGAGGTAAATTTTTCTCTTTGATAAAGACGGGTGGACATTTCTCTTCATTAGAAGCAATGATTCCTAGCATCATAATGGACTGAGGGTGCTTGGTGTAATAGATAGGTGGTGCTTTGTCACCCTTTTGCACAATAAATCTATCATTTCACCTATTGAGTACACAGTCAACACTAAAATTTTTCATCTGAGAAAACTTCAACTGTTTAAAAAGCTGATTCCGAAGCTTCTTTGACTGCTCCAACCTCAAAGTATTTAGCCTTTCTGTCAAAAGATGGCATGTAGGTCGGGCCATACTGACTTTTCCAAGTGTTTCTAGAGTTCTTCTCACTGTCCTCTCATCAACATTGAAAAGTCTTGCTGTCTTTCTGATGGATACACTAGAATTCTTTTCAATATACTTTTTAAGCTTTTCAGTAAACTTTTTATCAACTTTTTTGTCCCACTGGAGAGGGCATCTTGGCTCTCTCAACACTGTCACGTTTTTTCACTTTGTAAAATGTAGTTTTAGACACTCCAGAAAAACGAATCACTTCACGTGCAGGCAAACTCGTGTGAATCAAATTTAAAACTTCGGTTCTTTTGGCTTCCATTTTAAAACTTTTAACTAAAATATTTTTTATTCACAATTTTATTAAAATCTAAGACGGTCATTGAACATTTGCGAATCGCTGGCGCACCCTGTATGTATGTATGTATATACATACATACATATATATATATATATATATATATATATATATATATATATATATATATATATATATATATATATAACACACACATGTACATACAAATAAACACATACATATATAATGATAATAATAGTAATAATAATAATAATGATAATACTAATAATAGTAATAATAGTAGTAATTATAATAATGATGATGATAATAATAATAATAATAATAATAATAATAATAATAATAATAATAATAATAATAATAATAATAATAATAATAATAATAATAATGGTATATTAAGGAGAGTATTCATTCGGCATTTTACAAAAAATAAGGAGACGCTTCAGTTATTCGCAAATTTCGAATTTCAATTGTTTAACTCTTAGAATAACAGCTAAAAATATGATGAAAAAAAGTTGCAAGAATATTTTATTAGACCTTATTAATTCTCTCTTCAATACTATATTCCCTTATTCAAGTAGTATGTTTGTACCAACAAACATGTGCACCCGTCTATTAGAGAAACCGGGGAGTTTCCCCCTCCACTTCCGTCAAAGGAAATTAAAAGCATCTTTGAGTTTAAAATTTTTTTTGTCCACTTTAAAGTTGATATTCGTTTAGAAAATCTTTTCAACAAAATTTTGCGCCCAAGTTTGTTTGCTCCTACCTTTCGACCATTCTGCAAGTTTTCATTATTTGTTGTTATTTTTCTATTCTGGAAAATAGTTTTGAGTAAAAAAAAAGTTTCTCAGAAAATTCAGGGGATTTATATCAGGCGTCCGTGGCTTATATGTAGAACCCATAAGTCCTTAGTTTTAAGATAGTTTGTCTAAAAAAAAAAAGTGCAAGGTTTAACTGTGGTTAAAATATGTTACCGATCTTTTAGAGCCTGTACTTAAGAACTACTTATTTATTGCAAATACATTTCCTTTTTCGCATTTTACATTATATTATTTAATACTTAGCGTGGTATATAAGGAGAAATTGATGGCTGTCCATTCACAAAATCATACATTCAAAAAGTCATAGGACTAACCCACAGAGGCACTTTAAAATGATTATCCTTATGTGTGTTCAATAGTTTTAATTAGACATAATTGTGTATGTGTTGGAGAGTACTAAACTTCGAAAGATACACGTAAAAGTTTCATGACATTTCTACCATTCGTTATCAAGATTTTCACTGAAACTTTATTTGACAAAACTATTTGTCGGTGGTTTGCTGAGTTTAAATTTGGCCGCACGGACACAGATGACGCTAAATGTACGGCTCGTCCAAATGTTGTAACTACAATAGAAAACATTAACAAAAAGCGTCAAAACTTTGATGAGCTATTGTAAAGTAAAATTGCAGAAGGTAGTTGATACTTTGAAGATACTTTAAAGATACCCAAAGACAGTGAATACAATATTTTGAACGAACATTTGTGTATGAGAAGATTTTTCCAAATGAGTGTCGCGTGCACTCACAGTGAAGCAACAACAACGTGTTGATGACTCAGAACGCTATTTGAAGCTGTTTAAGCGGTTTAAACAGGGTTTTTTGTGAAACACGGATCTACCATTACATTCCTGGGCACATTAACAGTTTAGTAATTTTATCTGCTCAATCTCAATATATTTGGTCTTGGAGAACTATGTTTTGCACCACCTTGTCTTTTAGAGAAATATGCTCTGAGGTGTAAAATCAACACATAAGTGAATGGTGTTCCTGCTTTTATTTTTGGAAGTGTGCATCGCTATATACTTTTTAAATTAATTTGCAAAACAATTGTTTAAAAAATTGTTAAACTTGGCAGAATTATTGTATTAGCAAATGGAAATTATATTATAACAAATATTTTGAAAATTAACAAGAACTTGTAAATTAAAATCACAAAGTGTCAAATAAGTCCTTTATTATTTCATATGGACATTAAAATTAAATATTGTAAACTGTTCTGGTACTGAAAAACTCTATATCGTGCGTTTACGTGCGTTTACGTGTGCGTCTTATCTATATACATTCAAAAATTCGCCTTTAGTTTTCTTACCTACGAAATCTTACAGTTTTCTATATTTTTTCAAACGAATCGCTACGTTAAAGACCGGTTAACTGCTGGTACTTCGTTTCCAAATGTCAGTAAAAATAATAATTTAGTATTTTGAGAACTCTGATTTATAAAGCCTGTTTTAAGAACCATAATTTGAAGAGCAAGTGCTAAAATATGAAAAACTTATTTTCACACGCGCAAAATATTTACTTTTCAAATTTCAAAAACGAAATATTTTCGGTAGTAACAACAGCATTTTTCTGAAATTTTCAAAAAGAGCAGTCTCCGTAAGACCTTCTGATTGATTTCTAACAGCCATCAAATCATGAAGAAGATGCGAAGACTAAAGAGTTGACTGACTCTCACCGAAAATGTCGTCTCTTTTATAATTGGTAGGAGTTTGCCAGGCTGTTTCTATTCGTGACAACACAAATCCTTTTGAACTGAAAGTTCAAAAAAAAAAAAGTTTTTATTGTTTATTTCATTGTAATTGCGGTTACTTCTTTTGACAGTAACTTTAGTTGAAAAAAAATTAGACAACAACGGCAGATGTTTCCTAAGCGTTTATTTTAGTTGCTAAGTGTAACTGACACATGGGTAATATCAACTCATATAAGTGACGAGTTAAGAACTTGAAGTGTATACTTTTATGCAATATCTATTTAATTGCAACAAAAAAAAAAAAGCGTTTTAACTATGAAGTGTTTAAACTCTTCTCAGTTCATGTTATATACGAAAAACATTAAATATTATTTAGTTGGACTTTTTAAAAGAAAAATTCTAAGAGAATATCAATTTTCGTTTTGCTACTCAGTTCATGAGCAGAAAGCATAGAACTTTTACATTTACATTTAGAAACTCCAGTAAATTAAATTTGTAAAAGTCTCGAATTCATACAGCTGTCAACATGCGCGGTCGACCGACAAGAAAACGACGAGGCTTTTTTCAAGTTTAAATGCATTTTTAAAAAACTCAAACTCTTGACAACTTCAAGTTCTTTATTTTAATCATGAATGTGAAAGGGCAGGTGTTTTTTGTGTGTGTGTTGATTTTTTTTTTTTTTTTTTTTTTTTTTTTTTGTGTATTTGTTTTTTACCCATTTATTATAACTCAGATATTCTTTACATGACAAAAGAACTTTTTTGCATGGTTTAACAATGAATCAAAATTTTCATTGTTAACGTGCATTTCTATGGATTTGATTGGCTAAAGTTTTATCGATGTTTAAAAAAGTGTCCAGAAATATTTAGGGTTCTTGACATAAAAATTTAAACTCTGACCAATAAATGGTCAGATTAAATGAAAATGAGATAGATAAATTCTAAATGCTATAAAACCTTTAACAATTCTATTCAACAGCACTTTTTAATTATTTCATTACATTAAAAACATCATCAAATTAAATTTTTTGTATATGGTCGGCAAAATAATCTCCAATATTTTTCTGGTCTGGATTTTTATAAGCCTATAAAAAAAGCGTTTGAATGATAAATTCGATTGACACGCCGATGACACAATGACGATGTCATTATTTTTAGATACGGTTTTCAGAGGAAAATGCGATGAATAATGAAGAAAAAAGAACATTCTTTCCGAATTCGTTTAAGAAAGCAAGGTTTCGCTTGTATAATTTACGCCACATAACTAACTGTGTTGACACTTGATACTGCTGAAGGTAAGCGATTATTGACGCGTGCAAACTCGAAACTCAACGAAAACCGAAATTTTTCTTTCTTCATTTTTCGTTAAGTTTATTTAAGAAAAAAAGATTTGTTTTTTAAATTTTTTTTAAAGATAATCAGAATGTTTTGTTTATTCTAACTTTGTTTTTTCTTTGCTTTGTTTTGCTTTTTTGATTTTCGCCTCAAGTATAACTCACAACGTGATAATTATATTCATTGGACTGGAACGTTATTTTCTTGACGTTTCTTGTCAAAATCAGTTTCTTTCACAAATTCTTTCATTATTCATGTTGTCGCTTATTTTGATTTATACGCAGATTGAGAGAAATTCTAATTAGAATATTTTGTATGCTTTTTCGACACATTCGAGCTAGTGTCACGTTGATGCAGAAAAGTGGTCATGACTTCAGTGGAAACAGCGTTTGTACCGTTGCCTTTTCAAGATCCAATCCTTCATTATGATAAAAATATTCATGGTAAAGACCTTTCAGCCATTAAAACAATCGATTTCAAAAAAAAAAGAAACTGCAGGAAACGTAACAGAAGTGACATGTCGCCTGAAGAATTAAAAAGATTGCGCGAAAGAGAGAGAAAGGCGCAGCAGAGCAGAAGAGATAGAATCCGAGCTCAAAAAGTAAGTTGCTTTTTACTCATCTTATTTTTGTTCTATTCGTTTGGTATTTTTTCAGTTTTTTTTTTTTATATATATATATGTATATATATATATATATAAAAATAGATTAAGGAGATTGGAATTTTTTTTTTCCCCGCTGTATTTTTTTTCCCCGCTGTATTTTAACGAGGATTCGCTAAAAATATGTAATAAATGATAATGCTTATCTGTCATTGATCTTCGCTAAAGGCAGGTGTATTTTTCGTTCATTTTGATAGTGATTGAACTTATACTGCTTTTTATTGTATTTTTCCGCACCATGTGTTTTGAAAAGATTGACAAAACAAGAAAGAAAATCTCTTTTGCGCGACGACAGCTGCATTGAAATTGCTCGATATCATTTCTTTTTATTTCTTTCGCGTTATTATTGATTTAGACGTTTATATTATTGACTTATTGGAAAGAAAAAAAACGTTTTGTTACGCTTTTATTTATTTTTATTTTCGAATTCCATAATTTTTATTTATTTCTGTTTCTATTTCTTTATTTCATCTAAAATGCATGAAATAGCTACACTTTTTTTTTTTCTATTTTTTTTTTTTTTTTTTTTTTTCTTGCATTTCGCATTAAAACATATTTTGCGACTTTTTCTACCGTGTCAAATATACTTCGCGTTTGGTGAAAAAATTGAAACTTCGTTGCGCTCGCATTAATGTGCCGAAAGGATCATTTTTGTTTTGCGCTTTGGTCGTGTGATAATGCTGCATGATCTTTGCCTTGGTGACAGCTCTCCGCAGGATCTTGAAGTCATTGGGTATTTTTTACTTTAAGAATAGCAGCTGCTAAGAATTACACGTCCGTAGTGCAATAAAAGAAGCGCCTTTATTATGTTAAGGCAATAACCGCAGATAGTTGCGAACTGTTTATCGCGTTAACTTTTCCCACGTTTAATGGGACGATGCAAAAATGATTGTGTTTTATTTTGATGTAACCCCAGTAAATTTTGACATCGTTGCTAATATTTTAACTTTAGCATCATCTTTAATCTTTTGATTGTGCAAGCTTTGCGGCCGTAATTTCCTTAATTGCTTTGTTTACAGTCTCTTATAATTGTACTTCTAGTCTCTGGTTTCTCATTTACGATGGCTTTATGTTAAGCCGGTTACCGATTGCCAATTGTTTTAAAAAGGAAAAATGAAACTATAAACTTCTTGTTAAAAATTTTATTGAACGATTCTATCCCGCTGATGATGTATTTCTTTTGTTAATGCTTTTACCTCAAATTTAAATTTTAAAATGTTCTGGATTCATTCAAAGTACGCCTTTGTTATCATGGCCAAATCATCTGATTTGAATATTTCTAAACATTTACAGAGGATTTTACGCTCTGCAAATTGAAAAATACTTTTTTCATGATCAAAAGTGAGATATTAAAATTGATCTTCTTTTTCTTAAACAAAAAAAATTTAAGAAAAAATGTTTAAAACTACTTTTTCCCGTTTTTAATCATTCTACTTAGAAAAAATGTTTAAGTAAGTAGCTTTGAAATATTTTTAAAAATTTGTATGATTATTTTTTTAAATTTATACGATTGCTTTTTTAAATTATGCTAAAAAATAAATGTAGACCTATTTTATAGAAAATAGTGAACGGTTGGCACAATGACGATGCTGCTTGGGAAGCTTTCTTAAATCAAAGTGAAACGAAAAAAAAAGCGAAAACGTCAGAGATACCAACAATGGTGTCTGATGAAGTGGTAAGTCCCCCTGCTAATAGAACTAATACAGAAACACTGTTTTAAAAAGTGTCATTTTCTTTAAACAGTGTTTGTATTAAGGAGCCATTTACTTGGTCTAGGTAGGTATGGTAGAGTAAGATTGGAGTCATCATGATCATCACGATATCATCATGATCATCATCATGATATCATCATCATCATGAAATCATCATGATCATTATCATGATATCATCATGGTATCATCATGATCATCATCATCACTTTTATCACTGTCAAATTCCTCAATTATGTTATTGGTATATTTTAGGAGCCGTACGGAAATGAAGAAGATGAAAATAATAGAAGCTTTATTGAATCCACCCCTGAAGGTCCACCACCTCTTATTAATGGGTATTTAAAGGAGCAAGTGAATATTAAAAATGAAAAAAACGATTTATTCCTTAAATCCGAATTAAATAGTGAGAATAAGTCGTTTCGTGACATTGACTCTCATTCAAGTACTGGTAGTCAGCTTAGCGAGTCAAACACTGGCAATCAACTTAGTGAATCTGTTGCATATAGCTCAGACGAAAATTCATCTCTAGGAGATAAAGATGGCAGCAAAAAGTTGAGTCATAGGTATTTTCTTCCATCAGAAGAACTGGAAAAACTTCGAAAACGTGAGCGGGATGCGAAGAGGAAACAACGTGAAAAGCAGAGACTTGCAAAAGATCAAAATGTAAGATTTTTTTTTATTTTTTTATTTTTTGTTTTTTAGTTTCTAAAATGAAATAAAAAGTGATTTGATTGTTTTTCTTTCTCTTCGGGTAGAGTTCAGATTGTATAAATCCATCCTCAAATGAATCAAAACACGAAGAAAGGCTTGAACTGAAAGAGAATTTTAGTAATGGCGTTCAATCGCCCAGTCATAAGCACGCTCTTCGTTCTTCTTTTGGCGAAAAATCTCCAAATGAAAATAGTTTCACAGCACCTTACCGAATTCGGATTGCTTCGCCGGACGGACATCGACTGTCTAGTCCGTTTTATCCTTTGCGTGATAACTATCATCATTCGTCTCCTCGACATTTTATAAGTAGGCATTATTCGGATGCACAATACACTCATCATAATGAAGACCATACAACTCAAAATGAAGGCAGGCACTATCACCACACTCATCATAACGTACTCAGCTCGCCAGAGAAATACCAAAACGACGAAAAAAGTGCAGTATCTGAAGTGACAGGGGAAAAAAAGAAAATTATCAGTAGAAATGTTGACAGGAAGAAGTTATCTGAAGAAGAATTGGAAGATTTAAGACGTAGAGAACGTGACTATCAAAGAGAGAGACGCGCAAGAATAAGAATGGAAAAGGTAATCTAAAAAATTATGGTGGTTTTAGAATTTTGTTGCTGAAAATATTTTCATTGAAAATTTATTTCATTTAACTTTTTGTTCTCTGATAAAGCTTACGTTTTGTTCCCAGGCCAAATCGCAGGTGAATCATGATGTTTATGAAAATAAAAACCCGCTCCCTCATTACTACTCTTCTCCACGTTTCTATCATTCACATCCAACAAATGTGCGTGACGAAGCATCTCATCCAATCAATATTCGAAATGAAAAATCATATCCACTGAATATAAAAAGTGAGCATTCGCACGAAATAGACGAAGAAACCAATAAAAGCTTTGAGGATCGTTTTTCTCGAACCCATTCCCCTTTTGACTATCACCTAAACGGTTACGATAAGCACTTTAAACAAAGCGGAATGAGTGATAGACATTTCGAAGAAAATCGTGTGAGTGATAGACATTTCGAAGAAAATCATGTTAGTGATAGACACTTTGATGAAAGTCGCTTACATTGTAAAGAATTAGCTCTTAAGATTCCTGCTGATAATCTCAAGAAAATAAACACCATCAGTAACGAAGGGGTACTTTTACAAGTTGTTCCCAAAACGCGAGAAAACGAATTTTTTAGAAGGAACGGTGCACAAGCATATAAACAAGTAACACATTTAAATGGGAGCAATTTTCTAAGTAATGTAAAGAAAAGTCTTTTAGAAGATATTTGCTCTACTTTAAATAAAGAGTCGTTTAAACCACAAAACGATGAAGATGATGATCGTCTCGTTATAGTGCAACCAAATATTGAAAGTACTTCTCCATTTATCAACTACCATGAGCAAATCTCAAAAGAAGAAGTCAAAAGTGAAGTACTGAACGAGAGCTTAAGAAGCTCTCCTCCTCATGACATTAGCGCTGTTGTAGATCAGTTAGAAAGAAGAAGGAGATCGAATCGTGAAGCTCAAAGGCGAAGGAGAGCTCGTTTAAAGATGCAGGGAGTTCCTGATGATCAAAATCAATCGCCTCCCCAAAAAGATAAGCCACTAGATTCCACTGACATTAGAGGGTGTCGCGTGAAGATAACTCCAAGGGTAGAATGGCAAGAGCAACACGGGTATTCTTTAAAACAAGAATACGTTCACGAGACACTCCATCATCATAATCATGATGCACGTCACGATTATCACTTTCATTATCCCTCGCATAATGCGCAAAGACATCGGTATTACCACGAGCCAGCCTACATCTCAGATGAGTATTCGCGCAATAGGATTTGTTATGAAAATAACGTCAAATCGCTAAACGAAAAAATGATAAGTAGATTTCATAACAGCAGAGATCCACTAGGTGCGTAAGGTTTTTTTATACTTTTTTTTATTAACGTATTAAATGGTTGCGTATTATTTTAAAACAATGCGAATAAGTAATATTTTATGTGCCCTCTGTGTTAAGATGCTCCACCTTCACCTCCAAGGATAAAAAAAGAAGACATTGAGTCTTCAGTGAAAAATTGCAGAAAACGAAAGCAAGTTGTTCCTCGGAAAGTAGTTCTATCGACTGATAATTCACCCGAAGAAGAAGTCGATATTTGCACCTTGGATACATCAATTTTAAAATAACTATAATTATTTTGTGTTTATTTTTTGTTATTGCTGTTGTTGTTATTCTTATTACTTTTTATCAACGAGACCCTCCATTTTAGTTGTTGTTTTATTTTTACTTATGTTTTTTAAGCTAATTATCCAAACAACGTGTATTTAGTAGCTTCTATAAATGACGGAAGAAATTTCTTCTGCATTCTTAAAAAATTATCTTCTGCATTCTTAAACTCTGTAAATAGAGATCATAGTTTTATCACTAAGCGAGCGAAGTCATACGCAAAAAAGTCAAATAGGGAAAAATTGGTGAGCCATGTTTAGCTCATCAAAACTGTTCACCAATTAAAATTTCCTTTTTTTTTTAAGATATTTTTTTGTTCAACTCGTTTACAATTTTAATGCTGACTCTAGAAAGGTAACAAATATATTTTGGAACGCATTTCATTTAAGAAGCTTGTGATAAGAACTTTTGAGTAAGGATCCCCCTTACACAAAAATGGGCGCATATACTTCTTCTTGTACATTTTTATTGGCTCTGAAGTTCTTGAACTAACATTAGCTCTTTAGAAGTGATGGTCTAGGTTTGTTCTTTATTCTATATAACTGGATGATTAAAAAAAAAAAAATTACAGGATTTATTCCTAGATAGACGCGAATCCAGTTTTTTTGCGAGCGATCCAGTTTTTTTTGCGAGCGATGCTGAATAAAAGTTGCCTATTTAAAAGTTTGAAGCTTATTTAATAAAATGAATTGCGTAAATTCTAAAAATTTCGCTGAACTTACGACTAATCGGGAAAAAAATTCGATTTGTTTTAAACAGGATCTATAAAATTCAAAATTTTATTTCTTTCCAAAAGTATTTTTCAAATCATAAAGAATATATATCTTAAAAAATCATTCTTTAATCTTCTTTATCAACTATCAATAACATCTTTTTCACAAAGTTTTATAAAATTTCTTTATTTGAGATATTGACCACAAAAAACTTTTTGAACATAAAAGTTTTGATTGGTCCGTTAACTGCGTTCATTCGATGATGGAGCAGCAAATGCAAGACGACAATACCAGTTTGCCTAAAGTACAACTATTTTTAACTCGTTATTTTTTTAAAAAGATCTATTTAATATGTATTGTCATCTTCATACTGGTGGCGAAGTGTTTCCTATTCAGCTGCAGCTTTAAATAAAATCTAATAGTTTTACATCACAAGACTTGTGACGTAAAACTATTAGATTTTATTTATATATATTTTACTTAATGCGATTTTTTGCTTCGATGACAACAGATAAGATCTAATTTTGAGTCAATTCGAGAAGAATTCGCTGTGGTTTTAATACTGTTAACAAGAATACACGGTCAACAAAATGGAACTTTTTATTCTCATCACGAATGCAATTTTTTTTTCTGGATAAATTTTCACGCTGATTAATAATATTTATTTAGTTTTTCAATGTCACACACAGATTTTAGACCAAGATGGCGTCTTGCTTCATAAAAACTTAAGATATTTATCTACTGTTGTGTTGGATCTCTCACTTTTTTTGTAAGTTAGAAATTCTGTCAACAATTTAAGCCACATCCCAGTGAGCACGACACGAAATATAAACGTTTTATTCACGTACTTTATTCGTGTTTCCGTCCGAAGTTTTTTTTGAACGTTTTTTGAACGTATTAAAACACGTTGGAAATATCACATAGTATTTGACACGTTTTTTAAACGTATTTAAAACGTAATATAATTAAGCACCTGTGATTCGGTTCGTAAAATCCGCAAAAAGTTAATCCGACTTATTTTGCGGATTAAAACAGTCCGATCGTTAAATATTTTTCACATCAAAACAGTTTTAAGAGAAGTTACATCTGTAAATTTTATTAATATGTTTCTACTTGACTACATGCATCTAGTGTGTCTTGGATGTATGCGTAGGCTGCTGTATTTCCTTAAAGGAACTATCAAAGGAACAACTAAAGGGAAATTGTCTGCTAATATGTTAAATCAAATTTCTGAAAAGCGTGTTGCTTTAAATGGTAAACTTCTGAAAAGCTTGTTGCTTTAAATATTATCCTGATTTTGAAAACAATATTCGTTTTTATAATGATTTATATATAACAATGCAAGAAAATTTTTAAATTATTTTTTTGTAACCAAAAATAAAAAATATTTACTCAATTAAATATTATTTTCAAATCAAGATTTCATTTTCATCTTTTGTGAGCCAGGTTGACTAAGCTTTGAGAAAATGTTTTTTGCGTATATTAGGACCTATACAAATGTGCATATCTTTTAAATTTTTAATTGACTAAACTATGTATTTAGCCCAATCAAAAGGTTGTACTCTCTTGTTTTGCTATATGAAAATGAAGTAGAGAAGAGATGTATAGTGCCCTTGCATTGGGTAGATGAAGTTAAGAAAATTGTTCATTGGCCACCGAGAGGAAAAAAACCTATCCACCACTACACAAGCAAGTGGTTGTCATGGCAAGAGTTGGATCAATTAAAATCTCATTAGAGAAAGGCACTAAAGACATGTGTAATGACTGTTTGCAACTTGATTCCAAATTGTCTCATAGTGAATTTGCAGAACAGGGTATTTATTATTCTGTTTTGTCCTTATAATATATAACAAACTTTAGTATAATATATGTTTTATTTCTTAGGTGACGTTCAGCCACTCAGTCCGTATCGAAAAAAAAGTCCAAGTATAACAATTGAAAATAATTTTTCTAAAAGTACTTCAAACACTTTTTCCTCTTATCCTCATTTAAAAGTGCCAAGTTGTGATAGATGCTCTCCAAGACAAAAAGTGTCATGTGACTTATCTTCAGAAATATCATTCAGTGTAACAGAAAAAAGGAAAAAAAAAGAAAACATAAGTCCAGTTTCATCACAGTGCTCCTCTAGTTTTTTACTATCAAACAGTTCTTCCCAAGAGTTAACTAGACAGGCTAAAAACAGAAATGGTCTTCTCGGGAACTACAGAGAACCTCCTTCTTCATTTAAGTGCATGGATGAAAGACGTAAGTTTAACTATCTTTTAAGTATAATTATATTATATATGTTATAATAGTCTTACAATATTCAACAAAAATCCATGACCTGCCATGAGTATTGAGTGTTCACCTTCTAATCAAAAGTTTCACAATTAAAACTGCATCTTTTTTTTGCACTTACTAAGTTCATTTCTATGTTTTGGGCTTAAGAGTTGTAATGTTAAATGGATTGCAATCCCCACTACCATCCATTTACCATTTGGGATGTAAACTAATAAAAAGTAGACTGGCATCACAATTTTCATTGTTACTTTTAGGTTGGCAATATGCATTTTTTATAGAGATGGCAGAAGTTAAGTCAACCCAAGGAGAAATTCTTGCTGCACTAGAAAGGCTAGGGCGGAGAACTGACCCAGAAAGTTCTTCGCTTTTTGTTAGTAAGTGTCATTCCCTTGAAGAGTTTGATGCTTTTGAAAAAAAGTTGGCGACTGAAGTAGAATTTAATATTTTGGTAAGTGTTTTTAATAATAAAGTTGTTTTTTCAATATAGTTCATTGTAATCTAGGTCTAATACATAAGGGAATCATAAAGGTGACAAGGCTGTTTTGTTTTGTTTGTGTTCTAACTGGGAAAATCAAGTTGCTATGGTAACGGTATAGTTACTTTATTTAATGAAAAACGTTTATACTATACAGTATTAACTTAAAAGTATAAAAATACTTCATAAGTTTATTACTTAAAAGTTGTATATACATTTTTTTTTCAAAAAATCAGGTTAAGGGTTGTAAACTGTTATCCTGGGGTAAATTTGTTCAGTAAAGTTAACAGGATGGATATTAAAATAGACAAATAGATCAATTGATTCCATGGTATGACATGTTTAAGTTTTTACACCTCTTTTGATTTAGATAAAAAGGTTAAAATAACTAGGTGGATCAACAACTTCGCAGTTCGTCAGCAAATGCATTAACGAGACTCTTGATAAAAGTGTACAAGCCCAGTTTAACAAGACCGGAAGTAAGGGCAAACGTTCTTTTAACAAGACCCTACTCTGTAAAGCAATTTTTGGTAAATATTTACTTAACTTAAAAATTTTTAAACATGTTAAAATAAATTTTGTTTAAGACAAAATGTTAAAGGGAATTTTAGATTGATTTACTATTTTCATTAAGTGTTTTGTTCTACTATCATTTTATTTTTTAGCTGCATTAGTATCGGATGTAAATTCAGCAAAAGTGATCGATTCGTTCTTTGGTGAACAGTTAAAACGTGCGCCTCGAACCGTTGAAAAAGAGAAAGATGGTTTCTTGTAATATTTATTTACAAATAAAGGAAAAATTCTGTATTTTTAATTTATCAAATAAAGAAAATTTCTTATTTAACTTTTTTATATATACACGTAGTTTTTTCGTTCCTAGAAATTATAGAAATAATTGTTGCTAAATCATCAGAAAACTAGCTGTTTTTCATTATTAGTACGAGTCACAAATTTTGTTTAGCGAGCGCGTCATAGACCTTTTAAAAACGTTAAAAAGTCGTTTAAAAAAGGTTTCTTTGAGACGTGTAAAACACGTCCTAAAAATACGTGAATTAGTAATTTCAAACGGACTTCTTTTCCACCATCAAAACACGTGTCGTAAAAACGTGAATATTACGTGTATTATACGTATCCGTGCTTACTGGGATGCGCTTTGTTTTATTTACTGCAATCAAAATACTCGCTTAAAATCGTTCTTCAAAATACTCGCTTAAAATCATTTCTAAAAACTTTATCGAAGTCAGGAAAAGTTTTCCATTCGTTTAATATCTTGATGAAATTGTTCGTCTTATTCATCACTCACTGCACTTACTCATCTGATCGTCTTATCTCATCGCATCACTGCAACGAGATTTTAAGGAAAAAATTCCAATAGGGATGTAAAAAGTGTTCAAAACGCGGCATCCCATTTTTTAAAATGAATCAGCTCTTGAACGCCTGTTTCATATCCAGCTGATATTCCTTTTACAAAGTTCTCCATCAAACCAAGTTTAATATGTAGAGGTGGTAAAAAAGTTTTTTATGGATCATAATATCAGATGGTTTCATCTCAAAAACTAGCCGTGCTACAAAAAAAACTGAGCACATATTTGAAATCAGCGTAAAAAAACTATTAATGGGCGAAATTGTGTCAGATGAAAAATTCTTGTCGACCAGTATTATTTATATTTAAAGTTTATACTTTTGCAAAAGTTACACTTTATCTTAAAGCTAGTTTCTATTAAAGCATTCCTCTCATCTATCGAAATCATTTTTTGATCATTGGATAAATTTTTTGATCATTGGATAAATTTTTAAGCTTAAGTCTTAACACTTTCCTTAACTTTTTTTCATTAAATGTATTGCATTAAATTTTCCTCGTGTCTCCCATAAATTTTTTTTCACGTCTCACATTTAATTTTATTTATGTGGAACATTAAATCAGCTAGAACTTTTGACGCTGAAAAATACGTGAATACTTTTGATGACAACAAATCGTTACTATATGACCCGAATATATGAATCTATTTACGACTTTTTATTTCACTTCCAGAAGAGTAACTTTCGGTATCATAGTGCTCATTAAGTTGCAGCGTCTGATGCAGAACATAAACTGAATAATTTCTTTCTCAAGAAGTTGCTTTTTATAATCTGATCATTATTGATTAAGATATCTAGGAAATAAACGGATCTTACAAAGAATAACAAACAATATTATATATATTATATAAACAATATTATATATATTATATATTATATAAAACAATATTATATTATAATAGTTTCTTTACGAGAAAGTTTTCTAGTTTTAAACTCCCAAAATCTTCTCAACTTTTAATTTCTTCACTCAGGTGCTTCCTCTAAGAGCTTCATCTATGAACATTCCAATTGGAAAAATAGACTTTTTAATCGTCTGGGCTATTAATTCATTTTTTAAGTTGTCATGTGAGCGGAGATTTCAAGACTTGGTTTTCTTTCAAGTTGGATTCACCTGGTACCCTTGCTTTTTGTGTTTGTGGGATTTTTACTCCAATCAAAATGTTTTGAAAAGAAAATTAGCACCCAGGTGCCTACAATCTGAAAAATGTTGCTCTAGTACGCACAGTTAGGCCACTGTAGTTCGGATGGACAAAGTTCTTCTGCGCCTGTATAAACTAAGCTCGAAAAAAAATTAGATCGCAGTAGTGAAATATTTTAAAGAGATCAAGTCAACGTTTTCTAAACTATTAGATGTCAAAGCTATAACTGTGTGTTTGTTCGGCCAGAGGTGAGATAGATGTTTGCATCAGAAAGTTTTGAAAACAATTTGATAGATAAAGACACAAAAACATGTTGCATTTGACTTTCCAGCAAACAACAAAGCTTAAAAACTACAATGGTTGTTTTAGACTGCTGTAGAGTTACTAGTAAAGTACTGAAGTAATTTTTAGAATAAAAAAATTAACCTAGAAACATTAAAATTTCAAATGAAACATAGCTTTCATAAAAATTTATTACCTTAGGTTGTCTCGTTTATTTTTGCTAACTCGTTTATTTTAATTCTTGTTTGAGTTAAAAAGAAGATATAAATAAGATTCGGTTGTTTAAGGAGGAGAAGGCTTCGAATTCTCCAGCTTTCTGTTTAAATTTCAACTTTGATTTTGTTATTTATAAACTTAAAATATCAACCTTCAACACAGCGAATATAAACATTGTGTTGAGGTGTTGTCATTTTTTCCTGCTAATCCGAAAAAAAACAATTAAAAACCCGTGAATCAACAATTCAGCTAATACTAAATCCCACACATTCAAGTGGTTACAACTTCCGACCTCAAATTAAAAAATATACGTAAAGATTAGCGTAAGATTTTTCAGAACGATTAAAGTTGCAAAAATGGAGGCAGAAATAAGTAAGTATTTTCTGAATCATATTTGTTATTTTCAAGAATTTTTTGCACTTGGAGTGAAATAGACAAAAAAAAAAAATCTTTTTAAACCTAAAACTTTTAACTCAAAATTTTTGGTGAACTTAACCTTTGAGAAAAGACTTTAAAAAAAAAAGCGCCAACGAGTTTTCTTGAATCTTTTTTTACAACGGAGGACTTCATACTTTTGTGCATTTTTTTCATGTGCATGTAGTTGAGATAAAATTGTTTCACAAACTTTTAAAGTTTCACTGTTTTCTTTTTTTACAGAGGGTCAGTGATTCGCAAGAAGCATTTTGTGGTTTTTAATCTTTTTTGATCGAGCTCTTCGTCTTTGATCTCTCTATTTGAATCTGTGCACTTTTTTCATTTTTCTTCAAAAAATTTTTAATCGTAGATAATGTAAATGCAGCCTAAAATAAAGTTAGTGGTCTTTTAATAAAAAGTTTTAAAAAAAATAATTACATCAGCAGTTTAAAATCATTTTAGTTTGAATAATAGGGATCCTCTAGCAGTCTTGTTGAATTTATCTTATAAGAAAAACATAAAACTTTACTAAAAAGCAAAACTAATCTGCCCTGCGTTACATTATCTGTAATTTGGAATTCGCAATTTTCTAGTGTTAAAAGTTAAAATAATTTTTAAAAGTAACAATGTTAATACCATTCCCCACCCCCCACCCCCCCATTTCCCCATATACCATGAAGTAGTGATGCACATTCCAAATATCATTATACCAAATATTCCTGCCCTCATTTTCTTAATGGATGAGCTGTAAAAGACCTTAAAGAATGGGAAGAGATGGGGGGGGGGGGGATAAATATATGGTTTAAGATATCTTCCATTTGTCTCTTCTAAAATGGTGCTATGCTTTTCTGTTGCAGTATTTTTGTTTTAAGATGGGAAGTTTACCAGGATATTAAGTCTATTGAGTTAAAATCATGCAACTAAACAAACCATTGTGGTTATGAAAATGGCAACCCCATGTATTTCAAATCAAAATGTAAGTCTGGATCACTTGTAATTCTTAGTAGAAAATTGAGTTTTTTCATCAAACTTTAAAATGTAAAATACTTTGTTTTTGAATTTTTGAAATATTTTCTTTTTATCAGTGTTTTGAGTTTGTATTTCGAGCAAATTTCTCAATATTTTTTTATATTGGTAATCCACCAAAGGTTTTATTGAGAAAAGCAGCGCAGTAACGTCTCCGTGAGAGGCTAACATACGACAAATAGCATTTTATATCAAACTTTATTAGATCTATCAAAAACTGATGGAAAGAAGTTGACCTAAAAAAAAAGTACGCTCCATTTCTAAATATTAAAGTAAAAATAATCACTTTTAAAATAAATGACCTTCCTCCTTCTATTCTTAAATGAATCAATTTTTTCCAGAATTGGCTGTTCTGGGACGTAAGAAATCCGTCCATCTTTTGTTTTGTTCAAATTCATTGCGAAATTATTTATTCTTCGTGAACTTGCCCACGGTTCTAAGTAAAAATCTGTTGCAAGGATATGAAGGGTGAGGCAGAACTTCCCACTGCAGCTTATCAGCTTTTGCTGGGCCTTCAACGCCAACGTATGATCTGGTGCTGTCGTGGAATAAAAAGTTCTTCGATTTTACAGAGCTGGAAGAGATTTTACTTTCTCACTTTCAATCCATCGCATTCATGATCGACCTGAACGCGGTACTTCGATTTTCAGCGGCAAATTTCGTAAACTGACCATAGGCTATGAATATGCTCAAGGAGAAGTTAGGGTACACTTTCTTTATACTTTAAACCACTTCACTCGCATTTCGTCCTTTATCGAACTGAGTAAGTTATATTGATTGTCAAGCCTCATTTTCAACTAAAATGAGTAGTTGCCGCTCTTTTCCTTATAAAGCCTTGTGAAAAATTTTAAAAACGTAATTTCAATTGATTCAGTAAAACAAAATTAACAATATTTTAGAATGAGCATAGAACTCAATTTGCTTGAACAGCAGTTGAAGTTTGACGCTTTGGTAGCCGATTTTTGAAATACTTTTCGAGAAACTTAATGGAAAAATCCCGCCAGAAAATTTCATCCCGAAACGTTCATCCCGCTTGAAACTGAATCTAACAACGTTTGATTCCCATGTGATTAATTTGAACCTTTAATCACCATAGAAAAGGTTAGGATTATATTTGGAAAGAACAATGCTCATGAAAAAATTTAATTTTAAACCTCTCGTTAAATATTGCTTCAAAGTAAAAATCACATTAAAAAAAACTGAATAAGGATAATCAATAGAATATTTTAGAAAATAACTTGATTTAAAATCAAAATTTTGTAATAAAAAATATTTAACTCCTCCACCCCTTTTTTTCCAAAGTTTTTCTCCATACTTCCGGTCATTAAAAAGAGCAGCGCACAAACTTGATAAGCATTTCTACATATTTAATACAATTTTAGGAGAAATAGAGTTAAAAATTACAGGTAGGTAGAAATTAAAGGTAGAAATTGAAAAGTAATAACGATGTAAATTATGGTAACAATTAAATCTGGTGATATCTTTTGCATTTTGTTCGTAAGTAAAACGAGTTCATTTGATAAAAGTAAAGCATGTTCATTTGATAAATAGATTCAAACTTTTTCAGAAAAACATGCTGTTCATATTTATCTCATTTGTTGCATGAAATCCATAAGTAAAATTGTGATAAAAGCTGCATCTGTAGAGGATGCTTTTTCTCTGTGACAACAAGAACAATGTCTCCCAGCCCAAGACATGGAGGATCCTCCAGAATTTTTTACATAAACGTCGCTGAAGTTTTTACAATGTTACAAAACACTTGCAAAAATGTTAACTACTACTATACCAACTTCGACTCAAAGAATTGCATTATGGGAGTTTGGTCACATAATTACTGTTTTCTTTACCGCTGACCTTCAGTTGATAATGAAATGACAAATGGTAAATTTTAACAAAACAATGAAATGATGATTAATAAATAAATGACAAATTTTAAATTTGAAAATAAGTATATTCTTACCCTCACTAAAAAAAGGCATTTAAAGATAAAACAAATTTTTAATGTAGAATCTGAAATAAAACTTGTAATAAAATGATAAATTTAAATGGTTTCTTTTGGATTTTTCTATTTGTCTTTGTTTTTTCTATTTGTCTTTATTTTTTCTATTTGTCTTTATTTATTCTATTTGTCTTTATTTATTCTATTTGTATTTATTTTTAGACGAAAGCGATCGATTTGATTATTCAGGGAATGCCGACAATTTTAATGTTAACTTTCAAAGCTCTTTTGATTACCACAGGCCAAAAGGTGTAAGCTTTTGCGTGAACAGTCAAGCAAACGAAAGGTCTGTACTTCTCTCTAGCAAGAGAGAGCAAAAAACAAAGTTTGATGCAAATGCTTCTTTTTTTCAATCAAGTCAACTCACTTTTCAAAGCAGCATGCTCGGTTTAGATAGTGCAACTGTAGCTAGATTGGCTCAAAAAGATTTTGGAGGGTCTAAAACAGTATCGTTAGCAGATATTCCTTCTGATGATAGGCGTACTTCGAATATAATATTTTTCTTTTCTACCCTTAGTATGATAACAAGTTTGTCGGTGTATGCATTGCCTTTTCTTGCAGCCAACTGTGGAATTACCGCTCTTGTAATGATAGTCATAATAGGTGGCCTTATGTGCTACACTTGCATGCTTATAAACGACTGTCAATACCAAGTTTCCAAAGATGGTACCAAAAAACGAGTATACCAAAGCTATGTTGATATGGGCAGAGATTCTATTTCGTGGCATGGAGATACGGTTATGAAATTTTTTGTCGCAAGTAATGTGATGACAGATATATATATTTTAATATTTTGTTCACAAATAACTGTCGATTTACTTCGAAACGTGGTGCATTTTGACAAGCGTATTTGGGCGGTACTGTGGATATGTGCTGCATTTCCCCTTTTTTTTATTCCACGTATGTCCATTCTTGCATGGTTTGGATTTTTCTCTCTTGTATTCTTCGTTATTGGATCAGTATTAGCATTTGTTCTCATGGTAACAAGATGGCATGAATGGAGTTATCAGAACATAACTCCCTCGTTTTCAATAAAACACTTTTTTATTGGGTATGGTATAATAATAAACTCTTACAATCTCCATCTTGCTGTCCCTGTAATGGAAGCAACTATGATTCACCCTGAAAACTATAAGGTATTAACTTGTGCATCTTACGGGCTCTGCACAGTCAAAAAAGTTGTATTCGCCGCAGTCGGTGCCTTAAGTTTTGGAATTGCTACGCAGGGTTCAGTGTTGAGTAATTTTCAAGGATCAGCGTTCGCACTAACAATACCCACATTAATCGGTATAAGCATGTATCTAATGTACCCAACTTCTGTTTTTGTTGTTTTTGATATGGCTGACAACTTTGTACTTCCCAAAATCTCATATTTTAACAAAAATAACAAAAAAACGCTTTGGATTTTGGTCTCGAGGGTACTCACAACAGGATTTGTTCTGATTGTTTCCGTGTGTGTTCCAAATTTCGAAATGGTCACAAGTTTCGTTGGAAATGTTCGAGGTACTTTTATTACAGTTATCTTACCTGTGTACTTTTACTTAAAGATACGACGCAGGCACATTTCACTCCTCAGCAAAGTTCTTCATTGGCTATTGATTATATTTTCTTTTGCATTTGGATTCACCGGAGCTTCATTTGCCATTTACGGCATGGTTAAAGGATAATATTGAAGGCTTTATTTGATTTATTGCAATTACACATCATTAAGATAAATATTGCAATCTTAATTTTTGAATTTTAAACATCTTATTTACAGTAAGCTAATAATAAGATTGTCAAGAATTTTTGTGACGAGATGTATGAGAAATTTTCTATTTTTCTATTTTAAGTTGTTGGTGCAGTGCTTCTCTTTTTATAACAAAATGGAAGTTTTCTCTTTACCGATCTCATTTCATATAATAATGATTGCAATTAATGTAGTTCAATGATGATGATGATTGATATGATGTTCAATGATGATATTGCAATTAATGTAGCTCAATGATGAATAGCGGTTCTTCTTTTTAACCCCCATTTCATTGTTTACTTTTTGATTATAATTTTTATTTGAAAATTTCTTTAAATTTTAATTTTTATTTGAAAGTTTCACATATTACCCGTGATACTTTGCCATTACGTCACTTACCATTTGGAGAATTTAATAACTTTAAGCTATTAAACTTAATCTTACTTTAGATTAAAACGATAGAAAAACTAAATTTTTCTGTAGTGTTTATCGAGGTAAGTTTTAGAAAATATATGTACATGCGTATGAAACAAGTCATATAATTTGTTTTCCGAGGTTTTTCATTGCACCAAGTGTTAAGAAAACCAAAGATGAAGTTAATATCTTCCGATTTCGAAGTTTTTTCTTAATTTTTAAAGTATGTGACTTTGGGTTCAAAACTTTTGGTTAAGATAATTTGTAAATATAAAAATACGAAAATAAAAAGACCTTGCGCAGTAAAAATATTCAACAAAATATCAACCACTAATTTTATGACTTTCGTGAATTTTTAACATCAAAATGATGGGAAATAAAAAAAAAAAGAACTTGCTGTAAAACCTTTTTTTTTTTTTTTTCAGTACTCCGCGCATTTTCTCCGCGCTTCAGAAAAACAGTAAAAGTAATCTATTGCAGTTTTCATAAAAACGTTTAAACTTTTTTCGATGAAAATATCTGTGCTATTCGGGAAATTTCAGAAGCGGAATGTTCAAGTTTCTGTTCACTTATTGCCCCGATCTCACTTTTAATTATTTTGGTAAGGTCACCGCTTTTAACACGAGGCGGATGACTAAACTTTGCGGCCAATCGAAGAGCTTTCATTGATTCAGCCATTTCATCGGGCTTCATAAAAAAGTTAGGTATTCCTAAATGAGTTTTTTTCCTTTTAATTTGGTTAAGTTTGATATAATCGAAATGGTAGAAACGTCATAATTCGAAAACACAGTACTAAATATCTTTTCTATAAAATTCAACACATTTATTTAGATGTTAGTAAGTAAACTTACATCCAACCTTTTGTTAAACTTTAAACCCGATTTCTTTGACCACAGTCTCAGTGATCTTTGCGAGAATAGTATTTCATGCTCAATTTATTCATGGAACCTTATATTTTAGCCCGACCAATCTTTACTAGCTAATTTAATTTAAAAAAGAACATAAACGCAAAGAAAAGGATACGTTTCCTCCACATCACAATCAGTTTGACCAACTTGAGAGTTGATGTTAAGTAATGGATACGAGTCTGTAATGGATATGAACTCATGCTCCGCTTTACCTAATCTGTCTTTAGCTGTCTCACAATCACTTTGAACACCAGAAGTTTGAGATTTTTCACTATTTATACTTTCAGAAAGTAATTGGTCGGAATCACACGATAAAGCGCAGCTTAAATGATTTTGTCCTTTGTTTTCACCCATAAATATTTTTTCACTAGCTAACTCAGAGGATTCCTCATATTGCTCATTAAGGTCGTGTGGCGATGTTTTCGCACTGACATTAACTACATCATCGCAGTGAACTCCAACTGATGGTAGATAACGATTGTACTCTGTTGCTTTTATATTTCGATTGTCTTTAACCTGATCATCGTCACTCAACCAATCTTGTTCGAACTCTAAGTTTGTAAACTCTTTTAATTTACTATATTTCTTTTTAAACTCCTCCAAATGGTTCATAAGCTCATCTGTACTATCATCTGAGCTAAGTCCTTCAAGATCCTTATCGTATGCATTTTTACCGTTCTTCTCGACCGTAATGTTGCAGCCGTTATTTTCCAACTTATATTGATTGCAACTAAAATCTGACTTAAAAGGTTCAATAGTTTTAATCTTAGCTTTACTTTCGTCATGAGTTGCATCTTTTATATTTTCATGCACCTGAGGCTTCGAAACATGTGAAACTTCATTTGCCAAGCTAAGTTCTCTAATGTTTCTCGTTATAAAGTCTAGATCTTGCAAACTTTTATGAAGTTTATTTAGCAATTCTGATTGGCTTGCAATGTTTGCATTATACAGCGGCTCCCTAATGTTTTTGAAACAAGTCAAATCAAGGCTGACCGGTGTGTTAAAATTCTTGAAGAACTTTGCTGAGCGCGAAAGCGACAGCAATACTGAAGGAATAATTCCTATTTTTATTTGGCCGATACTTTGTCCATTACAATCTTTTACATTATACCAACCTAATAGTTGCTGCATTCCTAGGCAAATACGAACTGACAGTAATGCTAGTAATGACTTATCATAAATTAAGTAATAATCAATGAATAAGGAATAAAAGTTTTTAATTTTTAACCAAATCAGTTCAAAAAACAATACCTGAAAATAATGGAGAAACGTCAACTTGCACAGTTCCAAGTAAAATATCTTTTTCACAATTTGGCTCTTGGTTCCAACTTCTCCACATTTTAAACTCAAACACACAATTCTTCAGTGATCTGAGATCAAGACATTCTTGCTTTTGGAACTTCCAAACAGGATTCTCATTATTCGTGATGAGGTTTGTAAACGTAGTCTTTTGGTCAGAAGCAGTATATGAAACGTAAATAGCAGAAGAAATGACGCTCTCGTTGTGATTGATTTTTGGAAGATGTAATGCTTCCTCAATTCGAATTAAAATTGTCGGTTTCTCTGAAGTCTCAGCTAAAAGAGGTTTATTAATTTCTTCGTGATTAATCGGAAAGACTGGTTTCTGGATTTCTTCGAGGTGATCATAAAATAGATCAGAAAAGTTGCTCGCTGACTGCGTACGCGTTCTTCTTAAAAAGTCCGACTTCTCCTCATTAAAGCTAATAGTAATAGAACAACTTGAGCAGCACACACAACTGCTTCCAGCTCTGAATAATGGAAAGCATCCACTAAAAACAGAACGAATTTTTCATGCCTCAATACTTTATTAAAATACTTTATTGATACACAAAAACTCCACGACGAAATTGTATTAAAATAAATTTGCAATTCGTTTTTGTTAATGCAATAATTCATAAAATAAATTATTTTGCAAAAAAATCCGTTTTATTATAAAAAATGCTTTTGACAGCAAAAATTCTAAACTGAAATCTTTCTGTTTATTTTTCAAATCATTTTATTAGCATATACAGAAGCGTGAAAAAGTAACCGGACCAGCGCATAACTTGAGACAACTTTTGAATGAAAAGTCCGATTTCTTTTAAGTTTTCACTGGAATGTCAAAAAATTGATTACAATTCGAAAAACAAGTGAATTTTTAATAAACCTAAGCAATATAGTTTTAAAAGTTCATTTTATTGAGATATGCGCATGCAAAAGTATTCGGGTAGAAAAAAATACTTGAAGTATTTTTTTAAAACAATTTTTAACTAAAAATGTTGTAATTTAAAGTGAATTTCTTTAATACTTCGTCGGGAAACCCTTGGCATTGATTACTGCTTGACAGCGACAAGGCATTGAGTCCACCAGCTTCATAATCACATTATTGTCGATTTTTTCCTATTGCTGTTTCATAATTTTAATAAAATCATATTTACTTGTTGGCTTTCGACCTTATATTGTTTTGAAATTGATTGAATTGATTCCAATGAAAATGATTGATGAAACAACACTGCAACTACTATTGCAATAACTGGTTCCTTAGACCACAAAATTAGGTTATTTGCGATGGTTCATAAAGGTTGTTTGGTAGATAAGTCTCTAGTAGAAGTTTTGTTGGAACCGAATGAAAAATTACCACAGGCATTAAATCCTGACTTAATGTTCTTTTCTGACTTTTACCCAAAAAAATTTTTCTCCAAAAAAATCATAAAAATTCTTGTCACCTGGATATAGATTCACCATGTCTTGATATGCAAAATTGTACTGTTGCTAAATGCAAATACCCACTGATCATTCAGCTATGACTTTATTCTTAATCAATAAATTCAATCAATCTGATTCAATAAATTCAATAAAGTTATGAGTTCCATGACCATCTAAAATTAAAATTTGAAATCAATCTGGTCCTTTGTTTGGTAGGAAAGTTTCAAAAGACCAAAGTTAAAGCACTGAAAGTAAAAATTGAAAACAATCCAATTATTACTTCAGACTGCAAGAACTTCAAAGCTATTTAAGGCTTCCCTGGTTTAACCTTTTACAAATATTTGAGGAGGTATATGACTGCCTGAGGCACTAATCTCTATTTAGCTAAACTTTAAAATTAACTTAAAAAATTTACTATTGAGACAATTACTGGTATAAGTAGTTGGTTTTAAACTTATCAAATTTATATCATAAATAGTGACCTTATTCCTGGCTACCATACATCTATTAATAGCCATATAAAAATATGGCCAAGAATAAGTTGACAATAGTGGCCATGATCAGGTCATAATTTTTACGGGTAAGAATGATAAGATTAAACATTTTCAAAAGAAGTAATTTTAATTTCTAATCAAAGTAAAGCCCTTTTTATTACCAGAATAAACTATTGCATTTGAGTTAACTTATAAGATTGTTGACAAACAAGATAAGTCAACAGAATGATTTCTCAAAATTTTTTTTTTACAGTCAGAATACTCACCATACTTTAATCAAACTTATTGTGGTATCAATCTTATGAAACAGACCGAGGCTCTGTATAAAAAAGATAGCTGCTATTTTCATGTAGAATAGTATGGAACATTAACATTTTTAGGCATTTTACTACTTTGAAAACTGGTCAGGATTTGGTGATAGCCATGTATAGGTGGTTTTACCCTAATGCAACGCTAAAAATAAACTTGCATAAACTAATTTTTTAAACAATTTACATTTACACATATTTTGTCAAAAAGTATTCAGAAGAAATTGACACATTAGATAATGTGAGCTACATTTTTTAACTTCAAGATCAATGACTTTCTGCCATCTTCAAGTAATCAATTCCAGATCTACCTATTCTGGGAGTTGAGAAATCTGCCAATCTTCTGTTTCAGTTCATGCTCATTATGAAATTCTTTGCTCTTTGTGAAGTTGTCCACAGATTTGAATAAGTAATAATCTGTAGGAGAGATGTCTACTGAATATAGAAGGGATCTTTTATGCCATGTATGGTCTAGCTTTGTCATGGGGGAGATTTTTTTACAAATTTGTGGATTAATTGGAGCTGAGCACAGTTAATCTTGGCAGCAATGTTTACCTGCTTCTCATCACCTCAATAAGATTCACTACATACCTTGCCTATCAAAAACAGGTGAATCTTGCATTGATGAGGGTAAGTTTATGGCATTTTCTGGAATGATTTATCATGTCCAGTCAATTGTAAGCCATTTGAGTAAAGGATGTGACTGAAAAAAAGATATTTGTGTCATAAAATGATATTTGTGGCTTGTTGGGTTTTATTCTGCTCCAACAATTTATTTATCTAGTCATAAGCAATAGATGTGCTTAATGAAGTATTAGGATGCACTTTCTTTATCCTTTGAACTGCTCCCAGGTGTTTCACTATTTTATGCAAGGAAAATTATGCAAGGAAAGTATGATCATCAAGCTTCATTTTCAACGTGAAAAGTGGAATTCTTTTGTTTTACTTTTTAAACTAATCTACTTTTTGATATTAATCAACATGTGAAAGCTTTGCAGAAAAAAAGGGTTACTTAAATCTGCCAGAGAAAAACCTATTGATCAGCTTGTTAGCAAAGGAGACAATTACAAACTTAGAAACACAGAAGCCTAAACTGATTTAAATGTATACCTGACAGTATCAACTTGATAAGGACTATGTGAAAATTTTTCCAAACATACATAGGATGAACCAATTAGAATGTCTGAATTTCTCTCATTACTTCTTAATCTGCTGTTACTTAGCCAAAATTCCACTTCAAGGGTCTCCTCTCTCAAATACCTACATAATATATAAAAACTAAATACTTTGCAAATAAGTTACATAAACAATTCCAGATTTGATGGTTACAAAAATTACAAGTTAAAATTATATTAGGATAGAGGGTCTAAGTAGCACTTAGTAAACAAATAGATGTTAAAAAAGTACAAATATTGACTGTGTAAAGATTAATACAAAAACAGGCTTCTAACAGAGTATGAAAAATGTAACTAGAAAAAAACTCACCATGCCAGAGTTGGAGTTGGTTTTAACTGAAACTTGTGCATATGATTCAACTCAGAAAAAATAGCTTTGTTGCTTTTTTTAAAAGATGATAACTTACTTCGTATTGCTCCTAAAAAAAAATTTTTTTGTTTTATTTTATATTTTGAATTTTTTTAATTCAGACCAGTCATCTATTTTCTGTCAAAAATTTAGTGCACTTTTTAAACAAAAAAAATCTTACCTTGATCACAGAACTTATATCGTGCATAAAAAAAGCTTTTCTCTGTTAAGACAAAATTATCAATTACTTGCACTGGAAGAAATAGTAGGTTAATTGATACAACAAAACAGCATAATTTCTTGTCAGCAGATATCAACCATGATTCGTCATGTAGTTGTACACTAAATTTAGGACTCCAGCCTCTGCACATGCTATGGTTAATTAAGGTTTCTCGATCAATCGGATTTAAAAACTTAACACACAACTCAATTCCACCAGCTACAACCTTATCTTCTCCGTTGCAAAGCTCTAACAGGTACCAGCCCTTTGCACCTGAAAGTATACATACACATACAAACATGTAACAAAATGATCATACTTTAGAGAAGAGAAACTTTCTGAAAATATTTCACGAAATTAACAAATAAATGCACAAAATGGGTAGCACAGAAAGGTAAAATCCTTTATAATGATTAAGACTCAAACATGGCAGTACAGGTTTTCTCAGCTGTTCCCAATGACATAAGCTTTAGTAAACTTGCTGCTAAAAAGAGAAAACTACTAATGACATTACTTTCACTGAAAATTTACCTGTGCTGTGTGTAAGAGTCTGTGTAAGCGGAATTCTTGCCTCTCCAATGACAGTCTCTTTAAATTCAATAGCATCTGTCCTAAATTTTACAACTGTATTTGACTAAAGACACCAAAATTTTAGTTCTTAACAACTTATAATTTTGTCACATCTCTTTTGAAAAGACATATAACTTACAATACTTGACAAATTAGGTGACCATTCTCAATTTCATAAGAGAAAATTGATTCTTCACATAATTTCAGAGGTAATTCATATTGGAAGTTTAGCGTAGGAGAATGTGATGCAGCACTAAAAGAACTATCTATAGAAGAGGACTCTCCAAGAAATGAAAAGTGAGAACGAACATAAACTCTTATTCCATTTTCTATATATTGATCAAGTTGTTTGTGGTGTCGAAAAACTGCATTTACAGCATCCTAAAAATATAACTATCATAATTAAAATAGAAAATTATAAAAAGAGAAATAAATTAAGATTTTGAAAAATCAACAAAAAAATTACGATTCAAAAAATAAAGAATAAAAATATAAAAAATATGTTAAAATTTAAGCTCATAACACAAACTACAGCATAAACAAGCTTGCAAAAAGAAGAATGTACTTTGAAAGTAAATTTCTTAAATTTAATCTTAAATTAAATATAAAAAATTGTTAAAAACAAAAAACACAAAAAAACACATAAATAACATTAAAAATTAACAATACAAATAACATAAAAACACCTTTAGTCCACAAAGCCTTGTGATGGACACAGATAAAGTAACTGTGTCTGATACTCTCTCTGTTAACAAGGTAACATCAGAGTCCTCTTGATGCAATGTGTATTTGACACGTAAATCTAAAGAAACCTCCTTATGATCTTCATCAGTTAAAACTGGAATATTAAACAGCTCCATGCTGGGTCTTCCTTGACTATTCATGGAAAACAATGAAAAGATCTTTGGTATTCCTAGTGATGCCTTAAATTCATAAAGAATGTTTTCATAAAGCTAATTTATTTACTCTAAAGTTTAAAACAAAATAATTACTTTATTTGGAAAAGTTTTACTGATAATTTTCCACTATTGTTGAGTTTGTTAAAAATATTCCAATATACCTTACAAATCAGTTGCTCTTTATTATCCAGGTAATAACTTTGCCTCCATAGTTCAAAAACAATATCTGTAGATTTTTGAGCTTTAGTTAGACATTGTAAGAAAGATTCCTGCAGTTGTTTGTTAAAAAGAACAGAATATAGATGCCGATCTGTATGGCGAAATACTGGAGTTGGAGTACATAATGTAGGTTTTGATTGAAAATATGACATCTTAAACTCACCTTTGTAATGTAAAATAAATTTATACATAAATTCTGCAAAAAATCTCAAATAATTAACACATTTTCTTATCAATGTTTCAGAATTTCTGTTTCTGCTTTTAAAAAAGATTTCTGGCAAATTTTATAGAACAGAATGTTGTACTAACCAAAAACTTGCTCTGGAAAATTGTACCGAATGTAACATTGAGCTTCACCCCATAAGTCTTTGTTATCGGAAAAGACTGCATTTACTTTTTCAACAGTGATTTCAATTTCATGGATCAGTACTAAAAAATAAATATTTTGTTCAAATATTTCAATATCAATATTACAATTTATTTCTAAAAAAATATTTCGAAATAAATATTTGTATTTATAATCAAAATTGATTATTTGAATTCACAGACTAGGAAATGCTAAAATAAGGCACTTGAAACTTAAGCAGCTAAGTTTTATGGGTAGAGGCAGAAAAATATTTTCTTTTTGTGAAGTAAGTTATGTAGAATGAGATCAAAAATGGTTCACATCTTCTGGTGCTTCTCTATGACTCTGCTGACGCAAATTCACAGACAACTTATTGTATTCTCTTTATTGCACAAGAAAGAAAAATACTAACTTTAGATTAATACAGATGACCAATTTTTTTTTCTATTGTGGCAGCACAATGAGTCTCTTTATACTTTCATATTTTTGACAAATACAAATTGAATGCTTTATTAAGACTCCATCATATAAATTACTATTGTGGAAGGAAATGTACTTTAAAGTCTATTTTGAGTTATAAACAAACAGCTATTATTCAGATGATTATAAATCTGAAGAACACATTCCCTCAGTATATCAAGTGTGATTTGGTTAATTCTATGTATAGGAATACTTCTATCACTTCAAATATACTGCAGAAATAAAATTCTTCCTGATTGGAAAAAGTATACCATTTTCAAGCAAGTTTTTCTCATTCACCTAGTTACTAGAAATTCTGAAACTTTTCTTTGATTACACTATCCAAAATAGATATGTATTGACATAACAATATAACAAAATTACAGAAAAATTTTTTATCATCTCCAAAGCTAAAGGAACTTTTAAAAGTCATCAAAAGCTTATCCTTTAAAGTTTATCATCAAACGCTTATCAGATCAGTAATTGATGGCATATCAATTGTTCTTAACAACCTTAGTACATCTTTAAGGCATTGTCTCAATGTTTGTCAATTTGAATTTCTTTTATTTGTGACCAAGCAGTTTGGAGTTCCTGATAGAATTCTTCAGCAATTTTGAACCTACCATACAAACGTACTTTATCATTGAGTATTCTTAATAAGATTTAGGTCAGGAAATTGTGCAGGCAATTGCATTACAGTGATTTCATTTGTATCCAACTATAATTTAATGAGTTTTGATTTGTGTTTGGGATCATTTTTAAGTTGAAATGTCCACTGTAGAGGCATATTTTCTTCTGTGAAAGGTAACATTTAGCCCTCCAGAATTAAATTATATATGTATTTGTTTATTATACCTTCTATGTGATAGAGTGGTCTCAATCTAGAAAATCCTAAAAAGCATCCCCAAACCATAAAGCCTTTGCTAACTCCATGCTTCAGGGTTCCAATAGTGTACACTTGTTTTAATTGATGGTCAACTGGTCTTCTCATATTTTGTTTACCAACCAATTTCTGTGAGTCTTTGCAAACTCCAAACATGTTTTTTTGGCTCTTTGTCAATATGAATGGTATTTTTGCTATTTATTAACATAACTTGCATCATCCAAATGTCACCATTCAGTAATTTTGGAAATATCAAGTTCTAAGTTGCAAATTTTATCTCTGGCACTAGCAAATGGGTTCTTATATATAATCTAATATTTTTACAATCAGTATAAAGAATATTTTACTTCAATCACTTAAATGCTCAGTTTCAACAGTTCAATTGCTTTTATATTAATCAATTAATTTATATCCGCTTTTGACGTTTTATACTTTTTACATAATTCACTTTGTATTGTTCCAGCATTACAATCACCTTAGAAGTGTAAATCATCAGAGTCATAGAAGTTAGAATATAACAAGAAAAAATACCTCATTTATTAACAAACAGTTTCTTTTAACAAAGCTTAAGTTAAAACTGTTTTTTTGTTACTTTAAACATTTTTGTTTCCAATATTCATTTTGATAAAGATTTATTTTAAAGATTATTGGGCTACTTGATAAATGACCTTTCACTGAGAATAGTGAAACTGCATTAGAAAAACAAAGAGTTCTTAAATTAGGAATTTATAAAGGGAGCCATGATCTAAAAGAAAGGAAATAGGTGTATGAATACAAAATAAGCTGAGCAAAACATGGTTAGAAAAACAAAAGAAATTTTACATAAACCATGCTGGCAGACTTATGAATTGTTTGCAGAGTGTACTGAATTTAAGTGATAAAATTAATGATATAATTTAGCTTTTTTTTTTTTTTTATCTAAGACAACTGTAATTAATGATACATAGATGCTAAAAGATAATAAAAGCAATCAGTAGAAAGATTTTATTTTTTAGAGACAAACAATTCTGCTCATTCAGAGGGAAAGCTGTGAAGGGAAAAACTTGATATGATAAAAGAAAACTGTGTTTTAAAAACTCACAGTAAATACCAAAATATTTATTACTGAGTATTAAATAGCCTTAAAAAATATAAATAAACTTTTTTATCAAATTCTTATCAAAGCTAATAATGCAGTTAACAGATGCATTATGAAAATAATGCATGCAAAATGCAGATATTGCACACATAATGAAGATACTCATTACGTGTGATAATGAAGATAATCATCACGTATACTCAAGAAAATACATGTATAATGAAAATAATACATCCATAATGCAGATAACTAAATATAATTTTCACATTTTAAACATACCATCTGAAACTTGCTTCACAATTTGCATTTTCCTAGAAAAAAAATATATATTGCAATTTAAATATCCCTTATATTTTAAAAACCAAAAAGCATTCGGAGACTCATGAGAGCTTCAAGTTTTGCAAGAATTTTCATGTTTGCATTTCAAAGATGGTAATTATTGAAAGTAAAATCCTTTATTATACAAATACTATGGTTAATTATACCAACAATAAACAAGAAAAAAGTAAACAAACTTTATAACTTTGAAGCAAAAGAAATACTCCACTGGTTAAAACTATTATCAACAAAAATAAAAACCTGAGAAAAAGATCAAATGCGTTATTTCAGTTGTGAAATTGAAGTTACTTATTTTAAGAGAGAAAACTTATGACGAGAGACTAATTAAAAATTCATTGCCAAAATAAGTTTTTTTAAGATGAATTGAGTTTACAAATTCTTTTCATACCTAGTAGAGCTTTATAGGTTCAAACTTACTTATCAATTGTTTTCCTCTGAAGACCAGAAAGTTGCATTTCAAGAAGGTAGTTGATCTAAACAGTTTCAATATTTTAAATAGAAGTTAAAAATAAATTTTAAATAACAGCTGACACATATGATATATATATATATATATATATATATATATATATATATATATATATATATATATATATATATATATATATATATATATATACATATATCATATATGTATGTATATATCATATATGTATGTATGTATGTATGTATGTATGTATGTATGTATGTATGTATGTATGTATGTATGTATGTATGTATGTATGTATGAATGTATGTATGTATCTATGTATTTATGTATCTATGTATGTATCTATGTATCTATGTATCTATGTATCTATGTATGTAATGTAATGTAATGTAATGTATGTATATGAGTATTTATATACACCACCTTCTGCATCAAAATGTAGTAAAAAACATCTGCTTTTTTGAGCCTCCAGAATGCATCTCAATTTTTTCACAAATTTAGTTGGATTTTTTTTGCTTGTCACAAGTTTATAATTTTAAATTTGTTGAGATTAACATTTCATTAAAAAAAAAAGTTGATCAAAAAAGAAGGGAAGTCATGAAAAACTTAAAATAATATCAAAATTTATTCCATATAATTGGATTTATATTTGAATTACACTTGGAAAAAAATGACAGGGCCAAATTTTATGATTTTTTTGATATGATTCTATCAATAAGATAGGCAAACAATTTGTTTTGAAAGATAATTTTAAGTTAAAAATTATGGTGGTCCATGAGAAATTCTGATGATAAATATCTCTAACCAGTGAAAAAAAAAAACAATAAGATCTGTTGCTAATAGAGAAAAAACAAATAGCCAGAAATTCAGCTGAGTCAAATGATTACACAAATGATTATACAAACAATTTTTGTAAAATCAGGATTTTAATTTTGGACAAGAGTCCTGAGTATGCAAAAAATACATAAGATAATTTAATGGATAATGACTAGTGCTTTCTGATTTTTAGGAGTCTAATAACAACATCAATTTTGTGACCTGCATTGATTGCTGTAGTTTCAGAAATAATCATTTTGACATTCCTCCATGCATCGAATTCATCCTGTAGTGCTTGCAATAGGATAAAAATTCTCATAGATGATCTGATTACATAAGCCAAAATGCTAAGATTGAGAGTTCTAGCATAATTCTTCAGAAAGACCACCTGATAATCTTTACTGTTAATTCTCTTCCTGTCAAAATTCAAGCAGAATTCCTCTTCATTTATAAGTTTTTTCAGCCATGTTTTGACTTTGTCTGCAGGTATTATTGCTCTATTTTCTGCTCTTGCTTGGATAAAACCATCTCTTCTCTCAAAACCAAAGACTGTTTCAGAAGCTGCAGTTACCTAAAAAAAGCTGATTGTTTTAAAAACTGCTTTCATAATGGTGAATATTTCTTAAATTTTTATCAATTAAAACATTATTAAGCATAAGGGAATTTAATTTTACCTCCTCAACTGCCCTCTCAACTCCTTGTACTTGAACAGGGAAATACGGAACTACCTAGATCATTAATAATCATTTGACAGGTTAAGATGGGTTCATAAGCTTCTTTCCATGTTATAATCAGTCAATGTGATCGCATGGAAATTTAAACTAGGACTCTTGTATGCTCTGGGAGCTAGGCTTCCCATATTCTGATGCTTTCTATTAAATGTCAGAGACAAAGTTCATTTGTGTGAAGTAAACATATTATCTATCCTAACTTTCTTTTTAATTTAGCCTCTAAACAATGGATAACAACTCGATTATGACCTGCATTTGTAATTGTGCTATCACAACTAATGAACTTTAATGTATCTTCAACACCATACAAAGTAGACCAGTGAAATATTAACAATGAAGATATTTACCAAAATCATCAGTCAAAGTGTAGTGACTTTTAACTTGAAGATAAAATTTTTTAGTTTCCTCATTAAATGTGAATACATTGGTTTTGTCACTTCTTCCATCAAAGAGAATACAAGAAACATAATCTTATAAGACATAACCTTATCTTTGGCTCTATGTACTTTATTTTTGTCCAGTAATAAAAAAAGAGCTGATTCTGGCCTCCACCAAATCCTTTAAATATCCTGAAGCAATTGCAGCAGCAGTATTTGAAACTTCATATTTAATAACAGCAAGTCATATTTTGAATCTTCATAAAATTTCACTTTACTTTAAAATTCTTACTTTATCTAATACATCAGTATCTGTGCAATTAGAACTTTTTAAGTTACTATTAGAATACCCTTCTTTGTTGTTCCATTTTTCCAAAAACTCATATTTTCTTTTTTAAATGGCTCCTTTTCTTTGACTGTCTTCAGATACTGTTCTTTCTTACTACTTTGCCTGAAGTTAATTTTTTCGTCAAGAAAATGAAACAATCAACTCCATTTTTGCAAATAAAAACTTCATAATTTCATTTTTTTGCAAATAAAGACTTCATCTGTTTCTTTTTAACAGATCCAACATTTATAAAGCTTTAAGCAAAAAAATACTTGGGGCCAAGTGTTTATGGTAAAAAATGATGATTTTTGAAAATTATGGGATGTTCTAATAAACTGTTATTATTACATAAATTTTCAGTTTACAAAAAGTGCAAGAAAAAGGATTACTTAAAATCTTTTAAAGTACTAATTAGATTGGTAATGATGGTTTCATGACATGTTAACATTGATGAGGTGACCAAATTAAATTAAACTGTTCCTAATGTCAATCATAGCAAGAAATATAGCATTGCTCTGGTGCTATTCTCAAAATTGATTTCGATGATATTGTTATAGAGCTTGCAAGAAAAAAAGCACAAAAATATTGTGAATTTGAAAATTGAAAACTACAGGGAAAGACCCATATTTGTTCATACTTGAGAAAATGGAATTTTGTATTTAAAGACTTCTATAGTCTTTAATGTTAAACATTTTTAAACACCTTAATAGTGTTTAATAATGGTGCTTTTTTGTTAGAATATTGTCAAAAGGTAAGCACCAGTAAATGATGAAAAAGTTGCAAATGCAAAAATTTGTGAAACTAGACATAGGGCTCCCAATGACGTTAAGATACCCCTGCCTAAAGGAGGATGATTGGTCACCTTACCAAAGATTACATCTTCAAGTTTCTATTTTGACCTTGATTTTTAAAAACAAATTTTTTTACAAACTTCACTGAAAAGCTTCATTTTTCATGACTTGCCACAATGATCAACATTTTTTTAATGAATTGTAAGTCTCATCAGGTTTTAACTATTAAGTGATTAAAAGCAAAAAAAGGTCCTCCCTAATGGCTACTAAAAATAAGTGTTTTTGACTACATTTAGCTATAATTAGAACCTTAAATATTATTCAGCTTGATTTTTTTTAAGCTCAAAAGTATTTTTTCTTGGATAAAATTGAGTAAATGTAACACAATCTATTGCTTTTGAGGCCCTGGTCAACCCATTTCTGGAAAAAGTAAAACTTCTTTATTATAGGGATCCAACAAATGATTAACAATCTCACCACCTCTAAATTAATATAACTTGTACATTTGAGTATTGTAAGAAATCTTTTTATACTACCATTCCACACTATATGTTGCATGACTTATTTTTATAATACCTGTACAGGTAATCCAACTGCAATCAGCAATTTTAGAGAGCCATTTTCTTTACCACTAATAAGATCAATAACCGGCATCTGGTTATCACACACAACGACTGGACACTAAATTTTTTTTTATAGAGAAACTAAAATAAGTACAAAAACAAAAAATCATTTAATGTAAATAAAGAATTTTTCCAACACAGCTTTATGTTATTTAAATCAATATCAAAAAACCTGAGATTTCAGAAAGATTTCTACAAGACCAGAGTCTTTAAATAGACCAAACAATGTTTGAAGAGATACTTTGCAAATACCAACTAGCTATAAATAAACAGCTTTATAACTCACATCATATAAAAGTAAGAAATATTATCTTTTGTATTGTGACAAAGTTTGTAATTACCTTATCTTTACTATTATCCACAGATTTATTCCAAACTTCAACAAACAAAAAGTTATTTTCCATTTTACCTACAATATCTATTGCTTGCATTGGAATAATCTATGACAAAATCAATATTTATTGCTTATATTTGATTAATTTATGACAAAAACAGGATAATTATAAAAAAAGTTGAGTCCAACATCACTAGACTAACTTTACATATTAAACTAAAATGATTTACCTGCTTAAAATCAAACTGTGGATTGGAAGAACCCCAAATCACTTTTGTTTTTAAATCATAATTTGTCCAATAAACTCGACATACACAATAAAGGTTACAGTGAGAGCATTCAATAGAATTCACAGACCCTTCGTAGATTGCGATGAGATTTTGTAACTCTTTTTTCCCAAGCAAAAAGGTTTTTGGTTGTGAATTTAATGATTCATCAGAAAATTTATTTTGTAAATTTGAAACTTTATTTAGTGGCATAGTTTTTATGGAACTATCAGTTATTATATCAGCTTGTTTTTCTGATTCTTGCAAACTTTTTGTTGAGTTGTTGGCATTAGATAATAGTTCTATGACAACCTATATAAATAAAAGAAAACTTCAAGATGCTAAAAAAGATGAAAACAATATTTATATAAAATATACTATTTGAAATGTTTAAAAGATTTTATTAGGCTCGCTGAACCAAACAAAAAACAGAATTAACTATTAGTTGTTTATTTTATGAAAACGCTTTAATTGTATTAAAATAATGTATAAAATTGCATCATTATTTTCTTGTTAATTATATATACTGTTTGCATAAATAGATTAATAAACCCACCTGCAAATTCCCAATCGAAACACATTTGCCTTTCTCATTATTAGTACATGTGTCAAATATACCAATGCTAAACTCAGAAGATTTAAGACTTTTACTTAAAATAACATCTCTTAATCTGAGCGAGCCACTCCCAAAAAAATCAAGTTTATTATTTCTATATTTTGCAAAGATTTTAAAATGAACAAAACTATTCCACCAACAATTAACAGTTTGTTCTGTAAACTTAACTGGTATCACCAAACATCTCTCAAAACTTACGCAATCACTTTTTTTGGAGCGTGATGCAAATCTTACAACATCCATTGCATAATTGCCGCAAGTATAAATAGGAAAATTAAACTCTACAAAATAAATGATACTGTTATGAATCTGAAATAATTGAAGCTGTTGGATATGGATATTTGCTGATTTGACTGTACCTAACTTAGTTAACTGATCAATGCTTAAATTTTCCAATTGAAGGTTTAGATTATTGCTTAAATGGCTTTGAATATCATTGGGTTCCTCTAAAAGCACTTCACTTTTTTGTTTGTTTTTTTTTATTTCTTTATGTGTAAGATTTTTTCTTGGTTTATTTAAAGAATTAGCAGATGCATCCTCTTCTGAATCTTCTGAAAAAACAATAGAGCTTTCATCAATTTTATTGTCCTTTTTATTTGTGTAAAAAAGATCTGACAGTAATGATGAATCATGCAGTGGATCTCCCTCATCACTTTCTACATCACTATGATCTGATAATTGTTGCAAAAGTGTTCCAATTTTATCATCAATTACAAGATCAACAGCTTTTTTTTCCATTAATTCTAAAAGACTTTCAGTGGAGTTGTTGCTGTTACCAGTTCCCATTGAATTGAAGAATTCATTTATTAAATCATCAGAACCATGATTTTTTATATTTTTTCTATGAAAAACAAATAAAATATTTGATATTTTTTAAAACATTTAGTTTAAAACCATTTATACTTCTTAATACTAATTTAACTTAATAATAAATTATGCACTGACTCATTAGATCATATGAATCAGTTCCCCAAATATATAAGTTTATTTACATACTCAGCTTGACTTCTAAACTTCTGTGAATTAATATTAGATTTTAACATAGCATCGCGTAAGTGTTGACCTTTAACCAACAATGAAGATAAAATATTGTCACCTATTTCATCAATACCAGCTGAAATTAAGTTAGCAGGAACACCTTGAACAGGTGAATCCTTCAAGACTTTTGTAACAGGCTCAATCTCTTCTGGAAAACCATCTTAAAAAAATAGCAAGTTTGGCTGTTTAATTATAAAACAATAAGGGAGATATCATGAGTCACTACTTTTTCTATTTTTATTGTTTGTATATTTGATATCATGAGTTACTAATTTCTCTATTTTTATAATGTCTGCATATAATTTTTTTTTTTTAAAAAAAAGCACCTCTTAAAGGACTCATTGGCACAATTGATTCTGTGATAACATCTTGAGTAGGAGACTTTTTAAATCTTTTTGTAGTAATAGGATCAATTAGTTCAGAAAAGCCATCTGCACAAAGCAAAAAACATTTAAATTATAATATTATAACTTAAGACTTCATGCCTATAGACACCTGCAAGAGATAAGACATTATAATACAGTATAACAATTAAAAATATATATACAACAGTAATTTAAAACATCATTATAGAGAAAAGTGATATATACCAATCATATGATGTATGTAAAATATTGCAAAAAAAATCAGCACTTTAAAAAATGCTAACTTGCTACTTTTTTGTTAGATTTAATTTAGAGAAATAATAATAAAATAATGGCTGAAACCAGAATAAGTTTTGAACAAATAAAGCTTATATTGTAAAATCTGCACATTATGGAGAGTCCTTTCTAATAAAATGTTATAAGAACTACTTTGAAAACTAAAACCTTGAAAACTAAAAAGAAAGTATAAAACTTATTCCCATACAATTGTAATAATCAAGAGGATTTTGAAAATGAACTTTCTCTTTACTCTCACGCTTGGGATTAATTACAGATTTAAGATCCTTGTGTTTATTTAAGAGCTTGTTAGAAACTGATACTTTAGACTTTGGTTTCTAAAAAAAATCAAAATAAATAGTAACTTAAATACTATTTAAAAAACTTAAGCTTGAAAAAATGCAACAAATTTTGTGGTTACCAGATTTTTGCACTCAGATTTTGTTGCTTTGACAGGTATTCGTTTAAACTCTTCATCTGTGGTGGGAATAATTGAAGAGGCCATGTTGAATGCATCTTAAAATTAGTTAATATTGATCAGAAAACTTATCTAATTTTAAAGTTACAAAAGTCTCTTGATAGTTATCATACCTGATATTGATTTAAAAGCAACTGAAATACACAATGTACCCACTTTTTTTCTTTTAAAATTAACAGTTGAACATATCATTGGATAACATCTGAAAAATAATTAGTAATCAAATAATCTAAAACATTAAATCAAAAATGTAACTTTATAATAGTAAAAAATACCCAAACATTGGTTTGCTTGCAGAAACTTCATATATATTTGGCACTTCAATCTTTGCAAAGTCTGCACATGAACTGCCATAAACAACATCAATCAACAAGCTCTTCATATCTTAAGTATAGTAGAAGAAATATTAATTTAAATAATTGATATAAAGACTTAAAAATTAGGAATTTTAAACTGAGAAAAGCAGAACAGCTACAGATTTACTGGATCATTCATAAAAACTAATAAATCTATTTGTCTTCTCTACTTTATATAGCTATTAATGTTGTTGTATTTTAAAGCAAGAAGAAAAAATGAAATTATTATTATAACTACATTTATATTTGGAAGCAAATAAAAGAACTGCACTGTTTTATTGCATCAGAATATACATAAAATACATGACAAACTATTAAGATATTGTTTGTTGCCTTTTTGTTAAAAATATTAACCAAACTTGCATCAAGTAACAACACCTGTATTTTTATGATTTAGAACAGTTAAATTTTTTTTTTTGTGAAAAACTTTACTGATAATATCAGCAAAATTAGATTTCAGTACCTGCTAAATATGCATTAAATTGCTTTGGGCCACAACGAACAGGATAATGAGCTTCAATGTATTTGTTAGAACCAATGAAGTGAGGATCAGATTCTACAACTGGCCTGAACAAGAATTTAAAAAATTAATTAAAAAAAATGTATAATAACTTGTATAATAACATAAGTTACTTGTTCTCATCTTGAATTAATTTTTGGCATCTGTGCTACTTATCTTTTAGAAATGCTGTTTGTCACATGAAGATTCTTGAAGAGTTCTAATGTTTTCAAAAAACTTTTTACAATTATTCCACTATCAAGTCAATATTCCAGAATCATTTAAACAAAATATTTAGATTATTTTCATAAATCTTCTTTTTGCAAAATTGGAGAAGTTGGCACTTGATTTGGTCAATTTTTGGTCACACAATACAAATTTCAGGTTTAGCATCAGGTATCATAAATTTAGTTCCCTTGGTAGGTTATTTGTCAAGAAATATAACAGACAATTCCAATAGTTCTTGATATCATTGTCATCACTTGGTTGCTTGTTTTGGGGCAAGCTTTGACAAAAGTTAAGAATACAATTTCATTTTTTATCTGTAATTTTAAAAATGAGAATTTTTTGATAGTATATCTGCAAGCAAGCCAAATAAAGATGGTTCCCAAGTATTTGCTCCAAAAGCAAATATGCTCTTTTTTCCTGTATTTGATGTTTATCAAAGCACAATAATACAACACTCGGTCAATATTCTATTTTTTATGAGTTATGCAATCAAAAACTGCTTTAGACTTCGACTCACCAGTAGTTGATAATAACTTTTTTATAACCAGTAGTTTATCTTCCTATTCTTTACCTATTCTTTAAAGCAATATCAGAAGTTGGTTTATGTGTTCTTGTGTAGTAAGATCCAACATAAGCTTTTAGTTATTGTGAACAAAAAAAAAATGGTGCTCATGACTCCTTCATAAGTACCCTTTTTTTTTCTAAGTATGTAATTTTATTGTACTACAACTATATGCTAAGGAATTAATATCCACACCTAGACATTTTGGCAGCCCTAATGATAAATGTTGCTTGTCTGACACTAACCCTAGTTTTGTCAAGAACAACTGCCTATTCTGATGTTTGAGTTTGAATTTCCTTTTACTTGCCCCTTTTGGCTTGTGTACTTTAACTTTAAATTCATCACTTGAATTATAAACAGTTGTTATCTTTGGTATCTGATGATATAATGACACAGATATATTACAGCACTTTTTTAGTGACTTTTTCTTTACAATCATAATTAAAGATATAATCAGATAACATGACATATAACAATTCACACTCCTAAAAAGTCTAGGGGAAATAACTAAAAAGTTATTAGAAAATGTTTAAATAATTTCACTTTCAAGTTTTATAACTTATGAACAAAACAGCATTTTCTTTTAATTTAAAAAGATAAAACAAATGTTTTTTTAATAGCCTAATATTTCATTATCATTTAAATTCAAATTAAACAAATGCTACAAAGTAAACAATCATAGTTAAACATAAAACCTAAAAAATATGCAATATTTTGTAATACTTAATAATTTGTTTTTTAAACTGTTTGCTAACTACTTTTTCATAAAACCTTGGTACTGGCCTTGACCTTGGGAGTGTAATTCCTTGACCATTACCTTTGCTTCAAATGACACTGGGCTAGGCCTTATTTTCAAAACTTAGGCCTTGATCATTATATATTTCAGATTTAAATCTTTTAACAAAAATTTTGCTTTTCCTGTTTATTACTTCAAAAATACTACATTGAAAATTAATTAACTTTTACACTAAACCAAGCATTTCTCTCCTTACACCACCCTAATCTTATGAACCTATCTCTGGCTATCATCATTAGCTTTCTAACATTATAAAAAACAATCTTTTCCCTGAGTAAAATGTTTCTAATTTTTAGTATATAATAGAAGATTGATCTCACACTCCTTCTATTTTCTTTTGACCTTCTTGATGTTGGGTGATGGTTGATGCCACCTGTTGATTTAAATGTTTTAAGAGCATTCCTGATGTGATTCTTGAAAATCAATAATCTACTTGCTATTTTCTCTTTTGCTGATCCTGAAGTCATATTTTATATCTATATTTGACATTTTGTTGTACTACTTTTCTACCTACTTGCTTATTGCTATTTAATGGATTTTTATGTACTTTCAGATCTTATCAAAAATGTTTTAGTCAGAAGCACAGAAATTGTATCATTGACATAATAGCAATTTAACATTTGTAGAAGAACAACAAAACTATTCAATTAATGATTTTTTGCTATACATTACATCCTTCCAGAACTGGTCAAAGGCAAAATGCCTTTGACCAATGCTGGTATTTCTGATGAAAGAAAATACAGTCTTGAATACTTTTTTGTAAAAGGCAAAGTTTTTTTTTGCTGGAGTATGGCTATTTAAATTGAATAGTTTGTAAAAAGACCTTTTTTTTTTTTTAAATCACCTGTTTCATAAAAAAAAAAAAAAAACTTTATCCATTGTTTTTTTACAATATTTTGAAAAAAAACTAACAATTTTAATTGACTTATTTTTTTAAAATAAGTTTTATCAACAAACCTCAGCAGGACACAATTAGATGTATCCCCCCACCAAAGAATTTTAACTTGTACATCTTTTGGAGGTCTTGGAATGCACCATTTTAATTCATCTACTTTAATAGCAAGAAAGCATCGAAGTTGTCCCTCAACTTGAGGTGGTAAGCTTGATCCAACAACAACAGACATTTTTATATTTAAAAATATTTTATTTTATTTGAGTCCGAAACTTGGTGCCTTACAGTTTTTGCTAAAAGATTTTAATAAATAAATTTTTTATTAGTGTAAGCTTACATTATATTATCAGGGTTAGTTTGCACCCACAAACTTACTCTCCTGTAATAAAGTTTCTAAGCTCCCAAAAAATTAATAATGAAATTTATTTAAAAGAGTTAAATAAGGTTAGAACTTTAAAAAAAAAAAAAAAAACATTTTCATTAGACTTCACCATTGATACTGGCAATAGTGTAAAATTAAAATTGAACTTCTTGTATTTTTCATAAAACATCTCAGCTAAATATTTTTTTTAACTTTAGAACTAATCATAGAATATATATACAAAAATAGTGATTGAAGTGCTTTATTTAAGCACCTTCTTTTGTGCATAGCTGGACAAAAGTAAAAGAACATAGGCGAATTTTAAGTTTAGAAAAGAAAGTTATAAATCATAAAAAGCGGTTTGCTTCAAAAATTTTTAAATAAGAATTTAACTTGTTAAAATGCCAGAAAAGCTGTCGTTGTAAAGTGTTATGTTACTAACAAATCTAATGCACACTATGAAGTAGCGGATAATAGAGAATGCTACAGTACTTTGTTTTGAGTATTTAAATATGCTTTGCCTAAACCATCTTATAAATTTGACTAGAAATTAAGATATTAAAAGAATCGTTCTGGTTTTATTAGTATACACCAATTTTTATTAGTACAAAAAAATAGTAATTTTGTTACTTAAATTGTGCTGATATAAGATTTTGTCTAAAGGAATAAAATAATTTAAAAAAACGATTATTTATAGGGGAACAGTTACTTAAGGGTCAAATGGCGCTTTTAATAGTGTTATTTCTCTCGACAAAAATCTTTATATTACAACTACCAATTTGTAACAACCTTGCAATCTTAAGACGGCAGTTCGTTTAAAGTTCATTAAATTTTTATTATGAATTTTCAAATATATAAATAAACAAATCGATAGTTATTCTATATGGCTGCTTCATTTTAATTTTGCTTAATGTAAACTAGTTGAACTAATCTATTTATTTAAGTAAATTAAAATGACTTTAAATGTAGATAGATATGATTGATATATAGTATTTCATTTATTCATTTGCTGTTATATATATTATTTAAATATTATATTTGCATTTATAAATTCATATTACATACATACATACATACATACATACATACATACATACATACATACATACATACATACATACATACATACATACATACATACATACATACATACATACATACATACATACATACATACATACATACATACATACATACATACATACATACATACATACATACATACACACATATTTATATACATATACATATTATATGAATTATTTTATGTATTATTTATTATATTATTTCATTTAATAATTTTCTATTTTAAAACTCTGCTTAAAAAAAAAAAAATTCTGCACTTTTAGTTTTTTAAAAAAAGAAAAAAAATGGCTGATGAAACTCACAAAGGAAGTTTGATACAACCATTTTTACTATTAGCTAAGTCATCCCATGGAGCTGCTCTATCCAAACTTATTCAGCAAGTAACTGAACTACCAGGTATTTACAAGTTTGGTGAGTTGTTGCAAATGCCTAATGTCATTGAATTATCTCAAAGTGAACTTTTTAAAAAAGATTGGGAACTTCTCAATTTATTTGCCTTTGGAACTTTCATGAGTTTTTCTGCTACTAAACAATGTTTTCCAGAACTAAATTTAAATCAAATTTCAAAGTTAAAGTTACTAACACTTGCAACATTGGCTTCAAAGTCAAAATATGTTAGTTATGATGAAATTAAAGTAGCACTTGATCTAAGCAATACAAGAGTTATAGAAGATGTAATAATTGAAGCAATATATGCAAATATTATACAAGGAAAGCTCAACCAACAGGATCAACGTCTGGAGGTTGACTTTGTTATAGGGCGTGACATTCAACCAGCAAAAATTGAATATATTGTTTCTATATTAGAAAACTGGTGTAATGGTTGTAATAACACAGTTGTAGCTTTGGAAAAGCTAACAGAGCATGCTAATAGCATGAAAGATTCAAAGGTTCAGCAAAGAAAAATTACAGAGAAAGAGATTGATGAAGTTAAAAGTGTTTTAAAAGCTCAAGACTTCTCTGCAGAAGCTAACTTGCAATCTCAAAAAGATAAAGGGAGGGGTCTTCGCAATCTAGTAAAACCTACTTCAAGAACAAAATAGTGTTATATATGAATGATAATTTGTTTTACAAAAGATTTGTATTTAAATCATTTAACTTCTATAATCCTTTTAATTGGTATTGTTAAATCTAACTGTTGCATAGTTCTTTTTTGCTATGAGGTATAGCTTTTTCATTTCTGCCCTGTTTAAGTATATAAATTTACATAGAAGGTATGGAATTCATCAACAATAGTAGGTCTATCTTTTTATAAAATTTGGTAAAGCGTGAAAGTGGAATGAAATAACCTTTGTATATCATTAGATATTTCTGCACTCAAAAACAATTTTTAAAAAAAGATTTTTTTCTAGTTTAACAAAATAGTCTTTTTTTAGTTTAAAAAAAAAAACTTGATAACCCGCCCAATGATATCTAATGTTTATAAGTTACTTGTCCAGTGTTTACTTTATATACAATCACAATCACATATTTCAATGGATAGTTTTATATAAGCTAAGTTCTTTAATATAATGGAATCATGTTTACAGCACTTATTGTTGTCAACATGCTTTAGATTTAATTAAAATGTAGAAATAATTGAGATTTTCTTCTTTTGGCTTGATGCTGTTCAAAGTGTTCTGTTACTTAAACCTTAAAAGTTATTATAATTATAAATACTTTTTAAAATACATTTTATAAAATGTGACAAAAATTTATAATCGTCAGAAAAGTGGGTCGTTTATTGAGAGCTATCTTTAGTTTTGTTTATTAGATTTTTAAATTTAAAGGTTCTTTATGGATGTTTCATTCATATCTGAAGTTATTTTGTTTAAAATCTTTTAACAGTAGTCTTTTCTCTTTGTTCAAAAATACATTGATTAAAAAACAAATATTAGTTACCGTGGTGTGTCCTATGCTTTTAGAAAGTCCTAATTTAAGAAATGACAAATTTCGTTTATATAAAATAAACATTTGGGTAAAATAGCTTAGTTGTTTTAACTAGATATCTAGTTAGTTAAAATAACTGAATTTTTTCTCTAAATGTTTATTTTATATATAGGAAATTCATTTCTTAAATTACGACTTTCTTAACCCATAAGGCTCTGTTAGGTCACACCACGATATGTATTTTATTGATTTTAAAATTCTTGGTTACTATGTGTCTAATTAAAACATTAGTTATATTTAATTATTTTATTGATTTTGAAATTGTTGGTTGTTATTACAAATTTTAGCATGGTTAACCAGCTCACTAAATTAGTTATTAATTCTGATATCCAATACCGTTCGTGATTATTCAATTGACTTTTCAGAGTTTTCAATACGTTACTTTCAAATCAGAGGAAAAATTTAAAAAGAAATTCACTTGAAACATGCTCTATTACTATTGATTCAAGTTGCATGAAAAAGGTTTTTAAATAATTTAAAACTTGCTCTTATCTATGTACCCAGCTAGCCAGCCCATAAGGTACCCGGGTGGGTGCCAGCCGGTGCGCAAGACGGGACCCGTACGGGTAACCCAGCCGGATCCCGCCGGTTTTTGTCCGCGGGATCCAGACGGGACCCGTCCGGGATTCACGCCAGAAAACACAAACGGGACCCAGACGGTATTTAGCTGGGATAGCAAACGGGACTCATATGGGACCCAGTTTGTATTCAGCTGGGATAACCCACATGGATCCTACATAAATCCCAGGTATTGTAGGTATAATTATAAATTATTATTGTTGTTTTTATTATTATGGTTATTATTATTATTGTTATTATTATTGTTATTGTTATTTTTGTTATTATTATTATTATTTTTGCTATTATTATTGTTATTATTATTATTATTAATATTATTATTATTATTATTATTATTAATATTATTATTATTATTATTATTATTATTATTATTATTATTATTATTATTATTATTATTATTATTATCATCATTATTATTATTATTATTATTATTATTACTATTATTATTATTATTATTATTATTATTATTATTATTATTATTATTATTATTATTACTATCATTATTATTATTACTTTTATTATTATTATTACTATTATTATTATTATTATCACTATTATTATTATTATTATTATTATTATTATTATTATTATTATTATTATTATTATCATTATTATTATTATTATTATTATTATTATTATTATTATTATTATTATTATTATTATTATTATTATTATTATTATTGTTATTATTATTATTATTATTGTTATTATTATTATTATTATTGTTATTATTATTATTATTATTGTTATTATTATTATTATTATTATTATTATTATTATTATTATTATTATTATTATTGTTATTATTATTATTATTATTGTTATTATTATTATTATTATTGTTATTATTATAATTATTATTGTTGTTATTTTTTTATTATTATTATTTTTATTATTATTATCACTATTTCACTTTACTAAGTCCTGTAGCTATATTGCTGGCAGATAAAATGCATTTTATTAATGGAAATAATAACACTGCCAAAAATAATTGCTAAAACTGGTAAGAAGTTTACTGTGTGCAAGAGTTTATTTAAAAAAAACAAAAACAATATACAAGTCGTAAACCATCAAGTTTTTAAAAAAATGCATCATTACTATCATATAGTATACAAATGATGCAAATTGCAATCTGCATTACTGTAAGTCATAACTGATGGAAAGCATACCAAGAAATACACATGAATGCTTACAAGTAATCACAATTAGCTAACAAGATTTTCAATGAGTTTAACTGAATTAAACAAATAAGAGTATTTGAAATCAGATTCTGTGTGCTATAAGGCAAATGTATTTACAGGCTGGAAAAACCAGTATAATGTATACAGTGCTTAAAAACAGATCACATTGAGTACTATTTTCAATCAATCATAACTTAGACAATAGCAAACAGTTTGTAAACTTTTAACTGATGCTAGATCACAAAACATTGTTCACTGTTTAACATTTGTAACTGCATCATCAGGAACTTGTATCATTATATTGGCTTCTGTTGCATTCTTCCCTTTCGGTTTTCGGCTCCCTTCCCCACGGTCCCGTGAATTTCCAAACCACATTGAAAGTTCCTTCTCAAGCATCTCCTTGGTTGTGTCCTTAGTGGCAAAGTTTTATTTAGCAGTACCTAAATACATATAAAAAAATTATGTTGATGCCGCAGTATACATGGTAAATTATTATTATCATTATTACACCATTTAGCAAGTTTTTTACTTTTCTAGGCTAAATATTGTGATCTAAGTAAATAACTCATGATTAATATGTCGCTGTTAAATGTGGGTGTACAAATTTGAAGTGAATACTTACTAAACAAAATACTAACTAAACAAAATCTGAAAGTGTGGTAGTGCTTAAAATTTAATTTTGCTTTGTTGGCCAGTCAAGTTATACTGTCGCGCTTGTTTAAATGTCATTAAATAGGCCATGTTTTGCTTGATAAATTGTGTCAAGCTGCCCCCACCATTACTGACAAGAACTAGAAAAGACATTGTTACCTTCAAGTTCTACATTCGAACCAAGAATTGGCCAAAGAGAAATGTTTGAGCTGTTAAATGAAGGAATACCATAAGTATTTATGTGAATTGTAAGCTGTATAATATCAGATGAAACTGAAGAATTATTTAGGAGCAAACCAGTTTTTTAATCCTATATAAGAATATTCACCATCAGCTACAGAAGCAATAATAATGTTTCGATCAGTTTAAAGAAATGTTTTAGCATCTTTATGCAAATCTAAATTTGATTTTTGAAAATTCTGAAGCAAATTATTTATAGCACTATGAGATATGTTAAATGCAATCGTCCATTGCTTTAATTCATTTGATACACTTTTATTCACTTTTGTTACGCAATTGTTGCCATCAATATCATCACTTTCTAAATCATCATGCAAACAAGCTTTCCATTCGATGTTATCACTAGATTCTTCTAAACTAATGATAGAGTTAGTAAAAAGTAAATTTATATTGTCATCCGACCAGCATTAATTTTTGGGATTTTTAGGAGAAGACTCGGGTAACAAAGTATTTTTGACAATTGGACATGATTTAGAAGAATTAAACACTAAAATATTATTCAACAACTCAGATTCATTGCATGATACTTCTTTCAAAATTCCTGAACTCATAGTATGGTTACTTACATCTTCGTAATTTTACAAAATGTTTTTCTGTTATTTAATAAAATTAATTGATTAACAAACAATAAATAGATAATAATATAATAACAAATAATATAAAAAAAGGATACGGGTAATAAAATCTTTTTAGGTTATAAATATTCCCCAATTACCAATAGCTTTATTATAAATTAAATGAAGATAGATTTTATAAATTATATGCGGTAAAAATTATTAACAACGTATATGTTGCTTTCTTGCGGCGAACGCAACGTTTCAACTCTACATTTTCTCTTCTAATAAAAAACTCCCACCCACAAAAAATTCGCCTTCAATTTATACTTTATAAATCAACTCAAATATGTCCATCAAACTTCGCGCATGAGGTAAATTCTAATACAGTCGATATGTGGCGTTAGCACCCGGGAAAACCGTACGGTTCCTGTCTGATTCCCAGTGCCATAACCCGGATGATAACCATACCAAATCCCTGGTTCAATACCGTACGGGACCCGTCTGTATAGGCTAGCTGGGCAGTTGTTCATGTTGTTTTAACTATTGCAGTTTTTTTTTTTCTTTTCTTTTTTTTTTTTCTTGGGCTATTGCAGTTTTTTAACCATTGCAGTTTTCTTTTTTTTTTCTTGGGCCGAAAAATGGTTTCTTTGCGGCTGTTCACCAACCCCTGTTTCTATCTATCATCTCTTCACTTTTGTCAGAGATATTGGATCTTCTCGGAGACATTGTGGTAGCCATTACTCGGTCTTTAATAGCCGAATTCGCTGACGTCCTGATTTCCGATTAGACAACACTTCCAGTTCCTTCCTTTTTTGTTAATATTCCATACCTCAGTAGAAAGTTTAATTTTTTTGCAAAATATCCATTTATGTACCGAATTTAACTCTAGCAAAATTATAATAAAATTTATCCTTTTGAAATATAATAAGAAGGAATAGTTTTGCCCACAGAATGTTCTAGATTTCACCTCCAGTTGCTTCTGTCTCCCAATTAGCGGCCGCTGCAAGATTTTTTTTTTTTGGTGGCAGAATGTTTAGGGGGTCGCCGCTTATCGAGAGGCGGAAGACACTGGCGCCCGCCGTAAGAAGATACTTTGAAAGCAAGATAATTTGGAGATCGCTTCTAGTGGCTTTGCTTTGCAATTGGCAGCTACTCCCAACTTGGAGGCGGTATTCTTGCCTCCCGTCAACAGAAGAAATGAAGACAAACAGATTTCCAGGTTTTTCAATAGAGGAAAAAAGGCAGGAGTTTTTGATGAAACAAAAAACTTTATCTAATAAATGAAAAGAATTCGATAAAACAATGGTTAGCAAGGTGAAAACAGCTTGGTTGTCCTTCGTGACTGTTGTAAAAAACATTCTTGCAAACAAAAAAGCAAAAACACTACAGATCTAGTTGTTCGAATGTTGAAAGTCTTTCGTGTTCTTGAATATAAAACTTCATTTTATATGTAGCCATCTTGACCAGGTAACTAGCAAAAGTGACTATTTAAAGAAGAGCGGTTCCACCTAGATCTAAAGAAAATGGATGATCGTTACCAAAGACGTTTAGAAAAACACATGATGACTGACAACTGTTGGAGCATCAAGCGAGATGACCCAGGAAATTTTTACAAACAAAAGAGCTACATGCGAAAGTTTCTTCCCGATAGTATTTAAGAGTAGGCGATATTGTTTGCAATCCTTTTCCAAATAAAGTTTAGATTACTTTTTTATAAATCTATAAAAAGTTTGAGACTTTGATAGCATTATGTTTTTATAAATCTGTAAAAAATTGGAGACTTAGATAGTATGATGCTATAAAATGTTTATTTTAAACATACAGCTGACATTTTTTTCATCTGTTATCTATCTTTTGGAAAAAATTAAATCTTTCAAAATCTACCCTAGAATTTTCCAAAAGATTTTTAAATTTGCTATTCAGACGTACCTTGAAAAAATATGTCAACTACCTAAAATGAATTGTATAAATTAACTAATGAATTTTATAACTTCACCATCCTGCTGAGTTGTGTAAAATGGAGCATTCTCATTACGTTTACATCAAGTAGCATTTTATATCCTAGGAAAACCAACAAAACATTCGAAATCAACCTTGTAATCTTGAAAATTTACTTGGATATTGGCCTTCTGATTAATAGCTATTGATTTCCCGTTTATCAATATCATATGATAAACGGGAAATTAATTATTGGTCAGAAGATTTGCTATGTCGCATGCCAATATATATTTGGAACATCTTGTGTTCAGCATGGCTTTAATATGTATTCTATTCAAGTATGTAGAGCTTCAAAACCTTTAAATTCAGAGATGAAGGTTTATCTTAGTCAATTATTATTGCTCTGTGGCAATAAATTTTCTGTTTTGCTAGCAAACTTTTGAGAGTTGGTTGTCTCTTAACGGTGGCTTACAATATCTTATGTTGTGAAGCAATAAAGCTGTCGTCATTGCACCTTTTACGTCCCAGTAGTCTTTTCTTACTACTCTACTTAATAGACTGCGAAGCCCCTCCTGAGAAAAAAGGAGGGGCTTCGCAGTCTATTAAGTTAAGTTTTAATTTTACTCTAAGTATATACAAAAAGTTTATTTCCCGAAGGAATTTAAGCCAGTAAAATAAAGTCGATATATAAAGCCATGATATGTATATAAGTTATTACAACTAATTGTTATTTTATATCCGTCATAATTTAATGTACTCGGTATAAAGTCCTCATTTGATTTGCATTATAACTTTATTTCTTCCTTACATTCTACATGAAGTTTGAAATTAAAATAAAAGTTCAATGAAAATTATCCAGACGGGACTTGCACACACAAAGGTTTGATCTGTCTGGATTTTCTGTATTAAATAGCAGGCAACGACGTCAGTGTTAACTAATGCTAGTTGTTTGCACAAACAAAAGGTTAACAAAATTCATTTGTTTGTGCACGATTCTTGATATCGTTTGACTTTGCAATAAGTAAAAAAATAAAGTAGGATTTTTGAATTAAACTTTTCTTTTCAATTTAATAGTGTTTCAGGACCCAATGTAAATTTAAATGCTATATGGTCTAGGGCCAATTCTATAAAAAACTATCCGATGATTTTTCTGAATAAAAATTTTTCTTGAAGACTTTTTTGTGGGCTTTTCATTTTCAAAAATCCATAGATTTTTTAAACTTCGGGAGAAGCAGGTGCTATAATAAAAAATCTTAGTTAGGTTGATTTCGACATTGATTTCGGCACAGATATCCCTAAACAATATAAGTTAGAGTTGTCGTCAAAATTTTATTGCGATGACTTGGGTCCTATCATTCTGCATGACTGCCAACATAGATAAAAGGATTGAATAAGAATGAAAACATTTTAATTATGAAATAGATTTAGCAAGTTATGACATCTAAACAAAAAAAAGTCATATTCTCATGAGAAAAAAATCAAATTTTCATGAGAAGAAGATCCACAGTTTCTTAAGAATTTAGAAGTAGCCACAGAGGAATAGGTCATTAGAAGTTTTTCCTCTACACTTAACAAACGATGATTCAGTGAAAATGGGATCAAGATATAAAAGGTCTTCTTAAGTCATGGACAAGTTCATCGAAACTCTGCATAAAAAAACCAATGGGAATTTTCCTTTGCTAATGCGCTGTTTTGAAAATTTTGTTAAAGATTTCCAATGTAAATTATCAAGTCGTTTTTTCCATATGAAAACGGAATGAAAATCACTTCATTTAAGTAGCTAATCTGTATAGGTGTGACGTTTTCCTCACATAAATAGACTCTAAGGAAATCTCATTGTGGAAGTGGGCAAATAACTTTTCAAAACATTGTCATATGATAAAAACATGTTTAAGCTTTTGAACCTATAGAAAGTTAAAATCTTTGTTCAACTCCAAAGTTATCTATCAATTTTACAGAATTGAACTTTCTTTTACTTGTCGAAACAGAAAAAAAAAAAAAAAAAAAAAACAGTAGCAGAATGAAAACAACAGTAGTAGAACGACACATCTTTTTTTTTTCCTTTTTTATATAAATATTATACAGGTTTTTTTGTCCATTTAAAAATTTTTGACATTTTTTTTGTTATTTTACAGTTAAGACAAAAGTAACAACGAAAACTAATATGTTCAAAATGCAACTTTTGCTGCGCATATAAATTTACATGACTTCCAAAAAAGAACATTCAAAATTCAAATATTCACATAATTGTACTCTTGTGTTTAAAACACACAAAACCATATACATTAAGCTCTCCATCTATGTAGCTGTGTTACAAAATACTAAAAACGCTATCACACAGTATGTATATATATATATATATATAAAGTTCTGCAGCTGATAATTTTTATACATGTTTTTAAATCCAATTCAGTAATGAACTTTTGGATTTTTTAAAACTAAAATAGAAAAAGTATAATTAACATCAGCTAAATCACAAACGTTAGTTTTGCTCAAGGATGACTTATGCTTTTAATTATAAACCTTCAACATAACTGTTCTCAAAAAAACTTTGTAAGAGTTTAAAACTAAAACATTTTGTGAGACTTAGTTAAAGCAGAAAAATACGCTTGATCAAAACTAACACAACTTTAAAACAAAACACAACAATTGAAAAACAAAAGCATTTGAGATGTGTGATCTACACACTGAGTTCAACTGTTTTACATTTATACTCTTAATTCCACTTTTCCAATTCAGAAGTCATGTTTTGCTTTAAAGTACACAGCAAAAGTACAAATAAAACAATGCAAAATTTAACTGATATAAACAGAAACTTAAAAACAAAAGTAGTAAAAAGAATGACAAGATTTTAAAATCGCAATGGCATAAAAAGAGCTAAATATAATAGGACATGTCAGTATTTTAATTGAATTTTAATCAAGCAGGCAATGGTTTGATAGGGCTAACAAGGCATGTATCTGCATTTAATTTGGATTCTATACCACAAGTCAAGATTCTTCTACGTTTAGCTGGAGAAGGTTGTTGAATGTCATCTAAAGAGATCTTTTGAAGACGCCTCAGTTCTTCATTAAAAACATCACATTCTGTGACAGTTTCCAGAGGTTTTGAGAAATCATTACCAAGTCTTTTCATCATTTCAAGCTCAAAAGGGTTTTCAACGATTGGTGATAACGGAGAACGACGTGAAACATACAAAGTTTGGCGGCGAGTAAACTTCCGAAGCCTTGGTGCTCTTGGTTTTTTTATTTGACCAAAAATAACTGTTTTAATAGTGTCACGACAAGCAAGCATTTCTTGTAAATCAATCTAGAAAATTAAAATAGAAACCATATATTACTTGAAGTAGTTTAATTTGCTTAATGAATACTTCACAAATATCTGTGAAGAAATAACTTACTTTAGCACATGCTGCAATTTTTTCGATGTATAAAAACCAGCGAGAAGTTATCTTTTCTAATGTACAACTCAGCAGAGCCAGTGCTTTTAATGAGCTCTAAAATATGAGTTTATATACTTCTTAACAAACAATACTTTTCAAACTAATAATCAATTCTTATATTATCACAAACAGCTGGATTACTTTGAGTAAAAAAAGTTACTGATATTAGCTTACTAAATTATATTACCTTATATTGAAGCAAACTAGTGGCACAGAGACATTGCTGGGCTTGATTAGCAAGATTTCGATAAATGCTATAAGCTAGTGTATCACTACCAAACAGTGTTTTGAAATGTAAAGTGCAAATGAAGCTGAAAAACTGCACACAAAAAACAAAATTGTTAACAAAACTGAAAAAGCTATCAATACTATGACATTATCTCATTTTCAAAATAAAACTTGTAAGCATTAGCATTATTTACTTACAATTTCCAAAAATGAACAAATGGTTACATGGTTAACATCCCAATTAGTTTTTTCTAATATTATCTTTTCCATACGCTTGATATCATTTTCTGTAAATTTCCCACCAGTCACATTAACGAAAATACTGAGAGGTGGGACAAATTCTTCTTCTTCAAGAACCTTAATAGCTATGTAAAATGCAGATAAAGTGGCACACTTTAAGTACTTGCCTTGTACCTTAACAAATCCTTGAAAAGTATCAAGAATGTGTACAGCTAAAGCAAATGTTTCACATTGAAACCCGCAATCTTCTGTCAATTTCATTAACCAATGAACATTTTCTTTCCATTCCTCAACATCGTGAATGTTTTCCTTAACAATTATTACCACATTAAGTTACTTTAAATTGCTTTACATTAATTAACAGTTCTAATCTTACCCCTAGCTTAATCTTAGTCCTAACAATTGTCATGGATAGGACTAGGATTAGGTTATGGCTAAGATTAGAATTAGCTCTAAACCAAAATTTAGCCCTAACCCGAAATTTAGTCCTGAGAAATTCAAAATTTATAAACTTCAACAAGCATAAGTACATTAAAATCTGTAAATTAGCATATGTTACCAGCTTTAAGAAGTCCAACACTTTCAAATTTCTTTCTTCTAGAAGCTTCCATTGCAGTAAACGTTCAAGATGAGAAGGATCGCGACAAAGTTTATCAAGCATTATCAGTATCCTCCGGGAATCATCCCTTGGTAATTATGGGAGGTTTAAGAAACCTTTTCCCAAAATTAAGACAAAGACACAAAGTTCTTTTTGTCCGTTACGCAGATGTTTTAGTTAAAAAGAATTTTTCAGGTTTAGCTTTTAATTTGTTTTGATGAAATATCTCGACATGAATAGCGCTCACTCTTTCCTTTATAAACTCTCAATGCTCATTTGTATTTATAGTTATAGAAAGTTCAACCATAAAGAAATAAACAATTAGCTATTCAACCAATCACCTTTCACATACAACTCCTTCAAAGGTAAAACCGAGTGAGTCTGGGAACTGGGAATTTTTTTAATTTGTCGAAATAAAAAAAAGAGTTCTTTGAATATATAGGCCTGTTTCTTTTTTTTTTGTTCACTTTTCTAAAAGTCTTATCTACAGTTAGTAATTTTTATTTTACAATTATCAACAGCTATAATGGACAAAAACTCTGCATGCATACTTTTCATATCAGATTAGGTTTATGTTAATAATACTGTTGAGTTTAGAATATCGTTGTTGGTATTTTTTTCATCTCTAATTAGTCGGGAATAAGTATGAAATATTTTACAAAAGTTACTGCTTTTACAGAAGAAACAATTACACATAACAAAATAATGTTTGTGCTCGTCAAAAATGGGTCGTGCCTAACACTTGACCTTATCGGGCAAATATCTAATTGCTTTAAAAGTAAACATTGCATTGAACATGATGGATAAAAGTTATCAATTAAGACTGGTTTATCAAATGATAAAAAACCATAAAGTTTTGAAAGCCGCTTAAAATGATAATAGTTTTTTTAATGCTTATTAATCGTGATATAACAGTTTGTCATTTCTTAAAATACTATTTTGACATGCCTGTTAGGCAAGTTCAAACATGAGTTAAGGCAAATATTTTTTGTACCGCTAAGTTTTGTATTTTTGTGTAAGGGTTATAGCAAATCTAAAATAAACAAAAATGTTTTCCGTTACTTTTCTTAAGTATATTGTACTTAAATTAATCGAAAGTTTATAATTATCGACAGCTCCAAAGAGCAATTTTATTTTCTCTAAACGTTGATCTAACGGTAAGTACGTTATATTCTTAACACATCATTACACTTTAAACGAGTCAACGTCCTGTTAGAAAGCTCGCGTTCAGGAAGCAAAGATGAATTTTATTTAGTAATTCTGTATATTTGTAATTTAATTCATTAGGAGATTGTAACTTCCTGAAGCTAAAAATGACACCCGAAAAAACAAAAAACAAACAACGCACACCTCCGTTAAAGGAAAATACACAGAAAACAGAAATTTTATATTTTTTAAACGTTACAAAAGAAAGTATTTTCAAGACTTATAACTGTTGCGTGATTCAGTCAAAGCTGAATACAAAATTTTAGCGCTAAAAAAAGAAAGGGAGAATATTTTAACTTTAAGTAATTGTATTGTAATTTCAACTAATCTATCAAGGGATTTTTTTATTTGAATGGTGGCAAACTCCCATCTTCTACTTACAAAATATGCTTTTAAATGTATCGCGGCATAAAAAAAAGAAAATACAATATTTGCAAGGTATAAATGATGTGGGATGTTATCTTTATTAAAATTAAACAGAAAGAAATTTAATTGTAAAAAATAGAACTTTAATTAAAAACAAAATATATAAACAAAATCGTAAACTTTTGAAACAGGAAGAACTTGCGATATGCATATTTATTTACTGAAATAAACTTTAATAAGCGAAAATAAAACAAGTTTAACTGACGTGAGTTTCAAATTGCTTTCGAATATTTAAACGTTCGTTTATTTTTGTCTTTTATAAATAGTAACGCTACTTCGGAATTAATAAAAACAAAGTACGAAACATAAACGTAAGCGAATAAACGCTTGGCTAATCAACAAAATATAACAAAAAATACAATAAATTGAAGACTTTCATCGGCTGTTTTTTGAATTTTTTGTTTGTTTGTCTTTTTTTTTTTGTTTTAGATTTTTTTGTTTGTTTGTTTTTATCATCAGTATTTAATTTTTCTGTTAAAACGATTAACAAGGAATAAAGTACAAATTTCAATACCGATATTTTAAGATAAATAGAATTTTCTGAAGTTTATCAAAATAGAGCTCTTTATGCGTTAACTTTGTTCAAAAACTATTTACTAAAAATAGAAAAGGAATTTTTCATAAACTGATTAGACACGAAAAATTTGTAAAAGAAATATGTCGAAACTTACTATAACCGAAAATTCGTAAAACTTGCCAGAGCCGATATTGGAAAATATGGTAATAAACTAAAGTAGAAAAAAATTGAATCAATGTTACTCAGCAAACTCCTGAGAAAGCTTATCTCATTTGTTGAACAGTCACTACTGAGTTTATAAATGTTTCTGTTTAAATTTCTAAAAAGAATTTGTAGCATTTTTAATTCTTATCATTTTAAAGAAAACTGAAAATTAATTTGTAGCTTTCATCGAGTTGTTTTTAATAAAGTTAAAAGGGACATTTTAATAAAAATTTAACTCTTTGATTTTGATTGCACCTTTTTTTTTTTTTTTTTCTTCTGGTTTTCAAATTAAAGTTGCAAAATAAAGAAAAGTTTTTGTGACAGCCGAGGAAAGAAATGAAAGAGAAATATTAAGAAATTTCGTAACATTTTCAAGAAAAAGCTGATTGGCAAGTTCGTGATGTATATAAAAAAAGAAAATGTTAATAAATAAATCTGTGATGATAATGTTTCTGAAGTTTTGTTAAAAGTCTAAAGTATCGAAATTATCATAAGATATCGAAAACAGTGAGGCGAGACCAGAATTTGATTTATCTAATCATTTAATTTAACTTTTAATGCAGTATATAAGATTGTCATGCCGACATTATACTTTAGTCATATAATTCAAATACTGTGATAAAAATCAAATTTGAATATAAAAAAATACTACACTTCAAAAATTTAGTCGGAAACATGTTTATTGATTATCTTTCTTATTTGTTTTTAAGAAGGCAGCCTTTCTAAAATCTCATCTCTTATATTAGAAATCAAAAAACGAGATTTATTCTAGAAAAATGTTATTGTTTTTGAAACTAGAATAAATTATACTTTATGAAAAATAAATGATAAAAATAATTATTACTACTTTCATTAAAAAAAAAAAAAAGAAAAAGAAAAAAAGAAACTTCTAGCTTAGTTGTAAAAGAAAACTCAGGCCGCAAAAGAATTAAGGAATTTTCTAAAACTTATATAATTAAAAACTTTAAAGTTTTTTAAAATGGTAATCATTTGATCACTTTCTCTATTCTTTTGTGTAGAAAAAAGAAAAAATCTTTAGTCGATGTTTGTAAAGCAAATTTAAGTGTCAGTACGAACAAAACATTGGTACAGAATTAAAAAATATTTGATATTTCATGAATATTTACACACCAAAGTACAATCCTTAATGAATACATCATGCGAGGCGCATAGACGTTTTACTAAAGGAAAAAATGTCTGTTTAAATATCTAAGCTTATACTGACCTTTTAATAACCAGAGCTGTGTGCAACTGCGTCGCTGTGTGCATTTAACATGTTATATCATAACTTTTAAAATAAGTGGAGTTTGAATAACGCAAAAGTAGTAACGCAATATAAAATCATATTTTAAGTAATTATAGAACAATTTTTAACCTATATGCGCCTTATTTTCAGTAACTATAGAATAATTTTTAACCTAAATGCGCCTTATTTTAGTAAGTTTTGAACGAAAGTAAGACGCAACAAAAAGTAAGAGATAATGAAAAATGAAAATGGTTATAATGCAAAAGGCAAATAATTTTAGTTTGCTTTATGTTACCTGAAATGGTAAAGCAACATGTTTTAAAAAGCCCTAACCGATTTATCATAACAAATACAAATTCACTTGCATCTCTATTCTATTTGATAAAGAGGGAGGCAAAAAAATTCCGGAAATTTATTTACGACGAGGTCGTAAAAAATGTTTTTTCTCATGACTATCTTCCAGACAATAATACAAAAAAAGAATTTTTTCAACCTTTCAATGAAAAACCATTCAAAAGGCAAAACTCCAGGTTTAGAATTGCAAAGAAAAAGAAATTGAAAAGCCGCACATTTGAATTTTTTACGGCTGTTACATTTACTTTCGAAGTGGGCAAACTCTTTAATGGTACTAAAAGCATTTTTTTGCAAAATATTCTCATTTTCACACTCAACCGACACTCAAAGTGCAGGAATAGACTTCAAGGACCATGTATATTCCTGAAGATACTTTATAACAAAATATTTAATGGATGCAAAAAAGTATTCATGGCTGTTTAATATTGCATCGTTCATATCATCTAGATTTTACAAAACAGTTTTTAAATTCGTAACTTTCCAACTAAAATAGTGTAATATTTCCATGACCATTTTTGATAAACAATATTTCTTAAGATTGAACAAATTGATGAGAGAACAGTCAGAAGAACTCTAAGAACACTTGGAAAAATCAGTGTGGCTCGACCTTCATTTTAACTTTCGACAGAAAGACTAAAAACTTTACGGTTGGAGCAATCAAAGAAACTTCTGAATCAGTTAAAAAGCCATACTTAGTCAACAGTTAATCTTTTCTCAGATAAAAAACTTTTTAGTGTTGACTGTGTAATAGGTTGATAGTGTAATGACAGATTCATTGTACAGAGGAGTGGCAAAGCACCACCTGTGTAACACACCAAGCACTCTCCGTCCATCATGATGCTAGGAACCATCGCTTCTAGTGGAGAGAAATGTCCACCAATCTACATCAAAGAGAAAGAAAATGTTACCTCTGATGTGTATATTAGCTTACTAAAACGCTATGTGGTGCCATGGCTGAAGAAGACATTCCCAGAAAACAATTACATCTTTCAACAGGACAATGTACCTTGTCATGGATCCAGAAAAACCCAAAATATCTTCAAGATAATATGGCTAATTTCTGGCCCAATCACTTTTGGCCACCATCCAGCCCTTACCTGAATCCCCTTGACTATAGTGTGTGGAGCGTAGTTGAGAGTAAGGCTTGCAAAAAGGCTCACTTAAGTGTCAAGTCACTAAAGTTATCAATTACCTGTGCTAAGAAATCAATGTCAAGGGACTGTATAATGAGCACCTGCCAGTCCTTCCGTCCTAGGCTTGAGGCAGTGATAAAAAAAAAAGGAGACTTAATTGAATGTTAAGGTGGGAAAAGTATTTATCTTCAACTTTTTCCCTATCAATATTCCATGAATATAGTTTTTTAGTACTTTAAAAATTCATTTTGAAAAATGTTCTAAAAAGTTCGCAAATCGCTGCTGCACCCTGTAATTCTAAGCATTCGTTTGGGTTTAGAAAATTATTTTATGCTGTTAGATAACCAAAGTTAGAGATATAAAAGTATGGAAATATTGATTCCAAGCCTTAAAATTGTGTTAAGAAAAAATAATAATCGTTATTTTACTCTGTTTTATTTTAGAAGTATTACGTTGTCGTCTACACTGTCGATATACAAAGCTCTTACTTATGCTTGCTCCAGGGTAATAAACTTGTAGTTAATATATCAAATTTGTTTGTAGTAAATAAATTCGCCGAAAGCTCTTAAGATATACCTCGTTAAACGAATTGGCACATTTCGCAATTTTTAAATATATATCTGAAATTTGTACGAAGTTTGTCCTTTATCAAAAAATATTCAATATCTTCCTCATTCATAAAAATTTTCTGAATTTTGCATCTAAACTTTGTGCAACTTAAGAGTAAAGAATTAAAGTTTCTTAACCAATCCGATTGATAATCCCACAAGCCAAATTGATTCACTTTTTGATATTTATTAATTTAAGTATTAAAACTACTTAATTGCGTAATGTAATCATAATAAAATCCCCAAAAAATATACTTTTCCACAATTAAATCCTTTTTAAAGATGTATGTTCTTTCATATCATTTCTGCACTTTTATTTTATAGAATTAATTTGGTATTTCCGATGCCGGCTAAGTTATTCAGTTTATCAAAAGATCTTTAAATCTATTCGTGCAACAATTTCACCGCACTTTTTGAAATAATTCTCGTCTGAAGGTTTACATAAGTTTCTACTTAGGCATATATCCTTGCTGCATTCATAAAACTGAAATAAATGAAATTTGTGCAACCACAATAATCATCAATCAATTATAACAAGAATTTTTTAATTTAATTTTTTAGAAATTAAAACGTGATAAGTGTCTACCAAGACTTTTCTATTTCTCTCATTTGTCATTGTTAGGCAAGTTGGAAGCATACGAATAGCAAGGTTTATCTATTTGCTGGGACAATACGCCGAATTTGCTAATATTTTTTCACAATCTGTTAATTTTCTCTGTTTCTGTGTTATTATGAATATTTAGAAATAGTACAGCCTACATGGAAAAACTAAGCTGGGAATAACAAAATGTTCTTTACCAGCAAGTCACAATTGAAAGAAATTTGTACATGCTTAATTTTGTACACAAAATGTGATTTATTAGCACTTCACAGTGAAAAAAGACTTAAATTCTGTAAAACTTTTTATACTAGTAGTTTAATTTTTCAAAAACTCATATATACAAGTGAAAATGATAAATTAACAATTATAGCTAGAAATTATTTTAAGCTTCAATTTAGGAACTACTTTCTGTTTCTTATAAAAACGAGATTAAATATTATCTTTGACTGAAAAGCTAATGTGTAAGTCACATATTACAGATTGTATAATGTATAGTTGATGTATAACGTGTAGTAGATGATGTGATTGTATATTGTTTAAACCACATATTAGAGAAACTAATGTGCAAGCCATATATATTTTTTATCAATTTACACCAAGTTTTACAATTTGTTATTTCATAAGTGAGAGTTCTGGATATTTGTAAATATATAGTTTTTTATGTTATTGACACACTTTAACTTATGAGTAATTTTTATTTTACTTTTATATTGCAGCAATATTATTGACAAGTAAATAATGTTTGGAGCCAAAACCCCATTTGGTGGTGGTGGGTTTGGAACATCTACAAGTGCTTTTGGTACACAACAAACACCATTTGGTTCAAGTACTGGAGGTATTTCTTGATGTAAAGCTCTCTAAGTTATTTTTTCAGATAAAGTGTTTTATAGCTTAATTTTTAAATATTTATTTTGATTTATCCCTAAAAACTTGGTTTTTTTAAATTATGCATAAGGTTTGTTTGGAAATAAAACACCAGCAGCAGGTACATTTGGTACTCCAAGTTTTGGCTCCACTACTCCTGCACAAGGTAGTTTGTTTGGTTCAACTTCTACAGGAACAAATTTGTTTGGTGCTAAAACTAACCAGCCTTCAACAGGTATTTTTAGTAACTAATTATACATAAGAATTTTAAAAAATAAACAAATGATCTAAATTTACTCAATAAATGATTTAATTTTTGCTTAAGAAATGATAAAACAAAATTGCATTGGCATTTCAAATTGATATTTTTTTAAATACAGTGCTTATTAAATATTGTAGCAATATTATTCCATTTTAACCCAGAAATGGTGCATGTGGGGCACCATATTTAATGATATGAATGACCTAGTAACAACAAAAGTGCAAGAAAAAATCTGCTACAGTTTTGTGAATCAATTACATTAAAAACCTTTCGATTTAAATAAATGTGGAAAATCTATAAATTTTTTGCTACCAAATGAAAACAAATCTCAATAGAATGTATTCTCTAAAGCTTCAGAATTGTTAACTTTACTATTAATGTCATGTTTTATCAAAAGGTTTTGGAGGTTTTGGAACTACAAACACTAGTGGAGGTTTGTTTGGTACTGGTAGTACAAGTTTGTTTCAAGCACCTCAAACAAGTAATGCATTTGGAGTAACTACTAGTGGATTTGGTAAAATATTATTTGTTTAAATTCAAAATCAGTATTGCTGTAATTTATGTTTAAATTTATTATTTAAATTTAAAAAAAAAAAAGTTATAATTGTTCAAATATCATATGAACAAACTTTCAAAAAAGGCATGTTTTTAAGTATAACTAATCATAAGACATAAACACTTTTACATGTACTAAAAAAAAACTTAAAGCAATTTAAGTCTTCAAATTTTTCTGGAAAAAGAAAATCAATTTTTGAGAATATTCTCAAGGTTTCAAAATACTTCCTCTATTTGCAACAACATTGAACATGCTTAGATAATTGAATTCCACCTTGTTTTTGTGTGAAAACAAGTAAACCCCTCTATACATTTTTGTTTTGTTGTTTATTGCCTATTTTTAATAGAAGAGCTTATCTGATTTGTTTGTATTATAGCTTATTTAGTTGCCTTTTTTAAATACATAATTTATTAGGAATGCAGGAATAAAATTTTTGAAGTATGACCATACCTTACCTCTTTAATTATTTTCAATCAGTTTAGCCAATATTCAGAGAATATTTTTTTCCTTGATTTTTGCTTTTTGTTCCTCGATTCCCTGAAAAATTATTTTTATTAGCAATACCAAGTGAACTTTTTTTAAAATCATTAGAAAAGCAAGTTGATAAATGAAGGAGCTGCTTTTTCAGATAATTTTATCAAAGACCTATTTACTATGTTATAACCTAAATGGTCATTCTTGTCATATAATGCAATATACACATTATTTTTAAGTTGTATTACCAGGGTGTGTTTATCTATTTAACTTTTGATACTGTTTGAACAAAATGTATATATAGTTGTAGCATTATTTTTTTTTAGGAGGCTTTGGAACTACAGCTGCAACCTCCAATCTTTTTGGTGTAACACCATCAACAGGCCTATTTGGAGCAAGTAATACAGGTGAGCAATATTATAATATATCATCTACAAAACCAGTAATTATTTACTATTTATTAGACAGTACTTATATGTAAAGATTTTTAAACTTGTTCACACTTCCATTTGTGTTTTCTTATTATTATTATTCATCTTCTTATTCTTCTTCTACTTTTTCTTCTTCTTCTTCTTCTTCTTCTTCTTCTTCTTCTTCTTATTATTATTATTATTATTATTATTATTATTATTATTATTATTATTATTATTATTATTATTATTATTATTATTATTATTGTTATTATTGTTATTATTATTATTATTATTATTATTATTATTGTTATTATTATTATTATTGTTATTATTATTATTATTATTATTATTATTGTTATTATTATTATTATTGTTATTATTATTATTATTGTTATTATTATTGTTATTATTATTATTATTGTTATTATTATTATTATTGTTATTATTATTATTATTGTTATTATTATTGTTATTATTATTATTATTGTTATTATTATTATTATTGTTATTATTGTTATTATTATTATTGTTATTATTATTATTGTTATTATTATTATTATTGTTGTTATTATTATTGTTATTATTGTTATTGTTATTATTATTATTATTATTGTTATAATTATTATTATTGTTATTATTATTATTATTATTGTTATTATTATTGTTATTATTATTATTATTGTTATTATTATTATTATTGTTATTATTATTATTGTTATTATTATTATTGTTATTATTATTATTGTTATTATTATTATTGTTATTATTATTATTGTTATTATTATTATTATTATTGTTATAATTATTATTATTGTTATTATTATTATTATTATTATTATTATTATTATTATTATTATTATTATTATTATTATTATTATTATTACTATTATTATCCATAATGTTAATTGTTGTTGTTGTTGTTGTTATCATTTTTTTTATTGTTATTATTACCTTTTTTTTTTTTTTTTTTTTTTTTTTTTAAAGAAAAAAAATATTTTGGTTAAAAGATGTCAAAAGTATTAATATTCAGTTGCCAAAAATATAATGAAATAATGGTTTATTAAGTGATCAAATTTTTCCTGAAAATATTTAAAGTGAAGAATTGGAATAGTACTTTTAAATGTGCATATTGGAAAAGAATAAATGGTGCAAAAAACTTTTGTTCAACAGATTTCTTTTAGATTAGTCATGTTAAATTAGTTCATAGTCTTTTAAATGATTGGCTTAGTATTTGGAGCACAGCTAACATTTGTTCTTAATTATTTAGGATTTGGAGCACAGTTAACATCTGGGACAACCGTAAAGTTTGTGGTAATTCTAATTTTTTTTTTTTTTTGGTTTTTACTCCTAGAATGGCATTAGGTCCTTTTAGAAATGTCTTTGCCTTACCTAATCTTACTTAAAGATTTATGTACTTTTCCTATGCAGAGGTATATTGGAACATTTAACCAAGCAATTACTACCATATTTTCAATAATGGCTTCTATATTAAGTGTTATTCTGTAATCATTATTATGCTTGTTGCTAACACACATAACAGAATAGTAAATTATTTACTATCATGGCAATTACTCTTATGGTAATTCCTACCTAAGAGGTATTGCAACTGTTTTTATACCTAAACACCATGTAGGTATGCAAACAGTTTGATTATGGCTTTAATTGTTTCTACTGTGATATAAATGCTGAGTTTAATAACAATCAATGGTATAATAATTGCTGGCATTGTGCTTGCATCATGCAAGTGTGGCAATAAAAATTGTTTTGTTACACAATTTTCTATATTGGAATGGTAATCATTTTAGTTAAGTTTTTTTGCCCTGGTAGCTATATCATCAGTCTAAGGCAGTTTATGCAGGTTTTTTGTCTCCCTGAACTAATTTCAGAAAGGGCCTCTAGCATATACCAAAATAATAATGATAAAATATTGAATAAAAGTGTAAATTACAAAAACATATTTGTATTTAATTCTTATTTTTTCTATAAGCCTGTTTCTGGAACAGAGCAAGTAGTAAAGAATGGAGTAACAATGAATGTTAAGACACAAAATCAATGTATCACAGTAATGGATGCTTACAAAGATAAATCTGTTGAGGTTTTTATTAGATTTTTTGCTTTTGAATTTTTTGTTTTTATATTGAATGCAAATAAAGAAAAAAGGTCTATGTTGTAGATGAGTAATGGTAGTTTATTAAGATTGTTTTTTTTTTCAAAAGGAGTTGCGTTTAGAAGACTATGATGCTGGTAGAAAAGGTAGTTCAACTTCAATAGGATTTGGTTCAATAGGTGGTACAGGTTTGTTTGGAGCAACAAGTAATGCAGCTGGGACTTCATTGTTTGGTAGCTCTACAGTTTCAAAACCAAGTGTTTTTGGAGGTAGGAGGTCAATACATTTCAACTGAATAAGTTAAATGGTACTAGCATAAATTTAAGCATAGAAAATTGTGTTTCATTTTTATATCAGTCTTTTGGTTCTTTATAGGTTTTGGATCTTCAAATACAACCTCTGGAGGACTATTTGGTCAAACTGGTACAAGCTTATTTGGGGCAAAAACTACACAGTCTTTATTTGGAACTACTACAACAACGACTGCAAGTGGTTTTGGTGGCTTTGGTACCAGTTCTACAGTGAGAAGTTTTTTTTTTAAGCCTTAATCTGTTTAGAAGACAGGCCATGTCTGGAGGTTCATGCTTTTTTACACAAGTACATAATCTCTAGACAATCACTAACTGATTAAAAGTCAGAGAAAAAAAGGGTTTTGGTGAAAAATTAACATAAGTATGGATGTATATACCAGTGTATAAATTGACACAGTGAATAAATTGACCTCTTACTATAAAACCTATTTTCCAAAGTTTTCCAATTCAACTTTTTAAAAATTCAAATGGCTTGGTAAATGCATTTAAATGCAGCTGGTAACTGTCAAAAGTCATTTACATTATAATGCATTTTTTTCACTAATTGTAAGTGATCTTTAGTTAACAATAATTTCCTTCTCTAATAATTTTGCTGCCTAAAGAGGAGAGTAATATATCAAAACCTGTAACAGATTTTAATTGATGTCAAAAAAAAAAAAATTATGGGAGCTATTTTTTGATGCTAAACTTTATCTGGAGCTCTTTTAAATATGGTAAATGAACTGAAATGACTGAATTATGTTACCAGCAATATATCATTTTACTTAAACTTTGTAATTTATCTACCATATAAAAACATTCTCTTTTAACTTTTAATTTTTAAATTTTATTTTTTTATTAAACTTTTTAGAATAATTTTTAGTTTAAAAAGTTTAATAAAAATGATAATTAAAAGATAAAAAAAAAATTAAATCTTGACAATCAACATACAATTTGACTGAATGCATTATTGCCTGGATTATTTATGAGTTGATTTCAATTTTTTTGAGTCTTTTAAATATTATTCAGAAAATATTAACTTACCAGTGTATGTAGAGACTTATACACCAGTATATAGAGTATTTATAAAATAAAGTTTAAATTTCGATAAATAGTATTTAAAACTTGATCACATAACTTTTAAAAATCTTATTCAGAATAATGTTTTAGAGAAAAAAACTATAAATATTTTTTGAACTTTTTTACAATGTGTTTTTATTACTTTTATGATTAAGGGCTTGTTTGGGAATAATAACACACAAACAAGCAGTCTTTTTGGTGGAAGCGGGTTTGGAACAACAACTGCAACAACATCAACTGGTGGAGGTTTGTTTGGTGGGACCTTTTCATTTGGTCAACCTGCCTCATCTGCTGTGAGTAAAAACTTGTGTAATATGCAATTTTCGACTTCTTCATTGTTTTTAAGTTTAACTTATCTTAGCTTTTCAAATGAAATTTTTTATAGGCCACTGGTTTATTTGGATCAACTGCAGTTAAACCAACTTTTGGTTTTGGAGCAACATCTGGCACTGGTTTTGGTACAAGTAGTACATTTTCTACTGGTGGTAGTTTATTTGGTTCAACCGCAAAACCTACCTTTGGTGGATTTGGAACTGCAACAAGTGGGTTTGGTTCAGCCACAACATCAGCTAATAGTTTATTTGGAACCAATGCAAGTGGTGGTCTATTTGGAAATAAAACAACATTTGGAGGTTTTGGGTCAACAGCAGTAACATCAGGGGGCACTCTTTTTGGAAATAACACATTTGGAATGGGAAATACAGGTCTGTGGTTATTGTTAAATATTCAAAGCGTGAATTTATTATGCCTATAGATTTCAAAAGGTGTGCTATACCCTCTCTAGATAGTGGAGACTTTCAAAAAAAGTTACTTTGAAACCAAGAAAACAGTTAAAATTCTGTAGGTCAATGAGCTCATTTTTAAGTTCTAAGAATTTTTCAACAATTAAAAAAATTGTCTCCACATAAAGCTTAAGGGTCACAATTTTGTTGTTAGAAATTAAACTTTTCTGTTTTTTAAATTATTTTGTTATTTTTACTGTTTTAATTATTAGGAATCACTTTTTTTTTTGTTCATCTAGGATTTGGCTCTCTAGGTGTGTCTAGTACTGGACTGACTGGTGCTAATTCTACAATAGGAGGCTTGTCCAATATGTAAACTTTTTTTTACTTAATTCTTACTTATTTTTACATGGTAACATTTTTGCTGTATTAGTTTTTATTATTTTTATATGGTATTGAGTTTTTATTTTTTTACAAAGAGATCAGAGTACATTAGCAGCCCTCCGACAGCAACAAATTATACAACAGCAAATAAAAGCTATAGCTAATACGCCATTTGGTGATTCACCACTCTTCAGAAACTTAACTGTAAGCCAACAAGTAAAATGAACTTTTCTGTTTAATTTTTCATCTTTTTTTTTGTAACCAAATAGCTATATTTATAATTGCACATACTAATATTTATACCAATAATCTTAAAGTCCATAAATTATTACAAAAGTATTTCATAAATTTGTGTAGTATATCATAAAGCAATTAAATTATTGTTTTTTTTTTTACTACTTTAAGGATTTAAGTAAAGAAAAGAAGATTCCTCAGCAAGTCACAGCAAAAGAATCTTCTTCACAGTATAAGGTATTGTGCAGCAAAAGAGTTTTAGCTAAAAGAAATGCTATGAATGTTTAAAAATTTAAGCTTTATTTTCTTATAATTTGCTGTTTAGGTTTTTTCTAGACCTACTGCACGTGTAAAGCCTAAACCAATATCATCTCCTTCAATGGGAAAAGTTAGCTATTTTTCTTATTGGAATTTATTGTTAAAATTATGCATAAAAGAGACATTTCAAAAATTGAGCATACATGTATTATATATAAAAATTGAGCATACATGTATTATATATAAAAATTGAGCATACATGTAATATATGGAATGTTTTGTGAAAAATTACAGTTAAATTTTATTTTAAAAATTCTAGATATGTGGTATTTGTAATTATATGTTATACAAATTCTTTTCTGAGTTTCTTTGTAATTTTGAAAAGTTCCTTGCTTTATTTGTCTCCTTAATGAAATTTTTTCATTTGGTGGTAAAACAACAAATTGTTTTTTGTTTTTTTAGTCCCGCTTGTTTGAAGGCTTGGAAGAAGAAAATGATTTTAGTCCTTACCCTGTGTCTAGAAGAAATGTCAAAAAGCTTGTAATAAAGAATAAATTGCATCTAGTATGTTATTAAAGAAAATTTGACAATCATTAGCTTTAACAATATTCAGAGCGATGCCTTTTAAGATTTTAACATAATAGTCCCTTTTTTGCACTTTTACATCCTGAATGTTGTCAGAAACCTGCTGATTGCTGTCTCAGTTATTGCATTTGTTGCTAATTGATAACTGCTTGTGACAGCCACCACTCGAATAGTGATTTTCGCTAAATTGTTTTTTGACAGTGATTACTGTGGCAATCATTAGTGCAGAGATTACTAACGTACTGATCAAGCTGTTGCAATTGAGTTGTGATTGCTTCCCCAGTAATTACTCATTTAGAAATTGATTCCACAGCAACTAATTTTGTAATTATCTAAGGATGACTATATATTTTTTTAGGAGTTAAAGAAAATCCTTTTATGGTTTCTTATCCACAAAAATCTTTTGATCAAAACTACAATTTTGTTATTTTAAAGTTATAAATAGCACATGCTGAAAAGAAAAAAAGGTCTAAAAATCTGTGCATGCTATTTGTTGCTGCTGTGGCTCACATGTTCTTGAATGAAAATGATAATACTGAGCTTTTACTTAAAGCTTTTACTATTTGATCTAACGGGTCAGGTTGAATAAATAGTAACAGATTTGACAACTTTTGAAGATTGAGTACACAAAGTGCTAAAATTGAAATTCCCTTTATATGCCATTTTTTATATTGTGTTTTGTTTAATTTAAATATTTTTTGTCAAGTTTTTTTAACTGTTTTTTGAGGATGGCTAAAGAAGCAGAGATTTTTTTAACTTGAAAAAAAATTATAAGTTCTTAAATCAAATTAAATATAAAAAAAATTGAAAATTCATTATGTTTTAGAATTCACTCATTTATTTTTGAAAGGATAATGAGCCAGATGATGTTTTGTTGAAATTCAGAACTCCAGATGACGATGACCTAATTGCTCCACCTCCAGACATTATTAAACCAAAATTGGTTTTAAGTCCTCAGAGTATCAAAGATTCTCCTCAGATAGGACAAATATTTGATAGTACTATAACTGAACTAAACCAGAATGCTCAGACTCCATTACCCACTAAGCGTAAAGGATATGTGTTAACTCCACTCTCACAAAGCTTACATGAAGAATCGCCAGAAGGAACTTATGTCCAAACAGAGAATGGAGAAGAACTTCCTTTATGTCATATTGCCTTATCAAGGTATTCTTTTGTTTGATATATTGTGTGTATGTAACACTTTTACTTTGGTATTATAGTTAAATTTTTATTAGACCTGAATATTACATAAAACCTGGATTGGCAGAATTGGATGAATTGGTCAAGAATGAACAGTGTTTAGTTCGTGACTTTATTGTTGGTAGAGAAGGATATGGGGAAGTTAAGTTTCTTGGTGTTACTGATGTTTATGGCTTGAACCTTGATGAAATAGGTATATTAAACATGAATGTTAAAATGTTTAAGTTATTTTTAGTCAATATGCAATAGTTTTATGCTCTCTTAGTATACATTAGTAATTTGTTAATATTAAAAAATTATTAAAAAATGCATAATAATACCTTTCTAAATTATCATAAGAGATTTGTTCCTATCACAAGATAATCACTTCTAGATTATTTTAAAGGACTTGTTCCTATTACAAGACAATCAATTTTAGAATAATGATCTAAGAGTTTTTTTTTTAAAAAAAAAAGATTGTTTTAAGTATATTAATCATAAAATGTACAAGTTTTGAAATTTGACCCTAAAATATTTTTTTCTCTCTAATTTAAGATTTTCTTTATTAGTTTTCTTTCGTCGGCGTGAAGTTGAAGTGTATCCAGATAGTTATGTTAACAAGCCAGAGGTTGGCAATGAATTAAATAAACCAGCTGAAATTACCTTGCTAAAAGTATGGCCAAATGATAAATCAACACAAACACCAATTAAGGTATTTTAATTTTTCAATTTATTATTTTACAATTATAAAAATAAACCCATACTATTATTTAATGTAAGAAAACAAAGTAAAAGTGCTTTCTTCAGATTTGTTTTAGACTTTCTTCAAATTGATTGAATAAATCTCATCAATGCACTTAAAAATATCACCAATCAAAATCTTTCTCTTCTGACTGGTGAGTTATTGTCTGGTTGTATCCAATGTTAGGAAGTCGAAGGGTTTTTTTCTCTGTGAGATGAAAAAGAAAACCAATAACAATTTATTACTGCTTCTGATATTTATGATGTTCTAAAAGCCAACTTTGTCCTAATCCAAGTCTGAGGAAATTATTAGGTGTTGGGAATTATTGAGAATTATGGGGAAATTGTTCTATTAAAAGATGAAAAAACATTTTGTCAGGTATTTGGGAGATAAACCTCATTTTACATCCAAAAATCAAGTAAAAATGGTATTTAATAATAGGACCTTAAAAGTGTTTTTTCTGAATTTTCTTGAGCAAAAAAAAGATCTAGGGAATTTACTAAAACCATTTAAGTGTAATTTTTGGTTTTTTAAAATGTTAAATTAAATAAAGAATAAGTCATAGTAGCCAGTCATTAAATTTATTGAGTGTAAAATGTTCACAGTTAATATTTTGTTATGTTTTTAATGGCTAACATACTGAGATGGCCTGTTATATCTTGTTTTAAGCAAAATGCAAGTTCAAAAAACATTGGAGTTAACATTTGTAAACCATTTAAAAATTAAAAACAAAAAGCTAAAATTCTAAGTTCTAAGTTTAGACAAAAGCTTCTTTATAAAATTGAAACTATCTTTTATAAAATTGAAACTATCCTTTGTAAAATTGAAACTATCCTTTATAAAATTGAAACTATCCTTTATAAAATTGAAACTATCCTTTGTAAAATTGAAACTATCCTTTATAAAATTGAAACTATCCTTTATAAAATTGAAACTATCCTTTGTAAAATTGAAACTATCCTTTATAAAATTGAAACTATCCTTTATAAAATTGAAACTATCCTTTGTAAAATTGAAACTATCCTTTGTAAAATTGAAACTATCCTTTATAAAATTGAAACTATCCTTTGTAAAATTGAAACTAAAATTGAACTTCTGTAACAAGCAAACAAAAAGAAAACAAATTTAAAAATTGTTTAAAAAATCTCTTCACTAAAAGCATTTACAAAAAACTAAACATAGTCTTGCTTTTTTAACATTTTATAGGCTATTTTCTTTGAAATTGCTTTTTTTTTTGCTTGACAGTTGTCTTTGTAAAGGTAATCAAATTACAATGTATCTTTTTAAATAGATAAAATTATTCTTAATCATCTTAAATTCTGCAAATTGAAGTATGTGATCAATACTTTGTGACTTCTTCAAATTCATGTAAAGTAATAGTATGAAACATACTAAAAATTAGATCTTTTTATTTCTTCACATTTTCCTTGATAAGCGCCTCTTAGCATCCAAGTAATTTTAAAATACACATTCTGAAAAATAAAAATCTGTTATAGGTAACTTGAATTTTTATCATTTTTCAGACCCCAGAAAGATTGAAAGCAAGTGGATTTATTGATCGTATTGAAGAAAAAACACTTGCCATGGACGCTGTATTTCTTGATTACCAGCCGAAAGAAGGCGCATGGGTGTTTAGGGTAAGTTTTCTTGTCAAACTTATTTAATGCAGTCTAAAATATTTTTTTTATTGCTAAAGTAACAATATGATGGTAAGTAAGTAAAATGACCACTCTTATCTTTGCAAAATATTCATTTTAGAATTAACTATGTTATTAATTATTAATTAAGCATGCAAGTTAATAAGTTCAAGATTTAGATTTACTGGATTTTAGAAGTCATTATAAAAAATTATTGCATTAGGTTAATCACTTTACACGTTATGGTTTGCAAGAACAATTCATTAATGAAGATTCTGACATGGAGCAAAGAAAAAAATCTCTACTCAATTTGAAGAAAGAAAAAGAACTTTCTTACATAATAGATGAAAGTATTCATTTTGAAAAGGTAATTACTATGAGCATGCATTCTATGGTAGATAAATATTTTGATCATAATAAATGACAATGGTTGTCAGATTTCAAATACAAGTTCATGGGTATATTATAGTTATTTGTATTTTAAATTCTTTTAATTCATATCTAACTAGAATCAGTGTAATTTTTAGAAGTGGTTGGTAAATGCATATGAAGATATGTTATGGTTGTAATCTTTTTTTCTTTTTAGGAGGAAATCATATCACTTGTAAAAGAGCAAGCAAATGATAAATTTACTATGAAAAATCATGGATTTAGCAAAGAAAGCTTAGATGCTGAGATGAATGACCAAGAAGGTGACTCTCAAATGCCAGAACAAACAATTTCTCCCCAAAATTCAGGTGTCAAACTTTTTATGTTTAAATTTTATTTAAAAAGTTTTGAGTTGATTTTCAGAAGAACTATCTTTTTTTTATTTTTTGTTAAAAGTTAAATTAGATAAATTTAACAAATGTTAAAGTTGTTGTTATTTAATTTAATATCTTTAATTAATTTTTTTATTTTTTACAGATTTTACTCATGAAATAAAAATGGAAGAAGATTATCTTCCATTTTCTCATCAGCTTGGACGGGTTGCTCAAGTCAAACCATTCACTTTGCAAGGAATGAAAACATCAATCATGTATGATGATGAGGAAGAGCTTAATTTTAAACAAAAACCTGTAAACAGAAAAAATTTTTCAAATGCAATATTTGATGCTACTGTAGTTGAATCCAAACATTCATTATCAGCTTTTCAGAAACTTGATATTTCAAAGACCAAAAATCTTAATGATTCTTTGAACAATTCAGTATTTCTTAACATGGAAAATACATTTCAGGGTGAAACAAAAGTTGCTAAAAAAATACACTTGTTTAAAAACAGTTTGAGACAACAAATCCATACTTGTAAGTTAGTAATAAGCTTTGAATTATATTTGATATATTTTTTTAATTGCTCTGTGTCAGTTACAATTTTTTTTTTAAAACCTTTAGCTGATTCTGATAAAGAGATTGTTCAAGTTGAAGCAACAGAAAAAGCTAACATTTTTGTCAAGTGTCGTTCATATGGGTTAGTACCTTATGAACAATCCTTGTTATACAGAAAAAATTCACTGCTTGCAGATGCTAGTCTAATGCATGGTAGAGAGTTTCATGTGAGATGGGGTAATAAATTAAGTTTTGTTCATGCGGGAGATACTGTAGGAGTACCTACTGCAGAGACTATAAAACAAGGGCTATATTCTGGAAACTTCACTCAGTATTCACCGTTTGGTCTTTCTAACATGTTTGTTCATATTGAGCGATTAAATACTGATACTTTGCAAGGGAGTACACAGTTCATTACAGTAAGTCTTCAGTCAAAGTCATTTGCTACTTGTTTTTATAAAATGTAAATGTTTTTTTTTTTTGAAGTTTTTTTAAATTATTGTTTGTAAAATGTTTTAAATCTCTTTAAGGACTGTATGGGAATTGCATTAAAGTATACAAATTTCACAGATGAACCAAGTTGCTCTCTAAAAAAGCCAAAGCTTTCATCTCTTTTTACTGCCATTAAAAGTTATGTTGAAAAATCTTTACAATTTAAACATGCCACTTGTAAGTATAGTTTTTGCATTTTATCTTTTAAATCTTTTTCAACAAATTTTGATGCATTTTTTTACTTTTGTTAGCAAACTATGAGAAGAATTTTTTTACTGTGCACTCTGAGGTCTGGCATTTAGTTAATGCTCTTTGGGGTAAACAAGAAGAAGGTTAATTTTTTTATTATGCTTACTTTGTAGTTAAATTAAGAATTTGACATCTTAACTCTTTTTTACAGAGCTATGACATTATCTTTGATCAGTTGTCAATTAATATGAATTTTAGTTGAGTTAAACTCTTTGTATGAAAATCAATCTTCACGGCGCACTGCACTTTCAAAATGGCTTGAACTTGTTGTAGCAGATGAGATTAACAAAGAAGTTTTGGTTAATAAAGTTAAGGTAAATAATTGTAAGGTGGCAGGGTAGAGGGTGGGCAGAATTCCTTTTTTATAGTTAAATGTTTTGCAGTGATATTTATGTGAAAGTTTTATTAGATGTTTATTTGTCAAAATTATAGCTTTTAGTGTTTCATTAAAAATAAATCTAGTTATAATTTTTGTTAAAAAATTTATCAAGAAGTTGTATAAGGTGCTTAGCCATTTTTACATCAAACCTACCAAAGTTTTCAGGTGTTTAAATCAAAGTGTTTTTCAAGTGTTTAATTACTATTAACTATTAAAAACTGTTTAAATATTTAGAAATTAATGTAAAAAAAAATTTAATAAATACTACTGCAACAACTTTTAAATTTAATTTTGTTCATTAGAAGTGAAAATGGATTGTTTCAAAAGTTCATCTTATTTAAATATCTGGTGTAAAAATTTTTTACTCAGTTTTCCAATCAGTTACTTTTTTTTTTATAAAAAGTAATTGATTGGATAAATGTACTATGTTAGTTTATGCATGTATATGCATATTTTTGTGAATTTGTTTTGTGTTTTTTTTTAAGGATGATGGGCATCTCTCTGTGATTTTCAGCTATCTTTCTGGCAATCAACTGCGATCTGCATGCCAAGTTGCCAGAGACAACAAAGAGATTCGGCTTGCATTTTTATTTTCTCAATCAGCTGGTGATCACCATATGAAGCATTACCTTCGAAGTCAACTTACACAATGGGAAGAATCTAATGTATGGAATCCTGATTTTTAAAGCAAACTATTTCTTGTAGAGATTTTATTCGAAAACTCTTTTTTTCTTTGCTTAACTTTTTTGAATTCTATATTTTATGTTTATTTCACTTGAATTAATTTATTATTTGTATGTAAATTTATTTATCTTATATTTAGATTGATTTGTTTATGAATGTGAATCGTCTAAAATTATATGTATTATTATCTGGTATGATGGTTTGGAAGTCAAAACAAAACTTGATCAATTTATGTGATCAACTAAACTGGAAAAGAAGTCTAGCTTTGCATTTATGGTAATGTAATTTGAAGGACATAAGTTCAAATAAAGCTGATTTTGTTGAGAATGACATTTTTTTTTTTTACCATTAAATTGAAAGAAAACAGCAAAGCTATAAAAAAGCATTTAATCCTTAAGATAATATGTGTATGTATGTATGTATGTATGTATGTATGTATGTATGTATGTATGTATGTATGTATGTATGTATGTATGTATGTATTTATTGTATTATTTACTTTATTTTATTTAATTATAGGTATTACTGTTCAGCCACAGCTACAATAAATGATGCTTTTAAAGAATACCAATATTCATTCAAGGTTCCACATTATCTTTTATATTTGTATCAAAAGATTTTTATCGTGTTTTGTTCATTGTGCAGCCTCATATAGAGTTTTTTATCATGTTTTGTTCATTGTGCAGCCTCATATAGAGTTTTTTATTGAGTTTTGTTCATTTTGCAGCCTCATATAGAGTTTTTTATCATGTTTTGTTCATTGTGCAGCCTCATATAGAGTTTTTTATTGAGTTTTGTTCATTGTGCAGCCTCATATAAAGAAACCTTGGTAAGTTTTTAGTGATGGGAATAAAAATTAAATTTTCAATATAAGTTTTATCTAATTTTTTTTAATTTTACAACCAGGGCACAGAAACTTATGGTGCTTATTCCTCTTACCCTTATCCTGCTTACAAAAATAATGAAGAAGAAAATATTTCAAAAGATATTTGCTATCATCTTCTTTGTCTTTACTGTAAACGAGAACATTTGCTGGAGAAACTTTTAGCACCCAATACACATTTAAATAACACAGTTGATTACCATCTCAGGTTTGTAATTGTTACTATTTGCTAACTTTGTTTTTACTACTTCTTTTTAAATTTTACTTTACTCTTGCTATTTTGTCTTTTTAGCTGGCACCTGCAACGGGTTTTAGAAAATCTTGGTTACACTCACTTAAATGATGAGCGTCATTCACTATTGCAATATAGTTATGCTGCTCAACTAGAAAACATTGGTTTATGGCATTGGGCAGTTTTTGTTCTTATGCATTTAAGAGATAATGAAAGGTTAAAATTATTATATTGATTTCTTATTAACAATCATTTTAAATATTTTTATTGGAACTTGCGTTTTGAATATTATTCATGTCTAAACATAAAACATTTAATTAGTTTTTGAACAATATTAAAACAATAGGATTTTAAACCTTTTTTTTCTGAAGTGTTTGCACACAAAAAATATCTTGATTATTAAAGTTAATAATGAAGTGGTTTAATTGATTGGTTGTTAAATTAATAATGAATTGAATTGATTGGTTATTAAATTTCATTAGATTTCATTAAAATTTACTAAAGCAAAAAAAGAGATGTGTTATTAGAAAGAAGCAAAGACATGTATTTAAAGTAGAAAATATTTAATGTGAAAAGACATGTTAAAAAATGCTGACTAATTATAAAGAAAGTTTTTTCCAACAGGCTGCTGAATCAAAGTTTTTGTAATCATTTTAAGCTTCACTTCTAAGGTTTTACAATATACTAAGGACTTTTACTAGGTATACAATTAATCAAGTAATCTGTTATATCATCTGTGTTCAAAACATCCTACTATGCTCGTACAGAGTGTTGAAGTCCACTGTGACAGCTGTACAATTTATGAAATCAAGTAATTATGGGTAGTTCTTAAATTATTGTGTGAATATAGTTTAAATATTGAACAAACCTTCGTGTTAAAAATTATAAGCGCAAATGTAAAATTAAATAAAGATTAGGCTAACTCATTAGACAATTCAGAATAAGCTGTTTTATCTTTGTGTGGTTGAGAAATTTCCTTGCTTGATTCAGAATTGATAACTATTCTATATACAAACTAAAAAAAGCAATTCTGAAATTTCAAATAAAATCATTTCTAAGATGCATGGCTGAAAGGAGGAAATTGCTGAAAGATTTTATAAATGCTGAAAGATGTTGTAAATTGCTGAGAAATGCTGTAAACTTTTGTAATGTGGCTCTTCATAATTAGATTACTATAAAATTTTAAAATCTTGAGTTGGGTTTGTACAAAAATATTTTTCATTCTTAAGAATTCCTCAGGAACAAGAGATAGAGAGCAGAAAACAAAAACTCTCCTCCAACACCTAAATGAGCAACCATGGCATAAAAGAGGAAGTGTTTAAAAGAAGATATAGATGAATGCCAATCCTCTCATTTAAATCAGTCTTTACTCAATATATTTGGAGTTCTCAAATTATGTACAGAAAAAAACTGATTCTCTTCAGACACTCTTTGATATCTCACCATCTCATCTACTTCAGCTAATGCCTAAGGCACCATTTTTGCATTCAGTCATTTTGGCAAGTCTAATATTTACTTTCATTTTGCATGTAGAAAAGGAAGAGAGACCTGAATTTTTTGTGCTCTATCTTAGCAGTAAAGTTAAATTTTATATTGGTTATGGTGTCATCTAAAGTTCTAAGTTCTGTTCTGTTTCAACCAATGAAATTTACATGGCTAGAATGTTTTCTGCTCCTTTCCTTTCCAGAAATTTTCTAGAAGAGTAAAGCCTTAATACTTCAAAGATATGCATTTTCAATGATTTTCTTAGCCTAATATGTTTAGTAATGAGGGTTATCACCTGTATTTGATAAAACTGTTTTAACCTAAAGTGGAATACTTTACTTTATACTTTTATATTATTAGTTGTTTTTATATATTTAGACGAGAGAGCTCTGTAAAGGAGATTCTTTCAAGATATTGTTTGATAAATGAAGAGGGTGGTCTTCAGTTCACAGAGGAGGAGCAGATGATTATTAAAAAATTCCAAATACCTGAACAGTGGTTGCATGAAGCTAAGGTGCAAAGCTGTTTTTGTTATAGCATTTTTTTGACAAGTAGAAGTTAGATAAGAGAAATCTTTTATGGGTTATTGATTATTATTAGGCTCTACATGCAAAATACATAGGTCGTCATTATGAAGAAACCATTCATCTAATTAGAGCAGGGCATTGGGATTTAGCTCATATTGCAACAATAGATTATTTGGCAGCTGATGCAATTATTGAAGGTAGAAGAGCTTTTTTTAAATGCTAAATAAAAAAATAACCAAGTTAATTATGAATATAAACAAAATTTGTTTAGAGGAGTATGAAGGCTTGAAGAACATTTTGAAAGATTTGTGCCTGCCTGAGCGATGTTGCACTATTAAGAACTGGAAATTGGGTGGACAAGTACCTAACTTTTTATGTTTTGTTTTGTACTACAATTTACTCTGTATTTCTATTGCCGTAAAATGTAATTAATTTTTTGATGTTTTTAGGTGTTTCTTGACTATATTTTATTGAATGAAAAGTTAAGTGAGATGCGCTCGGTAATATGTTAATTATTAAGCAATATATCTTTTGTATTTTTATTAAGATAAACATTGAATATTTTTTTAATGTAAGTAAATTAAATATTGCATTGTAATAGTATTTACCTACATCATTTATATATATATATATATATATATATATATATATATATATATATATATATATATATATATATATATATATATAATGTAGGTTAATCCTATTAAGATTTGATTTACTTACTTTATAACAACATACATACATACATACATACATACATACATACATACATACATACATACATACATACATACATACATACATACATACATACATACATACACATATATGTAGTTACAAATCCATAATAGTCCAATTCACTCAAAAATGTAAACTTAGATGAGTTATTTAATGCAACACTTTTTATTAGAACGATACAAATGTTACTTTGTACCACTTGGAAGATATGGAAAATGAAATCGCATCTTTAATAAATCGAATCAGTCTGATGAAAGTTGAAAATTCAAGAGAGAGGTAAAATTTTTTTTGAAAATTCAGAAAAAAGGTAAAAGTTTTAATAGTTTTTTTTTTTTTATCGAATTAATCTTTTAGATTATGTCAATCAGAAATGGCTCGCACTTGCTCCAATATGTTGAAGATAGTATTCTCCCTAATGGTACGATTTTTTTAAAAAACTTTTTTAAATTTACTAACTATAAAATAAAGTTTAAATTGTAACTCAAAGTTGGAAATGTTTTAATAGATATCCGAATCAGCTCGAACAGGGCGGTTTTTCAAAAACGATTTTATTGGCTGCGTAAATAGAAAATTTTTTTTTTTTTTAGAATGCCAGTGGCGATAATATAGATGATGACAATCCGAAATGGTCGTCGTTAAAAGTTGCACCCTATGTTGTAGATTTACCGTTGCCATCGGATTATTATTTGAAAGAATTACGTGAGTTACTTGCAAATTATACTGAAGAAATCGATAGCAGTCATTGTATCAACTTTGGGCAAAATTAAATAATTTAAGTTGTTGGTTTGCTGTATGAAGCTTGTTAAAGAGATGTTTTATATTAAAAAAAAAATTTTATACAAAATTTTGTTTGCTGTTAGCTATATTATATATAAATCCTCAAGTGACAGCATGGGAATATCTATAGTAATAATATGGTCGTAATAAACACAAATTGACATACAACTGACATACAGAATGATATACAAAAATATACGGCATCTTTTGACGGACGGGCAATGTCATGTTACTTAATGCCGAATATTTTTAAAAACATGGGTATTCTGAAATAGGAAAACTTGAGCCAGAGAAAATTAGATGCAATTTTTAGTGCTTCATTTACTTAAAATTACCTGAGTTATCCCTTGTACCTTTCTATGTGAATTCTTCTTAATAAACTGCATTGGTTTGAAGTTTTAGTCTAAATCTGTACAATATATTATGGTAGGTATCAATATATGTATTTTACTGATTGCTTCATCATAGAACATAACATAATGCTACATACATAATGCAAAGGAAACACATTTTTTGAAAAGTTCTTAAAAAGAGTTACCAGTTAATTTCTTTTTTTGGACCTATTTCTGACAATTTTATGTGATGAGTAGCAGTTGAGCACAGTTTCAATGCACAAGTCAAATGAACTTCTCTTTTTGAAAAATCTTAAATTTAAGTGTTAAAGAGCTTGATGTAGTCACAACTTTTTGTATTCATAACTTTCCTGAATGATAAAGATTAGCACCATATATACAACAGATAACGACAAAATATTTTACATTATAAAAGGATCTTTAGAAAACGATGTACACTGTTTCGTCACATTTTTCCACTTTTTACTTTATGGAGTTTATTCACTGAACTACTTTATCTCAGTTTATAATCAATTTATAAACAATATCTAAGTTTTACATGTTAAGTTCATTATACACCACAGATACTGTACATACACCACAGATGCTTTGCTTATCGCATTGTATAATATCTAAGTGTTATGTTAGCACTTACAAAAAAAAGCAACATTTTATGCATACTTTACAGTAAATCTAAGAGAACTTTTGAATAAAAGATCAAGAAAATTTTTCTGACATCATATTAAGATATAAGATTTTTAATTTCTATCTCATTTAAAGATTTAAGAAAAATATCTTTTATCTTCAATAAAGACTTACTGAGCATTTTCTATCTTCAAGATGGTGTCTGTCACATCACGGAATGAAGAAGCTTTGGGTTTGAGTTCTTTTTTTTTTTTTTTTTTTTTTAATTCGCTTTGAAAACCTTTAGAATCAAAAGTACAATCGAATGTAACATCGAAAATTTTAAAATCGAATTTTCCATCAAAGTTAATAAAAATAAAATTCAAATGAAGCTTTTAACTATTATTGTATGTAATTAAATTTAAGAAGATTGGCAATGTAAAGGTCGAACCTTTCATTTGTAAATAGCTGAAAAAGGATTTGATTGATTTAAGATGACATTAGCTTCATCAAGGGCTAGTGTTGTAATGACTTCTCCTTGCTGTTTGAAATATTTGTTCAGATTAAGGATCGTCAGTTATTTAAAATTCTCATGGCAAGTTCGAATAATGCTACTCTAGTTCTGTTGCAAAGGTTGCTGAGAATTTTCAACTAAATTTCATGTTTTGTCAAGAGCTGAAAGGTGATTAAAATATTCAGATTTTGATCCACTACTAAGACCTCTTCCAAATCTGATATTAATTCTTCTCAGACTAAAACCTCTTCCAAATCTGATATCAATTCTTCAGTTTTATATTAGGCTTGTTGTGGTCATCTTCCGACAAAAAAACCTTCAAAAATTGATTCTGGAATTTCTTCAGAATGTTGAATTAGACAAATAGTAGAAGAAATATTGGGATAAACTATTATTTGCCTCTTATTTATTTATTTATTTTTTTGCCGATACCAATAGTATTAACCCTTTCAGATCTGAATTATTGTTAATGGATAATAAAGTTATTTTTTGACTTGTTATTGGTAAGAAGGGCATCATAAAAATGTGTAAAAAAAATAAACATTTTTTGAGTTTTCTCAATTTTCCGGTATGTGCATTATTATGCATATTAAGTCTCAAGTGTTATTAACAAATAGTCATATACTTTAGATACAATCTTTTTAAAATTATGTTTTCCTGAGGTAAGCCACGAAACAGTTCCTTTCTTTTTTATACATTAACGCATATTGCATTTTTTGCAATAAAAATGAGTTTTTTGATTGCAGCTATTATTTTTGCATCTTATTGTTTTTATAACTAAATTATATTAGTGTTAAAGTTTAATAAAATTATTTTCATAGATATGAAAACAAAACCTCTTTTCTCCGATCTATAGTTAAGCAAAATGGATCTTGGGGAGTTTCTCATACAAGAGTTCCTACAGAATCACAAGTAGGACATGTTTCATTAATTGCTGGAGCTTATGAAGATGTTTCTGCAATAACAACTGGTAATAATTTTATTAAACTTTAACACTAATATAATTTAGTTAAATCTACTTTTTCATATTGCACTTCAGGTATTGGTTTTAATTCATCGTTCGGTCTTTTTGCTTTTCTCTCGGTTCTTCACTGAGCTTTCTATCGCTGGGACGTTCTTTTTTTTTTCGTGAAATTACTTTGTTGGCTTTTACCAACACTTCTGAGAGTCTTATGCGAAACTTGTAGATCTAAATTGGTGTTTTATATATTTTGCTCGGTACAGTCTTTCCTCCATTCGAACCAAATGTTTACTAAAGCTAAATCTACACAATGCACAGTGGGCCAGATATATAGGATATGGTGGACAAAATCTAATTATTACCCAATTGCTCCCCAAATCCATTTAGATATATAAATAATCATTACATATGAAATAATATTCATTTTTATCAAGAATATTTTAATTTTTAATAAAAAAATTACAATTAATAGGTTTAGTAAACAAATTTTTTTTAAATCAAACTTCTTTTCAAAAATCATACAACAAATTGTGTTTAGCTACAAAGAATAAGAAGAAGGTGGAGCTGATTCCCTCAGCAAAGCCAGAACTTCACTGGGGATTTTTTTAAAACTCTTACTATTTTTGTTATGACCTTTTCTTAATGATGTTATGACAGGATCACTAGATACAAGTAGTCTGTTAACCAGGTCGCGATTTGTATCTATTCTAGAAGTCTTTCTACTGAAATCTTCCCTAAACTTTTTAAAATCCTTGTTGCGGGCCTCTTGTGCCTCCTCTGACATCAGTCCAATTGGCAAGTACTGTCTAGCAATAATGGCATGGCCATGAACTAAAATTTTGTGTACTGATTGTGACATGTAATACCAGGAATACTTAGATATGTAAAGTTTAAGAGCAGTAATACAAAACTCTTTAAACTTGACAGTACCAATTTCAAATCCAGATGATAAAGTGACTAGAATGATGTAAAAATAAAACAAAAGAGTTTCATCTACTTTCAAAATTTTGGCAGTTGATTGATAGTCTGCAAAGGCTCGTCGGGCGGTGTTTCCATCATTACTGGTACCTACAAATTGCATATATGTGATAGTTAACCTGATGATTCATATACAAGTATTTATGTAATTTCACTTACCAGATCCTCCACTTTTTGGGAAATCCACAACCAGTCCCATTTGGCTCATAAATTCTGTCTGGATACGTTTCTTCATTTGCTTAACATTTTCCTTATCTTCAATAGCTCTAGACTGCCACTTTTAAGTTTCCAGCTTGTATCCAATATGTAATACCATTTCAAAAAACCTAATCCAGGAATGCAGGCTTTATATTTCCTTATATTTCCAACTTTATATTTCCCCGGTTTGCATCCTTCCATTTCTTTTGATATACTTTTAAAAACGCAGCACATCCAGTAGAACCCAAATTCATAGAGACTAGAATAGCTTCTACAGACAAAGAAAATGATTTATCACTAGGTTTTAGTTGGTCATGCCGTATACGTTTATGGACATCACTTATCTTCATATCAACTACAAAAAAATGATTTTAACATAATTAGTGCAACCACTATAAACTAATATAACATGAATATGGCCATTATTTTCATTTCAGCTACATTTAATTAGGCCAGTATAATAAGCACAGCACCTATTATTACCTAAAACCAAAAAAATAGGTTTGTCGCGAATAGCATTTTACGAAAATATCTTTTTTTAAATGTTTACCAAACTTAAAGGGGCAGCTAAGAGCAGAATTAAACACCACCAACAGGCTATACATATATTGTATTAACTTATTTTAACATTAATAAGCTGTTCCAGCAGGTTCTAAACTATATGCGCCACTTTTAATATAATATTTTGATATTATAAATAAGAATCTTGCCTTTATATTTCAAAATGAAACTGTGAGTTTAATACAAGACCTTGGAATTTGTGGTGGTATTTTTCGTAAAGCTATAAAATTAAATTTTAATAATGTGTCAATTAATTTTGCATATGTTAAATAGTTTAAAGGTTATTCATTGTCATAGTTGTAGGTGATATATCTATTATAAAAATTAATAAATGAATTTCTAAATATATTCAATTGTAAATGATATTTGTACATTTATGATGTACTATCAAACTGCAAATAATGTTTTAAACCATACATTATGCTCTTATATACATAATATACTAAGTAGTTGGAAGTATTTCGAATATTTTTTTTGAGGTTTTGTCTACCACCTGGCCCACTGTGCAATGGAAAAATATGCGAAGTGACCACTTTTTAGATATATTCTATAAAGCTTACCATTTGATCTAGAATGTCTGCGCCACCCATATTCTCATTGTATAGTTTTAGAACTTCAGATTGCTCAATATTTATATATATTTTTTGAATTTTGCCATCTTCGTGCTTAATCAATTGTTCCTTTCCCTCACAAAATTAGACGCTAGTGTGACCGATCTATTGTCCACCCACTTCTCTGAACTACGTCTTCATTCAAGCTTACCACTTGGTCAGTAGAACCTCTGCCATTTTTTTTTTTTTTTCCTAATTTCTTTTTACTAAATGCATAACAACTGTAGCAGCAAACCCATACTCAGACGCAGGTTTAGCTTTTTAAAGAAGTTAGTCAAGAAATGTTAACGCTTCTAGGTATAGAGAGGGGCGGGGGAGGAAGCCTAACTTGGCCTAAAGTTACGCTACCGAACGATGAAAAAAAAAACCTCTAATTAACACTGATCTCTAAATATAACTGGATAGCGTATACCAAAAAATTTTTTGAAGCCAGTTTTGGCCTCCCAAGATGGCGGCGGAATTAAGGAATGGTGATATGAAAATTAAAAAACTGATTATAATCAAGTTTTATATCTTAAGCTCAAATATTGATAAATATGTAATCTTCTAATAAAAATCTAGTTTTTTTGTTTAACATAAGATTTTTTTCATAAAAATAACGGAATATTACATATTTACATAAATTTCAAATATAAATATTTTTTTATTTAACAAAACATATTCTTACAAAAAGTTGCTCTATATTAACTTTCTGTTTTTCGTTTTTTAGAATAAATATAATAAAATAAAAATTCTCAATAAAACTAAGTACAAATTTTAATTTTAATTTGCTTAAATTAAGTTTGTTTAATAAAAGTAAAGAAAAAGTATTAGTTTGCTTATGCAGAAATCTCAAGTTTCAAATAGTTAGCATTTGTTATATAATTTATGTACCTTTTAGTTCTTAACTACCCAATGCTGTGTGCTAGAAGGTTAATAACACAACAGCATGGTAGGCAGCTGATTTTATTTTTAAGATAAAATGTTTTTTAGGCATTAGTTCATCAGATAGGCACTAAAAAAATTATAAATGCTGCATGAGCTATTAGCTGAGCTCTGTGATTACACACAACTCAGAGGTTCCTTCTAGAGTTATTATATACATACATACATACATATATATATATATATATATATATATATATATATATATATATATATATATATATATATCATATCATATCATAAAAATATTTTTGATTGGTTTTTGAATAGGATAAGTTTTGTTAACTGCTTCCTAAGCTTTTTTCCAGTTATTTTGGCAGTTTGTTTTTTACCTAGGTGATAAAGATATATTTTTGCATAGTTTTTTGAAATAAGTTTAATCAGTGCAAATAAATGGTTATCAGTTATAGCTGAGTCAAACATGAGAAGTTTGTTCATTAAATATTTTTGAGCAATCAACTGATCTCAAAACAGCACTAGAAATGCCATTTTGAATTCCTATTTCATTTGGAAGGTGGCCATTTATTGAGGCAAGCAACCTTTGGAAACATCTTTAAGTTTCTTTGCATATGATAGCAACACTTTTAGTTGGTTTAATTAAACCTCCTCTGTCTTTGAATTTTAAAAAACTGGTTTGTTTGAAATGATAAGAAAGTACTAATGCATTCCAACATTTAATGCAGATAATTTATTGTAAATTTACGTATCAAAAATTTTTTGATAAGATACATAATGTTGATAATGTTTGATAACATACAAAATATATGTCATCAAAACATTCCCTTAATGATTTGTTTTGAATAACAAGTTAAAAACAATTGACTCAATTATTGAGAGCTGAAATATTACAAAGAATAATATATAAGTAGAATAACATATATTAGAAAATAATATTTTGTACTTAATATTTTTATTAAATACTATATCCATTAATTACATATATGTATTAAACAATCCTAGAAGGAACCCCTGAGTTGTGTGTACTCACAGCACTCAGCTAATAGTTCATGCAGCATGTACATATCTGGTATCTTGCTACAAAAATTGAAAATATAAAATTTGTCAAAATTGTAAGTAGACACCACTGCCGCTTACCATACAGTCATGTTATCAACCTTCTAGCACACTGCATTGGGTAACTAAGAACTAAAAGGTACATAGATTATGCATAAATATTATTTAATCGTAAAGTATATCGAATATTTTGTACCTTAGTATCAAAATAATTACTTTAATCATCTGATTTTTTTTTGAAAACCATTTCATTTCGTTAAAGTCGTTAAAACTTTATTTCATAGTCTAGTTTTTCTTTCAAAACTCTATTTATTTTCTTTAATATTTCTGTAAAAAGCCTTATATGTACATAGATCACCGCTAAGAGCTCCGATCGCCGCCATCTTGGGAGGCCAATTTTGGCTTCAATTTTTGTTGAAAAAGGTAATTGAATACGCTATCCAGTTATATTTTGAGATCAGTGCTAATTAAATGAACTTAATAATTTTTTGGACTCTCGTTTGCCGAGTCGAATTAGGCGCAAAAATGTTTTGCCTAACTTGACCTGAAGTTACGTTACCGGAGGCATGGCCTACTTTATTTATACGGCCGGATATTTTTCATTTTGAAAAAAAAATAGAAGGCCAGTTTTCAAAATCGTAATGTTTCGAAAACTTAAGACTTTTTGAATATTTGCAAATGTATTTTACTTTCTAAATTTAAAAAGTCGACAAAAGTAGTTTATATTCATAAATTTAGATACTAAACAAATATTATATAAGAAATAAATAAATAAAAAGATATCAAAACAAGCCTTTATTTTAAAACTTAGAATTTAAGTAAAAAGACACAATTTAAAAAACAAGAATATTTATATAAAATCTTTAAATCTTTTTATTTTTTCATCAAAACAAAAAATTGTATTATATATAATTTATTGAGTTTTTAAAAATTTTCTCTTTTTAAAAGATTTTACATGATCAACAGCTACTTCGCTGGTAGAGATAATTCTTTTATTGTTAAGAAAAATGTTGATAACAATTCTTCCAGCAAGTTTTATCCCAGTTTTCTCATGCATGGGACAAGAAAAAGTCTGAAAAGAGTCACAAAAGTGATTTAACAAATATTCTAAAGCTTGTCGTGCATGTAAATTAAATTTCTTTATTTTGTTATAAGAGTAGTCAATCATAGCAAACAATGTGCAAACATAATCCAAAAGTTATGGTGAAGGAATAGTGAGACCACCCCTAGAAATAATTGTTAAATAAGTATGATCAGGATTGCTTTCATCAATATTAGCTCAACATAAAAATTCTTGGCAACATGTACCAAAGCATTTTTTTAGTTTCTTTGTTATATATCCAGCATTATGAGCACCTGCTTCTCTACTTTCTGGTGCTAGATTCATGATTTCCGGAGCACACTGAGTTGTATCGATATCAAGAAGAAAGTTTTTCAAATCTGTTAAATTATTTTCTGACTCGAGTGGTACTTTCAAACTATCATCAAAGTAATACTTTCTCTAACTATACTTTTGATTTTAAATATTTTTTCAGAAATAGTGACATCTTTTAAACCAACCAAAAATCTTCCACCACTCATTTGTCTATATAGTCCAAATCTCCTTTTTAATTAATCACTTTGAAACCTCCCAGTTAAAACAAAGTTATATCTGTCATTAAGTGAGTCCTCAATCAATGAGACATGACAATTAAGTGTTCTCATCAATGCTGCAGCTGTTTGAGCACTTAAACTTCTCACAGTTTGGTACCTTTTGCAATTGCCAAGCTTCAATCCAGTGTGCCATTTCCCTAAGAAAGTCAGGTTTTTTATCTCCAGAAACAACTGCATTACCCAAAATATTACACGTTGAATACTGACTTTTTGAATTTGATAAAACCCAACACTTGTAAAATAATGTCAAAAAATCTGCACTCTTTTAAGATCAGGGAAATATGAGTGAATTGCTGCAGAAGTAGTTTCATTAAAAATTGCAAGCGCTAAAGAAACGTTTTGTTTAAAATTGCCTGGATGTAATACTTTCATTGCTATTTTTGGTGCTTTACACAAACCAGCATCAAGAGCGAGGTCTTTTTTCATAAATATTGTGGAAGGTGCTCTATTTTATTTCTCCAACACATACAATTATAGGATCTTTAAATCCATCAAACTTAAAATCTGGAAATAAAAATCTTTTACAATTTAACAAATTATTTCTGATATTTTTAATAAGATGTACAACATCAAAACAAAGGTAAATCTTTTTTAGATTGTAAATAAAAAACAAATCTTCAGCTTGTTGATTTGATACACAAAGGATTTTTTTAAAACAAGAAACATTAGAGGAATGGTTGTCACACACAATAACTCTAACATTAAATTCACATTCAGTAAGAATATGAAGACATTCAAAAATTTCTTCTTTCAACCATTCAGCATTGATTGTTTTTTTAGGTGATGATTTAATCATATATGGAATGTTTTGTTTCAGTCCAACTATCATAAAACAAACTATTCCATTATACAATTCTCCAGACTCATTACTACCAATCATCTCTCCACCAAAATACTCTTCACATTTTTGCAAGTACATTTCATCAAAAATCAAGCAAATGTCTTGAGATATCTTCCCTTCTAACTTTAAATGTTTTGCACAACTTAGAGCATAAATATTTCCACTAGTTATTTTTTAAGTAAAGATATTGATGGTAAAGGCAATTCTTCACGCAAAAGTTGGTATGACTGTGTAGAAGTATATCGTAACATCAGTGAATACTTTATAATTTTAGCTGAAAAAATAGGTTTCTTCATCTACTTAATTTGCTGTAATTCAGTCACTATAGATGAAAATTGTTCAGCTTGTGATTTAATGTAGGTAGGAAAATTATAAAGCATACTTTTACGAGATAAACAACAATCTCTTCCATGACAAAACCACTGAGGCAATGGCAGGGGAGAACCTTTGTAAAATAACTTAACATGCATCTCATTGTTTATACGAATGCACTCTGTAACTTCAGGAATAGATAAAGTACTATGACTCAATTTATAAAAAATTACATGATCATCATACTTCAAGAATGAAAAACCATCTGGAGCAATACTTTAGTAATATCATCAAATTTATTAATCAAATCACTCAACAAAAACTGTCCATATTGATCTAGCTGAAATATTCTTTTAGTTGGTGATTTTCTTAACGAATTAGAAGATTTTATAAGTTGTGATGGACCTTCTTCAGGGAAAATTGTGCAATCCAAAATAGTTGGAATAGTTTTTTTATTAATCGAAAACGTTGATTCGTATTACCTTTCTTATAATATTTTTTTTCAAAATGTTTTATGCATATTACGGAATACAACATTTGTTAACCATATTCTTTGAAACTCCAGTTGCTCCTTTAAAAACGTCTCACGAAAAAACTGGCCTTCTATTTTTTTTTTCAAAATGCAAAATATCCGGCCGTATAGATAAAGTAGGCCATGCCGGTGCACAGTGGGCCAGAATTCACTTTTACTGGACAAAATTCGTAACTAATTTAATATTAGAGCTATATTCACTAAAATTAGTATGAGTACTAATGTGATGTCTGCGCTTTTTTTGAAGGTAATATTTTTTTATTTCGTTGCTATGGATACCTTTATTTTGCTTAGCAACAACCTATTTTTGTTATCTGCAGATATTTTATAAGTGCTATATTCACTAAATTTGTCATGAGTACCAATATGAAATCACACTTCTTACAAAAGTGATAATTTTTTAAATTTAGTTGCTATTGATACTTATATTGCTTAGTTTCCGGATACTCTCCTTAGTTACAAAGTGGTAAATTGATATTTGAATATTTTATCGGATTTTTGACCCACCTATATTGAATAACAATTGAGTATTTAGGTAAATAATGTTTTAGGAATATTAAAAGCAAAAATAGTGCAAGAAAACATTGTCAACTTTAAATTGCATCAAAAAATTATAAAACAATAATATCGTTTGAACCTTCCCATCAATCATTGTATGTTCAATAATACAAATTACTTCAATAGAAGATCTACAAACCTCAAATAAAATCATTCCCAAGCTTTCTATCTCACTTTTAATGTACTGATCTTCTTCAATCACAGATTCCTTGGATTCCATTTTGTATGCAAATCTTATGGGTCTACAATTGCCTGTGGAGGACAACTTTTGATTTTTCCAAATAGGCACCTTTTCGTTGCTGTTGTTAAATCCAGTCAAATCTAATGGTCTACACAAGTAATAAATAATGATTCTTCACGCTTTAAATCTCTGTTAATGTCGGGTTCTGATAAAACTTGTTTATAAATACTTTAGCCAGTAGCACCATCAAAACCAGCCTTACACGTTAGTGTCATTGTTTTTATTGCTTTGTCGTTCAATATCAAGTGCCTTAGCACAGGTTCCCGAACTGCACAGATTCTTATCAAAGTATGAATTATTAAATCTTTTAAAGGAACTGAAGCTGAATAGTCCTCCACTGTTATGTTTGCAGGACAACATTTCAATTTTGCATCTCTGACATCATTGTAAGCAGGGTAATGTTATATTCTTTCTCTAAGGCTCCGCTTCTAACCAATTGATAGGAAGCTTTTGTCAGACTTGCATCAATTATTAAAGCCAGTGCTTCGTCTGCTGAATATTTAGTTGCTTTATCTGTATTTGAAATATTTAAAACGTTCTTGGCAGCAATAATAATAGATTCATCTCTAAATTTTTTATTAGCAGCAAAAAATAATTCATTGGATGAATGAGATTCACTTAAACAAGATACACGCCGTTTTTTAGTTTTATTAGAACTATTATCAAATGCAACTGGTTTTCGACCACGTCTACTTGCAGTTGGTTCATTGTCTTTTTTTCTGACAATTAAATATTCATTAAGCCAGCTCACAAACTTCTTTTCAAAATTTTTGACAGTATAGTTTGCAGATTTCCACTTTTTTTTATACAAGTAAACAAATCGTTGAACAGCGTGTCTAAAATCAACGTCTTTAAAATCAGCAAATTTTGGCTGAATAAATTTTAATATATCTTCAGAAATATATTGTTTTGAAATACTAAGATTGTTTTTTTGGAGAAAATTATGAATGTCTAAGTTTAATAAAACCATATCTAAATTATTATTGTAGCAAGTATTTTGTATTTAAAAGTTTAATGTTATAATATATATGCCGTCCGGACTACTAATACTTGTTATTAATTAAGTTACTACAAGTGTTAGTAATTAAAATTAAAAGTAATTAAATTACTGTTAGTGTTAGTAATTAAGTTACTAACAACTACCAAAAATATGTTGCTGCTATGCTATGCAAAGTAAGGTATCCATACTAACCAAAAAAAATAATCTCATAAGAATTGTGAATCTCATTTTAATACATAACCTCAATATTGTGTACTTAGCGGAAGTAAAATACTTTTAAAACAACGTTAATGTAAAAATGAGTTGTTGCTATGCAAAATTTAGTACCATAGCAACTAAGTTAAAACGTATATAAAATCTGAACGGGGATTTAAGGGGACGAGCAATCAATTAAAACTCGATTGAAGCATTATATAGATCAAATAAATATAAGACAGCACATGGCAAATTGTGGTAATTATTAGTTATAGTGCGGCAAAAAAAAAATTTCTTAAGGAATTTTTTTTTTTAATCTGTGATTTTCAAAGTATAACTGAGATAACATGCTTTGACAAATTTATTTCACACATTGGTTTTTTCTTATCTCTAAATACTCTAGAATAACATGTACTAATTTTTTTTTTCAAAAACGTAGATGTAATTGAAATATAACACAACGTTGATATCACCGTTAATTACTTATTTAAAATTTTTTTTTTTTTTTTTTAATTTCAATATTCAAATGCTTAGAGTCCTGGTAACTAAGGGATTTAATATAAATAAGTTATCAATAAATTTCTCCTAATATATATAGATACTAAAATTAAATAAGTTTTCAAGATTAGACAACTAAAATTTTTCCCATTTTGTCCACCTACTGGCCCACTGTGCGGTGTTGCGTTAAAAAAGTTAGTCGTTAAAAAAGTTTGTTAAATGTGAAATCTGCGCATGCGCAAATTTATTACAACTTTTTTAACGCCTTACAGCGTTAAAAAAGTTTGCCCGTTAAAAAAGTATTCAAAATGGTACCGTCAACCGGGGTAACTTTGGTCGCCGGGGTAACTTTGTTGACCGGGGTCAATTGTTGATTTTTTTTTTAATTCCTAAAATTTAACAAAGATAACATGTTTTAATTTTTTTAGAGATACCAACAATATTTATCGACTATTATATTAACAATTTTGCTATATCAACAGCTTTTGTGAATATAGCACAATTACTTCGTAGACTACATTGAGTTTATTTTGGCATTTTTTGACACTTCTGATATATTAATTGAACCATTTGAATTCTTAGCCGGTGGAAATGCCGAGGAAATATAAGCGAAAGCCTGGTTCAAGAGCATATGCAACTTCATACAGTCAAGAGACGTTGTCCAATGCTATGAAAGAATGTTTAACTGGAAGAATAAGCGTGAGAAAGGCTAGTCGACAGTTCGGAATATACGCTTCCCATTTGCTTCAACCGCTGGACGTTGCTGTTTTCCGTCCGCTAAAGATAGAAACGTGCATCAAAGAATCAATACCAAAAAATCAGTTCCTCGGTCTTCTTGCTCTACTGCAACGTCAATTGAAAAGCGATAATTTCAGATCTGACTTCAAGGCTAGTGGAATATTTCCCTTCGATAAAGAAATGGTCACGAAGCGCTTGCCACAGGTTAACAAAGACATTGGAGGAGGTACCGGTAGTACTGTTAAGGAAGTATTCAATGAAGCTATAGCAGGTCTATTAGTGAAAGATTTTGAACAGGATGGGAAAACAAAGCGCACCAGAAGAAAAAAGATCACACCTGGCAAAGCCATAACACCGCAAGATCTGGTGAATAACACAACTCCTACCACATCAAAGAATAACAATAACACCAAGAATAACAAGAAAAGGGCAAGAGTTGAACAAGTGTCATCATCCTCAGATGACGATGATGACCTACTAGAAAATGACTTTTAATGACTTTTGCACAATAACAGGGAGCATTGATGCAAAATTTTTTGTCCATTTAAATGTTTTTTTCATGTTTCTCTAAGGACTGATGATTTTTTAAAACTCCAAAAAGTGACCAATGTTACCCCATAGCAGGGGTATTATTGATCAAACATGATAAAAATCTGGGGTAACATTGGTCACTTTTCGGTGTTCAAAAATAAATATTTGTAATAAAAAAATTAAAAAAATAAATATAGAGGCCTATAGCTAAGACCTATAATGTTATTACCACAAGAGAAAACTGTAAAAAATTAATAAGATTCAGAGATGTTTAAGAAAAACTGCCAAAACTGACCAAAGTTACCCTGGCTAACGATACTCTTTAATTTGCGCAACCCTCAAATCCACAACAGAATATGCTTTGAAATTTTGATTAAGACATTGGGAGGCATTCTTTTTTTATTTTTGAGCAAAAGCTCTCAAAGAGAGATTCAATTATTTTTTCCAAATTTTTTTTCCCCGTAATTTTCTAATTCTACAAAGTTATACAATTTTCATAACATTTTTTTTTTTCATTTGACCTCCTCATAGTATCAAAGCTTTTAAACTCCTAAATAAATTATATTTCATGAAAAAATAGAAAATAGATACTCACTTCTAAAAGAATTATACTATACTAATTATAATAATATATACAAAATCAAATATTTTTAATTTCTTATATTATAGTTCAGAAATATAAACATTTCACCATGAGCTCCTGTTAAGTTATTTCTCTTTGCAGTATATACATTTCCACCAATACTAAAAAGTCTTTCACTCTCCACAGAAGACGGTGGGCAGCTTAAATACTTTAAAGCAAGCTTTGCTAATAGTCGCATTTTGGTTTTCTGTGAGAACAAATGATTGCTTTCTTTGTCAATAAGATCTTCATTTGAGTAGTGTTGAATTTTGTTTAATAAAGTTTCATTTGAAATTAAAATTTGTGGTTGACCGATTTATTTAGAATTAAATCCTACAAGTTCTTCAAAGCAATTGTCAAAACCCATTTCTACTATATCTTTCTATTCATTTAGTACTGTACCATTATTTTCATATTCTGAGTCAATATTTTCAATGTCACAAGCTGCAGACCAATCATTTTCAGTAACTTTGATGTTTTTTATATTTTCATGGGTTTTGATAAGTTGAAAGGTTATGTTCTCAATACTTGTTTTAGCAGCTGAAAAGGTGTTTTCATTTTTGAACATTTTTATTTTGAATCTGGGATCAAGAAATGTTGACAAGATGATGTTATAGTTATCAGTATATTGTTTGAAACTTTTCTCCATTGAATTAGTTGTCATCAATTAAAGCTTTATTAATGAAATGTTTCAAAAACTGTATCTGTGGTATAATATCTGAGACAATAGAATTTCTTTCAATCAAGCGAACTCTTATTTTGTGGAAATCTTTTAGCAAAACACAAAACTGTCCAATAATCATCCATTTGTTTGCATTTAATAAAGGAAGCTTACCATTTTCAAGTGCATATATGGTTAGAGGTTTCCTTTGTTCATAAATTCGTTCTAACATATGACAGGTACTATTCCACCTGGTTGGAACATTTTGAATAAGTTTGTGCTTAGGAACATTGTTTGCTTCTTGAAGAGCTTTAAGTTTAGGGCAGGCTTGGGGAGAATGGCTAAAATGCCCAACAATTGAATGGAAGTTTTCAATGACATTATTGACAACTGTTTGTTCAAAAATATACTCATTAATTACTAGTTGCAGTGTGTGTAAAAACAAGCCATACTATCATATGGGCTATCTTTAATAGCCTTAACAATATTTATACCATTATCTCTAGCTATTAAATGAATTTTTGAAGGTGATATTTTAAATTCAGCCATATTATCTTCAATCAATTAAGCAATATTTGCTGCTGTATGCCTCTCAGGAAATGGAACTACTCTAAGTACAACAGTTTTCTGATTAAATGTATTCTCTAAACAGTGACCTGTCAGGCTCATGAAGCTTTCATTTGAACTACTGGTCCATATATCAGTAGTAAACCTTATGAATTCAGCAACTGAGTAAACATGGACAGCCATTTTTAACATAAAGTATAAAATAATTTCATCAACTGAGTAAACATGGACAGCCATTTTTAATGTAAAGTATAAACTAATTTTTAATATTTTACATACCCTAATGAAACAATGCAACTTTTTTAACGTCTAATTTAACGTCTAACGAACGCTTTTTGACCATACTGCGCTTGCGTGACGCATGCGCAGAACTATTTGTTAACTTTTTTAACGACTAACTTTTTTAACGCAACACCGGAGGATAAAAAGGAAACAATTTAATAAGAATTTATACCATTTCGAAATCTCGTCAGCCAAATAAACGGGCCAGGTTAGGCGCGCCTAATATAGTCCGAAATTACGCTACCGATAACAAAATTAGAATCCACTTTACCAATGATATATTATATATACTAGATGTCTAACTTCGATCCGAAAAATGAAGCCGTGGAAGCCATTTCAAATTCGGACAAAAACATGCATTTTTAACTTTTGTTTCGCACGTCGGATATAGCTTTTGCCGTTATTACAAATGGCGGATTCAATTTGTAAACAAAAAAAGCGGCTTCACTTTTCGTCCAATAAAATCCCGCAAGTTAGACATCTAGTATATATAATATATCATTGCGCTTTACAAATATTTCTTAAATTCGGAAGCCGGTAAAAAACGAGCAAGATGGGAACTTTATACTTATAAAAATTCCTTAGATATCGCTAATTTACACCCAAAAAATTACAAAATAAAATTGAAGAATGTATTTTTTTAAAATTAGAAAGCTTTAATTAAAAAGTGTTTACCAAAAAAGATGTTAGTCGATGTGCCTAACATGCCTAACCCTAAACCCGCCCCTGATACTTTATTATCCAATCCTCATTTAGCTTTGTAGTAGAGCCTTGGTATATCACGAGGTCGTACATCTTCCCACTGGATCCACACTAAATGAATATTTAATTCCCTACGGAATCGGTTTTCCTTTGATAAACTGCTTGATGATAAGCTGTTCACGAAAAAGCACGATTTACTCGTCTACTGTCAATTTTTTTTGTCGATCTAACTTCCTCAAATAGAATTATATAGTGGCCGGATTTTATGTAACCGGTCATTTGAGACTATCTGTACTTCCAGATTATTGACGATATGAAGATTAGATCTTTACTAAAAAAATCTCTAGTCATATTGTCTGTAAATATGGAAATACCTAATGACCTGTCCCAGAATAATCGAATTCTGGGAAATTTTAGAGTTCCGATAATCATATGGCTAGGTAAGAATTATTTTGTTCTATCTCCCATTTTAAATGTTGGGAGAAAATGAGTTATTAACTTTAGTAAGTAATGATTACTTTTAAGTATAATTTATTTTTTAAGTTTTTTTCTAAATTTGTTTAATTATAAATTATTTAATGCATAAGTTATTATTTCTTTAAAAAGTAAAGCTATATTTTTAAGTAATATTTACTTTTAGAAAAAAATCAAAATCTTTCTCTCAACGTTTAAAATGGGAGATAGAACAAAATAATTCTAACCTTGCGATATGCAGCCCGAACAATGTTTTTATTTCTGATGTACTGGTATCTTTAAACTTTCCATTAATTCGCGAGCCATTTATGTTTGTGCATTTTAAAACTTCTTCAAATAATAAATCATCAGGTACTTTCGAAAATAATTTAGAGGACTTCTCAATGGACAGAAAAAATTTTCATCCGGTTTTTCAAAACCATTTCTTGTTGTCTGAAAAAGTTTTCTTCACAATTTTACATTTGCTTTATCTGTCACCAATAGTTCATTTTCAATAAACATTTCTTGGTTTGTCTGTGTGCTTGGACCTTCTGCCTCAGCTTCTATTAGGATAGAACACTTATGAGATGCTGGCAATGAGACTTCTTCATCATCGTTCAAGCTAAAATCAGAATCATTCTCCAACATTTGAAATATTTTCTTAGCATCCTCTTTCTTAATTGCTTTTTTCTGTAAAAAAAATATAAAATTTTAAAAAAGCTGTTTAGAAAGAAGTAAAGCTTAATTGTTGCAATTTTAAACATATGCACTTACTCTTTGGTACTGCTGCTCGGACAGATTGGGCGTAATTATGAACACTGATATTTATAAGCATTCATTAAAATAATTAATGGATTTCATATTATAAATTTAGAAAATATACATTATTTAAACATATTTATCAACAATCGAAGTATTTTTTTGTATTTTAAAGTATGAATAAATCATTTAAAAAGATAGAAAAACGTGCACCTACCTCGACCTTGACCACTGTCACTGCAGAACTGATAATAAATTTAATTCTTATCAAATCTTGCTCACAGATGACATTTGATGAAATGATTTTGAAATATTGACAAATATTTGATTCATACACACGCAGAAAGCGACAGAAGTAAATTAAAGTAAAAATATTAAAAGACATAAAATATTATGTGCAGAATTATGCACATTGTTTCTGAGAGGATTAAAAAAAAAAAAAAAAAAAAGTTGGTAAGGTGGTTTAGTGAATCTCTCTAAACCATAGAGACTTGAAAAGATAAAATCTTTCTTTTTTTTTTTGTTTGCCTGTGTAATTTGCTTTTTTCCGAAAAGTCGGCAGGGGAGCGAGCAGGGGCCAATGCTGTAAACATAAAAAACGAAGTTTTTTCCGTAAAACACGAAGTTTTTACCGTAAAAAGCGAAGAAAAAAAAAGTCCATTGCTATAAACATTCAAAAAACTCCGTTTTTAAGATAAAAACTTCGCTATTAAATCCAATGCTATAAACGAACAAGGGAATCGCCTTTTCAGATAAAAAATGCGTTTTTTCGAAAAAAAACTTCAGGGGCCAATGCTATAAACAATTCGAAGTTTTTTTCGAGAAAAAAAATCTTTCGTAAAAACGCAATTTTTCACATACGAAAAAAAGTTCGTAATCTCGAAGAATTTATCGCTGTTTGTATTTTTTTCGGCCATTGCTATAAAGCATAAAACGTATACGTCACTAAAATTCACGAACTTTTTTATCCGTAATACATAGTAGTAATATAATAGTAATTTTTATTGTAATTTTTATTTATTAGGCCTAATTAATGAATTTTATTAGTCATTAAGTATGCTGTGCTGCCTATTCTACTTTTATGAATATTTTTACATTCTAGTATTTGGTGTTTAAAAAAGCTGTGTAAAATTAAAGTAGGAACATGAATTTAATTTTTTCGGGCGAAGACTTAGATTTCGAAGTTGCAGAAAATTAGCTTCGCCACCGATTGCCTCGAGAGGTTGGTGTTTAAAACATTACTTAAAATTACTATATATATATATATATATATATATATATATATATATATATATATATATATATATATATATATATATATATATATATATATATATATATATATATATATATATATATATATATATTTAATGATTTTTTATCGAACAAAATCAGAAATCAAACTAAATAGGCGCAGAAATTATACTTTGTTTTGTTTTTCAATATCATTTTAGTTTAATGGTCGCTTTTGTAACGAAGATGATTCTGACAACGTTTTTCGAGAGCAGTATCGAGTCTCAAGAGCTGTATTAGATTTTTTAGAAACTAGGCTTAAAGATGATTTGCAACATTATACTAAGCAATTTGCAACATTATACTAAGCATTTCTTCATTTTATTGGCACAAATGTTTTTTTTCATGTTCTCAGAGACTGTCATGGAATCTTTACCAACACAATTTATCGTATTATACAGTGTAGGAGAAGCAATTTTCAATGTTAGTGTATTAAGTTAATAAAACTATTGGAAGTATATATATATTTACATATATATATATATATATATATATATATATATATATATATATATATATATATATATATATATATATATATATATATATATATATTTAGATATATATAAAATTGATATATACTATACATTACATCATGTTATCACTGTTAATTTTATATACTGTAATATATCTCTGCTGTTTTTGAATAGAATGATTAAATTGCCATTATTATTACCCTTGTTATATATCATTAGCACTGTTAGTAGCTTACTTTACATTAGTTTATAACTATTTGTATATAAACTCGAATGTAAAATCTTTATTTAGAAATATGATTGATTGATTACATACTTATATTATGTTAATATATACTATATATTACATACTTATACTATAACATTTGTAATATATATATATATATATATATATATATATATATATATATATATATATATATATATATATATATATATATACATATACATATATATAAAATATAATGTAGCAATACATATTTTTATTTAAATAGTTTGCTAATTAAAACATACTAAGCTTCCCAAGAAGAACCTCTTTGTTTTCTCTGATCTTTATTGCTAGTAACATTTTAAGTTCTTTAAACAGCATTTTATTTTGTTGTGTATTTGTGTATTATTTTGTTGTGTATTTGTGTATTATATGGCATATTTATCAACTCTTTATACTTTTCTTTAGTCAAACACTATGAAAAATTTGTTTAATCAGAATTACTATCGAAAACCTTCATAAATAAGTATGGAATTTTAAATTCATGCATGCATTGTTAACGAAGCACAACAAGGAACTGAATAATCGATTAAATGCAGATTTTAAGTAATTAGTTTATTATGAAGTTACCAAAATCCTTTTAAGCTTTATCTATAAAATATCTGCATAAAAACACAAACAAAGAATGTTCAATGATTTTGAAGCGCTAACGTTGTTCCAACAATGGCCGCCAAAAATCACGAAGAAAATATCTAAAATTGAGATCAAAAATCTATCTGAAGTTTTTTTTCGAAAAAACGCATTTTTTATCTGAAAAGGCGATTCCCTTGTTCGTTTATAGCATTGGATTTAATAGCGAAGTTTTTATCTTAAAAACGGAGTTTTTTGAATGTTTATAGCAATGGACTTTTTTTTTCTTCGCTTTTTACGGTAAAAACTTCGTGTTTTACGGAAAAAACTTCGTTTTTTATGTTTATAGCATTGGCCCCAGGGGCCAATGCTATAAACATAAAAAACGAAGTTTTTATGTTTATAAATATATTTTTAATATATTTTATATATTTTTTTTTAAACTGAAAAGGATTTTTATGTTTATAAATATATTTTTAATATATTTTATATATTTTTTTTTAAACTGAAAAGGATTTTGGTAACTCCATAATAAACTAATTACTTAAAATCTGCATTTAATCGATATTCAGTTCCTTGTTGTTTTTCCTTGTTAGGTTTTCGATAGTAGTTTTGGTTAAACAAATTTTTCATAGTGTTTGACGAAAGAAAAGTATAAATAGTCGATAAATATGCCATATAATACACAAATACACAACAAAATAATACACAAATACACAACAAATAAAATGCTGTCTAAAGAACTTAAAATGTTACTAGCAATATAAATAAGAGAAAACAAAGAGGTTCTTCTTGGGAAGCTTAGTATGTTTTAATTAGCAAACTATTTAAATAAAAATATGTATTGCTACATTATATTTTATATATATGTATATATATGTATGTATGTATATATGTATATATATATATATATATATATATATATATATATATATATATATATATATATATATCATGTTCTCAGAGACTGTCATGGAATCTTTACCAACACAATTTATAGTATTATACAGTGTAGGAGAAGCTATTTTCAATGTTAGTGTATTAAGTTAATAAAACTATTGGAAGTATATATATATTTATATATATATATATATATATATATATATATATATATATATATATATATATATATATATATATATATATATATATATTAAATATATATTTACAAATGTTATAGTATAAGTATGATGTAATATATAGTATATATTAACATAATATAAGTATGTAATCAATCATATTTCTAAATAAAGATTTTACATTCATGTAAATATATATATACTTCCAATAGTTTTATTAACTTAATACACTAACATTGAAAATAGCTTCTCCTACACTGTATAATACTATAAATTGTGTTGGTAAAGATTCCATGACAGTCTCTGAGAACATGAAAAAAAACATTTGTGCCAATAAAATGAAGAAATGCTTAGTATAATGTTGCAAATTGCTTAGTATAATGTTGCAAATCATCTTTAAGCCTAGTTTCTAAAAAATCTAATACAGCTCTTGGTACTCGATACTGCTCTCGAAAAACGTTGTCAGAAACATCTTCGTTAAAAAAGCGACCATTAAACTAAAATGATATTGAAAAACAAAACAAAAATATAATTTCTGCGCCTATTTAGTATGATTTCTGATTTTGTTCGATAAAAAATCATTAAAAAAATATATATATATAGTAATTTTAAGTAATGTTTTAAACACCAACCTCTCGAGGCAATCGGTGGCGAAGCTCATTTTCTGCAACTTCGAAATCTAAGTCTTCATCCGAAAAAATTAAACTCATGTTTCTACTTTAATTTTACACAGATTTTTTAAACACCAAATACTAGAATTTAAAAATATTCATAAAAATAGAATAGATAGCACAGCATACTTAATGACTAATTAAATTCATTAAGTAGGCCTAATAAATAAAAGTTACAATAAAAATTACTATTATATTACTACTATATATTACGGATAAAAAAAGTTCGTGAATTTTAGTGACGTTTACGTTTTATGCTTTATAGCAATGGACGAAAAAAATACAAACAGCGATAAATTCTTCGAGATTACGAACTTTTTTTCGTACGTGAAAAATTGCGTTTTTACGAAAGATTTTTTTTCTCGAAAAAAACTTCGAATTGTTTATAGCATTGGCCCCAGATAGATTTCTCAATTTTAGATATTTTCTTCGTGATTTTTGGCGGCCATTGTTGGAACAACGTTAGCGCTTCAAAATCATTGAACATTCTTTGTTTGTGTTTTTATGCAGATATTTTATAGATAAAGCTTAAAAGGATTTTGGTAACTTCATAATAAACTAATTACTTAAAATCTGCATTTAATCGATTATTCAGTTCCTTGTTGTGCTTCGTTAACAATGCATGCATGAATTTAAAATTCCATACATATTTATGAAGGTTTTTGATAGTAATTTTGGTTAAACAAATTTTTCATAGTGTTTGACTAAAGAAAAGTATAAATAGTCGATAAATATGCCATATAATACACAAATACACAACAAAATAATACACAAATACACAACAAAATAAAATGCTGTCTAAAGAACTTAAAATGTTACTAGCAATAAAGATCAGAAAAAACAAAGAGGTTCTTCTTGGGAAGCTTAGTATGTTTTAATTAGCAAACTATTTAAATAAAAATATGTATTGCTACATTATATTTTATATATATGTATATATATGTATGTATGTATGTACATATATATATATATATATATATATATATATTTACAAATGTTATAGTATAAGTATGTAATATATAGTATATATTAACATAATATAAGTATGTAATCAATCAATTATATTTCTAAATAAAGATTTTACATTCAAGTTTATATACAAATAGTTATAAACTAATGTAAAGTAACAGTGCTAATGATATATAACAAGGGTAATAGTAATGGCAATTTAATCATTATATTCAAAAACAGCAGAGATATATTACAGTATATAAAATTAACAATGATAACATGATGTAATGTATAGTATATATCAATTTTATATATATATATATATATATATATATATATATATATATATATATATATATATATATATATATATATACTTCCAATAGTTTCATTAACTTAATACACTAACATTGAAAATAGCTTCTCCTACACTGTATAATACGATAAATTGTGTTGGTAGAGATTCCATGACAGTCTCTGAGAACATGAAAAAAAACATGTGCCAATAAAATGAAGAAATACCATTATTTGGAAAAGTACTGAAATACTTTTATTTCGCTTAGTGTAATGTTGCAAATCATCTTTAAGCCTAGTTTCTAAAAAATCTAATACAGCTCTTGGGACTCGATACTGCTCTCGAAAAACGTTGTCAGAAACATCTTCGTTAAAAAAGCGACCATTAAACTAAAATGATATTGAAAAACAAAACAAAAATATAATTTCTGCGCCTATTTAGTATGATTTCTGATTTTGTTCGATAAAAAATCATTAAAAATATATATATATATATATATATATATATATATATATATATATATATATAGTAATTTTAAGTAATGTTTTAAACACCAACCTCTCGAGGCAATCGGTGGCGAAGCTCATTTTCTGCAACTTCGAAATCTAAGTCTTCAATCCGAAAAAATTAAATCCATGTTCCTACTTTAATTTTACACAGTTTTTTTAAACACCAAATACTAGAATGTAAAAATATTCATAAAAACAGAACAGACAGCACAACATACTTAATGACTAATAAAATTTATTAAGTAGGCCTACTAAATAAAAATTACAATAAAAATTACTATTATATTACTACTATATATTACGGATAAAAAAAGTTCGTAAATTTTAGTGACGTATACGTTTTATGCTTTATAGCAATGGCCGAAAAAAATACAAACAGCGATAAATTCTTCGAGATTACGAACTTTTTTTCGTACGTGAAAAATTGCGTTTTTACGAAAGATTTTTTTTCTCGAAAAAAACTTCGAATTGTTTATAGCATTGGCCCCTGGAGTGAAAATCCCCGCTGCTCTCCGTTACTTGATCACTTTTTAAAATTTTAGTATGGTGTCGGACTCCTGTAAGCAATTACAATTTCTAACTCTTGGTATCTTTATTCATTTTCTTTATTTATCATCAGTATTTTATATATACTTTAAGTCTCCGATTATAAATAATGTAATACGTGTCAGTGTACAATCTAATTCTCCGGCAAAGCGTGTAATTTTAATTGTGGCTGATGGTCTTCAAGCAGAAAAAGCATTCGATCATAGATATGAAAACAAAACCTCTTTTCTCCGATCTATAGTTAAGCAAAATGGATCTTGGGGAGTTTCTCATACAAGAGTTCCTACAGAATCACGAGTAGGACATGTTTCATTAATTGCTGGAGCTTATGAAGATGTTTCTGCAATAACAACTGGTAATAATTTTATTAAACTTTAACACTAATATAATTTACTTATAAAAACAATGTATATGCAGGCATAATTCGGTGTAGTAAAAGCAGAAAATTGTATGGGTTTTTTAATTTAATACAGCACACTATTATATTACTCTGTTTGTATATTATTCTCTAGTATGTGTAATTTTAAAATTGCTTTAGTAACAAAACATGTTTCACATATATTAATATGATTTTCTAATGAAATTCTTCTGGTAAAGATACTTTTTTCTGTTTTAAAGGTTGGCAGTTAAATCCTGTTGATTTTGATTCAGTTTTTAATCAATCAACAAAAACATGGTCATGGGGTAGCCGTGATATATTAGGTTTATTTGATAAACAATATGACAATGTGGAAACTTTTTATTATGAGCGCGATCAAATTGATTTTGGTAGCAAAGACCCTTCTCAACTTGATCAATGGGTGTTCACAAAAGTAGAAGAATTTTTCAGAGAAGCTAAAAAAAATTCAACTCTTCTTGAACAGTTGAATAAGGAAAAAATTGTCTTTTTCTTCCATTTACTTGGTAAAATTTGTTTTCATAAATATCTTAATTTAATTTAAAGCTTAGCTCAACAACCACTAGTGTTTTGGATTTATTATAGCTATTTATTTAAAGCTTTAATAATACAGGCATCGATACAAATGGTCATGCAAAGAAACCTGATTCCATGGAATATTTAGAAAATATTGCACTAGTTGATGAAGGTATTAAAAACATGACAGAAATAATTAACAGCTTCTATGGAAATGACAAGAAATCTACTTTTATTGTAACATCAGATCATGGAATGACTCCATGGGGTGCACATGGAGCTGGTTTGCAAAGTGAAACTGAAACTCCATTTATTGCATGGGGAGCTGGAATCACTAAGTGTGAATATCAGAAAAATATAAACAAAGATCCACAGACAATTGAATGGGACTTAAAAAACTATAAAAGACATGATTTGATGCAAGTTGACATAGCTCCACTGATGTCATACTTGATAGGTATATTTTCTTATCTCTTGGCTATTTAATTATTTCATTTCTAAAAACTTTACTCTATTTACACAAATGGGGAAAAAAAATCTTTAATGTGTTAATTGCTTTAAATAATATATGCATCAAAAATTTTTTGAATTTTTAAATAGCTGTCTTAATTTTAGGTGTGAGTTTTCCAGTTAATTCTGTAGGAGTTATTCCTTATGAAATTCTTAATGTATCAATTCATCAGAAAGCTAGTGCACTACTTGAAAATGCCAAGCAAATACTAGAGCAGTATTATGCACATGAAAAAAAGGTGTATGAAAATGTGCTCATTTTTAAAAAATTTTATAAAGCTGAAGAGCGTAAGTAACAGTTTTCTTTATTGGCTTCATGTTTTTATTTCCAATAAAAATTTAATATAGATTATAATATTTTACTAAATACTTTTATCAGGTTTTAGAAATTGTTTTACAGTTTTATTTTTGTAGTATGTTAAAATTGTTCTGGTTTTTAATTTTTTTTTCCTCTGTTTTTTAGTTACAAATAAGTTGTTAGAAGCATTAAACTTACATTCAGCCCATGAATACATTTCTTCATTATCAAAATCTAAGGAATTAATTGCTCTGGCTTTAGAAGGGATAAAATACTATCATGAATACAATCGCTTACTTCTAAGCTGCTTAGTTAATGGTGGCTTTTTGTTATGGATATTGTATGTTATAGCTAAGATTCTTTATGAGTATACCAACATACTACCTCATTCCTACAAAGTACCTGCAATTGTATTGGTTTTTCAGTCCCGATTGTTCACAGTTTTGTACACACTCTTAGCATTTTGTGTTTCTTTGCTATTTATTACAAAATCTGTTGAATTTTTTTATTTGTTGTTTCCAGCAATAATGTTGAAGTTGTGTTTTAATCAGAGTAAGATATTTTACAGAATTGGACTTTTAGCAAACAAGCTATTTAGGCAACCTTGGGTGAACAGTATCAATGTTTTCTTTCAAATTGTTGCAATTTTTCTTGGGGTTGAGGCAATTGTTGCTGCCTTTTTTTATAGACCATTTCTTTCCTATATTAGTTTGCTTTTGGGCATCTTGCCTTGGTTTAAATTACTTTTGAAAAAAAACTTGTCAAAATCTTACATGAATTTAATTTTCTACTTATTATGGTCTTTGGCTAGTGTATCAATTGCTATATTCCCATCTTTTCCTGTCATCGACCGAGAAGAGAACTACTTGCTGGTCATGATTGGAGCTTTTATTGCAGCAACAGTTGGACTCAGTTTTAGTTCTTTAATCAAAAATCGCAATGGTTGTGTTATTTCACTTGTAACAGCCATCTTGATTATTTGTACGATTGTTAAAATGCATACCGTGATAAGCATAAAGCAAGGATATGGATTGCCATTATGTAATCAAGTATTTAGTTGGTTTGCCTTAATTATCTTGCCATCAATTTCAGTTTTTACTGAGAAACACTCACCAACAAGGTTAATTGCAGTTAGCTTATCATTGTTTTCTGCTTACATTCTGACGTCAATTTCCTATGAGGCTATATTTTTGGTGGTATTGGTTATGCAACTTTCGTCATGGATTTTTATAGAGTTCTCTTGGTTGGATGAAATAAAAAGAGAAGATCACTATTTAACGTTGGAGCATTTGCGCATCGCATTTATGTTTTTATATTTCGTTTTCCTCTCATTCTTTGGAACCGGCAATGTTGCGAGTATAAATTCATATGATATTGCAACAGTTCTTTGTTTTAAGACTGTATTTAATCCATGGATATTAGGTACAGTTGTAATTATTAAAGCCCTGATACCTATTGTCATGGTTGTTATTTTCTGCTGTTCGCTTCAAAAAATGATATCGTTGCCCATGCGAGCATTGTTTTTATGTATGTTAGTTTTAACAGATTTAATGGCATTAAATTTCTTTTTTTTTGTACGAGACGAAGGCAGTTGGTTAGACATTGGACAAAGTTTAAGTCACTTTGTTATAACTTTAGTAACTATTATAGTATTGGTACCAATTTATGAGGGTTGCAAGTTTATTTCTGGTAGTGTTCAATTCCGATTTGAGAAAAGCCACTTAATGTGATTCATTTCAAGAAAATTTTAATCAGTTTTTGCGTTTTTTTTTGTTTGCTATCAAACACGTTATTATTCGAAGTCTTAATAACAAGTAAGTCTCAAGGGTATACTTTCTGTGTTATTTGAGATGTTTAGAGAAGAATGTCTTTAATATTAAAAATATGAATTAAATAATATAGATTACCCGGTTTGCCAGATTATTTTCTAAACATATTTGTCAATAAGGAGAAGTTAATTTTTCAAGTTAATAAAATCATGAGAACGTAAAAGCTTTATATGAAATTAATTCAAGTCGCAGGTCTGAATTTTGACACAAAGTAATTTAATATCAAGAAATTCTCTCAAGACTTTCTAAAATTTTAAAGAATTTCCTCAAAATTGATTTTCATCTGATCAAAGTATAGCGTTGTTTTGTGTACAAGTACCAACTTCGATAAAATTTCACTAAGCATAACTTTTTAAAAATTTCTTGAATACTATCTTTTTTTTATATTTAAATTTTTCGTCTCCATTTCCTTTGTAAATTTTTTTTCATGAAATATCTGCCTAAGTAAAATGTTAAAGAGTTTTTATCCAAAAGATAGTCTTCCGAGCTACACCCATAATCACTGCGTGCATGTCATTTTCCTTGGGGCTGCTCTCTCAAAAGAATGGTATATATTTTTGAACTTGTTGAAAGTTTGAAAAACACGACTGAAGAAACAATTTTTCAAAACAACTTGATAAATTCTATAACTAGTAAAGACCTCAAATGATATACCGGGATCTCTTTCAAGTATCACTTCATTTCCTAGCAATAGATGTCAGATCTTCTACATTATCATATTCTCTAAAAGAAAAAAGGTTCTTTTTTTTTTTAAAAGGGAAAATTCAATTGATTTAAATCGATGTGGTCAGTTTAGTGACTTATCTGGTGGGATCGCCATCTACAAATCGCTTTCATTCTTTCGTACATGAACTAACATCAACAATCACTTTAAAGATCTAATCTTTTGCTGATCACCTTATTCAATTTTAAAAAACTGAATTTATCTAACACTAAGCAAATCGCGAGGTTAGAATTGTTTTGTTCTATCTCCCATTTTAAAAGTTGGGAGAAAATGATCTATTAATTTTAGTTAATAATAATTACTTTTTAAAATAATTTGCTTAAACGTAAATTATTTAAAGCATAAGTTATTATTTCTTTAAAAATTAAAGCTAAAACTTTAAATAATTTTTACTTTTAGAAAAAAATCAAAAACTTTCTACCAACGTTTAAATTTGAGATAAAACAAGGTATAAGAGCAATTATAGAAATGATGTTGTTAATATCCAGTATCAATATCCTAAAGAATTTATTTATAGTGCCCTAATGTTGGTTATTATCTTAATAGGAACTGGCTTTGACTTAATATGACCTTAGATTAAAAAAAAATCAATTTCTTTCCCACACTTATTTCCAATGGAATATCAATTATAATTATTGGTTTTTGATAATTTTTTTTTGGTACTTAAGAAATAAAGATACCTGTCTTATTAATACAGTTTTTTAATTGAACATATATAATGAAGGGTCAAAAAAGAAAGTTGGAAAACCTACACTATCTACTAATGTGTTTGTTTATATTTAAATATTTTACATTGTTTGACCACCTTTTTTCTAATCATAATTAATTACCCAATATTAAAACATTGATGAAAACTACTTCTCAATTCACAAAATTATATAGTAAAATGTTTGTTAATTAGTTAAGCTTACATGGTTGTGTAAAAGCTTTGGAAAATGTTTTAAGATTAAAAGTTCGCAGCGTAGATGTATATTTCTTATTGATGAAATTTGTATAAAAAAAATTTTTCCCATCATGGAGGTAAGTTTTTTAGGGAATCTATTAACCAACCTGGCATTTTTTGTTATATCATGTTTGATATAATAGTAAAATGTTGGTTTGGCGGACCAGAATTTTAAATGATTCCTGGCCGTCACCTCAATGCTAAATTTATTTTCGCTTAATCCCAACCTATTTTTAAAAAGATTGATGACAAACTTAATTCAAAGTTTCTGTTAATCATTGCCAATGGAGATAATAAAATAAACAAAACAATTATGTGTCACAGATTAGCTAAGTTGACACATTTCAAGTGATAAGATAATTCTAGGATGCAAAATTTGAAGAAACACAAATGTAAAATATTTGATCAAAGAATTCAAAGTTTACAGCTCAAGAAGATACTTTATTGAATTTCAGATTCAAATAAAACATGGTTACATTTGTAATGAAGCAACTTTATTTGGTACTTACGTCGGCCTTCAATTAAAAAAATTCCCGCGCGTAGTCAAGCTCTATTTACTCTTTTACGGCGTTCTAGAAATAACAGGCCCTTAAAAAACGTAAATATAGAAATCGGATTCAGAACATTGTAAATGCGGTTAATCGGTTGTCATTAATAAAAATCTTATGAATTTTAGAGCCCTATTAAAAAAGTTGGGCGTAAATAAATATTCCTGCTAGAAATGTGAGAAACATGACTCAATTAAAAACGTATCAGATATTTCTAAAATTTTAATTAAATAGATCTCAGCACAAATCAAAAGTTCCTGCTAGAAATTTGAACATCGATTTTTATTGGAGCATGCTCAAAAAATGTTTCCTTAGGTCTTTCGTGAAAGTTTTATCATTGTAAGGTGGCTTACGAAGATGAATAGAGTTCCACGCGATCATGCCCTGATATTATCAAAACTGTAAACAACCAGAAATCTAGTAAAATGCTACCTCTGCCATTCATTGACCAAAGTTAAATTGTGGAGTAGGGAATACAATGTGTTCTAAAGGCAAGAACATTGTGACTCCTTTGTGAGAAAATTTTACGCCATATCTAATCATTGAATCTGATATCTACAAATAGAAACGAAACAGCAACGAAGCAGTCTGACAAAAAAGTTCCAGACCCTCAACTACTAGCAGCATATCTCCATTACTAGCAACATTCAATCATTCAAAAAGTTATTGAATCAATAGAAACAGTAAATTCAGCAGCACTAAATTCAAGCGAGGGTTTGACTTTAACAGCAAACGTTTGTTTCATAAAATAAAAATAAATACAAATATTTTGATTAACACCAAAGTCAAGAAGTTTATTTAAAAAGATTTTTTTTTTTTCGAGATATCGTCTCTTTTGGTTTTCATCAATGATTACAGATTTTTTTATTGTTTATATTAAAATACAAACTCTTTACTACCACTTGAAAGAATTGCACGTAAAAATAGAACCAACTTCAGGTTTTATTTTTAAAAGGTTTTAAGCATAAAAAAATTGTGATCTCTTTTCAAAAGTTTTATGTTACGCCAGCTCATTAAATTGTAAGGTTTGATTATGTAAACATGAATGTTTACAAACGTTGCTGCACCTAATAAGTTTTGACGATTAAATTGCAACAAATCAACGCCAGCCGTGTTTTTGTTAAATGTTGCTAGCAGTATTCTTTGATAGATAAAGATTTGAAATATGTATTTATCCAGATTTAAATAAAAATTAATTTACACTTTTACTACCCCGCCGATAGAAACATTTCCACCTGGTTTTGTTCCCCCTCTCCTCGCCCAGTTTTTAAAGTTGAATTGCATTACGTACTGGAAGTAAAGGTGATCTGGGAATTACTCGAATCATTCGGTCAAGATAAATGATTCATTTACAAGTCAAAGTTGAAAATGGCTGTCCTACGCTACCGCCCTTCTCTATACAACATGAAATAAAAAGAAAAGTTTCTGGTTTATTTTAAGAGGTCTTCTAAATAGGAAAGGTAGAGACTAACTAGTGATATTTTTCTAACACGAAATCTTTTTCGAAACTTGATAGATAAGGTTAGCAAAACCTTATTTAAACAGTAATGTGCCTAAAATAATGAACACCTTAAAACGAATATATGCTTATAGTATTAATCTAGTTTTTTATTTTACATGGTTTATTTATAGCTAAGCTGTAACTTCATTGATAAGTATATTATATAGTAAATTTAAAATTTCTAAGTGTTTATATGTATATATGGATTATCTAAAGTTATGATTTGTTATACAGATTTTTGCAACAAACATTAGAGTTTATTCTAGTACTTTTCATAGTTATTTTGATTTCTCTATATTGAGAGAAAAGAAAAGGTTGTTAAAAAATTGTTTGGCTTTAAGCCCTTGATATAGAATGTGTTCATTTATTTTGAGTTCTTCTTTAGAAAGTAATAAATATGGCTTCTGATGATACATCAGGATTAATTGGATTTCAAAATAAAGTCTCTTTGAAGCTTAAATATGCCCTTCTTGTATTTGCAATGTTTTTCTGGTTAGTTGGCGGTCTTTTTGCTGCAATTGGTGGTTATTCAATATCACAAAAGACTGGATATGAAGAGTTATCTGACTTTGCAACAGATCCTGGTATCATATTTGCACTGTTAGGTTGTTTTATTTTTTTTATATCTACATTTGGCGTACTTGGAGCTCTCCGAGAGAACACATGCTTGTTAAAGACCTACAAAATTCTGCTGGTTGTGACAATGTGCTTTGAAATATGTTGTGGGATTATTGCTTTTGCTTTTTGGCCAGAAGTTAAAAAAATGGTTGACTACAATTTACAATATGCCATTAAGAAATACACTGTCAATCCTGATTTGCGTAACATGATTGATAAGTTTCAACGAGAAGTGGGCTGCTGTGGAAGTTTAACAGTTGATGACTGGGACAGCAATCCTTACTTCAGCTGTGAAAACTTAGAAAGTTATCGTTCTTGTGGTGTGCCATGGTCATGCTGTCTTCGCAAGTATGAAGCTAATCGTCAGTGCGGTTATGGAGTAAGAAATAATCGTGTCCATGTAAAGTTGTCCAATGAAATTTATACTATTGGTTGTTTAGACAAAGGATTTCAGTTCTTTAAAAACCATTTGCTTTTGACAGCTGGTCTTGCAATTGGTTTCACTCTTCCCCTCTTTCTTGGCATGATTATGAGTCATATTCTTGGTCGTCAAATTAATGCTCAAATAGCTGAGTTGAATAAGCAAAATGTTTTACTGTAACTATAGTAACTATAGTATGATTGTGTTTGGAAACAAAATTGGTAAAGCAATTTTGTTATTGATTTCCCCTTACACTTGAGTGTGTATTTATTTAAACTTCTGCAGAGTTTACATTTGTGATGGAAATCCAATTTTATATTTTCTGTTAGAATATTTTACCTTTGTAAAAAAAATTTTAAATACTTCCAGATGTTTTGTATTTAATTTGAAATAAGTTGCACATAGCGCTATGGAAATATCTGGTAAATTGTTCACTTATTTAAACCATTTGACTGAAGCGCATAAAGTTTGTAAAAAGTTTTTTTTTTTAACTCATACTTGGTTTTTAGTTTGTTTTTCGGTTGTTTTTTTTTATATTGTTTTTTTTTTCTTTTCTTATTTCTACATTTCACAACTTCTCTATTTTTTTATTCTTTTCTATATAGCACATCTAAGTATTGTTAAAACTTCTAAAAGTTTTCCTTTATCAGGACTTTGCTTTTTGTCATTTGTTTTAATGGTTTTTGATAATGATTTTTTTTTTCCGAAATGCTGTGGGGTGGTTTGAGTTGTATTGTTGTATTTTTTTTTTTTTTTTGTAAGTTTATTAAACTCTTAATAAAAAACTAAAAAACTTGATTTGCATAATTTTAAGAACTTATTTTGCAAACGAAATTTTGATATCAACTGCAGATTTGACTAATTCTATCGGAGTTGAAAGTTTGAAAAAAATAAAAAAACGATTCACAATTCCATATTAAAGGATGTTGCACGTTGTTACAACTATTAGACGGGGAAATGAGTAACATTCTGCATTTGTCACTGCTTATGTTAAGTTGCCATTTTATAAAATGTCATACTACCGATTATTTAAGTAAGCAGCTGGTAGCCGCTACTTCTTTTTTGTTAGAAAACATGCGGCATTTAACAGATCAGATTATTGGTTGATAATCCGAATATTTAAATAACACATTGTCATCTAACGTAAATTGCTCTTATGTGAATAATTCAAGGCATTAACTTACTGTGCATAAATTATGCTACATTACGATATTTGTAGTATTGTTAAGATAAATCAAAATGTGTCAAATACTTAAGCCTATTTACAAAAAATTAGGCTATTTCTCGAGATTAAATACAATATTGTCTTAGGGCCAATATTATAAAACAGTTTACTGTTGTAACACATTCCGAAGCTACTTAAAATATGAAAGTTATGAATTTTTACAAAATAAGTACTTTAAAACAAGTCAAAATCTATAGTTTTTACTTTAAAAAATGGTGTAATTTTCACATTTTCATTAACTTATTACCTGTAAGTTAGCTTCAAAATATATTACGACCGTAGACTAACTTAAACCATTAAAACACTCGTTCTTGAGCATAAAATCTTATAAAGTCTGTCATTCACAACGAGATCTTTAACTTAAATTCAGGCGAAAGTATAATAAGACCTGCTTACATCAAAAACTATCGGGTCCTAATTTAAATAATTACAGGGTGACTAGAAAAAACGGAGACAAATATTTTTAATCATTTTTTATTAAACCAACAAAAATTAAGTAAAACAACGATGAATAACAACAATACACTCAGCAATAATACACTCAGCCGGTTTCGAAGTGGCTTCCTCCCGCGGCGATACATAAGCCCAAACGCGTCTTGAAATTTTCAGCGATGGGCCGCAGGTCTTCTGGCGACAATCAATCCCATTCCCGGCGCAGCGATTGCTTCAGCGACTCCAAACTTATGTGGCGTGTAGCACAGGCCCTGGCCTCCAAAATTGACCACACGCTATAATCCATCGGGTTGAGATCCGGTGAATAGGGTGGCCATTCCGAAGACGCGATGAAGTCCGGAAAATGCGTCCGACACTAGTATTGAGTTGTTTTCGCCTTGTGAGCAGGGGCAGAGTCCTGTTGGAACGTCCAATTCACATCGCCGAAGTGCTGTTGGTCCCACGAAAGCACCATAGTCTCGAGAATGTCGCGTTGGTAGACGTCTTGGTTGATTTTGACTCCTTTAGCCACGAAAACGAGGGGATCTTACCGCTAACACAGATTCCGCCCCAGACCATGACGGACTGCTGTTTTTGGCGGTGTTCAACAATGGACGACCTGCCGGGAGCCTCAGCGGACCAGCTCCTGTCGTTTTGGTGGTTGTGCACCTGCTCAACGGTGAACAGCTTCTCGTCCATGAACAGGATGCGCTCCCATCGCTGAGCAGCGGCCCGACGCATGCCTTACAAGCTCCAAAAAGTTCAATTGCTTAAATGTGTGCTCTGGAGCCGCACACATTTAAGCAATTGAACTTTTTGGAGCTTGTAAGGCATGAGGTTAAGCTCCTTTTTTGCCATTTGTCGCACCGATTCACGTTTCATTCCGGTTTCACGGGCGATTTTTCGCATGGAGACCCTCAAATTTCGCTTGACTCGCTTCCTGATGATCTGGCGGTTGGCAGACGTGTTGACGGTGCGTCTTCTACCACTTCCTGGACGGCGACCATCGTGGTCGAGCTCCTTGAAACGATTGACGGCCTTGGACACAGTTTACTTAGGCACATTAAGAAAGCGAACAATATCACATTGACACATTCCTTTACAAAACAACTCCAAAATTGCACTACGTTTATTTGACATTCTAAAAATATATTTTAGAGATATCAAACTAAGAACATATATATACTAAACATAAAAACATGGAAAATCCGAAAACCAATAAAATTAATTGGATATCGTAAAAAACTTTATTATCAGGACATTAAATTTTGTCTCCGTTTTTTCTGGTCACCCTATATGTAAACAATTTTTAAACTTCTTGGTAAATAAGTAAAATCCTGAAGTAGTTAAGAAGTACAAGAGAAAAAGGATTGATTGCGAACGTAATTACATTATAGTCTAAATTATGTACAATGCATTAATGACTGGGATTCTTTTCGATGACTTTGCAAAAGATTTAGTAATTAAATCCAACGTTTTGAAGATCATGAAATAGAAATAGTCGATAGTTAATGGAAATCTTTCTTTAAGAAAATTATGCAGGGATGACTATTAGATTCTTTTTTAATTGTTAAATTACAGAAAAATGTAATCTAAAGAAAGTGAACCCAAGACTAGGTTTTTTCCCCAAACAACATTTAATATCCTGGACACTTTCATGACAGGAACAGAATGCTGAATTCTAAAAAACTGTTTTTGAACACGTTTTAAGATGTAGACATACTTTATAGGGAATAAAATTATCAAGAAAATGTTTCATTGTGTGACTATTTTTTATTTCTTGTAGTCTCTAACTGATATAGGAAGTATTTGAAGTGAATAATTAAAATAGAAAGAAAAACAATTACTATTACAATGGAAATATTTAGAAAAAAAGTGTCACAAAAACAGTCCAACTATTGAATTTTGTAGAGTAAAATATTGAATATCCACTAGTAAAATTACATAGAAAAAAACTTTGAGACTTGTACTCTTAGCTCAAAGATAGAACTCGCTAGATAGCATTACCATATCAAGAGCCTGTAACCAGCAACTATATGTTTTAAAGGGGGAAACTCATTCAGGACTAATTTTCACGAATTTAAATGTTTGTGAAAAGCAGTGTAATGATAAAGAAATTGATAATATATTACATGTATTTACTAAATAGTTAATCATCAAACTAATTCTAATTATTAACTCTCCAATAATATAAAGTAATTAATTTTAAAATGTACATTTCGAACCATAAAAATGAAAATTCACAAGCTAAATTAAAAAAAAAAATTCATATCCGCACAAAACAATAAGTTATCTTCCAATAAAAATTGGTTTTCAATCGCAGATAAAAATAATATGCAATTGCTGTTAAAATATAAGTTACCAAAAACCTTTTTTAGATAACCTATAATTACTTATAACAATGAACAATTAACGAGCAATCAGGTGATTTTTTTCAGGTTCGAGGAGCTCATCAACAAGATGTTTAATCAGGTCATTCATTTTCGCTTCGGCTTCAGCTCGTGTCATTCTATAAATATAAGCATAATTAACCCATTAGTTAAAAGAACTAATAAAAAAAAAAAGCTATCAGGATTATTTAGTACCTTTAAATTTTGAACTTACCTGTCACCCGGCAGAACGTATATTTCTGTATAATATTTAATTTTAGGTTCTGTTCCGCTTGTACGAATCGACGCCACACAACCCTGATCAAATGTAAACGTCAATAATTGGCCAGATGTACTTGTGGAAAAAATCTAACAGCAAAAATATTTATTTAGAGTTGATTGAAATGTCAGGTAACAAAAGAATCAAAGCCATTAGTAACACTAACCGGTTTATTATCTGGTTGACTGTTATCGAATCCTGAGCCATATAAATCTCGAACGTGCACTACCTTATACGGACCAACAAATTCTGGGTACTAATTTTAATAGAAGATGAACTAAAATTAAACTTAATTTAATAAATGAAAAAGATGTCTTTCAACAACTCGTATTAATTTTGAAATTAATTTCAAAATTAATAAGACTTAAAACTTTAAATAAAAAAGAAATCAAACTTAATCAAGACACCTGTCCGTTGTTAGCTTCCCTAATGCGTTGGAAGAGGTTTTTAATGGTGACTTGATCGTGGCATGTAAAGTAAGAAGTGTTAGTAATGTGTAAACCATACCTAAACATTATTAATTTTTTTTATTATATTCATAGTATGACAAAGCATTTCATTAAAATTCCGACATTTCATTAGCATTTCGACCTTTTAAAAACAGAACTTGCTTCTAACTACACTAAGTTTCATTACAAATTTTAAAGAGATATTCTTTTTTTGCAAACGCTTAAAAAGCAACCATTAACAACAAATAATAATGTTGCAAAGCTACTAACGTGCAACCACTTACTTCTTATTTAGTTGATCAAGTTTTTCAGCAACAGTTATACCTTCATGGTACAAAACACAAGCCATCTCTGATGCAACTACACTTGCACTGATACCATCTTTATCAAGCACTTGAGTACCAAACATATATCCTAAAGAAATACACAAAACTTTATCATAAGTGCCATCTCAGCGCAGCACTTATTTTCTCAATGAAATTTTTCTTTGAAAACATTTCTTTTTAAACAGTTATGAAGTGAGTTTGGTTTTTTATTCTTACCCAAAGCTTCTTCAAATGCAAACAATACAGTCTTTCCTTGGTTCAAAAATTCAAGGGACTGATTTCCTGTCCATTTGAATCCACACAGTGTTTCCTAGAAGCAAAACAGAACACCTGAGTTGAATTTTGCAATCAAATGTTAAAATTAACATCTGTAAAACTCAAATGTTTCCCGCTTATACTGATAGTATAACATTCCCCATTCAATATTACAATATTACATCATTTGCTGATAAATTTTATCATATTTAATGTTAGAACATTAGTTTTAACTGACGTTACAATACTAATTATACATGACATTTTATTATCTACTAAATATGACGTTACAATAATTATGACATTTCATTTTATAACATTTTTACATGTTCATCATACCTAAGATACTTTGAAAAAGAGTTTTAAAAGCAAAAATTTTAAATACTTCAGATTGAAATCCTTCAATTTCAGCCATTGTCTTTAACACACGAGAAGAAACAGTGCTATAAAGCATGTACACAGAATCCTCTGACAAAAAAAACAAAGAAAAATTTTTGCAACAAAAATCATTTGATCTCATTTTAAAAAATTTAAATTGAAGATTTATTTCAACATAAAATAAAAGTAAATACTTAAAATTAAAATAAAATTTAACACAGAGTGGGCCAGAATTCACTTTACAATTTACAATTTAAACAACCTGTATACACACACACACACACTGGATGTTTCATAATTTTATTTAGTAATATATTTATCAAAATAAAAAAATAATTTAACTTATTTTTGTCTGTTGTTTGTTGTCAAAGGAAGAAGTCTGGATTAGAAAGGTTGGAAGAACAAGCTGACTTAATTAAACCTTGTCTGCTTATTCATCATTGAGGGAAATTTTGATCCAGTCAGCTTATTACTTGGCAGGAATAATGGGCAGATGCCCTGTCTTGTTGAATGTACATTCCACATTGTTTAACTTGAAGCCATAATAATTTTCAAGATACTTTTGTAGATATGAATCATCTGTGACCAAAACATCAAAAATTATTAACCAATTAAATCACCTTAAGTTATACCACAACACACCATCACTCTATTCTTTGAGTTGGGCACAGGTGTTTACTTGTGCTGATTAGAACAGGCTCAATAGCAACGATTATGACAATTTATAATGCTGTCCAGCATGAATTAGCTCTTGTCTGACCAAATAATCTTGTTTAGCAAGTTGGAATTTTCTTTAAACTTTGACAACATGATCTCACAAAACTCTATTCTTTTGTCAAATTCATCTTCACTTAGCTCTTATACTGTACTTGGTCTGAATGATTGAAAGCCTACTTCTTGAATAACACAATAAAGTTGCTTGTGCTCATTCTCATCTTGATAGCGCCTTTCAAATTGACAAATTGTCAGTTTCTTCAACCATTTCTCTAACATTTTGAACAATAGAACAAGAGCAGCTGGGTCTTTCTCAATTGTAAACACTGCCTATCTCTTTAAACTTGTGAACCATATTTTGAATCAATTTCTCATGAGGTGGAAAGTAGTAAAATGACTTTTCCATTGCCTTCTAAACTCTTGAAAAATCTCAAATTTTGGCAAATAAAAAAATAATTTGAATTCTCTCTTTGATCAAAAGTTGTAAAGCCATGGTTTTTTATATATATATCCAATTTAATGATTAAACTTTACGTACAGATTTTTAATAAATATAATGATAATTAGGAGCAAACACCCAGTACACTTATGAAACTTTTTATTTTCAATAAAGAATATTCTTCAGATATGTAGAGTTTTGTTGACCATCATGTTCTCATGATCTGACAGCCCAGATTTCTTTTTATGGAGATATTTGAAACATCAAGTGTTTATTATTAGGTTCTAAACTATTATTGAACTAAAGGATAATACTTTTCAGGAAAATTGAATGATAAACAGAACCAATTTGCAAGCAGTTTCAATTAGCATTAATGGTCATTTGAAAGATATTATCTTTCATTTTTAAGCCTAAAAAGCCCACAAAACATAAATTATATTTAAAAGAAAATTATAGAGGAATTAAAAGTAAAAACTTTATTTCATTTTTAAATGGTAAAGTGACTTCTGCCCCACCTTGCATAAAAAATGTATCATTTTGAAGGTCTCATGAAAAAATAACTCAGTAAGTTCAAAAGTTAAAAGCTTTAAAGATTTTTAAAAACATTTCATAGTTAAGTATTCATATAAATAATAAATTTATATAATAATTTTATAATAATTTATATATTTTTTTTTTTGTTGTGTTGTTGTTGCTGCTCAAAAAATACACAAAAATAACAAACAGCAAATTAAGTTACTCGGAAAATTATTGCCATGTATTTTCTTGAAATTTATAAATGCCCACCATCCGAGTAAAAAAGCAATTTCATTCCCAGTAAAAGCCTTCCATGTACCACTAAAAATGGTATGAATTCAGATATATAGAAAAATTAGCTTATAAATTACAGGATTATCTAAAGATTAAATAGACAAAATATTTAACCTCAAAGCATAAAAATAATGGTTTCTATATTTAACAAAAAACATCAAAAAAAGATGACTTTGACAACCATTTAATATGAAAAAAAAAAACAAAAAAACAACAACTGACTTTTCAAGTAGTAAACAAAGATTTATAAAAAGTTAAACAAAGATTAAAAAACATTGTCTAGAAAGAGCATTGAAAATTTGATGATTTCATTTTTTTTTCTCTCTCATAAATTTTAGTATATTACAGAATAAAAAAGAAACGACTTGATGGATAAAATAGTTATGAAGACCTCAATTTGGGAAATTTAAGTTAAAGCATTTGAAATAGTCATTAAATAGATTATTTCCTTTAAATGTAAAGTTAAACACTCTACTTTTTATCATAGCATGGTGAAAAAGATTCTGACAAGCGACATTTAATAAGTTTTAACATTCTGCATTCAGTTCGTGTAGTTCAAAAAATATCTATACTTGAAAATTTATAATTATATCTTGTAATGTCAATTTATTACAAATGTTTTATTAAACTTTAATATAGTTTCTGTCATAAAACAACTTATTATTTCATATCTTACTCTTTCAGTTTTTCAGCGATGGCCAGTCTATCAGCATCAGGGTCATGTGCTATGATAAATGGACTGCTATTTGCTTCTGCTGTCTCTATTGCAAGTTTCTATGAAGAGATGTTAAACTTTCCATTTCCCATAATTATGTTTATGTTTTACTATTAACATTTTATGTTTTTTGTTAAACTATTTTACATTTATGCATTTTCAAGGCTGGAAATAAATACCACCATTCATATTCTTGTTCATACAATTCCTCTTTCAAGTTTGATTATCAAATGGCCAATCCAACTATTTAAAAACACCACAGCTTCCAGCCCTGATGTTATTATAGTTAGGATTTAAATTTATGAATAAGTAAATATTAGGCTGTTTATTTACAAAATAATGTTAAATACTAAAATGAATAATTAACATAAAATACTATTTGTAATAACAAAAGTAATAATATGCATAAAGAATAAAAATATGCATAAAGATAAATAATATAAAGATTAATAATACACATAAATAATAAAAATAATAAACAAAAATAAAAATATTTAAAGCACTTTTAATAATAATAATAACAATAATAATAATAATAATAACAATAATAATAATAATGATAATAATAATAATAATAATAATAATAATAATAATAATAATAATAATAATAATAATAATAATGATAATGATAATGATAATGATAATGATAATAATAATAATAATAATAATAATAATAATAATAACAATAATAATAATAATGATAATAATAATAATAATAATAATAATAATAATAATAATAATAATAATAATAATAATAATAATAATAATAATAATAATAATGATAATGATAATGATAATAATAATAATAATAATAATAATAATAATAATAATAATAATAATAATAATAATAATAATAATAATAATAATAATAATAATAATAATAATAATAATAATAATAACAACAACAACAATAAAAATAGTAAATTTCTTTTCAATTTAAATTGCTTCATATTAGTTAAATCATTTCTTGTAAATATATTTAATTGTGTCTTCAATTTCAAGTCCAACATTTTTTATAAATTCCATTGTGGAAACTACATTTAAGTTTTGGTCTTCTGATCCTGCGTCATAAAGGTTATGCTTTACAGTTTAAAGCTCCTGTCAATGTTTCATTTACATAGCAAATGTAAGTGAAACATTTACAGCAAATAAAGTAATATCAATTTAGCAATAGTGTATATATAAGTAAATTTATAAGCATAAAGCTAAATTTAATTAGTCATCAGTCAAAATATGTTCAATTAGTCATGAGTAAAAATATTTAAAGGGTCATTATTCAAAATACGTTTAATTAGTCATTGGTCAAATATGAAATTGCCACTGTTGATCTAGATAACAAGCCTGCAAGAATAGATTATGCAGTTCCAAATAATGTGACTGGTAAGGCTCTTATTGCTAGATTAACAATCTTAATGTTGTCATTCAATAATTTTCACACAGCCAAGACAATATATAACAATTATAGGAAAAAAAATGCTAGCAATGATAGTTGATTCCAACTGTTAAAATAGTGCTGGCAAGATTGCAAATGGAGACATTGATCAAATGTCATAACATCATTTTATTCATAAAATTGGTTTATTTGCCACTTCACTTTTGAAAACATTATTTATTCTAGTAAATTCTCAAATTTGAATAAAAATATAATTGTTGCCAGAACAATTAAAAAAAAAAATTGTTATTATAAATCTTAAGTATTTATAATAACAAATAATTTTTTTTATATAAAGTGGTATGCTAATTGTAATATTGCTGACCAGTGCATCCATTCCTTCCTCTGGATTTGGAAACTTGACTGTCGGGAAATCTGGATCAGGTTTTGCCTTAAAAAGTAACCAATTAAAAAAAAAAAATTAAAATAGGCAGGTAATCCTCTTTCCCCCTTCCTCCCCCAAAGAAAAAAAAATTAAAATAGGTAGGTAATTTTATACCTGAAGCTTAGTACTAATAAATGGCTTTAATGAAAATGCATTAAAAGCATCAATTTCATATTTTTCACCAACTCCGTGCATAGCTGTGTATGTTATATTCAAGGCACTAGATGCATTTATATTCCTATAAAATAATACATTTTAAAAAATTGTATTTTTTTTTAAACCTAACTTTACAATTTTTATACATTTGAACATGTTAAAATTTTTGAATAAGTGCAATCAAAAAAAATATGCATTAGTATTGCAACTATTGTTATCATTGCAATTGAAATGCTCATCAGGCTATCTAGGAACAATAACAACAATTCTCTGAAATTTTGTTGATGTTGCATAAACACCTGTTATAACAATGTTTTTGAATCACATTGATGTATTCTTGGTGAACTTCAAGCAATGGATCAACACAGAGCTCGCTAACTTTGTAAAAATTCACATCCCAAGAGCTTTCCATGGGTATTAAATTTGCTAATATACTTTGAGCAATGAGTTTGCTATGAGGTCGGTTGAGCTGGAAGTAAAAAACAGTGAGAGAACATCATGAATTGAAAATATTCATTAAACTTTGAAATAACTTTCACCCTTAAAATCAAGTTATCTATTTATGTTTTCTTTCTTCAAAAAATCTTTACATTTCTCTGTAAATTAGCTTTATTTTTCCATAGTTAAATAATCTTTTAACATAAGTGTACAAAAGACTTTCTATAAAGATACTTTCTGAGTAGTTTTAACACAAACCACTTTGCTGTAAAAAAATTTAATTTAAAGGATACAGATTGCTATTCATTATTAGGAAATGTTTTTGAAACATTTTGAAGCATTTAAAATAATTTTAAAACAAAAATATTTTGGGAACAACAAAAACTTAATTAAAATTTAAATAAATAATACCTGACATCCATTTGAGTAATAAATCTGGGAGAAAAAAAAGATTTATCTTAATAACTTAGGAAATTGCTGTCATTAAAAATAAACAAAAGAATTTAAAAATGTAATAATAATAGGTATACAAACATAATAATAGTTCTAACTAAAGTGACTAATAATGACAAATAATTAAAAAAAGGGAGAACAAAGAATAAAGTACACAGTGGAAAAAAACAATCATTTAATCTCAAATGAAGTTAAAATAAGAACAATAAATAACCTTGTATCCATTGTCCTCTTTTGGATTATGAGATGCAGTGATCATAATACCAACTGCACATTTGAATTTAAGTACAGAGAATGGCTACAACCAAACAAAAAACAGAAAAAAAAAAAATAAATAAATCTTTTTTAAAGTTATACTTCAAACTTAACTTTAATTCCATCAAAAACATGTACATTTGCAAATCAGATAAAAATAATAGTTTGAAACAAAAATATTTAACTAATAAGAAATATTATAAACAACTTTATTTCAAAACTCACTGACAACATTCTAAAACTTAGCTAACAAAAAATGTTACCATATTACAAAGTAATAATAAAATTTAAAAAGTAAAAAAATAGTTGAAATACTTTTACTAAACCATAAAGTTTTACTAAACCAGTTCTACCTAAAAAAAATGCAACTGAACTGCAAAGTGCTGCATAACTAACAACATCTTTTATTCTTATCTATTTTCTTCAATTTCTTTTCCTAAATGAAATGCAAAAAAACTATCTATGAAATTTTAGTCTTTGTTTGAAGATCAGAAGAACTTTTTATTTTATGATCATTAGAAGTTTTACTGTCTTTTCCAACTCTTCTTTTTAAACAATTATATAACGTACATAGAGCATGCATTTTATTTACATAAAATTGACATTTTCATAAAAAGAAAAAAACCAACTTTCTTGAATACTTACAACATATGGTGTTGGAACAATATCAGAAAAAAGGTAGACTTTAACACCTGCATGAAGAAATATAGCAGCAGCCAACCTTGCAAACCTAAAAACAAATTTTTCAAAACAAATTTTAAGAATTATAGAATGTATAATAATAAATTCATTAATTTGTGTGCATAGTTTTACATTAATTAGAATTCTGTACAATTTAAGTAAATGAATGTACCTATAACAACTGACAATAGTTTTTATAATATAAAAAATGACTATTATAATCATCTGTAGTATTGATAAGTCTTTGATAAAGTTAATGGTTGCTAAAATGATATTACACATAAATTTATGAAGTCAATATTTTTTTGTAACTGTCATTTCTGAATGGTTTTAAAAATTAATTTTTGATTAATTTATTTAAATTTACTGTTCCTATGTGACACAAAGAATCAATTCAGAATACTTTTTTTGGAGTAAAAAAAAAAGCCTCATGGAAGACAAACAGACAGTTTCTGTGTTCAAGTTGTTAGATCAACTTTTATTTTTACTTGTGTTAAGTTTTTTTTCTTGTGTAAAAGATTTATAAACTTTTGTGCTGTTTTTGGGTTCATAAATGGGTCAACGATGCAAAGAAAAAAAGGGTTAATGCAATTAGGAGGTTTGATATTAACCTTTAATCACAGCGTAATAATTTTTTCTGACTATGTCACCTCAGATAAGTCAACCCCATTTTCTTAGAACAACCCTGATTAGAAAATAATTCCTTAAAATTGACCATAAAAAATTAAAGCTGATACAGAAAATGCACCAAGGAACCCTGAAAAGGTTTTATTTTGTATTAAATTTTCCAATATAAGAATTTCATGCTGTGTTTTCAAACATAGGCAGCTATTAAAAAATTTGATTTCTGTTTCTCTAAGTTTCAATCAGTTCTATATTTCTACTCCTTTCCAAGAGTTTTCCTTCACTCTTATGACATAATGACTCAATTTAAATATCAATTATCTAGCTTGATTTGGAGTCTCAAAATAAATTTTATCAAGAGTATTTCTAAGTGGAGTAATATAATGAATTCTAGATTGCAGCAATAGCTAGTATATAAAGAACCTGTTACAACAATCTTAAAAAAATTCTTACCAAAGATTTAACTAAGTTTTAATATAACCAATGATTTATCTTAATTATATATACAAAATAACACCATTGAGTAATTATTGTACTTCATGTATGGGGAAATAAAACAATCATTAGGAATATAATATCCTTTTTATTTTATGTTAATTGTGACATAAAATACCATGATATGGTAGTGAAGAAAATGGCCTCAATATTTTATTTGTATCATTAAACTTCAAAATATCTTACTATAGACTTTTAGTTCATATTCATTTGTTTAAAAATTTTATTATCATTTGAAAAATCTTTAATTTTAAGTAAATATAAATCAGTATTATGAATGTATTATGAATGATTTTCTCTTAGAACTTTTCTTTTGCTGAAGGCTTCATGAAATAATTGTATAATATTACAAAACCATATTTTTTTTATAATTGTTAACTACATCCTATGCAATTACAGCAGACTATTTATAAATAGTCTGTTGTATTTGTTTATAAATAACTTTTACAAAAAACATGAATAAACACCTGAAATACCTTGATTAATACATTTCTATCAAAATATACAATTTCTTTCTATACAAAACTACAAAAGTCTAGACAGAAAAGGTAAATTAACCTGTGGCTACCATGACGTGCATCATGACCAATAACAACGCCATCAATCTTCAGATTCACAAATTCTTTTGAAAGATACTCACAAAGACCCTGGAATTTTAAAAAATTACTGTTTGCGTTTAGAAAATTAAGTAAAAGGGCCAGTATAATATAAATTCTTTAACTTGTTATGGATTTGCATCATTTTGAAAAACAGCAAAAGCTATTTAGATAAAGATTTATAAATATTCACCTGAATTAAATGCCTTTAAAACATAATTCAAAGTGGTCATGCCATGGTCTAATTATGATTTTAAAAAAATTAAACTAAAATCCTATTTTACCTTCACATATTATGGTCACCATTTAAAACAAAATATAACCATATTAGAAAACCCTAATTCAACTAGCTGTACCAAATCTTTTCAAAATAAATACACTCAACTTTGAAAATGTAAACTCTGCAGATAAAAAATGTATTTTTTAAAAGTGACTTTTAGGCTAAAATGGTAGTTTAGCTTAAAACAATAAAAATTCTAAATTGGATATTGTACGATCAAGTATTATGATCACTGATACTGTTAAGTATTATGATTAAGGAAACCGTTAGAATAACAATTTAAAGGAGAGAATATGTACACTAAAAATTTATAAATCAAAAATAAAGTTTATTTACAATAGATTTGCAAAATTATGTAATCAGAAAAAAAAAATCTCAATTTGATCTTTAGAAAAAAAGATTCACAAAATAATTTTCTAAAATTTTAAGGCATTTCTTAGATTTATTGGCGCTAAAATATCAGCAATATATAATTTGTAATGTTTATTAATTGTAAACTCAATTTTGTACTAATTTAACGGACAAAAAAATTTTTTCTTGAGGTTTTTACTTTGAGTTTTAGGGATTTATAATTGATTTTAGTGCTATTATTGAAATCCAGTTAATAGATATTTTATTTCAAATACAAGTTTAATTGAGTTCATCTTTGATTCCAGGTCAATAAAACTTTTAACTGATAGTCTAACAAACTCTATTTTGCATATCTATTTACTATACTAATACTGCTACTTAGCAAACTTGGTAATAGTTAAAAATCATCAACATATTAGCTTTTCTTTGTCATAAAGGTCATCTGAATATGCAGTGAAAGACTGATGGCACATACTTTATGGCAGCCATTTTTTGGTTAACATTGATTTTAATTTTTTTTCTGACCTTGAAGAAACTTCCTTAACTGAGATTAAAATTTTTTTTCCAAATCTGGTAATAATAATAATATAATAAATATGGTAATAAAATAAAAATAAATATGGTAATACAGGAACACTATTAGTTACTACTTTTTTAATTTGTACCTAAAATTTGTTAGTGGTATTAACATCCCTCCAATGTAATGGTGGGGAATCTTGGACCATGAACTGAATGATTTAAATACAAAAAAATTAGAAATAGGTTGAATAACTGTCAGCCAATCAAATGTCAGCTCCATGAGGAGAAATTGTTAGAGTTTGTAGAAAAACAACTTAAGTAACTAACAATATACCTAGTATTCCACATGTAACAACGTACTACATTTGAATTAGATAAATGATCTGCATTGCAAGCAGACTTAATAAAACAGAATATTGTTAAAAACAAAATTTAAGAGTTGAAAATCTTATATTACATTGGAATAAACATCTTTCTTGGTTACAACATTTTTAGCTAATGATAAACTTGTCTTGACTCAACTGAAAATATCTTGGAAGGAAAATAAACTTTTTTTATTGTGTTTTATTATTTCAAGATACTAGTATATTAGAATGAAATTAATGTCTGGGTTGTTCCTGTATTTAAATCCTTTTTTTTTTTTTAAAAAAAAAAATTAAAAAAAAAGAAGTTATTTAATATTGTCTCACAATCTCTTAAATTTTTACATAAGACTGTTTCATCATAGTATGTCTTGAAGCAGAAATCTAAGAATGACTAGTCTTGGAATAAAAACTTTTTAAATCATAAATTAACTCCAATAAAAAATTGAAACACTTGAAATAACAAACTTTATTCACTATCAAATTAACCTTAAACTGATTTTGGTTAAACTTAATTATTTTTTTAAATGAAAAGTCACCTGAGTTGTTTGTATCACTGTCAAATCATTCATCCTTGAAAACCCAGCCCCCATTGCAGCACGTAATCCTAAACAATAAAAAATACCTTTTAACAAACAATACTTTAAAAATTTTCTTGAGTAATTTTTAAATGTGCAAGAGCATTTTATTTAAAATTTTACACTGAAATTTACCTGCAGTACCAAAATCTAGTCTTGTCAATAACTTTTTTGCTAAATCATCATATCTCTTTGCTAATACAAGTTTCTTGATTTCATTAAATGTAGTTTCATTCTAAAACACAAAAGAAATGAAAATTTTTTAGTAAAACTAAATAGTTTTAGCACTTTATTATGTTAATTACAAATGAACAAAATATTTGAATTGTTAAATAAATTCATTTTTACTATTTTACAACCTTTGGAACTTTATGTGGAATTATGCATATAATCAGGGAATATATACGTTTTCTGTGTGTGTGTGTGTGTGCGCGCGCGTGTGTGTGTGAGAGAGTGTGTGTATATACACATACATGCATACATACATACATACATACATACATACATACATACATACATACATACATACATACATACATACATACATACATACATACATACATACATACACACACACACATAGTAATACCAAACTCAAATTAGAAGGTCGAATTGAAAGCACAGAAAATGGGCTGCTTGGGTTGAAAAGGATAACAAGTGCCAAAAATGACAGAAAAATAAAGAAAGCTGTTAAACAGAATTAAAAGATGCTACCAAGAAAACTGAAAACCATTTTGGAAGACAAGGTATCAACATTTTATTTGGATCCTTGAAAAGGAAAAGTTACTAACTAAAATTTAGTAACAGAAAAACACTGAAGAAGATAAATCTAAAGCAAACAATTAAAATATGCCTTGCCTGGGCTAAGAACCAATCTGCTTTGTAAATTTTCTATTTTTTTTTTACTTCAGACACTTGCACATGTAATATTTTAGTATTGTGAGTCTACAAAAGATGGTATTGTTAATATCAATGTTGATTGCTTTGTTCAGGTTGTATTCAGTGATGAATCTAATTTTCAATGATGAAACTTCAAGATTTTGGCAGACAAAGCCAGGTTTGTAAATTTCAGACAACAACACAAGCTAGATTGAATTGTCAGCATTGTGAAGCACCTACAATGGTTTGGTCATGCATATCAAGTAGAATGATATTTGGTCATGAAAATCAAGCAAAGGTACTGTTTAATTGTTCAAGGAATGGTGTAACAAGATAAATACAAGACTTTCCTGCAGATCAGACTGATTCCACAACAATGAGAGTGGTTTTCTAATGATGAAAGAATGATTTTTATGCAAGAGGGTGCTCTGTGCTACACTTCAAAATCAATAAAGACATTCCTTACCAGTTAGAATATCATACAACTTGATCGACCTGACAATTCTACAGAGTTGAATCCTACTAAAAATCTATGGAAACTTGTCAAATGCAAACTCAGTGCTGACAAAATAACAAGTAAACAGCTCACAGAACAACTGAATAAAGTATGATATTGAGTTTCAGATTTTAAAACAACAACCTCATAGTGCATAAATAAAATGCCTCAGCATATCAAAGCTCTTTTAAAGTCAAAAGGATCTTCAAAAGAGCTTTTGAAACTTAGTACCAAATACTAAGTTTCATTTCATGGTTTGTATATGCTATTATATAGATCATTTAACAAAAAAAAAGTTGTGATTATTTGTTGTGCATTTTGAACACACAAAAAAAACATTGAAAATACATATACACGTGCATGCATGCATGCACATGCATGCAAATACCTACAGTATTAATACTTATCATTACCCTATCCCACTGCAACCACTCTTTAATCTTTTTATCCAGATCAATATTTCCAGACATAACAGAGTTTAGCAAACTTTGATCCAATAAGTTGTTTGAATTTTGCTGCATAGTTTGTATTAACTCTAAATTTAATTGAAAAACTTAAAATTTGTACTTGATAAAAAAATTAGTACTAAATTTTTTGTTTATAACCACAAATACACACAATTAAGTTTCAACTCAAAATACTACTAACTTTAAATATTTGAAAGTTTTGCAGGAACCTAATAAATCATAGTTTCAAATTTTGCATTTATAGCTAAGCTAGCAACAAAAAGCTGGCAAGGTATACCCTGTCTTTACTCCAAAACTGGAGGAACTAGATTATGACAATAACTATTTTTGAAATATTTACTTAAGAACTACTTTGAAAATATTTACAAGTAAACATTGGTTTTTTTTTTTTTTTTTTAAATGACTTTAAAAGCCTTTAAAAAAACATTACGAAATAATCATAAGAAATTTGATTTATTGGAATGACCACTATTTATAAAAAAACATTTACTTAATCGCAGTTTGGCTTTTATTTGTATATACATCTATTAAGAGTCATCTTGTTAAAACAAGTTGTTTGGAAATTTTAAAAGAAATACGGCTCTTTTTTAAAAGAGGTTTCTAAAAAGTTTAAGGTGGAGAAAAACAAATAAGCTAGTTTTTGTCTAGTAATATGGCAAGTCATCCTTTCTCTTTCCTCACTCCTCGTTCTTCTTACGTAAACTAAAAGTAAAATAATCAGATTTTATTTTTATTTTGTCTTTAGGCATTTTGTTTATCTATTTATAAAACTTAAATCGAGGCTTTGAGAACCAGACTGGCCTAAGGCGGGCCAATTGGAAATAATTCAGAGAAAACAGCAAGAAAAGTTTTGAATTGAAACTATAAATCACATGATTATGTGTTTATACTGATAAAGAATAATATCATATAAAAGGTACACTTTTTGAGTAGTGGGACAGGGATGGGTGGGGTAGGCCGCGTAACATGTAATTAGGAAAATTTAAGCGTTAGGCCACCTTTAGCTCTAAACGCATCAATTGGTGTAAAGAGAAATTCATTGCAAACTCCTCTTTCAAATCTGTTGGTTTCCCTTCATAAATATTGTTAAAAGGTCGTAAAACCTTTGTAAATTAGGTAACGTCTTTTACATCACGCTTCCATAAAAGGGTTCCTAAAGAATTTTTGAAATCGAGTAAAATCTATTTTGTAACAATAAATGCTTATGTCATTTTAAAAGTCGAAAAATACCCGAGTTTTAATGACTTTTTTAATCGTTGAATTTTATGAAGCTACGAAATCTTTTTTAGTATTGAAAACTTTGCAATAGAAATATTTAACTTTGCAATAGAAATATTTAACTTTGCAATAGAAATATTTAACTTGAAGTTAACTTGAAGTTAAAACTTGTAGCATTTTGAATTTTCAAACACCACCAAGGTCAAGAAAATTAATCCAGACCTTATTTTAGAATTGTAACTTTGTATTTGGTAAGTATTTTGTTGTTGTAATTGTTGATGATGATTTTTTTAAGGTTATTATACCGGATAAGTAAAAACATTTTTTGACCAAGGCACTAAGTTTCTGTCCATTCGAGTTCTGCAGCGTTTTGAGCCTTAATCGGGTTTATTTCGGCGATAGGTTTTTTTTTATTGTTTTGATATAACTGAAAAATAAAAGCTGTCGTTACATAGACACGCATTTAAAACAAGATAAATATTGTTTAAGTTTTTTCTAACTTAAAGGATAGTTGGTTGAGAACATAGTATAGTACATATGGCATTTTTTGCTTCCATACATAACTAGTTAACTGCCAAAAATAAGATACTTAACAGGTTTAGAACTTGATGAACGTGTTCATTGCACCGTCACAAAAATTTCTTTAAACCAATAAAGTTAAATATAAAAAGTTGAAATCTAAATATAGAAGCCATGTTGTTACTTCGATAAACAAACAAAATTACGATAAGCTTGTCTTTCTATAAAGAAGATAATTTACGCAACACAATATGAATAGAGAGTTTAAAAAAAGGTTTTTAAAGAACTCCCCACTGTAAACCATGAAAGCAACAGCAACTTATTGAGCAACTTATTGAGCGCCGCTCTTTCCGATCAAAACCATGAAAAAGCTGTTTAAGGAGATTTAAAATTTGCGCATTAAAAAATTTCAAAAATTCTTTTCCACAGTTGATATCAATTTATCTTATTACACTACACAACTAAATTCTGGCAAATAGATAATCCAAAGGTTTTTCCGATACTTTTTGCCATGTTTATGGATATTGTGTTGGACCGAAGCAAATAGTACATAGAATTGTGACAGCTTCCAAATTTGAATGATGAGAGATTACATATGATAGCTGGTTAGAAAAGATACAATTGATCTCAAAGAAAATTACGATCTTCAAAGTACTTTCTATTTTTAGTATTTTCCATATTTTCTGAGATATTTATTGTTTTATTTAATACATTTTTTTTTGGAGAAACTTAAGTAAATAAATTATACTGAATATCTGGACATAGAGACTTCATGTAAAAAAAATATTGGAATAAAGTTTTTTCTGAAAAAATTGGTGATGAAAACAAAAGTTGGTGATGAAAACAAAAATTGGTGATGAAAACAAAAAAAAAAAATGATGAAAAAGATATATATTTTTTTAACTTAGCAACAAAAAATACAAAAGAAAACGACAAAAAAATTTTAAATAAACGAATCTGGTTATTACATTTTGTTAACAATTCTCCCTATTTACACCAATCATTTTAACGTTTCAAAAGCTTTACGTCGTTACAAATTTGGGTCTGTTTATAGCTGTTAAGAGGGATAACTCCTGCTGTTTTGAGTCAGACACTTGTTACAAATCATATCTGAAAACTAAGTTTTAATCATTGGGTACTTTTTTTCTTTTTTCAAAAACTTACTAATAAAGAAGCAATTCCCATTCTCATTTAAAGGGGGCGCCGAAACAACTAAAATCAAATGATTTTAATTTTTGTAGTAGGAGGTGTAATGATTTTAATTTTGTTGTAGTATTAGGAGGGTGTAAATAAAATTTTTTTGACTCAGACCTTTTTTACTGTTCCGATTGAAATATTAGACAAAGAATGTCAAAAATAGACGTCTTTCTTTTAGTTCATTTGAAAAACTGTTAAACTCATTCAGTATTCTTTATTTTCATCGATTGCAGATAGAAGATACATCTATCCACAATCGGTAAAAATATTAAGATGAATACAAGGCAAAAAATATTACCACAGCATTGCTAGGAAAAGTAAGACTTACCTTATTGTTAGGCATGCGATAATATAAAAGTGTCTCGTGGTAAACGCGTAAATAGTTGAATAATTTTTTAATTTTTTAGATAATAAAAATCTAATATTCAATTAAATAACATTGTTAAAAACCGAAAACCCTCAGACCCAATGCAACATTTAAAGCTTGGAAATAAAACAGTTTAAGAATCTTGATTCACTAACTGCTTGCACGTTAGAAAAGAGAGGTTTTTAACACATTAAGACTCCAGTAATCAGGATGTTTGCTATCTTTCTAAATTCATAATTATGAGTATAAATATAAGAAATCAATGTGAAAGCGAAGAGTTTCTCTCTAACTTCAATTTTCGGTTACTTGGTTGGAAATTTGTTAAAATGCAACACGCTAGCAAATACCCATATTTATTAAAACGTAATTACACGCTACCAAATACCCATATCTCACTCTGAATATATCAAACAAAAAACATTAACAAATGATAAAAACATTAACACTGTAACGTCATCAAACCAAAAGTCTAAAAATAAGTCAGTCAGTAAATAAAAAAGGTAAGCTGGTTTTGAATAATTGAGCCAGTTTTTTAACAGAAATGAAATAAACGGATCGTCCAAGTGTTTTGTAACTCTGAAAAAATACTAAGAAAACTATTTAAATAACGCAGTCTGGTTGTTAAGTCATGCAAAAATGAAATTGGAAGAATTAGTAAAAGCATACTATCCAAGCATAAACATTGAACTTAAACATAAGTACTCAAAATTTTAAATTTTAAAAAGTTCAAGAAAAACACTTTTATCATTATTACTTTTTTTTATATCCACGACATCGATCCATCGATTAATGAAAACCTTCTGTTAATTTCGCTTTTATGTGTGGCATACAACTGTATGCCAAACATAATCCTAATTTCCCTATTTCCAATTTGACACAGGACACACTCGGTGATAAAAAAAAAATGGCACCATATCCTTTTTTCTTTTTTTCATAACTGAAAATCAATATTTTCATAACCGAAAACTAAAACTATCAAAACCAAAATCTGGACAAACGGAGTTACCCTTACCGTAACCGTTCCCATTAACTCCCCCTAATAGTGTTGCAGTTGTCTTATTTTTGGATGAAGATATGCATTTCAGAATGAAGTTTATATGTATTTTAGAATGAAGTTTAATTCACACTTGTTTTAGACACAAGAAAATTAGAAAATCAAGATTAAAGAAAATAAGAGAAAAATCTTTTTCTTCTTCTGACTCTTTCCCACACATTTGCATGCTTAATTTCAATAGGTTTACTGATATAACGCTCGTATGTGACAGAAAATATTTTTGCTTCCATTTTGGCGGTTAAAATTTGCATTAACTAACAAATGAAGAAGCTTCAGAGGCAAAGAACAAGAATTTAAGAAGCATCAGATTGAACCATACCAGGAAAATGTCCCTAAATGGCATGAGTGATCTATTTTTTAGATTGCTTGATATAAGTGACCCTCTTATACAGGAAACATCAGCCATAGTGAGAAAAAGAAACCAGAGAAAGACTCACCATTCCCCTGAAAATCTTGAACTTTTGAAAAAACCAGAAGTGCCCCAGAGAGACACTGAAAGTGAAATTGAAAGTAAAGGTGAAAACTCCAGCTAAAGGATTTTTTTATTTTTTGTCAAGATTTAATATCAAATTCTCAATTTATCTATAAAGGTTTAAAAATTTTGTTCAAAGAACTAGTTGAAATAAAATGTGATGGGTTTAATAACCTAATATCAACCAAAGTGTGTAAATGAAAGAAATTATCTCAGTTTGAAATGACATTAGTGTATTGTTGACAGCCATATCAATGTAATTTACTTTTGCATTCATGGGCGCCGGCAGGCAGGGGCAAGTGGGGGTAGTTGCCCCCCCCCCTGGAAAAGCAAAATAACAAATTTTAATATTCACAAAATTTCTTTTAACTGTTAAAAGATTTTATTTCGATATCTCATCAATTTAACTCATTTATAGTTTACTCACCGTAATGTAAATGACTACAGTTTAAATGAAATATTACTATCAAATGCAATAACTTCCACGATGGCAGAAGCTTTTTTATAAAGGCATATTTTATATTTAAAAAAAAAAGATGTTTGAATGAAAGTTTAAAAAAAAGTATGAAAGAAAAATAAAAAAGGAATAAATAGAAAAAAACAATTGATAAAGGAGAAGTATAGAAAGCAAAAAGAAGAGAGGAAGAAAAAAAAGGAAAATAAAGGAAATAATAATAATAATAATAATAATAATAATAATAATAATAATAATAATAATAATAATAATAATAATAATAATAATAATAATAATAATAATAATAATAATAATAATAATAATAATAATAATAATAATAATAATAATAATAATAATAATAATAATAATAATAATAATAATAATAATAATAATAATAATAATAATAATAATAATAATAATAATAATAATAATAATAATAATAATAATAATAATAATAATAATAATAATAATAATAATAATAATAATAATAATAATAATAATAATAAAAAAAGAAATCGAATTACAATAACAAAGTTCTTACGCAAACAAATAAACTTCGAACTAACGAAGAAAGAATTGGATACAGTGATCAAATTTTTTAAATTATTTTTTAATGTGTCAGTTTCATTTACCTTTTTATGCTGTTGTTTTTTTGTTTTCAAAATGTTTTTTGTTTGTATTGTATTTCTATTTATTTTTTTTCCAATTTATTGTGTTATATTCATTTTAATAATACTATTACCTTGTGTTTTTTGCTAGCTAAATGTTGATTATTATAATTATATATATGGCCGCTGAGAGGGGGTGGGGGTGGTGGTGGACGGGGAAGATTCCCGGGGCCCCGTGTGTGAACAAATTATTTTTTAAAGTAATTTTTAAAAGATTTAAATAGTTTTGACTTTTAAAAGATTTAATTAACTTTTGTTTTTAATTTTCAATGACCAGAGCACGCTTCTTTTGGTCCTGGGTATATAATTGATCATAATGAGGGCCCCTTAAGAAAACTTCCCCGGGGCCCAAAATTTCTCTCGGCTGCTATGATTATATATATTTAATTTGATTAACTTGCATTAACCTGCTGTATCTTAATTTTTGTTTTGTTTTTTGGAATATGTCTAATTTGTATTTAATAAATCATTTAATGTTTTTTAACTAATCATTATATTATTATATAATTTAGCATTATTAGGTATAACTTAGCATTAGCATTATGAGCGTTTGTCTGGGCTTTGGATGCTGAGCGTGCATCGTGAAAAAATACGCTCCAGAAAATCTGAATTTATGGAACAAATTGTAAATAAGTTTGGTAGTGAAGGCAGACGACTACAATTTACTGAATAACAATGATTTAATTCTTGTTTTTTTATTTTTACATTTTCTTTAATTTTCTGTTGTCACTGGTCTAATAAAATGACTTGATTAATTGATGCATTTATGTAGTTTTTGAAATATCACTGTTGAATTTTATTTTGCCTCCCCCCCCCCCCCCCCTTGTAAAAAATCCTGCCGGCGCCCATGTTTGCATTTGTTTTTTTATGCAATAATAGTGATAATCTTGTTAGATTCGAGAAGAAATAATGCTTTGTGTGAAAATAAATAAATTTCACTTTTTAACAATTCATTTAGCGTATTTAAGTTGATTAAATAACGAGTAAAAGGAAAAATTCGTTACTTTTTTTAACATTTCTGACGTGCGTGTAAGGATGTTAGAATGATTACCCGACTAAATCGACTTTAAGTCGATGAGAACCCATCGTCAATTAATCGACTATTTAATTTTTCCAAGTCGACTGACGACTAGTCGTCTTTTAGTCGATTTAGTCTAAGTCGATAGCAACACTAATCATTACACCATGATCATATCCAGTGTAATAAAGCAGTCAAATTTTGTTGAAATACTTTATAGTGTGGGCCCAAAGTAAACTATTCGGATAGGAGGCTTGCTTTGTTACACTTATACCTTAAAATTTTTTGATGCTCGTCGGTCTTTTACACACTAACTTTCCTCAACTATGCATTCCCATTATTATAAGTTTTTTTTTTTTTATAAGTTAGGCTATATATACATTTTTATTTATAACTCTTTTGATGATAATTCTTATATTCTTATCTTACAAAGTCTTGATATGAGCCGGTTAAAATTAAATTTGCGTTAATACACACCCACACCTACACCCACACACATAGACACACACACACACACACACACACACACACACACACACACACACACACACACACACACACACACACACACACACACACACACAAACACACACACACACATTCACACACACAATATTCTTAGTACATTTAAAAATGATTTATTATACAATTTTTATCAGATGCTGTTAATTCTGTTTTTCTCAAAAATGTTTTATTGTTAATTATTTTAATGACCTTTTAACAATTTTTAAAGGGTATTATGTTAAAAGAAAAAATTGTATTCAAATTGCATCTTGTATTTATTCTAACAAAAGAATAAAAAATATATAGTGTATTATAGATAATATATTTAGAAGGTGACTTAATATCAACAATTTACTAAAAGATGCTTATGCTTTTAAACTTTTTTTAAAAAAAGAAGGAAAAGAGATGGCTTTGCAAACAATATTGTTAGCAGATGAAGTCTTGTTAAAATCTGTGGCATCTGGTAATGCTAAACTTGACGAAAAAATAAGAGACTATCTACAATGGGATAGGGTAAATACTTTACTCAAAAGTTTTTAGCACATATAGTTTTTCTTTTTTCTTTTAGTACACATATTAGGATGTTTCAAAAAAAAAACTTTTCAAAATTTCAATTAACATTCCTTTTGTAAGTTACTCCAACCTTAATATTAGTAGACAATTTTTTAAATTTATTTCATAATTGGACCACTCTATCAGTCCACAATGAGCCAAAAGTTCTTTTTTGGCTCTTTTTGGTCAAGTTGGGAGGATTTGTTTCATTACTGGAGCAATAAATAGCAATAGCTTATCAGAAAAAGTAATTTTTATCAATTTTAGCTCTTAAAAGTATTTTGTTTGTAGAAATGTGTCAAGTGTACCAATAGCAGAACATTGAAGTAAAATTGTCCAAAATATTTATTTTATCACTCTTATTCAGTTTAAGTAACTAGTTTCATGTTTTAAAAAGCAGCATTTTCCACAATCAGATTTTTGATCAATGTCTAATAAAGAATGTGTAATATTTATTAGTCTTATACAGTTATTTGATAGCTCAAGATTCTTTAAAACTGTTCTAACTCTAGGAAACAGTTGTTCAGGCTTCAGGTTTCAGATCTCAACTGAAGATTTTAGCCATTCTACTTCTGCTAATGGTTCCTAAATTTGTTCAGCCTATTCATATATCCACCTGTTATCTTTATGCAGTGTAAGTGTCTGGCCTTGGGATTGAATACAGCTTCTTTACAATTTCACCCTGATCTTGAACTTTTTTGTCAACAAGAGACATAGCTAGAGTAGTAGGATCTATGTACCAAGTATCTGTTTAGTGAGATCAGAATATCTTGACCTGCCTAAAAGCTAATAGTTAAACTTTTTAGCAATGTGTTTATTCTTTGCAATTTAAAGCCACTTTGATTAAATTCATCTTGATAATTTTGAGAAAACTCCAAGATTTTCTTGAACTTCTCCTGAAACCAGCTGTCAGAAATATCCTCTATCTTTATTCTGTCAAACAAACAGTATAATTTTGATTTAAAGAATTCTATTTAACCTTGAGCTTTTAAAACAGAGAGTCTGATCCATTAGTTTTATTATTTGGATAAATGTTCCATTAATTAGTAAAATGCTATCACAGACAATGTGTCTACATTCTAGGGGGAGAAAAGATCTGTCAAAGATTGTAGCTAACCAAATACACTCACCTTTTTTGTTACCATTATTGAAAAAAATAATATCAAAAAAACATCCCGCAATTAATCAGAAATAACAAAATAATCAAGAGGTTCTATGGTTAAAATTTTCTGCTCACTAAAGTTAAAAGGATTTAAGAGCATAATTTCTCTAATTTTTTTTTCCTCCTACAGTTACAGTTTTCTCTGCAACTCTGAAAAGAAACTCCAAAATCAGACACAGTATCTATAAAACTAGTTTTTACACTTGTCACTATTGTAGTATGCTGCCTAACTAAAAGTCCTTTTTTAATTTCTTTTTTTCTTTAAAATGAAAATATTTTTGTAATGAAAGTTACCAACAATTTAGAAATGAAATATCTAAATATTGTTAAATTGGTATGGTCAATTTTATAAGGAAAATTACCTCAAACTATCAAAATATAAGACAATCATCCAAACTCATCTTTTAAGGTGATTCTATAGACAAAGTTTTGCTCTGAACTTTAACATTGTGTAAATGATAGTTAATATTGCTTTTAAATTTAATTATACTGTATGAATTAAGCTAAATAAATTTTGATTTTCAAATTTGGTCAGTGGGAAGAATCCCCATCATTTGTCCAAAAAAGGTCAAAAATGAGCTTTTTGGCTCATTGTGGGGATTGACAGAGTGCTCTAATTATAAAATTAAAAAGTTAAATTTTTCTTTTAATTTAGAAAACTAATTTATTTAAATAGATTGGTCATCTAAGCAATTAATTTTAAAAAGATAAAATTTTTAATGCTCTCAATATAGATAATAATGTAAACTATAAAAAGTTGTAAATACATGTTATATGTTATCAAAATGTAGTGGTTAAAAGTTATGATTATATAATTTTTTTATATTTTTATTCAAAAAAATTATTTTTTTAGAATGAAAATACATTCAATGAAATCAAAAGCCTCGTCTTAACAAATAACTATAATGAGTTAGAAAAGAAAATTTTAACGAGGCTAGAGTTTGGTACTGCAGGTTTGTCTTCACTAATTAATCTAATATATGTAAATCCTATTTCAATATATCATTGAATGTTTGGTAAAACACTCGAATTCCTATATACTCAGTAGAAATGCTATTGCGTTTTATTTTTAGGACTAAGAGCAGCTATGGGTGCAGGATTTTCTAGAATGAATGACTTAACTGTTATCCAAACAACACAAGTAAATTGTTTCTATTTAAAATTAGTTTTTTTTTTTTTTCAACAAAATAACCAATAAAAGTTTATAAAATATATTGGTTATTTGTTTTTCTATTGTGAAAGCTTTAATATTTGCAGCAAACTTGCAAAGCTGGTAGTTCTTGTTTTCTTTTTTTATGTAAACAAGATTATATATCTTCATCAGTTTTCTATGCTCTTTTTAGGGTCTTTGTGCATATCTTTTCAAAGAATTTGTGAACCTCTCTTCTAATGGTGTTGTTATTGGTCATGATGCCCGTCATAATAGCCACAGGTTAAGTTAACAACTTAACTGTTAAATTTTTTTTCTTAAGTTCTGTAATATTACATATATATATATATATATATATATATATATATATATATATATATATATATATATATATATATATATATATATATATATATATATATATACATATATACATGTGTATATATACATATATATATATATATACATATACATATATATATATATATATATATACATATATATATACATGCACATATATTTTTGTGCATGTGTGTATATATATATAAATATAAACATACACATATATTTCTGTGCATGTTTATATATATATATATATATATATATATATATATATATATATATATATATATATATATATATATATATATATATATATATATATATATTTATATACACACACCACACACACATACATACAAACATGCACAAAAAGATTTTAAAAAGTAAAATAGAACAAAAGAAGAACTTTGTTTCTCTGTTGAGATTATTATTTTAATTTTGTTTTTTATAAATATTTGTTCTAATGCTTGGGGTGTACAATTCTAAGGGTATGCAGCTTTCTTGTATTATCTTGTTAATATGATATATTCCAAGTATTTCTTCTTATGTGCAATAATAATTTCCCATTAATATAAGTTTCACATAGGAACTTTTCTTATAAGAGATTGCACTCGTAAATTTAATTTGGATTCCATGTAAGGGCATCCTGTTTATGTGATTAAGTATGCTTACTCAATAAATTTCTCTATAGGTTTGCAAGGTTAACTGCTGCTGTCTTTCTTAATGCTGGAGTTAAAGTTTATCTATTCTCTGATATTGTTCCAACACCATATGTTGTAAGTATTTTAAAATTTTTTTGAAAATAATATATATAGATTTTTATAATCATATTATGATTTGAAACAAATTAAGTTTAAAAAAAATAAGCATTAATTCAATCATCCATTAATCAACCATACAATATATGAATGATTAATGGATGAATGAATTAAAAAAGCTCACAAATGTATGTGTAGTGTAATTAATTCAATAGTCTATTAATAATTCTAAGCCAACATAGAGGGCTTTATTCTTCATATAATAATATGTAATTAAAATATACAAACAGGTTAGTTTTAGTATACACATAATTAAACTCAATAATAATAATAAGAAGAATCAGCACATTCTACCGTACTAAGTAAACAAAATAAGTAAATAAGTTCAAATAGTTCAAATATAGTCATTTAAATATTTAGGAGGATTCCGGGATCTTCCTGAACAATGAGGGATTGATTCTTCAATAGAAATTCCTTTAGGATTTGTTAGAGAGGAAGTAGAAAAGTTCTGAGATCTTTTCGGATGGAGAGGCTCAGATGAAGGGATTGTATCAGATTCAATGGAGTTATCTTTATAGTTTTGAGATCTTTTGGAATGGAGAGGCTTAGGTGAAGGGATTGTATCAGATTAATTGGAGTTATCTTTGTAGTTATTATTTGCATCATTATCACTGATTTCCTCAGCCATTGGTGCAAGATGTCTTGTAGCAACAGTGGTCTCACGACCATCAGGCATTCTTACATGAGAATATTTACTATTAGCCTCTGAAAGCTCAATCTTTTCAACAAGAGGTCATATTTGCAGTGTCGAGCATGCCTTTTAAGCAATACAGGACTCAAGTTAGTTAACCATGTGGGAACAGAGTGCCCATTAGAAGAGCGTCAACTGAATCTGAATAATCATTCGTGAGGTGTAGCACTAGTAGAAGTGCAAAGTAAAGAATGCATTGAATGAAGGACATCGGGTAAAACATGTTCCCAGTTCATGGTAGGTAAATTCTTTGATTTAAGAGCAAGTGAAATTCCTTTCCAAATTATGCCATTGTATCTTTCACACTGACCATTGCCCTGAGGATTATAAGGAGTAGTTCTACTTAGGTTGACACCTCGAGAGTTAATAAAATTGCGGAGCTCTGTAGACATGAGTATGTATTAGGGTGGGGTGAGAAATTACTTTTTTTTGGAATTATGCTTTGTTATGGATCCTAAAAGTTGTTACTTCTCCTGAAAAACATGCCTTTAAAATTTCATAGTAATTAAGTCAGACTTAAGGGTCTCAACTTTATTTTTAAGAAACAACACAAGTTCACTTATATATAATTTTTTATTACATCATACAGAACATGTAAAAAGCCTTTTTTTTGTTTTATATATAATTTTCTATTGCAATATATAGGCTTATAAAAAGTCTGGTTTGGTTTAGTTTCCTTAATTTTTGCATAGATATTTGCATAGATAACATTCCATGTCTTTTATAATGTGTGTAGATCTTTCCAGAAACACTAGTAACATCTTGACAGCTCTTTTCACCCCTTAATATTAAGGGGTGAAAAGAGCTGTTAATGTTGTTAATGCTAACTGACCATCTTGAACATTTGCTAAATTTGGAGGGGGTAATTTCAATATTCCAATATATCAAAGATATGTGGTTATCAGCTAGAAAATTTATTTTGTTGGGACAACAAAATGATCTGATTGTGTCTGCATTTAAAAAAGCCTTTTTTCTTCTAGCAATTATAAATTTAACTACCTACTTTCTAATTTTGTTGTTTGTGTCAGAAGTTGCACTAAATAAAATATTATCTGGGTGGCTAAAGTATTAACTTCTTAGAAGAACAGATTTAACCATCTTTAACACTTTGGCCTTTTATTTTTGCAACACATTTGACATAAAATGAAAACTTTATTCAGATTTTTTTATGACATAAAACACACAAGATTATATTAGCTCTTGTTATTTCACAAGATTCTTTCTTGCTATTAGCTCTGCATATTTTATATACTTTATCGTGTGCGACTACAAGTTCCACAAAAAAATTTACTTATCAAAAAGTGTTTAGAATTACATTTATCACATTTTTATTCAGTATGTCCTGCCTAAGCATCAATCACAGCTTCAAGTTGTCTCCTGAACCTGGAACAAGTGGTCTGGATATAGTCCTTTGGTATCTTGTCCCACTTCTTCTTGATAGCAGACTTCAGGAAGTTAAAACTGTTTTAGTGGCGATGGCAAGCCCTTGACTCCATATATGCCCAGATTGAATAATCAAAAGGTGACAAGTCTGGAAATAAAGGGGACAATAACCCTTTTGATCAGTGTCAATCTTTAACTATTGAAAACATTATTGCAAGCTCCAAAATTTTTAAAAATGATTTTCTTAAAAAGGCTCTAAATGGGAATTAAAGTTGGGACCCCTAAATCTAACAGAATTATTCTCATGTCTTATATTATAACTATGGTAGCTATAAACAGCTTTTAGGACCCATGAACTCATCACAAAAAATATTTTTTCTAGCCATTCTCTGTTCTTAAATATAAATGTGCTGCTGGTATCATGATAACTGCATCTCACAATCCAAAAGAAGATAATGGTTACAAGGTAAAACTTTTATTGAAGCAAGTTTTTTTTCAAAGTATTGTAGAGGATTTTTTGGATATTTTTCTTGAACAATGTGCAATCTAATTTTGAATGGTCACTCTTAAGATTCATGTCAAATTTTTATTTTTGCAAATTTGCAAAGTTGTAATTTTTTTTTTTCTACTTTGTATGTTTTAAGCAGTTTTACAATCTGTAATTCATTTGCTTTTTTCAATCTTTCATTATACAAGTATTAATTTTTTTTAAATATATCTTTTGGCATCATTTAAGTTTTATTTTTAACTAAGAATGATAAGATGATAATATGACATAAAATTCTAATCAAATAAATAAAACTGATGCAATTTTCGTTTTTAGGTCTACTATTCCAATGGATCTCAGGTGAGATTCTAAGAATGATCTCACTGAGGAGTTCTTTTTTTATTTATTTTCTAGATCAAGTATTTGTTATGTTGGATCTAAGATTCTTCTCCACACTGTTGTTGTTGTTGTTGTTGTTGTTATTTTTGAATAATAAGATCAAATCAAAACAATCAAAATGATAAATGTTGATAATCAATTTACTTAAATGATATGATAAAAGTACTTAACATATTTACATAAATAATATTTACTTAGATAATATCTCCTCATGATGCTTGCATTGCTGAGAGTATACTTGCTAACTTAGTTCCTTTGGATAGTTCATGGGATGAACATTTTTATAAAACTAGTGAGTTATGTACTGATCCTCTTCATGAAGTGCATGAAGGTTATATGGCTGCTATTCAAAGGCATTGTCACAACAGGTATACTTCATTTGTACTCCTAGCATCTGGTATTCTGTCATTCTTAAATGAACCAATTACAAGAATCAATTTTTTGAAAATCTATTTAATGAAAAATATAACTCAAAAAATAAAGCTAGAAAAATTATAATAACTATTTTTTTTAATTTAGAAAAAGTTTTGACAAATATTTTGATAAGTTTAATTTGGTTTACCAAGTAGTACAAATAATTATACCATTTTAACTAATATTTGTCTTGAAGTCACTTTGATTTATAATGCACAAGCTATATAATGTTGTGTGCATTTCACATTTGTAAATAATTTGTTCTTTAGTAGAGTAAATCATCTTCTTTTCTAATTTATTAAATGTTTACAGGAACATTAATATGACAAGCAATCTAAACATCACATACACAGCTATGCACGGTGTTGGAGAAAAATACGAAGTTGATGCTTTTAAAGCATTTTCATTAAAGCCATTTTACACTACTGCGGCTCAGGTTAAAGCTTAATTATAAAAAAGATATAGTTTTCTGTTACAATTTTTTTCATAATTCTAAGAGTTTTTGTAACAATAAAATACTTTAAAGAAGCTGCCAAATCAGATGCAACAACAGTTTTGAAAAGCAGATTTTTATGAAAGGATTAACTATAGGTTAAATACTGTTACAATTTTTTTTGTATGTGACAATACAAAACAAGTAGTATGGAATAACTTTGTACTTTAATAACTGTGTTGTCTTAAGATGCTTTTAGTACTTTTTTTACACAGCAATCTTTATTTTCTTCATAATTTAAAACAATAGTTGTGGATTTTTTGTATTTGATAATATTTATTGACATTTTTATTACAAGAAAACATCTTTGACACAAGATATTTGTTCCATAATTTTTAGGCAAAACCTGATCCAGATTTTCCAACTGTTAAATATCCAAATCCTGAAGAAGGGAAAGGTGCATTGGTGAGTTTGGGATTAAAATATTCATTACTAATTTTCTGTGACATTCAAAACAGTTTTATCATTTTTTTAAAATCTACTTTCTTTTTACAGAAACTAGCCATGGAAACAGCTGAAGCCAACAATAGTTCGTTTATAATTGCAAATGACCCTGATGCAGATAGACTGGCTGTTGCTGAGAGACTAAAAAAGTTTTTTTTTTTTTCTTTTTTAATCCTCAAGTTAAAAGCGTGCAATTTCAAGATAATCTTAAAAAATAGCTTACCTTTTTAATGGAAATGTAATGTTGCTAAAGTTGCTTAAAGATAGTCATGTCTTTTCTATATCCTAGTTTAAGAGATTAAAAACCTTTTAAAAACTTGTAAAGTATTTTTTTAGTGGTACTTGGAAGATTTTCACTGGTAATGAGGTTGCTTTTTTATTGGGATGGTGGGCTTTCAAGAACCATAAAAGTGAACACCCAGAGCTCTATCCAAGTAAATGTAGTTGACCTCTGAATTGTGCTGAATTTTTAAAATATTCTTCAAGAAATTTTAAATAGTTATGATTAACATAAAATCTGTAATGAATAAAAATGAAAACAAATAAGGTTTAATAATAAATAATAATAAAAATAAATAAGATTTTTTATTGTAAACTAATTTTAAATGGTGAAATAGGGAAGTTATTTGGTTGTAAAAACTAAAAGTGAATCTTAATTTTTGTAGGTGACTCGGTGTACATGATATACAGTACTGTTTCTTCTCGTGTATTACGTACAATGGGTGAAATAGAAGGATTTCAAACTGAAGTATTTAATACTCTTTTTAAAATTTTGTTTTTAAATCTGTATTTTTGTTAATTCTCTGAAGGATTATAAATTTCTTTAAATCATTGGTGTTTTAGAAAAGCAATAGAAAAGCAGAAACTAATCTGTATATTCTTTCTTATCATAATGAAGTTAGTGTAATCACAGTGTAATCACAGTTTTCTGATAAATTATTTTTATATTGGTTTAATTTGTTTTTTTTTAAGGAAACATTGACCGGTTTTAAATGGATGGGGAACAAGTCCATTGAACTCTCCAAAAAAGGAAAAACTGTGTTATTTGCTTTTGAAGAGGCTATTGGTAAAAACGTCTGTTATAGGGCGCCTTTTAACTTTTGTTAACTTGAATTCTTAAATTGTACTATTTCAAAGTTTATGAACCTCTTTTAAGCTTTTATTTAAAATTTTAGGCTACATGTTTGGAACTCAAGTCTTAGATAAAGATGGAATAAGTGCAGGTGTCATCATGTCTGAGTTGGCTTGTGTTTTACATCATGAAGGAATCACTGTTGCTGAACAATTGGAAAAACTTTATGAAACGTAATAGTTTATTATGTGTCTTTAAAATAAAGCGTAGTGTAAATTGTCAACCTTTAAAGTAAAAATAGCTTTCTAAAGATACAGCTGTATGTGCCACTTTTTTCAGGGGAAATTTAAGAGGAGGAAATTAAGAGGAGGAAATTAAGAAGAAAGTTCCTGAAGTAAATATTAAAAAAATGTAAATTTATGTGTTAAAAAATATTCTTTTTAAAGACAAATAACAATTATATATATAATCATAAAATAAAATGGATTTATCTGTTAGATTGCATATTTTGATTTTTTTCAAGTATATATTTCCATTATGTTTACTAATTTTAAATGTGTTGCACCAAAATGTAAAATAAACAAAAATCAAAAAGATTCACATAATGATAATTTGATTAGATTTAAAAAGAGAAAAAGAAGCAATTAAAATAATTAGTATTATCAAGGCATTATTATAAATGTACATATTTTAGCATGCAGTGAAAGATCCATAAAACAATACAGAGATTAAGTTGAGTATTGATATTAGGAATACAATACATAACAAAATGACCCCCATGGACACTGACAAAGCATTTCAGCTAACTCTCAAACAAGTTACAAATAGTATGTATAATATCCATGGAAATTTCATTCGATGCCTAATGTAGATCTTGATGCAGGCTGTTCAAATTGCAATGAGTTTTTGGACTGGTCTTTTTCTTAAGAATGGCCTATAGTTTGAAGTCAAGCAAGTTGATATTCAGGGAATAGGGGAGGAAGATAAACTTGGGAATGTCTTTTGCAATAAGGTTTGATTAATTTTAGTTCTATAGGCAAGGGCACAATCTTGCTTAAAGATATAGTGTCTTTGGGTCTGCATAATGTTTTGGGGTTCAGAGAAGGAGCCCAAAGTGTCATTATCAAGAATAATAGTTGACTATTATTCTTGATAATATTATTAATAAAATGGAGAGTACTTTAGGTAGATAGGCTAAGTAAAACCCAAACCGTCAAGCTCTTGGTATGAGAAGAGCAACTGACCAGTCTGTTCTGCTCATTCCAAGAGCCTGACAAATATAACTTTGCTCATTCCAAGAGGCTTTGACAAATATAGTTTTGATGGTAAAATGTCTGATAAATAGTAGATGCTGAGTGTTAAATACAAATAGCAATGTTAATGTGAAGTACATCTATAAGTAAACAAAATGCAGTTTGACTTATTGATCCAATTTAAGTTCACATGCACTCTGTAAGTTATATCAGCTCATAAAAAGTTTTTTTTCCTTTAATAAACCTAACCATCTTTCCATATAACTTTTTCTTCTTTTAATTTCCCCATAAAAAAACAATATATACGTAATATATGTAATATATTAGCTGTATCATTAGTAGGACATGTAAAATCATATTTTATGTTTATGATTATTTATAAGAAAATTAATTAGCATTCATCAATACAGTTCAATTGTTAATAGAAAAGTTGAACTTCTTTTCTTTAGTTATCACAACAATTTTATTTTTTGCAAAGAATTTAAATCTAATATCATAAAGCTTGTATCATCAATTTATTTACATCAATTTTAGGTATGGTATACATATAAGTAACAACTCCTATTACATTTGCTATGATCAAAATACAATCAAAAAGATTTTTCAACGTATGAGACATTTAAACAATGGAAAGGTCAGGATTTCAATTTCAAGTTCAATATCTTTAATGACCTAAACATTTAAAATTGAATATTTTTTAAGCAATAATTTTTTTTTTAGTTCCCTGTTGCAATTGGTCCATATGAAGTTTTAAATGTGCGTGATTTATATGGTGTTGGTTTTGATAGCAGTCAGTTAAACAATAAACCGGTTACTTTTATAAGTTTTTACATACTTTTTTAAACTTTTAAGTATTCAGCATGTGACTGTAAAATCCACACTAACCTTAGTAGTTACTAGAAAAAGCAAAAATTTAAAACTACCAAATACTTTAAGAAAAAAATTATTTCATTGCTTTCTTGTGTAAATTTCACATATATTTCTCAATATGAGACCAATTGGATTTAATCATAACTTTGATCCTTTGATCCAAACCTCTTGTATATTTTTAAAGCATAGTTACTGTGCATGGTGTTCCACTGCTTGAGGAGACTTTAAAACAGTAACACTGTTGTTCAGAAATGTATAGATAGACAAGTGAGTTTAAATCAAACTGGTGAACTGGGGCCAAAAAATATTTTCTCAGGAATCTGGTACAATATCCCTTAGCCGAATCTGTGTCTTTTTAGCTATAGGAAGAGTAGCATCTTATTAGAATATTTTGGTAAGAAGGGCATGTAAAAGTGATCCATGGCCTAAAATGTTTCTCCAGGATATTGATGTACACATCTGTGTGAATTTTTAACACTAGAGTTGATGAATATAGATAGCTTTTATGGCCTTTGACAGCTTTAACAAACCTTGGCAACTTCATTTTTTTTGTTATTCCAATTAATAATTTTGTAGGCCACTCTTTTTACCCCTCTTCTAATCTTGTTATACTGTCATTTGGTGCAATGTCTTTAAGGTAAAGGTTAATTCCAACTTTACTTTTGGCACTCATGTGTTCCTAAATTTTTTTTCGTTTGTTTTATACGTTTTAAATATCAAGTTCAATGTCAATTCAACATTTGACGCCAAAGTTAGTGTGGATTTTATGACGTATGCTGAATGCTCTTATATACTTTTTATTACTTTTCACTCCGTAATTTAAGCTTTATTGATTGATTTTAACTCTTTAATTCTGCTTTTTCATTGAGTTCCTGCTCTTTCATCAAGTTTTCGTATTTGAGCTTTTTTATAGTTTGATTGTTTTTATTAGAATTTCTTTATTTATTTTTTAAAATTTTTGTTGAAATTAAATATTTAATCAAATTTCTATCAAAATGTTTGATTAGCAGTATTCTCTGTATTATGACCTTAGGATAAGTTAATAGGGGAAAGATAAAAAAAAATTTAATACTTCGTCCTAATAATAAATATCCAAGTTCAGTTTAAAAATTATCTAGTTCAGTTTTCCGCAAATCCACAATGGTAATCCACAACTGATAACCCACAAGCGATAATGAGCTCCTTTTTAGATTTGTCACACTAAAAATGAATTGTGATTGGTATAAAAAAGTAATTTGGAAGTAGCATTGAATTTTATTAGATTACATTTATTTTTAAATGTTTATTAGGTCCTTCCAACAAGCACTTCTGGTGAAATGATTACGTTCACATTTAACCAAGGATGTGTTGCCACCATACGCACCAGTGGAACTGAGCCCAAAATTAAATATTACTCCGAAATATTTACTAGACCCGGTGATGGGTAACTTAACTTTCTGTTTAATTAAATAGATAATTTAATATAACAAAAAATTTGTAAAATATTTAGAAATATTTAAAAATATTTTACGACAATTCTGCAGGTTTGAAAATATAAAAGTTGTAAAAATATTTTTGTGTCAAAATACTTTTACTTAATTTTACTTAATTTAGTATGACCAGAGATGATGCTCAAGCTAAAATTGACAACCTTATTAAACATCTTGTGGAAGAACTTCTTCAGCCAGAAGAAAACAACCTGATTGCTCGTGTTGATTCGTAAAAGTTCTCTTTTTTCTGTGTGATTTAAACCATTTTAAGCATTTTTTTTTTAATTTGAAAGAATTTGCAATCTATCTGATTACGGTGTGGCTTTTTTTTGGAATTTTTTTATTTTATAAACATTTTTATCCACGATAACTATTATTTAACAATATTGTTTTCATAGACATTTTTTAATATATATTTTCTTACATCAAGTTTAGTTTTTGTTTATTAAATATCTATGCATTAAATCGTCTCAACTATTTGCCCCATCAATGATGTAAAATTATAAAGTGGGTTCCCTCATTTGCACAGTTTAAGTTTTTTTTACAGTTTTTTTTTAAGGAAGAAAAGATTCTTCGTTGAATAGATCAAGAAAACTTTTTTTAAAGAAAAAGATTTTGTAAATCCAATTGTTCTGCTATCGTAAAAGATATTGTAGGGAGGTACAAAAATGACAAGTAGTTTCGTCATAAAACAAAAGAAATTTTTTCCAAATAATTGAATGATTTAGATCATGTGATAGATCATGTGATAGATGTGTTTCTTGGTTTTTATAAATTTGAGTTAAAGCATTATTCATAGAGTTTTCTCTTAGCATAACATGGTGGCTGACAATGTGTTATCATCTGCCATCAATCTATGCCGCATTGGTCTGAATTAATACCGAGTTATTACCTGGAGAATCAATGAAGTTGATCATTTTGTAATTAATTATTTAGATGACGTTATCTGCATTTTCACTTTATTCAAGATGATTAATTCATCAGATTGTTCAATTGAAAAAACCTAGCTTATTTATTATTCAATGCGATTCTCGTTCAATAAATTTGACGAAGCAAATCATAAAATATTTAAGCGTGACGAAAATCTTGTAAATAATTTTTTTGCTAAATATGCCACGCATAACAAACATTTCATTTCTTTCTCTTGTGAACTATTCAAGATATGGAGTATAAGCGAAAGAAACGATCTGCACATGTAATATAGGAATTTTCTACTGAAGTATTTTTTTTTTAAAATAATGAGTTTCAAATTTAAAGGAAAACTTTTAGGCTTTAACAACTGAAAGATTAAATTAATTTGATTTGCTGATAAGCAATAATTGTGGAACTTTAGAAACTATCGATCTTTTGTATCGAACAGTGATCAGAGTTCTTTAACTTTCAGGAAAACGACGAATTCGATGATATAGATCACTCTTCCGAAATGTCAATTAAATCTTCTGACAGCAGAAATTTATGGAGCAGTCTTATTAATGTAACCGGCTTTTGGAAAAACGCTACAACTTTTATGCGACGCGGCACCCACAGCGTAAAAAAGAGGAAAATCGCTAAGGATCACGAAGAAAAGCAAACTACACCCGTAAATAACATTGACATAATTAGAAATCCGCGATTTGTTTCAGACGGCAGCCAAATGTACGGTGCAACCGAAACAGCATTTGTTTTAACTCAAAAAATTGTTGGATGGAAAGTTTAGAAAATAAAATAATTCTTTTTTTCATGTCTTTAGAATAAATGATTTAAGTACTCCGAATCCTTAGTATAAAAGCACGCAAGTACATGTCTTTAGAGGTTTGAATGGGTATAGGATTTCCTGGGAGCCAGGGAAAAATTCGGGAAAACAAAACTTGTAAATCTTTTTAATGTGAAGGGTACCGCAGGAGTGGAATTCGTTTTTACGGTTTTCTGTAAGGGTTGAAACTGAAGTTCTAATACGTAAAATATCGTCTTTTTTTGTTAATCTCGTCAAAAATTAAAAGCTAATAATTTTATGAAAATGGATGAAAATCTTAGTTAAAAAAGTTTATTTATATTTATATTTTATTTATGTTTTTATTTTACACTTATATTTTATTATATTTACATTTGATTTATTTCTGCTAACCTTATTGGATTGCAAAATAATCCACGAGTTTTATATTCTCAATGTTTGCTCAGTAATCTTTTTTGATTCTTGTTCTAAATAGCTTTAGAAATCTGCAATAAAGTGTTATAGAACACTTTAGCAAATTAATGCAGCAATGTAACATTGAAAAATTAAGTTTCAACATGATCTTTTTTTTTTTTTTTGCAATCAAATCATTTCTCATTCATTTGGGTCGGCAGAGAGTGCAGCCAGGTTTTTTTCAATTTTGAATATTTTGCATTTGTTACTTTTTGGAAGCAAAGCTCTGATATTGATATATCAAATTATAAGTACCCGCAGGAGAATATACAAGGATAAACACGGGGGAAGGGGGAAAGGGGAGAAAATAGAAACTTTTGCAGAGTGTGGTTTAAGAAAGTTAAGACACTTTTTTTGAGCTAACTTTGAGAGCACTTTTTTTAACAATTTAAATACACGAGACTTTTAAAGCATAAAGTTAAAATTTTCCTTTGGGGAAGTTTAAATGGCTTCTTTGAAAGTTGCATTTGAAATTTCTAATTACTACTTATTTTTATTTCATTTCATTTTCTGTGGTAACATTTTCCGAAATTACTTTTTGGAAAAAAAAAAAAATGATGCGTGATCAACAAAGAAACAGCATCTAAAAAACATTTATCTTGTTGTTGGGATGAAAGAGAAGTTCATCTTGGAAATGGAAAAAAAACTTTTCTTGGAAAGTAAAAGCGAAAAACGCAATTGACAAGAGTAACAAAGTCGGTGTCGGACGGAGAGAAACCAAACATTAACCTGCTTGAGGACCTACTGCGAGTATGTAGCGACAATTGTATATCAACGTATTCAATGCCTTTTCAAAGGTTGTAGGGGTTTCTTTTCTTCATACGAAAAACAAACTCTTGATGACCAAAACTTTAAATATTTTCTCAGATGTACAGAGATCTTTGAATACTTATTACCTGTATAATAATTATCAATTTATGGTTATATTCAAAGCAAAAGATTTTAAAGCATCAACTGATCTTCTTCTTAGCTACTGATCCTCCTAATCTTCTTTTTGTTGCGGCTGAAACACTTAATCATAAACTGAAACTTGAAAGCTAAAAAGAATAATAAAAAATTTTCTAAAAATAATTTAAATTCAAATTCAATTTGGTAAATTAATAATTGATTTATTTTTATAAACTACTATTCATTATTATTATTTAGTACTTATTTGATTTTTTAACTGTATATCTTACTCCATAATGACTATATGAAGAATAAAATGGAAAATGAATCAGATTATTTTTTTTATCATTTTAAACCGAATATGGCTTTCTCCATTTATTATTCGACTGGATAGGGATTGTACATTCATTACGTCACGCGTTGAAGGAGAGAGAGATTTTGTTTTTTTGATAATTTATTACGAGGAAGGGGGGGGGGGGGAAGGAGAGAAGAGGAGGGGAGATGTTTAAAAGTTTGTGACGTAGAAATTTTTACATTTATAAGTTGTTGTATAAAACTATGGAAAAAAAAAAGAATGATATAAAACATGATAAAAGCGAAAACTATTTACAAATATGAAGTTCCAGAAAAAACGGAAATCATTCCGATTCTTTAAAAACCAACGACAACTACTGGTTTGTACATTATGTCAAATAAGGTATGTGTGTATTACTTGTCTGCGATCGGAGTCAATTGTACTTTAAATCCTAAACAGCACCTGATCAGGTAAAAACCAGTTCGTTTAGCAGCATTTTGTCTGAGCTTATTGCAATTAGTTTGATTGGGGAAAATGAGGAGCACACTTTTTTTGATTGGATTGAGAAGGAAGAATTAGATTTGCCTAATGTTGAGTTCGCAGTTCCGTTCTAATTCATGGGCTGGATGAACACTTACGCTCACCTTGGACAAATTCTGAACTAGTGACGCATTTAAGCATATGTACATTTCTTACACATCTAAGCATATGTACATTTAACACTGAAGTTATCCTATTGTTTTTTAAATGTCAAATTACAACTTGAGCACAGCAAGTGGCTGATAATATATGTAACATATGTTAAATAAAACTTATAAAATCTAACTTAGTTGTGTCTGTGTATTTTGAAACTTGTTATGGGCGAGGAGGATTAAAAAATTGTGACGTAATTTTAGAGGAGCTTGTCAAAAAGATTACAACTAGTAACAAGGGGGAGAAAAGGTTTCAAAAACTATGAAAAAATCCGTGACGTAATAATTGACGACTCCATATCGAAAAAGCCGTCACCGGTAGAATAATTATAACTAAACCTGATTTTAAACCTCAAAACATTAAAGTCGACTGAATTCTTTATTTCATTTTTTTTACTTTTGTAGTTAAAGCTGTAAAAGTAAGAGCAGGAGCAGGCTCTATAATTCTTTTTTGTACAAATAGTGCAATGAAATTACACAAAATATCTGCAATGATTTTTTATTTAAATTGTAAAACAGTTTTTTCATAAAACTTATTTTTTTATATTTTATTGTTAAAAGAAGTATAAAAATTTGATATTATTTTTAAAGAAATCTTAAAAATGAGAGATTTTTGTTTCTTTAAAATGGAGACATTTTAATCTTGATAAAAGACTATATTTACTTTTAAGATAATCTTTTAACTTCATATATCCCCCCCCCCCCCCCCGTATAAAAAAAATAAATCGAGTTATGGACATTCGTGGTGAGCTTTCAATATTTATTTACAATTTAACCTTTCTTGCTTTTACAATAGCAAATGATTTAATCATATCTTCTAAGTTCAATTCTTTTGCAAATGGTTGTTCTATTGATAACATTGCCAGACCATCCATTCTATCCTGTGTCATTGTTGAGCGAATATAGGTTTTGATTAACTTCATCTTGGAAAAGCTTCTTTAACAGGTAGAGTTAAAAGTATTCTGAGAGAGACAAATAAGTTTCCCAAAGCTGCATTCAAATTTTTTGAACAAATAAAGTCTAAAATATTTTATGGAGTTATTTGAGACTTACATGAAAAGATGAAATATTTGGGAAATAATGATTTCGCAAATATTTCATCTCTTCAAATAAGTCAGTTCCAGAAACATCATTGTAAGATAATAATTTTTCTAAATCCGTGCATCTTTTTAGTAATTCATCTTCAGTAATGTCCTTGGAATTTAAACTGTAAAGAAAGTTGAACTGATTATTATGCTGCATAAGCATTTCAAACCGATCCTGCAAAGATCCAATAGCGTGATCTAAAATGCTGTTGAAGAAGTTACTCTTAAAATTGTCTTCTTCAGTCATTGATTCCTCTTGACTTTCATAAGCAAACATTCTTTTTTTGGTACGACCACGCTTTTTTTCAAATTCGGGCTCAATATCTTGCACAACAGACAATTTTTTTAGGCCAGCTTCCAACATCCAAGTAATTATCAGAGATTTCTGGTTCAACTGCGCATGTTGTAGACTCAATGGTTGCTTGTTTCAGAATGATTACAGTTGAGATCATTTTGGCTAGTTGTAATCAATTTTTAAATATTACTCAAATTTTTAATGATATTCTAGTCAAATTTAATGTATGATGAATTGCTAAATGTTTGCTTTTCTTACCTGAATGTTTTGAATACTTTTGGAATTAATAGATGGTACTGACACAACTTCTGAGCAAGTTTTTAAATACTTCTCCAAACTTCCCTTAAACTTTGACAGGGAAACATCTTTTTCTTGTTTTCTTTTTAGGTTTTGAGCTCCTGATAATTTTTTCTTTCCAAACATGATGGTTGTTTTTATATCCTCTCTTGAAACATTTTTTTGTTCACTTAAATTTGTAAAGAGTAAAAAATGTAACATGCATTGAATTGAGTGAGCTTCATGAGCAAAAACTTGTTCAATGTGGATTATACCAGTAGTGCTAGGTATATGACAAAGAAACTTTTTTTCAAAATTTTAATTTTCCTGATGTTGCATTTGATGAACTTTTACCAACAGATCACTGTTTTGAGGTTTATTTCATTAGATCACAAAAAAACCTCCCGCACGTAGCACCTCACCACTTTTAACTTTTTCGATTTTTCACTTGATTTTGTTCCCAGGTCTTACTTCCTTATGCTTGACTTTGATTTTTAAAATTGTAAATATATAATATTGTATATTGTATAGTTGTTCATATCATTCAAAAAATTTTTGTTTATTTGCAGTATTAATTTGCAAGATCTGCTGTTTAGTGCTTCTTTTTGAAAATATGTCCTTCAAAAGTAAGAAGTCAAAATCAGCAGTGGAAGCAGCTGGTGAAATGTGGACACAAAATTTGAAATCAAGCACGAAGCGCCGTCCTAATATACCACAAGTAAAACAGGATATGAGCGACAAATTGTGTAAAATGCCTTCCAACAGAGATATCGTTGGAAGATTCTTGGGACTCTTTGATGAATTGAAAGGACGACATGATCGACTAACAAAAATATCCGAGGAATTGATGAATCTTTGGCAGAAGTTTAATCTTCCTGTTCTTTCCAAACAACAAGTGTCTGCTAATGTTGACAAACTTATCACATCGTTTGAGAAACACAGAAAGCGACCAAATGCAGTATATGAAGAAAATCTTGCTCATCTGTTCGATATAACAAAACCAGATGGAAATTGGCTTTGTAGTGAGGACAAACAACTGTACAAAGTACAAGTTGAATCAGATGGCAGGGTAGGATATACAACTATGAGAGTGGCTCCTATGTCAACAATCCATCCATCAAAAAGGGCCAAAAGCACATCAGAACCCTCGACAAACCAAGCGGTTATCTCCGTACCACTTTCCTGCGATAGTGAGGATTCTGAGGAAGGAAGCAGCAGTGGTGACTTGGAGGCAGTTCCAGGAGAATCTCCCAGAAAGCGTGCAACATGTCAGTCAACTAAGTCTGCTGCCAAGCTAGTGTCTAGTCACTCTTTGTCAACCAGAAAAACGTCACGGGTGCTTCAAAATCTGGCTGAGGATGGAGTTTGTGTCCCAACACCATCACAGTCTGGAGTCTGGCGTCGAACAATCAGAAATGCAGAACAAGTTAAGAACCGCCTCATGGAACTGTTCTCTGAAGAGAAATTTTCTTTGCATTTTGATGGTAAGAAAATTGACAAGACTGAGTACCAAGTTGTGTGCTTGAAAAATGACAAAAGAACATTAAAACTTGGCATTTTGGTTTGTGACAGTGGATCCTCTGCAAACATATATAAAGCACAACAGGACCTACTTGATGATTACAATGCATGGAATAGCATTCAGATGATCATCTCTGACACAACAGCTGTAAATACTGATGGCAAGAATGGAGTTGTCGCCAAGCTTCAGAAAACATTTCGAGACAAGTGATTCGATGAACCTTAATACATCGGCTGCCAACACCACATTCTTGATCTTGTTCTACGACATGTGTTGGATTTCTTTTTTCCTATACAGTCACAGTCGCCTAACATTAACTACAAATTTATTGATGAGATTATGGAGCATTATGATGATTTAAAAAGGGCACAGCAGTGGTAGCAGAGTATGAGAACCTTGGCTGGAGAGATGAATTTAAATTTCTTTTTCAGCTTTGTGAAGCATACAAGTTTTACTAAAATGAGGCAAAATGGCCTCGTATCAAATGGCACAAGCTGCCATCACTGCACATTGCCAGGTGGAACTCAAAAGGCATTTTTGCGCTTATTGCATTTTTCATTCTTCCAAACTGGCGAGAACAGCTGAGGATGACTTGCGATTTCGTTGCAACTACATGGCCGCGGGCCTGGTTTTCAAACCAGCACTATGCAGAGGCGGCTTATGAAGACCTGCTGTCAGCAATATCCAAACTTAAATGTTCCAAAGCTGTGAAATGCTTCTCTACCCAATGGAAGAAGGAACCATCAGTGCTTGATGTGCCTCGATCCAACATAGTAGCCGAGAGAGCTGTAAAGTTGATGGAGGACATTCGTTCTTCTTGCAGAACAAACAAATATCTTAACTGTAAATTTATTAATACTAATACACAAATCTGAAAGATTATTAACATCACTACAAATGCTGTAGGACAGTGTAGGTACTCATTCTCATGTATTTCTCATGTGTATTGTATATAAAGCTGACATATTATAATTAATAGCCTTTGGGCCGCTATATGTTGTATGGTTAAATATGAAACTGTCTTAGGTGAGGGAAGTTTTTTCAAGGTATGGTGAAATCAATGTCATTTCTGTGATTTATAGGCAAAAGTTCATCATTTAGAACCCCAGGCTAATTGATTTAAAATTTATCATATACCAACAGTAGTATTGTATAAACTGGTTTTTTAGAGTTCCCACAATTATGAAAAATTTTCTTTAAAAATCTTTTTATAAAATTGAAATCTTAATCTAAAAACTATTTTATTTTTAATTTATATTTATTTTTAACTTTTTTTGTTTTTGAATTTTGAATTTTCCATTTTTTTGGCGCCCCCTTTGAAGTGGCGCCTGTGTCCAAGTGGTGCTTGGCCACGATGTTGAGCCGGCCCTGCCAAGGAGATATGTATTTTTTTCAGTTAATTAGCTTTTCTACTTTTAGAATATAAAGGGATTGCTGCAGTCACCTGCGGTGTAGGGATTTATTGAAGAAATACAAATGTCAATGAATCCATAAAAACCTTGTTTTCCACCATTTTTAACGGTAGATTATTATATATTAATAAATAAAAATAGTAGGAAGCTTGAATTTGATTTTTTTACTTGCATATCAATATCAATATATTTTGTGTTAATAAGGATGCTACACAGGTCATTGCAAATAGTAATTCACTAATAAAACGCAATGACCTAAATTAAATTAAGAAAAGACAAAAGAAAAATATGAGAAATAAGTTAATCACATTTTAAAAGTAGAACTTTACAAAAATTTGTAAGTAAACCACATAAAACAGACTTTTAAAAGAGATAAAATGTAGGTCAAATAATGTATTCACATAATCATGCACATATACACAAATAAAGAATGAAGTTAAGCGTAACTTTTTAGGTAGAAATGATGAAGAGACTTTAAGAACATATCCCAGGACCTAACGAATTTTCTTAACAAGCAGAGTAATTAAGATAAGAGAATAACTTGTTTCAATGTATTGAATAAAGTTTTAACAAAGATAGTTTTATCGTTTTATGTTAATTAAAAGTTTGTTAAAATGTTGTTTTAAAAAGTTTGTTAAAATGTTGTTTTAAAATGTTGTTTTAAAAAAAGAAGTTTGTTAAAATTTTGAATAATGATTTTTTTTTCGATAAGTACTACACCTTTCAACTCAACAACTTCTGTGTTTCCTATAAAATACAAGTAACATTATTTACTTAAACATTAATTTAGCTTATATGAGACGTTATAGGAGATCAAATCTGATTATTATCAAAGCAATAATAACATAAAATGTTAAACAGAATAAGTATTAAAAAATGTTTCTGATAATGATTTTATTATATTGGCGATTATTAAAATCAATAACAATGAAAAGATCCTGATCATACTTGAATTAGGATAAACTACGATTATGGAAGGATTTACTTAACGAAATAAAAACAAAAAACTGAAGAAATTAAAACAAAAAACTTAAACCAAAGTAAAGGTTACTTTAGCTATATTTATTTCAAAGATAAAGAAAAAACTAAAACAATGTGGTAGAAATTGTGGTACATTTATAGAAAAAGAATATCAATGGTTTCAATATCAATAAATATCAAGGATTTCTTATAAGCAATAAAAGCAGTCATTTTAGTTCTGGTAGGTCCCATAAAGAATGGGGGTCCTTGGAGAGCAAAGCAATAGAGGAAAAATTAAAAGACTAGGTGATAAAAATCATGAAGCTTAATATTTATTCTCTTCAAGAAGTGAAATTGCTACAGGTGAAAAAAAAAAACTTAATTTTTTTTAAAAAAAAAAAAGCTTTAGAGATGAAGGAAGTTAAAGACACTTAGGATAAAACCTTTCCCTTAAATGTGAGTGAAGAGGAAGCTCTTGCTTTAAAAATGAATACTGACTTCAGCGATGAACAAAGTTAAATGATCAGAAACTCAACCCTTGGATGCACATAGTTATCTTTTTGTGCAATTTTGTAGTAGAAAAATTTAAATACTATCCCTAAAATACAGGGTGCGGCAGCAATTCGCGAACTTTTCAGAACATTTTTCAAAATGAATTTTTTAAGTACTAAAAAATTATTTTCATGGTATATTAATAGGAGAAAGTTGAAGATAAATACTTTTCCCACCTTAACATTCAATTAAGTCTCCTTTTTTTTTGATCACTGCCTCAAGCCTAGGAAGGAAGGACGGCAGGTGCTTACTATATAGTCCCTTGACATTGAGTTCCAAGCACGGGTTATTGATGACTTTAGTAACTTGAGACTTGAGTGGGTCTTTTTGCAAGCCTTACTCTCAACTACACTCCACACACTAAAGTCAAGGAGATTCAGGTCAGGGCTGGATGATGGCCAAAAGTGTTTGGGCCAGAAATTAGCCATATTGTCCTGAAGATATTGTTGAGTTTTTCTGGACCCATGACAAAGTGCATTGTCCTGTTGAAAGATGTAATTGTTTTCTGGGAATGTCTTCTTCAGCCATGGCACCACATAGCGTTTTAGTAAGCGAATATACACATCAGAGGTAACTTTTTCTTTCTCTTTAATGTAGATTGGTGGGGTTTTCTTTCCATTAGAAGCGATGATTCCTAGCATCATGATGGACTAAGGGTGCTTGGTGTAATACACAGGTGGTGCTTTGTCACTCTTCTGTACAATGAATCTCTCATTAAACTACATTTTTCACTTTTTAAAATGTAGTTTTAGATACTTCAGAAACACGAATCACTTCACGTGCAGACAAACCCGCGTGAATCACATTTAAAACTTCGGTTCTTTTGGCTTCCATTGCAAAACTTTTAACTAAAATATTTTTTATTCACAATTTTATTAAAATCTAAGACGGTCATTGAACATTAATCAACAAAAAAAAATTGCGGAAGTATTTTATTTACATCACAAAACCTAGCCAAAAATTAGTTCGCGAATCGCTGCCGCACCCTGTATACGTTTTTCTCATTAGTATTACTTAAGCTGTGTTTGTATAAATGGTATAACAAAATCGTTGCATCTAAAATAAATAATGGAAATTCTACCAGAAGAGCATTTAAAAAATATAAAGTCTGTTCTGAAATTACTAAAGTTTGTTGCGATTAAAAAATTGTATAATATTCTCATAACCATATCTTGTGTATATCCTATTAATATTGATGAATTAGATTTATACTGCCACTGAAACAGCTAAAGTTAGTGAGTTTGCACGGCTGGTATGTTAAGTCTCCTACTGTACACAAACTGCTACTTTATAGTACTTCCATATCACATAAACTAATTTTGCCAATTGAAGTATGTTCAGAGTATGCACTGGAGAGTTTGAATAAACAGATCAGAAACTGTAGACCTCAGCATATGGTAAAAATATGGAGGTTAAACAATATGAAATGCACTAGGTTCTTGTATGATCAGACCAAAAATTATTGATCATATCTTATAGAAAACATTAGCATTATCAAGGAAAACCATTCCTAGATGAATTTGTTAAAATGATTGTAATGTAAATAAACATAACAAATCTGAAATAAAGTTTTGTTTCTTTGTATCAACATCTTTTTAAAACGATTGTTATAAAAAATCAAGTTGAGTAATGTATCAAGATATTGTGTTTTGGCTTGAAAGCTCTAAAATTTTTATTAAATTATTTTTTACGCGTGCACCCAAACCTACCGCGCGCATGAACGCGTATGCGCGCAATGTACGTGAAAAGGTGCGTGTAGTAAATACTTTTCTTAATAAATTTGAATTCTTTCAACCAAAAAACTATAATTTCCGCATCTAATATGTTTATTTACGATTTTTATCACTTTTTATTGAGTTTTTACCGTTTTCTGATTATCTTGAATGACTTTGCGATGTGACATAAAGGAAAAATTTACTGATTCTTAATAAGTCCGATAGATTAAAGTTTTTTTCCGAAAGATTGCTGTATTTTTTTAAGTCTATTGCAACCAGGAAACAGCGTGAAGACAGTAACTTGATTGTTACTCCAATGAGCATTTTATCCAACATAATTCTCTGCAAAATCAATGTGTATAGCAGATTAAATTTGTATCTTGCAGCCTTTGAAGAAATTGCTCTGCTTATCTTTTATTAAATAATCATGTTTAATTGAACATGAATTTTATTATGTCCACAACAACAACTGATATTTTATGCAGATATCAGCCTATATTGCTACAAAGTTTTATGTTTAAAAGATCTGACCCTCTTGACATCTTTCTACGACCAAAATAGTAATTTACAGTTAGGCTCTTTGGTGAATTCGAGTCTCTTGAAAAATCATTTTGAAACTTTTTTAAGAAGACCATGTTCATTTTAAAATTCAGGGTTGTCCTACATGATTGAGAAGATAATAACTTCCTGGGCTTCCTCTTTAATGACTTTGATAACCATATCATTTCAATAATTCACATTCTGGAAATTTATCGTTTTTTATTACATCTTTGTAAATACGTATCAACTGATGCTAAAATAATAACTAATGTTAGGGACAAAAAAATGCATTTTTCACCTAAGTCTGGCCTGTTTTTTATTTTTATGTGCTATATGATGCCCTTTTTTATTTTAGTAATATATATAAATATGTCTAGAAAATGCGATTCTATTAAATATTCTGATGAAACGTTGTGTCGGGAACTGCATGAAATTCAAAGTGAAGAAAAAAATCAAAAATCAAGCTTCGAAAATTTATTTGAATCCACGTTTGACACTACAGAACAAAATAATTGACCGCCATATCAACCTGTGGGAAAACCAATGGTACATTATGGTTAAAAAGGTAGTCTTTATTTAACAGAGCTTAATCATATTTCTTTATCCATGTTGCATGTTGAAGAAGTGGTTGATTACATACTTGGGGGTTTCCAAATAGTATTCTTGATGTTTGTAATTTAGTTAAATCGCATTGGATAAACCTGGCCGCAATGTTGTTATTATTCGGAAAAACTTGCTAGGTATATTACCAATATTGACCGCATTATGAATTCGATAAAAACGGCCATATCAATAATGTTTTGTGGTGCCGCAGATCGTATGCTATTGCCTCCATATGCTGTTTATAAGTCTGAACATTTGTGGAATTCGTGGGTAGAAAGGGGTCAACATTGTATTTTATACATTACACAAAAGGAACTGTTGTATAATGTACAAGTTGCGTAATGAATCATCAGAAGAACAAGAAAACCGCGAGCAAGAACACGGTCGTTTGGATGCGCTATGTTATTGTACGCATGTGCAAATTTTACGGAAAAAAATCAACGCTTTCAAAATGGTTACGGCCCTTAGCAACGAAAAAAATTTTTCTCTGGAAACCAAGCAATTGCATATTCTCAAATATAAATAGGTTTTTTTGTTGCTGTTTTAATTTAAATTAGTTTAACGATAACCGGGTTGTGTACTAAAACACTTAAAACAAGAGAAGGAACATCTAAACTTTCGTTATTATTTGTTGTTAGGAAAGATGGTTGGTTAACTACACATGATTTGTTTACATTTTTGGACCCTGCGTTCTATGTTTTTAATCGTGGAAACCTAACCAAATTTCTTGAAAAAGTTTTAGAAGACCTTCTTCGTGATTCTGGAATTAGCACCCAACTTTTAGAATTAGTTTTCTGATAAAATTTTAGGATGCTTTTTAACCGCTTTGTTGGGTAAGGGATAGATTATTAAATACGCTTTAAATTGTTGAACTCAAGATAAATTGATTCTCCACCTTTTTCGACAAAAAATCAGCGCTCCATTTTTTCAAAAAGTCAACAATATTTTTTTCTAAAGAAAAAATGATAGCAACACGAATCATGTTGTACTTTTAATCCCAGCTTTGTAAGTTAAACCATCATAATTCAACAAATTAACTTGCTAGTCATTGTTTGTAAGTTAAATCATTATAATTGTATTGTTGTAGTTTCAGTCTTCAACCTCAATAACTATAAACACAATAAAATTCCAAAGTGCTTCAAAAAACTCATTATAAACAGAAAGAAAAAAATCAAATAAAACTTATTAAGTTCATTTAATATTTCTGCTCTGGTTGTATTTTTTGAGTAGAATATGCTATAGTATACAGAAAATTTATGAAAGTGTAGTTTATGTTTTGTAATGATTTCGACTGCTTTCTTGTGCAGACTTGTCTCAGAGAATCCTTCATCATAAACAAGCTTTGGAATAGAATTACATAACTTTAGCATAGAGTTTTTCTAAAAAAGAAAAGTGTCTCTTTAAAAGATATATTGCATGATTTTATATTACTTGTTATTATTGTTGTTAATAATGTTTCAGATTTGGAATAAACTCATTTATAAAAGAAATGGAACCTGAAGCATTTTATGCACATGATTTCCAATAAAACTTTTTTCATGGTATGCTTGCTACTGAACTTTCAGTTTCTGCTTCAATCTGTTGTGTGCATGGTCCTCACCTTTCTTCAGTGTAGATTCAAGCTCCAGAGTATTACATTGTTTTGTCTATAGAAGTATTATAATCGCTTTTAAATTAAGATTAGTTAAATAGTAGCTTCCACGAGAAAACATTGGTCAGGAATTATCCAGATATAACATATAAAATGCTTAAGGTGGTACTAGCCTATAAAATATCAAGCTTTTCCAATTTTTTTACTTTATAAATTCTAATAATATAATTATTGTAGATTTCAAAAATGTATGATGTTTATATGTTTTTTCCTGAATTTTTCTACTTTGAATTAGGATATCTTATCAATTACTTGGAGATAATACCTAAAATATTTGCACACTGTTTATCAGGTTAATTTTGAAGGGTTTGACCAAAACAAGGTTTTTAGAGTTTGCTGTTCTTAAGATAATGATATTAACAGCACAGTTTTAAAGTTGAAAACCATTATTGAAAATGCCACCATTTTGCATCTATAAATGCTATGATGCTGATTCGATCAAATCCCTTTATCAACATGTTAACCTTTTTGCAAAAATTTAAACTCAAACTATGACTAATTATGAAGAAATTATTGTTTAAAAATACAGTTAATATTGCATATTAATTGGTGACTCTGCATGTTTATGGGCACATTAATAGTTTTTTATTTATTTACGCTGAAAATTTTTTAATTGTACATGTTTTCAGTCAAACATTTGAAAAACACTGAAAATCAAAGGATTAACAGTTTTAGTTTTTATGGCCCAGTACCACTTTAAGACGACGATAAATTTGAAGTTGATCTTTTTTCGGATCAGTTTGAGGAGTATGTGTTTGATTTTGAAGAGCAGTTGCATATTGGCATTGAGAGTTATATCAGCAAGGCGTTTAAAATGATGAAAAGTGACAGTACGGTGACGCTTTCGATTGCCAATCCTGGCACTTTAGTGATTGACGTGAGATCTTCAGACAAGTTTGAGTACAGTATTAAAGTGGTGACGGAGAGCATTCAAAACGTGATTTCGTTTGATCATTATTCCTTTAGCGTGGAGTCTCAGAGGAGAATTTTGTTTTCAAGATTCAGCGACATGTGTAAGATGATTAAGCTGACTTCTGAATTTAGCGTGACTCGTGAAAAAGGAATGCTGACATTTTCAATGGAGACTCAAGGTATTTTTTCAGAAAGCTTTAAATTTGGAGAGGAAGATTTGTCAGACAAAATGTGTGTTCATAGTGTGCATCAGTCAGAGCAGCTGTTTCGAATTTCAAAAATCGTTTCATTTTCAAGCGTGATTGACGTGTTTGTTGAAAAGGACAAACCGCTGATGATTTCATCAACCGGGGAAATTGGAATGGTAAAAGTGTATTTTCTTTGAAAACATTTGAATGTTTTCAAAAAATTTATCGATGTTCAAATCCTTTGGATCCCTGGAAAATCTTTAAAGAACTAAATTTAAAAAGGGGACGCTGGAAAAGGGTAAATTTGGACCTAGTAATAAACCGGATCCAACGGATTCATATCATTTTCCGCTTCTTACAGTCCATCTTCATTGACAGATGTGTTTTTCACCCAAGGCCTTAAAAATAAGCCTGATCCTGCTGCGGTTAATTTCATTCCTTTTCCATTTTTGTTCATGTAAACAACGCCTCGTCCTGCAATTTTATCCACCATGGCAGAACCGGCAGACGAACCGACTCCTGCCAGCAGTCCTGTGGCGAGAGCTGGGACGACTCTTGTGACAAGAGTACTTCCGAGCATTCCTAATAATGGTAAAAGAGCTCCGATAAATCCTCCTTCAATTTTTGAGTTGTGTATCAACTGTCTTTTGCTCAGTTTAAGTGTGATACCTGTGCCATTACCGTACGCTTTTTTAATTTTGTTCAGTTGAGACTTTGTCACTGCCAGGACGTGATTTCCGTCCAGATCTTGATTAGACAGCCTTATACTGACGTCGCTCTCTTCTTGAATCGCTTTTTTTATTTTATCAGCTTGACCCTGTGAAATATTCAATCTAATCTTTTGATAATTTCTCATTTTTTTAACAAAAGGAATTTTTTTGTACCGATCGACAGCACTGCTCGTGTAAAGGTCGTACAGCACTGAGGATATTCTTTCTCTGACGTGATATCTCACGATGATATCTTCCCCTCTAAAGTCGATTAAATGTCCATTTTGATCCACAATTTGCGTCTCCATTCTTGAAATTTTGCTTACCACAATGGGCAAGTATATCAAGTGGAAAGGCTTTTCGACGATTTTATCCCCTGGAGGAGCTTGTGGATAAAAAGAATAAATGTCGTTTGTACTTTTTCCATCTGAATAAGACGAACCGATAATGTCGTCCGTTACTCTGATGACTCACAAGTCTTCAATTCTCGCAATACTCTCAGACTTGTAGTAGTCGATGTAACTTGTTATTTTATCAGGATTTACCGGATCTTCTTTTTTCTCCCCGTAGGTATATTCCTTTTTGTCAAATCCAAGAACTGGCGCCAAACTGTTATTCACGTTAAAATCCACCCAAAATTTTGTCGTTGCTCCTGGCTTTCCAAATGTCAATGTGGATCTTAATGTAGTCAGGTTTGCTCCAATAACCACTCCGTCTGATCTGTACAAATTTCCAACTTGCTTTTTCATTTCATTTTGAAGATAATCGTTAATCTGATTTATTTCATAAGCTCCTTCTTCAATGTAAATGTTTGGACTGTACCTAAAAATATTATTTTTAGAATTGATGTTTGTGTAACTGTGATAAGTCTCTAGCACCACTAACGCCATTTCATACTTTTTGTTCAAATCAAACTCGAATGGTTTTTCAAAGTATGTTTTGATTGAACTGTTTCCTACCGTTGGAGTTTCTTTTTTCGCTTTTACAATGAAATAAAATCCCGACATATTTTTTATAAACTTGGAAAATAAAAATCGTCAAATCCACTTCGATATTTTCCATAGTTCTTTTTCGACGACAAATCAATCACTGAAAATCCGTGAGGTTGAGACCAGAAATGCTTGCAAAACTTTTTAAACTCTTCTTTTTTCATGTCTACGGCTACATGATCTCGATAAATATGGTCCACGTTCTTTTAATCCTGCGGAAACAGGCAAATAAAATTGGCATTTTCTCTGATGGTTTGTCAGGGGAGCATGAAATAATTCTGAGCCAAATAGAAGCAGTCGACGTTGGAATGCCTTCCTCTGATGTAATATTTTTCGCATTTGTTTTGTTTGGTCAATTGTAAATCGTCAAAAATCATTAAACTGTTTTTCGATGCGTCAAGATCTTCAGGTTCAAGCACGTCGTCGGCTGTTTCAAAAAATTTGCATTCCATGTCTGTTTTTCCGCCCCAATTTTTTGAAATCTCCTCAATGACACATTCAGGACTTGCGTTTAATTTTTCCATCTTAATTTGAAGGTTGAACAATTCGAGGATAATCTCTTAATTTGAAGGTTGAACAATTCGGGGATAATCTCTTAATTTGAAGGTTGAACAATTCGAGGATAATCTCTTAATTTGAAGGTTGAACAATTCGAGGATAATCTCTTAATTTGAAGGTTGAACAATTCGAGGAACAAATCTCTTTTCGCAGTTTTTTCTTGAAGGAGCTTTTGAGTATTTTGTAGCTGGAAAAGAAACTTTCCAAAAACTTGCAAGTTATTGTAATCCAACCATCCAGGTCTAAGCAGCATATTCAACAGTGAAGTTCTTTTTCCACATCCAGACTTTCAAACAATGATTCCCCTTATACTTCTCAGCAAAAGCTTGTTGTTGTTTCTTTTGCTTTTACCAATATTCCATGACAAATCAATCGCTTCCATTTTTGTTTTTAAAAAATTTTGTATATGTAAAATGTACTGCGTTAAATGTAAAAAAAAAACCGAGACGATTCACTTGAGAAACGATATAAGCAAAAACAACAGAAATATGCTTAAAGGAACTTGCGATGTTTGCGGAACAAATAAAAACAAATTCGTTTCGTCGACAAAAGGTGGCGATTTGGTCGAATCGCTTAACAAACTGTCTAGCAAAATCAAGCTTCCGTGGGCCAAATTTCCAGGAGAAATGCACATTCCCGGCATGAACTTTGCAGGGCCTGGCACAAACCTCGACAAAAGACTTACCTCCACCGATATGTACCAGGAATGGAGCAAACTCGTCGACAGGAAGGACAACGCCGCTTACCATCACGATCTCGCTTTCAAATATTTCAGCGACAGGTAAAACAGAAATTTGGCAGATCAAATGATGATCGAAGAAATGAACTCCATACCCAACCCCATGCAAAAAGAAATCAACGAAAGAAAAATCATCACTCCAGTCATCAAAGCCAAAGCTAAATTCGGTCTCAGAGTAAAAAAAAATGCCCACGAAAGATCTGAAATGGACGGATCAGCTTGCAGAGGAGCTTCACAAACTAGTGATTCATAATTTCAAAAGAAGAAAAGTGATTGTGAATGACATTGATGAAATATGGGCTGCAGATTTAGTCGACATGCAATGGTTTTCAAAATTCAACAACGGAATAAAATACTTGCTCATGGTGATTGATGTGTTTTCAAAGTATGGATGGATTGCACCCTTAAAAAGAAAAACGGGTCTTGATGTGGACAACGCGTTGAGTAAAATCTTTGAAGAAAGAAGGTGCTCTAAAATGTGGGTGGACAAAGGAAAAGAATTTTACAACAAGCATGTGAAAGCGCTTGGAGTGCAATTATACTTCACTGAAAACGAAGAAAAATGTTGCGTCGTCGAGCGATGGAACTGAACGATGAAAGAGAAAATGTTCAAATACTTTTCAGCAAACAGCACCAAAAAATATATTGACGTTTTAAATGAAATGGTGAGCAGCTGCAACAACACAAAACACTCTTCCATCAAAATGGCTCCTATTGTAGCCAGCGATGAAAAGAACAAGAATAAGGTCTGGATGACTCTGTATGGAAAGGTTCAAACAGAAAGACAAGAACCGAAATTTTTCATGGGAGACAAAGTGAGGATCACTAAAAAGAAGTCTAATTTTGAAAAAGGGTACACGCCGAGATGGACTGAGGAGGTTTTCACGGTGTCAAAAATTCATTACACGGATCCACCCACGTATAAAATCACCGACGCTAATGGTGAAGAAATACAAGGCACTTTTTACAATCAGGAAATACAAAAGACTAATCAAGACATATTCAGAATTGAAAAAATTATTCGCAAACAAAAGAACAAGTCATTGGTAAAATGGCAAGGATATCCAGACTCTTTCAACTCTTGGGTGGATAATAAAGAATTGATAAGTTTGAAAAAATGATATAAATAATTTTCTTTTCTTAATAAAAAAGATGAATTTTGTCACGATTGAAAATTTTGACGAAAGCAAATTATCAGTTGGAGAAATTTATTCAGCAACAAAACCAATTCAGTACCGAAAAATTCCACTGTATTATGATTACCCCTCTGGAAAAGGTCCTGTCATTTTAAGAACTCCCCATTTGTTTTCGCTGGGTGTTTGAAAGCCACAGTTTGGAAACGAATGAACTAACTGGATATTCCATGTCCTTCCTCGGTTTTAACGAAAAAAATGGGATAAGCGAAGAAGAGAGAAAATTCATCGAGGTGACTGAAAAAATATCGAAATTTCCTCGCGAACAAGTCACCAAAATGACTCCTTAGTTAAAAAAAGGAGGGAGAACAAAAAAAGTGATCACTGAAGATTTGTCCATCTTTAAAACAAAAACAAACAGCGCACCCTTATTTTTCGGAAAGTTGTTCACGAAGAAAAATGGAAAAAATATTGAAGTGACTTCTTTGTTTTACAAAAAGAAAACAAAAGATGAAAAGTGTTTCAAGGAAAATAAAATGCTCGTGAAGATCAATCCTTTGGAATACATTTGGCAAAATTGCTTTGCCATTGCCTCTTTGAAAATTGAAGGCGTTTTTATCGGCGCGCAGATCGAGTCCATTCAGGTCAAACTTCCACAAAAATTGCACCTTCTTTTCAAAGCGCCATGGGCGACGATTTGGATTTGGGAGAAATGAAATCTGATGATAATTTTTAGATCGCAAGTGATTTTTAAATTCTCACACAAATTTAAAAATGATCAATGTCGAAGGAATTGTCTTGCCTGACGAGGCTTAAAAGAATTTTCAATTGATAAAGGCAGCAAAAAAATTAAAAATAAAAAACTCTAGGGGAGTTTTTGTCAGACGAATTGCCAAAAAAGCCAAGGAAAAAAAAAGAATGTGGAATTGTCAACACAGGGGACTCGAGCACGAACGGTTTTCATTGGGTCTGTTGGTACAAAGATGAAAACAAAAAATGCAGCTTTGATTCTTATGCTCAGCCTCCTCTTGTTGAGCTGATTAAATATTTGAAAAGTCCCGTATTTTACAATTGCGAAAGGGTCCAGTTTGGAGACATGTCTTATTGTGGTCACTTGTGTCTTTACGTCTTGAAAAAATTGGATGAAGGAAACGACTTTCAAGACATTGTCAACACGCTTTGGTGATTTTAAAAATCTGGCGTATATAAAATGATTGACAAATTTGGCAGGACAGAATTGGGAAGGTATTTATATAATCCTTTTTCAACCACTGCATCAAGTGAACTATATGTTAGAACAGATGGAAATAGCAACATAACCTTAGACATTGATTTCAACTCGAACAAAATCATCAAACTGGCAGAGCTGACCAACTCACATGACGCTGCCACGAAAAATTACGTGGACACTCATTCGTCAGGCGGAACTGGCACGGTAATTGGAAATGCAGACCTGGATTTAAATTTCCACAAAGCGATCAATCTGAACGAACCGACGAATCTTCATTACGCCGCCACGTAAAATTATGTGAACGTCAGCTCGAGCATGCGCATCAAAACAGACGGGTCGAGCACGATCACGGGAGACTTGGATTTAGATTCCCACAAATTGCTCAACGTCTCTGATCCCACCAGTTTAAAAGACGCCACCACAAAAGGGTATGTCGACACTAAACTGGCTTACGCCAATATCTTTTACACAGACATTAATATGACGTCACACAAACTTACCAATCTCGCCGAACCCACATCATCCTCTGACTCTGCCACAAAAAATTATGTGGACACGCATACGTCAGGTGGAACTTCAGTGGGCACGGTGGACCTCGATTTGAATTCGCACAAGTTGATCAATGTGCTTGATCCGTCAAACTTGCCAGACGGAGCAACGAAAAGCTACGTGGATGTTTCGTCACAAAAATCAAACTTTTTAGGACTCGTTCCAAATCCAAGCTTTTTATCCTTAGGGCGAAAGTCACAAATCATCGCAGGAGGATTGACCAGCGCAACTAATGTTTTCACTTACTCGGACGGTCCTGGAGTTCTGAGAAGATAATGGTTAGCCATAAATGGAACTGGAACAAATGTTCCTGGAAATGTTTTTATCAGAATATATGCAGATGGAGAAATTGGTGTGGGGAATTATTCAGAAACTACTGACGCTGTTGGACCGGACAGTGTAGCCCTTGCGACTTGCTCTTCTCCCCTCTCGGCGGACCGTTTTACGCCAACTCTTTGCAAGGATGCAACGTTTTCAACGCCATTTCGTTGGGAGGGTATTTTATCCTCGACATGCTGTACAGAACAAGCTTGGGAATACAATTGTTCAACAAGAATGCTTCGGCAATCACCTACTGGATTCAGCCCTTCATCACCACATTCACCACCATCCCGCCTCTCCTCTCCTCCGTTAAACTGTACTCGGGGACGTTCAGGTATTTCAACACGACATACGGAAAAGAATATGTGCTTCTCAACTCTGCAGGAAAAGGAAATGGCATTTTTCTGAAATACATCAGGGTGCATGTCATCGGCGCCTCTGGAAACTGGTGGGAGTCCAGAGTCAGAATGTATAATGGAAATTTACCTCTTGGCAATGGCAGTTTGTTCAGCCCTTGGACTTCATACAACACAAAAAATTACACTTACTTCCCTGGATATGACGGTGACAACAAATGCATCTTCTCCTCGTCTGGATTGGAAGATTTTTACTTGTCCTCATGGAACGGATCAAACATAACCTCATTCAACAACAAGTCAACTGGACTGCTGTACCAATCCGGTTCTTCCATCGGCTCCACCACCATCATCTTCTTTTACAGAAATTTTGAAGAAGCGGACTCCATGCCCAGCGTTTCCACCCGCAGAAGACTCTTCGTCACGCTCAAATCTGGCGACGTGCAAGTCGGTCAATCCGGAAGCTTTTACCTTCTTCTTGGGCAAGTGTACTTTTATGCATGAAAAATATTTTGTAAAATGACTTAAATAAATTTCTTCCTATATTAAAAAAATGAGATCTCCCATTCGAGAAAGATTCTGCATTGAAAAATTTGACAACGAAACAGGCAGAATGGAAATTCATGTCTTCCACACACGAGAAGGAAGAATTTTGAGACAGCTGAGAAGGAAAGAGAGAGAAATATATATAGATCAATTCTCGAAAAACCAAAAGAAGGCGAAGAATACATCGCCAGAAAAAATGCGAGAAAAAATAATTTTTTTCGTAACAAAAAAAAATGGAGACGCAGAGTTTTAAAAAATTTGTTCATTATGATCGAAGGATAGAATAAATCCACATTGTTTTTCGATCAGGATTTGAATCACACTCCAACGAAAGTGGGTTGCAGATACGAAATATTTGCTCAAAAAGACATTAAATTGAATCGATTGTCTCATCAGAAAATCACTAATATGTTTGGAATTGGGCTTGAAAGAGGACTTGCTTTGGTAAATTTGAGGGAGTGCATAAAATCAAAACTGGATTATTTCAATCACCATATGGTGATTTCAGAATCTGTCAATCAGGTCATCATGGAGATTTATAACAACAGCGATTCGCACGTGATCATTAAAAAGGGAAAGAGTTTGTGCTTTGTGAACTTTTTAAACCCAACGCATTATGCAAAATAAACTCATCCAAAAAAAATGGATCAAAAAAATTTTTTATTTTTTTGTTAAATAAAAAATGGAGTATAATTGCAACGAGAATTGTTATTTGTCAAATGAGAACTACAGTTCGTGCAAGTTCAAAGAGCCTGAAAAAACTTTATCCATCGATTCTGACGGCTCCAGTAGATGAAAGTCACCATTACCACCTTCAGAAGATCAGCGAGATCCAAAAAGAGATTGAGTTGGAGATGGAGAAAAGAGTGGCTCTTAGCAAAAAGTATCATCGCGCTTTTAAAATAATAAAAAATGCTGACGAAGGGATGCAGGCCATGTGTCTTGCTCTTGGAGCCGTCGGAATCGGATTTTTGTCAACCATTGCTGCCGCCCCAGTGGCGATTGTGTGCAAGAGCGTTGCATTGGGAGTAGGTTTTTTGTCCATCATCGGCGGGCAAGTCAACAAAAACCTGACACTAAAAGCGGAGAAGCACGAAAGTGTGAAAGTTCTAGAAGAGTCAAAATTGAACACCATCTGCGACCACATTTCAAAAACTTTGATGGATGGTGTGGTGAGCGATTCTGAGTACCACTTGATTTTGAGCGAGCTTCAAAATTTCAAGTCCATGGCAAACGAAATAAGGACAAAGACAAAAACAAGCATTGATGAAATCACAAAAGAGTCATGGATAAAGGAAGGAAGGAATTAAGCAATAAAAGCATTTAACAACGTATTAAAAAAAAAATTAAAAAATTTTCCCGTGATTTCACAAGTGAAATTTAAAAAATCATGATTTTCCACGGATTCGAAGGATCTCCTCGGATATCACTAACTCAATCTCATCGTGTTTGAGATTTTTTTTTCCCGTATTATAAAAAATGTCTTTTTTTAAAATACAAGACCCGAATAAGAGGGATGAGCTTGTGAGAGAAGTAATTGAGAGCAGAATGAGAATTTGTCAGAACAGTATCAATTACAATCTTTCAGATGCTGATTTTCAGACTGATTTGAGCAAGCTTTACAAGCCTCTCATTGAAAGCAATAAAAAGGTGATAAAAAGCATGGCGGACATAGTTGCAAACAAAATGCAAAATAAAATTTAGAGTCCACCATGGACCTAAAAGACCCACATGAATTGGGCAATATTTCGTCCTACTATTTAGACAGGTACAATGCGCGTCATAAATACAGCACGAAAAGAAATTTCGAAAAGAGTAAAGTAGGTGGTAAAATGTATTTCGGACCAATGGAGATGTCTGTGGATGGAAATGATATGGTAATTGGCGGAGAAAGGTATGAAGGAACAAAAGGTCTTTGGGAGCTTGTGACAAAATCTACTCCTCCTAATATAAACGACCTTACAGAGGAAGATCTTTAAAATTACTCAAAAATACTTACAGACACTGGCGCCATATATTCAGAGTCTAATCCAACAGACCTAAAGCCTCAAAGAGCGAAAAATATCGGAAAATAATAAAGCCTATTTGAGATAAAATTAAAAGTGAAACTAGAGACAAAAAAGGGTCTGGAGTAATCGTACTTCCGAGCGATCCGAATGCGCTCGTGCAAATGCTTCACTTGAGCGTAGCTGCTTGGCATGCTGGAAATACAGGGTCGACAAATGAGGCAGTGACTATATGCGACGAGCTGTTGAGAAATGTCATTAATAAAAACGAGTATAAATCAATGATGAGGTACATCGATGCAAAATATTTTTTTTTACTTACAAAAAATGATCGTTTACAGAAATAGATATGTTAAGAAACACGTTGTCGGAGGAAGCGGAATAATCGACACGTTGAAGAATTTTTTAAGAAGAGCAGCCACATCGAAAAAGCGAGCTGGGAAGAGAAGCAATCATGGCAACGAAATCGGCAGGAAAAGAGCTGGCTTCTTCCGCCATATCCACCGCTAAAGACGTGGTCATTGACAAGGGTAAAAGGACCATAGAGAAATTGTATGCCAAGACTGGAACACCAAATCCGAAGGACCTCACTAAGAAAAGCAAAGACATCATTTCAGAAATGGTTAACAGCAAACTAGCAATAACGGTGCCAAGCGCGTCACTCATGGATGATTATCCCATGTATGGGGGGTTGTTGAAAAAAAAGTTGTCAAATAAAAACGTCATCAGAATACAAGACCTTGTAAAAATAGGATATGGAATAAAAATGGCGTGATCTTCGTATAAAATTCTTCGAATCCGTTAAAGCATTAAATTTTTTTTCTTTTATATAAAAAAATGGCAAATTCCGATGTTTTAAATTTTACAGAAGAGATCATTGTTGATGAAGAAATTGAGAGATTTGAATTTCACGAATACGAACCAGTTAGTATCAATTTTAATAATACTGGAGAAATAAGAACCAACATTGAGCAGCAAGACTTGTTCACGCTTCCATCTGAAGCGTACATTTTGGTCGAAGGAAGACTAACAAAAGCGGATGGAACAGCCTACGCGAATACAGACGTCGTTACTCTTGCAAACAACGGCATCATGCACTTGTTCGGCCAGATTTCCTATCAATTGTCTAATCAAGAAGTGGAAACCATATACAATCCAGGTCATGCCACCACCATGCTTGGTTATCTCAAATATCCAGTGGAGTTTCAAATATCTGAGGATATAAATCAGCTGTGGCAAAGAGACACAACGGCTGATGCAGATCTTACCAATAACACTGGATTTAAAAACAGATAAAATTACATCATTTCACAGACTACAGGTGAAGGAACATTTTTGTTCTGCATTCCGTTAAAGAGCATTTTTGGATTATGCAAAGATTACGATAAAGTGCTTGACGGATTTAAACACACGATTACTCTTGTGAGAAAGAGCGATAGTGATGCGATTTTTAAAGCAGCCGCAACAGCCGCAGAAAAAGTGGATCTTAGCAAAGTGTCCTTGTTTATTCCTCATGTCACGCCCTCTGTTTCGGCGAGCCACAATCTTTACAAGATCATTCAATCAAAAGTGGATGTGCCATTAGCGTTCAGATCCAGAGGTGTGACACAATTGCTATGCCTGTATCGAATACATTCAGTTGGAGGTTGAGCGCCAGATCTGCCAGTGAAAGGCCTAGGTACATCATTGTTGGATTCCAAACCAATAGAGATGGCAGCCAAGATCTTAAGCCTTCCGTACTTGATCACTGCGACTTGGAAAACATGTACATCACTTTAAACAGTGAAAGATACCCTGCTGTCGATTACGACTTATCCTTCCCAAACAACAAATTCTCAAGGGCTTACAGAGACGCCGCCATGGAATGGAATCAGCGATATCATCGCTCAACCGAATTTGTCAGCCTTAAATTACAGGTACATTTGTCCACTTTTTGTATTTGATGTGAGCAAGCAGGCTAAGATGTTAAAATCTACAGTTCTGGACGTGCAAATCAAAGCCACCTTTAATGCAAACGTTCCTGCAGGAACTCAAGCCTTTGCCGTTGTCATCTCTAACAAATTGCTCAGGATCAAATCAGACGGAAACAGAATGAATGTTGTTTATTGATTATTTTAAATAATAATTCTTTACGTATTAAAAATGAGATATACGAAAAAGGATTTGAAAAAATTGCTGAAAGAAAACGGAATTTCCAAAATGTCAAAAAGTAAAATGTCGCTACTGATGCTTGCGGTTGAAAATAATCTGATCGACAAAAGCGAATTGATGGAAGATGTGAAGGAAGAGAGACCTGTATGAAGACCTGTATGAAGACCTGTAAGAGAGACCTGTATGAAGACCGAGAAAACCGATCTAAAATATTTTCAACAAGAAGAAAAAAAAAATTAATCGCTTTTATCCGTTTTTTCTGGAGTGCAGCTCGAAAGAGACCGATGGGGGTAAGAAAAAGCATCTCGAGCTTCTTGCGTTTGGAAAAGGGGGCGTGTTTTGTGATTCTTTTTACGTCACCGAAAACGGAGGTTTTCAAATCCCGAGCTTGTTCAGCGAGGAGGAAAGAGACAAGCTTTACAAACTCGTGTGGGGTTACGAGTCTGAATTTTCACGAATGGAAAAAGAAATCAATGAGCACGTCAGAGATTGGAACAACCTGAATAAGGGGGAAAAGCATAGGGCAATCAACAGGCACGTGCTTCATTTGGACTGCGATTTCGAGGAAAAAAAAAGAATCGCCGGAAAACTGAAAATCGCGATTTTGCTCCGCACGATCGACGTCGTGTACGAAAACTGCGAAATTGCGAAAATCACTGGAGAATTTAAAAAATCCTGTGCAGAATTGAAAAAATTGAATTTGAGTTAAGTAAATTTCTTCCCAAATAAAAAAGATGGAAAACACTAAAGTCCAAAAAGTGAGACCTGCCCCACGTAACATCCTTGACGAGCCTGTTCCAGATTCGTTACCTGTGTTGGCCCCTGCTCCGCGTCCGATTGTTCAAAAACCGGTTCCTGCTTCAAACAACTCGAAAAGTTTGCTTGAATTCCTGCACAACGTCAAAAATCTTCCAAAGGAATACCTTTTGTGAAATGCTCACAAACATGTCAAAAGAAGAACTGTCAACCATCCGAGACATGTTCAGTGCCAATGCCGGAATTCAAGCAAACAACTTTTAAAGATACTCTGAAGAACGTAAAATTGTTCATAAAGTTTTTTTTATTTTTTATTTTATTTATTTTTATTTAGTTTTTTTTTATTTATTTTTATTTCTTTATAATTTCTTTAATGAATTATTACATATAAAATGGAAATATGCGAATGAAAAGTCAGACGTAGAGTTGGAGGAGATGGTATGGACCTGTTGCTTAAACTCAAAGTATTTTTAAGATCTGAAGGATCCATGGATTTTTTAAAATTCTTTTCGGAGAATTTAAAAATCACTTGTGATTTTCACGAATCTGAAAGATCTAAAAAATTGAATCGAGTTAAATAAATTTCATTCCAAATAAAAAATGGGATACACAAGAAAATGTTTTAAAAATTTTCAGAAAGAAAATGGCATTTCAAAAAACGGCGAACAATTTAATTTCGTTGGTGATTCTTGCGGTTGAAAATAATCTGATCAGTAAAGATTTGCTTTTGTAAATGTGAAGGAGGACAAACATGTTGGAAGACCGAGAATACATGAAAAAAAGAAAAGCAAGAAATTGACCCAAAATATGCCAGGTTAAAATTCATCAGAAAAAACCCTGTCTCTTTGAGACAGACCCATGTTGAAACGGGCGAGGTGATCGAGTACAAATCCATTTAAAAAACAAGAATGGAAAAGTGGACAATGGATATAAAGTTGAAATTCTGAAGGATCTCAAACAGGAAGATGAAAAATCGATGTAAATTTTCAATTCTTTTTGGAAAATTGAAAATGAGTTAAATAAATTTCTTCCGTTATAAAAAATGGAAAACAAAACGGTGAAAGAATTGCGAAAAATCGCCAAAGAGCGAAAAGTGAAAAATTATTCAAAGATGCGAAAGGCTGATCTCGTTGGAGCTCTGCAAACGATTGCTCAAAGACCGGTGCCTGCGCCGCAATTAGTTCTTGTAAGGCCGGTGCCTGCTCTGAGACCAGTTGTTCAAAGACCGGTTCTTGCTCCGCGACCTGTCGTTGTGAAACCTATCATCGCTCCGAAACCGTCCATAATTCCACCAAGACCTGTCGTTGCGAGACCTGTCATGTGGAAACCAGCTCTCATGCCGAAACCGGTTCACTTGCAAAATCCTGCCATCGCTCCGCGACCTGTCATCACTCCGCGTCACATCCTTGACGATCCTGTTCCAGATTCGTTGCCTGGTTGACAACAGCTGTAAGAAATGTTGTCGCCAACAGTTTCAACCATGTGCTTAAATCGATTGATCCATACGTTCCAGAGGCGGTGAAGAAAACATTTCTGAACGTTTCACTGCGAATCGTTCAGAGATTACCACGATTTGTACAACGTCTCTGACGTGCTGATGCTGGCGGATGTCTTTGAAAATTTCAGAGACGTTTGCATGAACCATTACAAGCTCGATCCTACTCGGTATTACACCTCTCCAGGATTGGCATGGGACGCCGCTCTGAAAATAACAAAAATCAATTTGGAGCTTCTGAGCGATTTTGACATGCTGCTGATGATCAAGAAAGGAATCCGAGGAGGAATCAGCATGGTATCGAACCAACTTGGAACTTCAAATAACAAATACATGGGAGATTCGTTTGACCCCGACAAAGAGTCGTCCTTCATCCAGTACTTTGACGCCAACAACTTGTACGGATGGGCCATGTGCAAACCTTTTCCAACTCACGGGTTTGAATGGATGACCGATGACGAGCTTTCCGATTGGAAATCAGTGCCGTGTATTTTGGAAGTCGATTTGGATTACCTTGAAAGTCTCCACGACGAGCACAACGATTACCCTTTAGCTCCTGAAAGAATGACCATAAGCAAAGTGGACAAGCTTGTTCCAAACTTGAACGACAAAAAGAATTACGTCATCCATTACGAGAACCTGAAATTATATGAACGATTGGGGTTAAAAATTTCAAAGGTGCACAGAGGTATCAAATTTAAGGAAAGAGATTGGCTGAAAAAATACACGGTCATTTACATAAAGCGCTGTTTCGCTTTATGTAAACGACCGTGAGAAGAAAGCAAAGTTTGTTTGATCAAAGGCGTTGATAAAATTGCAGAAAATTTCTGGCCGTCATATATGAAAACAAATGGCGCATCACCACTGTGGTGGATATACGCAAAGAAGAAAATGATGTAAAAGTTTAATTCATGCACACAAGTGGGCCTTCGAAAGGTTTTCAGTGGCTAACAAAAGACGATTTTTGTTGGATCAAATTAGAAGATGTTATCTGCAAGATAAGTTCCCCGCCAGTTTCAAAATCTTCTCGAGCTTTTATAGACAACGAAACTTCTTCAATTGAACAATTGTTTTCAGAAATGTGAAGTTACTTATCTTGTAAATTCATTTCAATGTCAAATAATCTCAATGAAAAATTGTGCATTTTACGTTATTTTTTTTTTATCCGGCCAGTTAGGTGATCTGTTGGCCGGAATAAAAATATAAAAATTGGCCGGAATAAAAAATATAAAAAAACTTGAGCTCTATGAACCTATATAAAATTTAAACAGTTATGTCTCGTAGACTACACCGTCTTACATGTTTAAACTACGAAGTATTTTAGAAAAATACTTTGATCAAAGGTTATGAGGTCTTAAAGTTGAAAAGTAGCAAATGTTAGGCAATTCTAGGGTTTCTGAAAATTTATTGCAAATTTAACAAGCTGATTTCTTTCCTACTGGTTCTCTATATTCGCATTTGTGTCTAAACATATTGTTTACAACGTTGACATTCAGAAAATTTATGTTACAAATGAGTATACTAAAATACAATTATCAGAGTAATAAATTATTACAACATTATTATTATTACTATGAAGGAGCTTAAAGCAGACCTTGAGCTAAGATAAATTTTCCCAAAGTAATACTCTTCAATAGTCTGCTCCAAAACTCTGTAACTGTATAATACTTTTTATTGTTAACACAATAGTTATATAGCGAAGGGTATCATTTGCTATTTAATCTTTTTAAAGATAAGTTTAAGTGTACTTTATAAAAATTTAATATCATCTATATAATTCATCACTTATTGTTCACATAAGCACATAAACATACCTTTCAAAATAAAGATTTTTAATTTTTTTAAATTTATTTATATTGAAAAAGTAAAATATATAAAGAATGTTTTTGCTATATATATATATATATATATATATATATATATATATATATATATATATATATATATATATATATATATATATATATATATATATAATTTATATATATAAGAATTTATATGCTAATATAAAATAAAAAATTTTATACAACATAATAGTAACTAAATACAAATTCCAATTCAATCATACACTTGCATATTCAATTCTTCTGTTAATCTTGTTTTGCACACTTGATATTATTGACAAAGCAATCTAGAAACAAAATATTTTACTTCCCTCCAACAATTAGTGAAATACACAATATTGTCTTTATTACTTTGTTTATTAAATTGTGACAATGGAACTAAACGTATCTTAAAATGGTTAATAATTTCTTTAGTTTTATCACTTGCACCAAACAATATTCCATATTCAGCATTTAACAGTGCAAATATGTCAGTTATAGAGTCACCCAAATAAATCACTTTCAATTGACTTTTACTTGTCCATTCTTTGACCCATTCCCCTTTCCCAAAACTGGTAGAAACTTGCCCAAAATCTTCACTATCATCCCATTTTGGTACATTAGATGTGACAATGTTTTCTTTTGATATAAAATCAATTAATGCTTCATACAAAAGTTCAGGAAACCAATTAATACTTAAAACTTTGCATGCAATACTTTGATCTTGCTTAAAGTGATATAAAGTCTCTTTAGCATTATTATGGAATTGAATAAATTTAACTGCTTCATTTGCATAATTTAAATCTATGTCAGCAAAAATTTTTTTCTGAGCAAGTTCTTTTCGAGATTTTAAACAATAAGCATCCAGATCCTTCATTAGAAGCTCCAGATGTGTAAAGCTGCACTGATCCTTATCTTTCAAAATTATTTCAATAATTTTATTATACCCATTAAAGTAATTTAATGAAATCTCTTCCCATAAATTCATTAATAAACGTTTTTGTGAGTCAGTCCCATGAATGTATGACTGCTTTGACATGAAGGATAAAATAGTTGTATCAGCTTTTGTTATTGTACCATCAAAGTCCAAAACAACCATCACACTTGCTGACATATTTTCACTTTCGATTATTAGTTTAATTATACATGCAGATGCTTTAATATAAAAGTAGTTATGAGGTTAACAAGTACTTTGGATTTAAGCAGGAATATAAAACGTGTTAATGCGTACAGTTTAATGTGATGGTAGATACTTAAGTTTTTTATATGATAAATATATTATTATACCATTAGTAAAATCAGCAGCAAATGCTCACTACAAAATATCACCATAAAGTATAACTGAAAGGTTTTCAAATGTTTTTTCAAGTGTAAAGTCACGAAAGTTTGAGGTATGGTCCGTAGAGGTTTGCTAAGTTTAACAATGGCGTTGACAAAGTTTTGTTTTTATATCTTAGGGCTGAAATACACAATTAGTTTAAACTGAGGTTTTAAGATGATCATTTCGAGAAATAGAAAACTTATGATTCAAGGTCAACAGCAGTATTAGTACTACCCTTTTCCACTGTTATAAGAAGTGCATCATGATAGGCAAGTACAATGCTTCAGCAACTAATCTTCCCCACTCTAGTCTAGAAAAATTATTCTATATAATGTCATTAAATATCGACATCTCGTTTAGCGTTTTTTTCAATTTTTTTTTCAGAGTACGCATTTATTAAATATTTATATTGGTGAAAAAATAAAAAATAAAAACCATCACTGATGGATCTCAACCCTCTCCCCTCCCCCCCCCCCCTACCACCACCAGAATATTGAAAAAAATTGTGTGCTTTAAAACATTTAAATACGTGCAACGATTTTGTCATGCGAAACTATTTTATTCATAAAAAGTCATTATCTAAAAATGTTTCATTGAAAAAGGTTCTAAAATTGTTTCAATGAAGGAATTGTTTTTCCACCTGGTGCTTTAACAGTTGTCACAAACCATGCCTCAGATGCAGTTGAAAGTATTAAAGTTGAAAGCACTCAAAGTGCTTCTTTTTCTGGCTATCAAAACCCAATATCGTTTTTATATTTGTCTATATCAAAAGAATTTTAGCGATTAGCGCATCTTTATTTAAAGGATGTTTCGCTGATGCCGTCATAGGTTTTTTTTCTTTTATTTCTTAGTTATTGAAAGGGACAATTGCTTGGTATATGTTTCTTGTAAGATAATGCTGAAGTAAAAGACTCTGCTTTATCTATGCAGCTACAAGTTTTTTCTCGAAGATTGATTTTATTTAGTTTGTGAGTGTGATGGTTGTGTGAATTTATGGTATCCTTTATGCTTGGTTTGTAGCCGTAGCTCTTTTTGATGGAGTTTTTATTAAATATATAGTGGTGGATGTGGTGGAACTGATAATATTGGTCAACTAGGTTTAAAAACTGCTTTCCTTTCCTGGTGCTAACATTTTTACTATTGCGAAGATTAAACCAATGCGCTTACGATTTTTGTTGATAGCGGGCTGCAATTTTTGTTGATAGCGGGCTGCAATTTTGAAATGTATGTAATACTTTAGTTATAACCAGATTTTTTTCTTCATCGTAATATGGCCGACAATGGTAGCTTGATAGCGTGTGAAATATGCTTTAATATGTTGGGCGAGTGGTTGGATTCCGCATAAACATAATTTAGGACATCTCTTGGTTTACCATAAGGAAGGAATGAGTTGTCATCGAGGTTTAAAGTTACATCAAGATAGTTGACACTTTTCATATTGCATTAAATAGAAATAAGTAGCCCGTTTTCTTTGACGAATAGTTTCAAAAGCAGGAAAGTACCAACAAGCCCACAAACCTCTGCGCCGTCGAAAGCATTTATGGTGAATCAAACAAACTGCTTTTCCTTTTTACTTAAATTTGCTCATTATTGAAAAGCAAAGATTTTCTTGTCTGTTTAATAATTGTGTTCATTACTGACTGTGTTGTTTAGCAAAGCTAATTGCATTGTTTAGAAATTTTCGCTAACCGATGGGTAGAAAATATCAATCTTGAAAATGAAAAATTTATAAAAATAAGAAATTTATAAAGGTGCTTTTGTTTAGTTCTCTTAAACCAATCCGTAACATTTTAAGTGCATTTCCATTGATTGAGAGCAAGATATCAGAGTTGATATCTTGATATCAGAGGTTATTTTTTATACTTTTTTTGATTTTACCAATTTCATTTTTCGCATGAATTTACAATCGGACAGTTGAGTTGTTTGTAAATCTCTTTTTGTGGTCTTTCAGTATTAAAAAAACAGATATTCCATTTGTTTTAATTCTGTTAAAAACCTCATGGTAATTCAAAGAATCTCCTACTTTCTACATTTACTTTTTTTTTCTTATGTCAAGCGCTCACCCAGGAATCAAAATGGGGGAAAGGGGAGGGAGTGGTGAGGAAGGGATGAGAGAGGGGTGAGAGAGGGGTGAGGAAAGGATGAGGGAGGGTGAAGGAGGGAGGGGGTGAGAGGGAGGCTGATATTTAAAACATCATCCCTCTCTACCAAAAGTTCCTAAATTCGTCAATGAATACCAATTCGTCAATGAATACCATAATCCTAAATAGCTTTTTTTAGTGCTATTTGTCAAAACCATTACTTAATTAGTATGAAGATCGGATTTCCACTTATATTCTAACCTACCATAAGATTGAGGATTTCACTTTTTTCATTAAAGAAGGCTGAAGAACCAACAATTGCGACTGTTGATTCAGGCGAAGTAGATTTTGTTATTAATGAATACATAGCTGAAATGCTAGAACTATTTTCATTAACAAGTGATCTTTTTTTCTAGCCGGATTGTTGTAACTCAGCATTTTGATATGACTCGTATTTACAATTGCGTATTGTATTTCAACATGTTCAATTCAGATTGAACATGTTGAAATACAATACGCAAATTACTTCCGGATCTCTACTGATTTAAAACAGTTTTGATTGCTATGTTTTCAAAATAAGCCACAACTGATTTTGCCACTTATGTTATTTTACATCTCCTCTATTTAAAAAGGGTCTGTGACTAGAAAAACTAAGAATTTTAAGTACTATTATGAAAGAATAATAGATGGCATCCAACAGCTGATTCTCATGAGGCAAGGAAATCAAAGACGAGGGAACAGTGTTTTGTTTATTAGAGAGACACAAGCTGTACCAGCAGAATCTTTAATAATAAAGTTTATAGAAAATTATATCAGTAAGCACATCCGAATGTTTACTAAAATTTAATCTGTAGCTCAAATTTAAAAAAGTGTTTTTTTTTGCATTGTTTAGATGTCTTTAAGCAAAACTATTGTGCCGTCTTGTTAACCAGGAATAAAAATTTATGCAATTCTTAAAGAAGACGTGAACTTTATTTTGGATCTAAAGTTGGTGTGCAGAATAAAGCTTGAGCACCTCATGTAAGTTGCATTCCTTGCGCCACCAATCTAAGAAAACAATTATTTTTAACTTCGTTTTAATTATAGGATTTCTTCATAATGATTTTTTAGAGGTCAATCAAAAATATTTTTTTAAACGCGAATGAGACAAACAAATCCACGTGCGTGACATTAATTGCAAAAATAAGGCATAAATATTCAAAATAAGCGCGAAATTTCAGAAATGGCTGTCTAAAATAAAATAAACTATGCTTTAGATTTAAAACATAATATAATAATATATAACATAATAAAGCTTGAACAATTAAAACTTTATTATGCTATGTAAATTAATAAACTTTTAACTGTTCAATCTTTATAATGCTGTTTATATTTAGCTATAATGCCTATTTTATTGAAATTTTTATTGTATTGCTTGTTAAATCATTAAAATGGTAGGTAATTCATGACTTTCTATTATAATAACACTTCAGTATATGCCTAGGAAATTAACAGAATATCTACTGTTGCATCTCTCCGAAAAAAAAAAAATGCCTGAAAGTTTATCAAAAAAAACAGTATTTCCACAAGAGCTCGATAATTATGAAAATAAACACGAAAAGCTTGGTGAAGGTTTGTATAATTTAAAGTGTATAGAAATATGTACCTAACTACTAATTGCAATGATACATACTCAAAATAAAGTTGTATATACTTCAGGTATTAACAGTGTTGTAAGATATACAAGCATAACTTAGAATATAATTTTACTCACAAATTTACCTAGTAATTATTTTTGATTATTCTTTTGAATTATAGGTGGGTTTGCTGAAGTGTATTTAGCTGAACATAGACCTACTGGAATAAAGGTATATATATATATATATATATATATATATATATATATATATATATATATATATATATAGTGTTTATTTAAAGTTTAAAAAGTAAAAAGACGGCTTTTATAAACAGGCTTGTTTGATGACTTCTTAATAACTTAATAACTATTAATGCAATATGTGAGTGCCTTTCAGTAAAATAACTTTAGATGCCTAATAGAGCTCTATTATTCCAATTTTTATATCTTATAAAAAACCATGAATGAATTGTAGAAGATCATTTATTATTATTAATATAAGAAGTGAGTGTTATGGTTTCATTCTTAAATAGCCTTTATACTTCTTTAGATTTTATAGACTAAAATTCAATAGTTTTGACTAGAAGTATAGAGAAACAAAGCTGTTCTTAATAAATTAATTTTTTGTTTATAGCTGGAAAATATTTTGATTAAAGAAAGTGTAAACAAATGGCTTGGTAGGGTTCAGTCAATTTAATTAGGATTAGAAAACTGAATAATAGAAAATTTATTTTTAAGAACAACATTTCTCTTTTCAATGATGATTTCAATGATTCAAATCTTTTACAAAAAGTTATGCTATACTAATTCCATGATCACTGAAATGATAGGTTGATTACTATACAGTGTTAGTTACCATATATTTTTAGATTCCAAAAGAGCTGAAATTTTTAGGCTGCAAGTATACTTTCTCACTAGCAAAAAAAAAGAATGCATAAAGTAATTGAAAATTCTTATTGGTAAATATTTTCAAAATGGTTTGGTATTGACTTTATAGGTTGCTATCAAAGTTATGAATAAGCGGATGTTAGAGAAAATGGTAGGTTTATCTGAACTAATACCTATACTTGAATTTTAAAATGCAAATCTTAAATTCTTCTTCAATTTTTATTTTATTGATGTTTTTCATCTACTGCCAGTTTATATCACTAACTTTTCATGTTTTTGTTTTTTGTTTAATTGATGTAAATGGTTATGCAGTGCAATGCTATGCAGTTTTTTTTTTTAAACAAAATACGCATAGAAGTTGTTGCGCATAGTGCTTGTTGTTTATTTTAAACTTTGTTTATTTTAAACATTGAATTTCTTGAATTTGAAAATTTTACATGCTTATTTATTTTTATTAAAAAGTTTTTTTCAAGAGTTGAAAAGAGAAAAAGCAGATCAATTGCTACAATCTGAAGTGTACGTATATATGTATGTATGTATGTACGTATGTATGTATGTATGTATGTATGTATGTATGTATGTATGTATGTATGTATGTATGTATGTATGTATGTATGTATGTATTAGTGAATACAAATCCGGATTTCGGAATTTCGGAATTCCGAAATTCCGTCATATTTTGAATTTTTAAAAATCCGGAATTAAAAAACTCAAATTCCGGATTTTTTGAATTTAGAAGTTCGATTATTTAATTCTTATTTTATTTTTGAAGTTATTTAGAACTGTTTTTATAAAAATTTCAAAAAAAACTTTTGTTTTGTTTTTATATTATGTATTTCTTCCGTTCTAAAAATTTTAATTTTTATTACTAAAAACGTTTTTCAACAACAAAGTTGTCATCCTCAGTAGTATAATACAACAGTTTTTAGTAATAAAAATTAAAATTTTTAAAACGGAATAAATACATAATATAAAAACAAAACAAAAGTTTTTTTTTGAAATTTTTAGAATTTCGAATTTAGAAGAACTTTTACTATAGATGGCAGCATTGTGTACTTTCATTGTTATAAATTCAAAAAATTTAAATTTTAGTAGGCTTAGGCTACTGCAAATGCATTAAAAATTTTTTTTTTAATGAAATATTAACATTAAGAAATTAAATTGTATGCAGAGCAGACAAAGTAAGTCATTATATTAATTTTATGTTTCAAAAATTTTGTAGACTTACATTGTTATTGTTTTAAATCCCAACCCAAGTATGGTAGATAAATCTGAAGAAACTTTTATGGACATTTCAAAAGAAAGCTCATCAAATTCTGTGTGGAAATATTTTCTACAAGGGAAAACAAATCAGGTGGCGAAATGCATGCAATGCAAGCAAGTTTTAAAGATATTGGGTGGATGTACAACTCCCATGCACACACATCTTCATTCTAAACACAACACAGTTTTGAACAAGCGAAAGTTTGATGAAAATACAACAGCTTCTACATCTGACAGTAACAATAGTGTTGTGAGTACAACCAGAAAAACGAACACAATCATTGATTTTTTCAAGTCAAAAAAAGATGAAACTTTTCCTGCCGTAGTAGCTAGAATGATTGCTTCTGATGGTTTACCGTTTCGTGTTTTTTGTACGTCAAACGATTTAAGAAAATGTTTAACAATGCGTGGATTCGGTGATATTCCAAAATCACCCACCAGCATACAGAAAGTCGTGATGGATTATACTAAAAAAATTAAACAATTGCAAATTGCTGAAATTAATCAATTAAAAAAGAATTTATGCTTTAGTCTAACATTGGACGAGTGGACGTCCTCTCGAAATAGACGTTATATGAATGTTAACGGTCATGGGTCGAAAAATATCTGGAATTTGGGTCTTTCTCGAATTAATGGTCGATTTGTGGCTGAAAATTGTGTAAAATTGTTAGAGGACAAATTAGAATCATTTCAGTTAAATATAAGGAACAATATTTCGTGTATTGTAACTGATGGTGCTTCTATGATGCAAAAAGTGGGTAGATTATTACCATGTGAACAAATTTTGTGTTTTGCTCATGCAATTCAGATTGCAATTGTAAATGTGACCTACAAACAAACAGAGAAAGAGGTAGATGAAGATGATTATGAGAGTGTCCTAGATCTGGACTCTGATGAAGAATATTTAAGTGATGATGAAGGAATGCAAGTGGGGACGAGAAATGAATGTGATGTAGAAATTACTGAAAAGTTTACATTGCGAAATGTAATCATGAAAGTTCGGGTAATTGTTCGAATGTTTCGACGTTACCCTTTAAAAAATGAAGTGTTGCAAAAACATGTGAAGGAAGATCATGGAAAGGAATTGCAGCTATTGCTTGATTCGAAGACTAGATGGAGTAGCCTGATGTCCATGTTAGAACGTTTTAATCTTTTGAAAAGTTCAATAAAAAAGGCAATAATTGATATCAAAGCGGATACATTTTTGAATGATTCAGAATGGAATATAATATCTACAGTTTCTAGAAATTTGAAGCCTATAAAATTAGCCGTAGACGCGTTATGCCGTGCTGATGCAAATTTACTTTCTGCGGATGCAACATTTACGTTTGTGTTAGAAAATTTTGATGAGAATGAAGAAATTAGCCGTGAAATGAAAAAAGAGTTTGAAGTTCAAATTAATCGAGGAAGAACTGTGGTATCCGATGTTCTTCAATATTTGCATAATGGGGGTAAAACCAAAATTCACAAGAACATTTTGCGTCGCTCGAAAACTGAAATAACCAAAATTATCATATCCCTAATCCAAAGACTTAGTGGTGAAGTAGCATTAGAAATAGACCTAACAGTATCTGAGTCTACTAAAATGGATGACGATAAACCTATCGAATCATTGGAAACTCAGTTATCCTTGCAGGAAATTCTTCAGCAAAAGATAAAGGAATCACTCTCGGAATCATGGTCAAAAGTTCTACAAAAATCATCGATTCATTCCGAAATTCGCAGTGAAATGAAATTTTGGGATGAAGGGGGATCCCGCGGAATGCTTTTGGAAGATCTTTACAAAAGTTTATTAACAATTCCACCAACTAGTGTGGAGTCAGAGCGCGCTTTTTCCGCTGCAGGAGCATTTTCAACAAAAATTCGATCAAGGCTCAACGACGAAACATTGGATACTTTGTGCTTTTTAAGAAGCTTTTTCAAAAATCAAAATGAAAATTGAACTTTCATTTTGCAATTTTATTTATGTAGTTCAAAAAAATTTTAATATGAAATATTTCCTTATTTTGTAATTTGTTTTAATTTTATTGTTTTGAACTAAATACATTTATGTTAAAAAATAATGTACTTTTTTTTCTTTATATTTTTTAAATTCTTCTATAATAATTCCGGAATTAAACCGGAATTCAGTTTTTTACAAAAAAATGGATTCACTAGTATGTATGTATGTGTGCGTGCGTGCGTGCGTGCGTGCGTGCGTGCGTGCGTGTGTGTGTGTGTTAGTAAGGGAAAATTGTTTACTGAAAAGTAGGAAGTTTATTCTCTAAATTGTTTTTTATTCAAAAAGAATCAAACTCTTTTGCATCTCTTTTTTTTTTCTTACACATTGATGACTATTTTAAATACAGTAGTAGTAAGCTTTCAGATTGTAGCAATTGATTTGCTTTTTCTCTTTTCAACCATTTATTCCATTATGCTGTTTGACTCTTTGTTTTTGTAAAAGAAAAACAATCTCTTTCATTTACAAGTTGTAATCTTAGGGTGATTTGCATAGAGCATATCGTGAAATTGAAGCCATGAAGCGGCTTGGATGCCATCAACATATTTGCCAGTTATATCAAGTTGTTGAAACAAAAGAAGATATTTTCTTAGTTCTTGAGGTCATTCATTTTTACAATATCTTTCAATATGTATTTTCTTGTTGAAATCTTATGTTTATAGTAATTAAGCTTGTCTTTTTATAGTAATACAGCTTTTAAGTTATAAATACTAGAAAAGACTTTCTATTTACAGTATGTTTCTGGTGGTGAATTGTTTGACTATATTGTTTCCAGAGAGCGCTTGTCTGTGAGTTTACTTATAAAACAGTTTTTTTTTTAAATTATTTCTTTAACCATTTTATGTTTTAAGTTCTTGCAAGTTTAAAATAATGTGCAAAAGTGAACTTATCTCAAAGTTCAGAATAATTGGTTTAATGTTTATTTTTAGAATTACACTTGTTTCAAAACTCCAAATAAGATATTATAAAAATAACTATTTTCAAATTTGTAAAGTATAAAAGGCTGCTGCAAGTATGTTTTTTTTTTCTTTTCTTTACAGATTCACAATAATTTATTTTTTAATTGTTTAAGGAAAAGGAAAGCAGAAGTTTTTTTAGACAAATCGTTTCTGCAGTTGCATATATACATTCTAATGGGTTAGCACATAGAGATCTTAAGCCTGTGAGTCATCCTATGTGATTTTTACTTTTTGATTGTCAGTCTGACCAGTAACTTTTTTTTTTTTTTATATATATAATTTTGACAATATTATTTTTATAACTGAAAATAAAACAACAAGCTTATAGCATTTTTATAAAATGTTTTTAAAGTAATCAAATAATTTTTTTTTTTTTTAGGAAAATATGCTTTTAGATGGGAACAATGTAAGTATTATCTGTTGTTTTTTTAAATTATTTTTTTAAATTTATTTAGTTATAGTTAAAAAAATTCTAAAGTACATTTTAGAGCATCAAGATTATAGATTTTGGATTAGCTTCTAATCCTGAAAACGATCTGTTTCAACCACTTGCAACATGTTGTGGATCTCCTGCTTATGCTGCGCCAGGTTAGTTAAATCAATGTATAATCAAATTAAGTGTTCCAATGAAATGAAATAGCACATAATGTGATATAAGGCAAACACAGGTGAATACCATGATATATGTATATATGTGTGTATATGTATATATACATATATATATATATATACATATACATACATATGTATATATATGTATGTATATATATGTATAAATATATGTATATATATATACATATATACATATACATACATACATATATACATATGTATGTATATGTATATATATGTATACATATATACATATGTATGTATATGTATATATATATGTATATATATACACACATATACATATATAATGGTATTCACCTGTGTTTGCCTTACATCACAATATGTGCTATTTCATTTCATTAGAACACTTAATTTGATTATACATTGAGCAAACAGCTCTTCCAGCACATTTATATATATATAAATATATATATATATATATATATATATTTAGAAGATACAGCAAAGGATGACAACTTTGTTGGTACTTAAAGTTTCATACCGGCGTACTGGCAATCATCAGCCAAAATACATAATGAAAAAAAAGTTACAAAAGAAAACATTAAAGAAAAATGAAAAAACCGTTAAAAATGTCATTAAAAAAGAATTGTTCTTATTAATGGCTTCAAATTAGTTTTTACTGTCAAATGATGCAAGCATGTATTTATTCATATGCCTACACTTACTTACCAGCTCTTGCTTTTTATTTAATAAATTTGCGCCTCTATAGATGGCATTCTTTTTATGACTAATTCGATTTTCTCCATGGCATTCTTTTTATGACTAATTCGATTTTCTTCTTAGCTTAATTTCATAACTTTTTTCTGATGGAATGGGAATATTTGACTTTGAGTATTCAAAGTTTACTTTCTCCATCACAAGAATGAAGAATTTCGTAGAGTGCTCGACTTGTTTGGAGCAAATCTATATATGTATTTGTGATTAGTAAAAGACTTCTTCACTCAAGAGTGCTCAATAGCCTGCTGGTTGAGCACTCTACGAAATTTTTCATTCTCGCGATGGAGAAAGTAAACTTTGAATACTCAATCACAAATATTCCCATTCCATCAGAAAAAAGTTATGAAATTAAGCTAATGGAGAAAATCGAATTAGTCATAAAAAGAATGCGTTGGAAGGCTATATGCTACAAGAACAAAAGCCAAAATCAAAAAGAACAAAAAGAAGAAGAATGGCATGGTCTAAAAACATTCAAATGTCCACCACAAGTGAAAGAAATGGTTGCTTTTGAAAACGAACTAGTTGAACTGAAATTGCCATCTATAGAGGCGCAAATTTATTAAATAAAAAGCAAGAGCTGGTAAGTAAGTGTAGGCATATGAATAAATACATGCTTGCATCATTTGACAGTAAAAACTAATTTGAAGCCATTAATAAGAACAATTCTTTTTTAATGACATTTTTAACGGTTTTTTCATTTTTCTTTAATGTTTTCTTTTGTAACTTTTTTTTCATTATGTATTTTGGCTGATGATTGCCAGTACGCCGGTATGAAACATTAAGTACCAAAAAAGTTGTTATACTATGCTGTATCTTTTATGTAATTGCTCTTGTCAGCAGGCTATTGAGCACTCTCGAGTGAAGAAGTCCTTTGCTAATCACAAATATGTATACATTATATATATATATATATATATATATATATATATATATATATATATATATATATATATATGTATGTAAATAATAAGATTTATTTTATAAGTGAAAAAAGAGAGAAAAACAAAAGAATTTAGCTACCAACTTCGAACATTTCTATTAATTTTTTAAGCTAATCTTCTAAAATATCTGTAAAATGTAATAAAAAACTTTTGTCTTGTACATAAGAGAAAAATAATTTTGCTGCTATTATGCTGAAAGATATAAACTGATGCTGAACTAAAGCTAAATTTTTGTCTTAATTTTTTTTAGTTTAATGAGAACTATGAATCCTTTAATTTTAATTGTAAAAGACTTCTAGAAGTTAAAGTTTTGAAGAACATAATACACTGAAAAGCATTATTTTTGTAAAAAAAATGAAACAGTTGTTTGAATTGTTATTACTTTTCTCTTACACTAAAAATAGCTAAACTTTTCATATTAGCAAAACTATGTTATGGGTATCCTGGCTAATACCTTGCTATCTCATAATATAAGCCTGCCCCAAAAACTTGATTAAGTATGTTGCAGTTCTCAAAAGATAAAAGTTCTAAGTTTTTATCTTTCCTTAAAATCTTCTCTTTTATTTTAAATATAGAGTTGATATCTGGAAAAGCATACTATGGAACAGAGGTAAGTTATTTTTAAAAAGGAGCTAAAAAAAGCTATTTTGTATACTTTTTAAGTTTATGGCAGTTGATTAGTTCTAGTTTTCTTTTTATTATGAATAGCTTTGTGAATTTTTTGTTATAGGCAGACCTTTGGAGTTTAGGTGTTGTTTTGTATGGTCTACTTAATGGATTTCTTCCGTTTGATGTTGATGAAGAGGAGTCAACTTTTGTGTTGTATGAAAAGATTAAGGTACCTCTTGATTTTATTGCTAATATTGACAGCAAATTTCTTGCATACAAATAAAGAACTTTCTATAAAAAGTTTTAATTAAAATGTTGTTATTGGGTGAGCAGCTCCCATTAATATTACTTAACTTAGTTGATGATCATTGGATTAACAGCTTTCTCTGTTAATTTTTACTATATTGAAGATTAGTAGAGAAATTGTGTTCTGCCAATCTTCACTATACGAAGATTAATAGAAAATTCATATCCTACAAAATGTATTCTGAAGAAAAAAGTAGTTAAGTGTGTTATGCTATTCAGATTTTCTTCATGGTTTTTACATCACTGTAAATCTTTTTTACATCAATATAAATCTTCACACAAGTATAAATCAATTTAAGTTTTTACAGTTTTTACAAGAAATTTTTAAATCATGAAATATGAAACTCATAAAATTGAATTTTCTAAAGCTTTTTATCATAGAAAATATGAGTAGAGTACATGTTTTGAAATTCTTTTTAGCAACCCTTTTTTTGGTGTATTAGTTTAAAAGAACAATATAAATACATTCATAATATATTTATTTTTTAAAAATATTCCGCAACTGAGTATAATTGAAGAAACCTGTTTGTCATGGACAGAATTTCACAGCCTAATTTGATTATTGCTACTCTTATGAAACTTAATACATAGATTAGAAATTTGTACTGATGTGCACTGGGGTGGGGTGCTTCTAGAAAGATTATTTATTTAACAGAAAAATGATTAATTTACCTATAGACAATGTTTTCTCCAAATTGCTCTGAATCTCGAACTGTTGGTAAAATGAAATTTTGTTTTTATAGCCTTATTAATCTTCCTCCAATTAAATAAAAATTTAATAAAAAGTTGTAAGGTTTTGTGATATTCAATTTAGTAAACTCAGATGAACCCAATGTCAGGTACAGAAAAAATCAGTAGCAAAACAAACAAAAAATCTTCTAAAGAAGTTTTCCAGTTTAAATTATCAGTATAACTAATCATACTAATGCCCTGTTCAGTCCATCATACTAATGCCCAGTTCAGTACAATTAAAACATAGGAAAAAATTTTTTGCGTGAAGTTGAGTTTGATAGGGTTGAAAAAGGAAAAAAACATTTTTTTTACACAAAAAAAATAGCCTAAAAAAGAACAGCTAAAATATTGTTCTTTTTTTTTTTTTTTCAAATAAATTGTATTAATGCATGTTTTACATATTAAATATATCATATTTTCAATTCAATACTAATATTATTGAGATATTTCATTTGTTTTCACAGATCAGAATACTCTCAGATTGTTTACACAGTCTATTATTATCAGCTTTGCCTTAAAGAATATACTGTAAACACATTAGCTCACTGCCTGTTCAGAGTAAGTTTTTAGTGTAGACCTGAAATATAACAGATCGCAGTTTGACAATTGCTTATAAATAATTCAGTAAGAGTGCTGATGTAGTGCAATGAAATTACTCCTGTTTTTCCTTAATCTCTCTTAATAGGATGTCTGGTATTTTTTTAACTGTTGACAATTTTATAGTTAAATATATTAGAATGTGAGCTATGCAAGTGCAATAACTTTATGGAAGGGCATGTGTAGTTTCACAGAGTTGCCAAAATAACTTTTTTGAAGGGCGTGTGTAGTTTCACAACGTTGCCAAAAATTGCTAGTGGAGTTTTGAGTTTACCACTAGTGATTGCCTTTGTTGAAAGATCTTTTAGTTCCTATTCCAACATACTTTCAGCTAATCTTTACAGATTGACAATAAACAGAGCTGTAAAACAAGTGTTTATTGTGCACAATTTAGCCCTTGAAAATACTGAAAACTTGCCAGCAAATCTTAAAGTTCAATTTTTCAAAAAGGATGTATACCATCCATGTTTGGGAGAAAAGTTCCTGCTCCAATTACACAATGCATCATCAGGTATCATGTATCACAATGATGTGGTTGATGAGCCCAGTGGCAATTACAATACTGAGTCTGAAGTTGAGCTGAAGTCGAATATTTGATTTAGCTTTTTTTTTTAATCTACAATTTTGAGATGTTTTGTATCTTGCTTTAATTTTTATTTGCTGAAATTCTATTACATTTATAATGCTTTTTTTCAACATTTTATATATATCTTTACTTTAAATATAAAAAGCTGGTAAAGTTGTAAGAAAAAAGAAGTTCAAATTGAAAACAGAAAAATACAAATAAAACTGTGATTTGGAAATAAAGGTTTTATTCGCAATCCTAGTCATTGACAATTCAAGAACCTTATCATCTTATGCAGACCTTAAAGTTTTTTTGAGTTTCAAAATTCTTATTGTAACCTTAAAGTATAATTATGAGTATAATCTATCAATATTTAACAGTCAAAAACATTTAGGTTTTGGTCAATGGCTTTTCAATTTTCCTCTTGATAGAGTAATGAAAAAAAAATTTCATAATTTTTTAAAAAATTATTTCATAATTTTTTTTTTTTTTTTTGAATATTTACATAAGCAGATACTGTGTTTCTTGCATTTTAGCTTTTTTTTTTTTTTTTTTTTTTTTTAGCTTGGCAACTTTGATGTTCCAGAATGGTTAAGTGAAGGTTTAATTTTGATAAAAAGTTTTTTTTTAATTTTTTTGGTATTAATTTTCTTGTTTGTTACATTATAATTTTTTTTTTTAGAATCGGTGAATATTTTAAGCAGATTGTTAGAGGTATTTATTCCTATTCTTGTTACTATTGTCTCAAGAATTAAAATGTGTAATTATCTATGTTAGTTCAACCCTATTTTCTTAAAACTTTTTTACTAAAATATTTTCTTTATAAGACATTTGTTAATTGGTTCATACTTTTAATGTAAGGTTGACCCTGAGAAACGAATAACAACTAAAGAGTTGCTGACACATTCTTGGTTGTGTGAAGGGTATGGATCTCATATAAACTGGCAGAGTTCATTGAAGGCAAAGTGTTTACAAAACTTTTTTTTCTGAAATCAAAGTATTTTCTCCTTAAATTTCATCATATGCAAAAATTTTATTTCAGTGCTTTAATTTTAGAGAGATAAGCCAGAATCAAGAATTATTGAGGAGTTATCAGATTACTATGATATCAGTCTAGATCAAAATATGGAAAATATGGTAAAAGAAGTAAGGAATCTGATTTTTTAGAATGTTGTTAAATATGTTGATGATAAGAAAGAAATAAAATAAGGTCAAGTTAATCCTTTTTGTTTAGTTCTTAATGTACTTGCAGAATTTTAAATGTTTGTGTGATAGAAAATGGATCAGTCAACATTATAGGAAAGTCTTATAGGTTGTTACAAAGTATTTGTTGAATGTTAAAAATTTCTTTAAAGCTTGTTTTGAGGTGAGTGTGTAGGAAGTTTATTCAATGATTTTTTTTACTAGTACAAGTATGACTCACTCACTGCGCATTACTTCTTATTGTATAAACTTCGACAGAAAACTCCAAGACCAAAAGTTTCCTTCAAAACACCAGTTAGGTAGGTAGCTTCTTTTGTTTTTTTAGAATAGTTTGATCAGCTATACCTGCCAAGATTACTCAAATATTTAACTCTTAAAGCACTCATTTATTTTATATTGAGTGAATTGAAAATTAGATTAAATTTTTTTGTTTACAAATATCGGATACAACTTTACTGATTTACTTTTTAGAGGCTAAAGAATATATCACATACTTGCAAGCCTATATGTTTTTGAAATGTTTAGTAAATAATAAAGTTGATTAACTCTAGACAATTAACAAATAAAAAAATATATTTTAAAAAGGATACAAACCAATTTTTTTAACACTACACAAATTTAATCTGTAAGAATCACAGCTTAATAACAAAGAAAATTTTACCACAAATTGAAAATTTTTATATAAACTAACATCTACATATAAACACAAAAGTTTTAAATGTAAAAAAAGTTCTATTTTACAGTTCTCTATGATATTTTGCAAAACACTAAGGACATTGTCCAATTTTTCATCCAGTGCACTCCAAGTTCTAACATGAGTGCATTGGATAAGTTTGGTTTGTCAGTGGTGTTCATGTGGTAGGTGATGTAGCTGTTCAGAACAGCTCTACCAAACAAAGAAAAAAATACTTTATTAGTCCATTTCAAGGCTCTTTGTTCTGCCATGTACATATAGAGTTTTCAGTTGTAAACAGATTACAACAGGTCCAGCTTTGTTTGATGTTGACAGCAATCTAGGATTACTGCTATTGTCTTGGTAAGCCAAATTTCAGGTAGCCCTTTCCTGTTGATGTAACAGTGCCAGTAGATGTGGTATTTTCAACAAACAGCTCTTACAGCAATTCCACTGGGATAAAGAAACTATCAATTCCAATGTGGTCAGTTAGGTTGTCTCTGTTCAGGTTTGTAAAATTAGCTTACTGTCACTGCTCAAAGAAATTCTAATGAAAGTTTTAATATTAACAAAGTCGTAAGTGAAGGAAGTAAACAGCTATGTATGGTTTGGCAGACAATATCCAAGAGTTTACAATAAAAAATGATTCTAGATATGCAAATCCACAATTGTGGCCACATTTTATATAATTTTTGTTTACACTAAGCTGCGATCATGGTCACACATGGTTTGAGAATTAAAGTTGTATCAATCTCCTTGTAGAACCTCCAATAATCATCAATGTTCATTTCTTAAAAGCACTATTTAGTTTGATAGGAAAATCTTGTGTCTGTTAGTAAATCAATGTTTGATTTTAATTTAAATCTTTTCAGGCACTTTTAAAAAAATACTTTAAATGTTATATTTTCCAGAGAGAAAGAACCAAAGATAATTCAGAAGGTATGTAATTATATGTTACATGGTGAATATTAAATACATAGCTCTTTGATGTTAAATTTTCTTTTTGATAAAATCATAAAAAATGTTAATTACTTGAGAGTTTAACTTTAGCTTATTTTTTATGCTATGCATATCACATTATAGCATTAGTCAGTTAAAATACTATTTAATGTACCTTTGGCATGTGAACTATTAAAGTCAATAGCTAATTTTAAAAGTTAAACACATTAGAGTGCATTAAGTCTCTTCATAGTAAATTATGGTAGCCTAATAATTTCTTTCTGCTGCTTAAGAATTTTTTTTTTTTTTTTTTTTTTTACAAAAAAGCAAGTATTAGAATATTTATAAGATATCTAGGGAGTCCACATCAATGGCAAGAGTGCATACCACTATTTTTTGATTAATAGTAACTTTAATAATAGGGCTTTCATGAAAGTTGCTGTTTATTCTTTTCAAAACAAAGATGAAAAAATAAAATTTATTGATGAGCAATCCATTATTGTTTCTTCATTGAAATTTTACTTTCTGAGCAACTCTACTTCAACTGGCTGCACTGTGATATTAAATATAAGTGAAGAAAACAACAGAAGTGAAAAAGAAGACATCCCTTTGAAGAATCAAGTCTTAAAAGGTACTACAACTTTCATACCTCAACGTTTTATAGTTACTAAATATAGTATCTTTAACAAATTAAAACAAAGCATTAACTCATATTGTTACTCTGAAGTTGATCCAAAATTTCTAAATGGCCAAAAGGTTGATTGAAAAATCACACAATAAAAAAAAAATAAAATAAATGCACAACATTGTCTCCACCAAAGTTTGAATTGGATTTTGAAGCTGGTGATAAACAATAGAAGTGAGACCTGTAGTAGAAACATTTACTAATTAAGACCACAGTAATACCATGGCGATACAGTGATACCATGGCAGTGTACATGGCCATTGATACAGTGATACCATGGCAGTAATATAGTTGTTTTAGTCATGGAAGTAAATAGGTTCAATATGAATATACTGACAAACAGCACTTGGTATTTATCAGTTTCATGAGTTTATTACAAAGTTCACAATCAGCTAAGGACCTGTGATGATGTAAATAAAAACTCACAGTAGAGTTTTCCATAGTATAAACTGCTCCAGCTTCATTAGCATTTATGAAAAGGATCTTCAGCATGACTGGCAAGATCCTTAGTTATGAAAGAAACAGATGAATTTGAAACCCTGTTGTTAATTATGTGCAACAAACCTTTGCTTTGATAACCAGATACTAGAAGTAGCAAGTGACTTACTGATTTAGTAGGCCAGTAGCATATACAATACACATCAATGCAATTTTGATGTCATAGTAGGTTTTAGAATCAGAACAAGTTTGAAATGTAACTCTAATTGTGTAATTCTAATGTAGTTGTAAGTTTAGTATGTAATTTTAGTTCTAATAAAGTTTTAAGTTTGATATGTAGTTTTAGTTCGATGTAGTTGTAAGTTTGGTATGTAATTTTAGTTCTGATGTAGTTTTATTGATAGTATTAATAAGTGTATTTAATGTTTGTAAATGAAATTTAATCATGTAAAAGTTTTCTAATAGTAGAATTAAAAAGTAGAAGTAAGCTTTCTTGGTAAGTTCACTGAATCTATAACTCGACTGGGTTTATAAGTTGAGGAGAGGTTACTTGATACCCCATTCTGAATAACTTAAAGTCTCAACTTTAACTTTGGTATATACAGTATATATAAATAAATATATTAATTAAAGTTATTGTTAACAAATTATTTTTTTTGCATGCAGTAGTTATTTGTTAAATTTAGACACCATCTAGGAAGAATTGTTCGAGTGTTAGCATTGATGATATTGATATTACACCAACCCGACAAAACAGATCTAAAAGCTGTTCAAATGATGGTTTGATATTTTTAAGAATTTGTAAAATTCAGGTTACTAAGTTATCTGAGCTTATGACTTAAGTTATTTCATATTGTATTACTTTTATGACCTAAAACTTCAACTAATCTATAATAGAAAATAGAAGTAGGGGAGAACCTTAATGAATGGTACAGTTTAACCAAAATGTTTTTTAAAAGTACATAAAATTGTTTAATATATTTTAAAATATTTGACAACCATCAACTCTTGCTCAATGATATAGTAAAACAAAATTGATTTTGCATTGGGCTATTGGCAAAAAGATTTATTGGAGTAGGATTTTATCCCATTCATTGAAAATGACTCATTATTATGTTATTATTACAATGAAAAATGAAACAGTGAATCCAATCAGGCCCAAAAAATATTTTTAGTTTTTTTTGTACTCAACTACTTTTCTCAAGTATTAGTTAATATGGTACCCAGCTCTCTTCCTCTCTAAGAAGCTTTTCTAAGAGGTATTTTGGGGTAGGGATGAATGATTTTTGCACTAATTATTTTGACCAAGGTGTGTAAAGAATCAGTTTGCTGGTTTATTTTCATATAAATGTTTGTTCCTATCTGATTGTTGAATTGTTGATTCAATGTTTGGTTGTCTGTCACACTAGCTAAGATAAAATCACTTTCCCTAAATAATTGTCAGTTAAGTGGATAGATTTTTCAAATCTACTGCAAATATATTTTTATTGTAAACAATAAATCGTATGCTGTGTGTGCTAAGGTAAATTACATAGTTTAACAATCCTCGCTGGAAGTCAACCATTCTGAGCCACCCTAGAATAAGATTTAAATAGCCCAGACACTGTAATATCAAAAGACTGCTATCTATGACTGAAATGTGGCAGAAATTTTAATAAAATCAAAGTTTTCCTTTTGGGTGTATCTTATTGATTCGAAAGAAATGTGGCTTTCATGATTGTCTATTAACAAGAGCACAGGATCTATAGATGGTTTAGCATGAGAAACAAACTGCTTTATTGCAGCTAAAAAATTTTCACCAATCACTTTTGTTACAAAAACTTAAGGCTGCCCATAAGTGCCCCATTTACCATAAAATACCCATTGTAGTTTTTCCTTGGGAATAAAATTCAGGTAGAGGGTCTGTAACTGTTAATAATCCTGTCTTATCCTGCATTAAAAATGCATTCAAGTTTAAACTTATGTACTATTTGAACTTCTAATAAATTAACAAAATCTTGAGACTATTCAAGCTAGTTGCATGAACAAAGCTAACCTTTCCAGTTTTCTTGTTGATGATCCTGGATACCATTTTAAAAAATTGTCCATCTATTGCTTTTCTGCCCGTTTATTCAGGTAACAGATTTAGGAACTTTTTTTTGAGTGCAAAACAACAACATAATTCTAAGCCAATTACCTAATTTGACCAAGGCATATGTTGGAAGAAATAAAATTCTGCAATATCAGTTTTGTTGGAAACAAGAAAAACTTTTCTATTTCTATTTCTATTTAAAGTTTTCTTGGGTATTTTCATAGCTCTTCCTGCTGTAGATTTTGATTAGCTATATTTGTTAGATACTTTTTTTGGACTTTTGAATATTTTTTGGACTTTTGAATATTTTTTTGACTGCATCTGCAATATCTAAAGAATTTTTTTTAAATAATTTGTTATTAGAAATGTCATGTCAAAAAAATAGACAGGACATACACAATATACAAACTTTACATGCATAGTATATTACTATGCACATAGCTATGTATTTATGTAGTTGTGTACAAATGCATATGCACTACTCAAAACTACAAATACAACACTACATAATGCAAGTAAATCGCTTAGATATATGTATGTATGTATGTATGTATGTATGTATGTATGTATGTATGTATGTATGTATGTATGTATGTATGTATGTATATGTATATGTATATGTATACATTTATATGGCTATATAATTTAAATACAGAACATCAAGTATAACTAGGGCTGCCAATTCGAACTTTTTTTTAGAAGTTCGAACTTGAACATGTTCGAACTATTTGGGAAAAAAGTTCGAACATTTTCGAACTTTTTTTTAATGTAATAAAGTATGCAAAATAAAAGAGTACAAGTTAAAAACAAAACCGTTTATTTATCTATTCATAAAACTGTTTATTTATAAAAACAAAACTGTTTATTATTGAGACCCGCTTCTCATTTTCACTACATTTAACTTGAAAAAATTGTCTTCAAAAAGAGCCATTTACTTTTTAATGAGGTTAGATCCAAGTTCGACTTTGTCTACTGTCATTTGAAAATCAGATGTTTTAATGAAACATTTAAGTTCTTGAGCTAAAGTCAATTTCATGTCAGCATTTTTCATATCATCAGTTATATCACTGTTATTGACTTCTCCATCAGCATCAGAGTCTTCCTCGCTAAACTGGAATAATCTTTGAATAAGATAGGTTGCAATATTTGCTATAGAGTTTCTTTTTATTTTATTCCCAAACTGATCATCTTGATTCAAAACATCTGGGTTTGATAAATATTTCATTGGATGTATTAACTTTATGTTTCTCCTTTCAACAATTCTTTTTTCAAATTGCTGTTTTACAAGTTGACTAATTGGCGTGTTGGCTTCATCCAATTTTTTCCGGATGAATTTAATTATAATTTCAGAAGACAATAAATCAGCATCACGTTTGGAAAGTGCTTCAATAGCTAGTTTGAGCGGCTTTAGGGCAACACAAAGGTTATTAACTTTATCAAGTTCATTCTTAGAAAGAGGAAAATCGGTGTTTTTGCTAATTAAAAGCTATTTTTATTTCTTTTTGGACTTCCAAAAACCGTTCTAACATAGCAATTGTGCTGCTCCACCTTGTCCTGGAGTCACAAATCAAAGCTTTTTCTTTTCCAAATGCTTTAACAATATTTAGCTGAAGATCATCATCATTTTTTACAGGTGATCTACGAAACATTTGTACCAATTTTGGAATTTTGGCCACCGGCTATTGAAATTCAGTTTTCAATGAGGGCATTATATTTTCAGTAGATATTTGAATTGTTTCAACATAATCAATCGAATTTTTATCTTCTTCCTCACTTTCACCACCATAATCTTCATTAACATCTTCAATTGAATCATTAACTTCAATAGTATCACCAACTTCAATAGTATCACCAACTTTAATGGTTTCACTAACTTCATTGTTATTACCAACTTCAATGGTATCACCAACTTCAATGGTATCAACAGGTTCATTGTCAAAATCATCGTTTGGTAGTGCAGCACTTTTTTTTTTTAAAAGCACATCAATTACGCATAAATGGATAGCATGATTGTAACATATTTGATGTTCTGGTTTAGTGTCATAGCCAATTTTTTTCATCAAACTGGCTCCACCTGTAACAAAGGCAACAATATCTTTGTCTAAGTTTAAACCAAATGAATTAAGTTTTTTATTAATTAGTTCAATGGCTTTCGATGCTGGCATTGTGCCATGCACCCTTAACATTCCAAGAGATTGAAATCCTCCGTTATAATGAATATTCAAATTCATGTATCTCCTGTTTTTAACTGATGTGTACTCGTCAAATGTTAGGCTAAATTTTCCATTAGTTAAAATGACTTTTTGTAATGAAGCAATTACTTGTTTCTTGGTTGTTTCAAAGTATTTCATCACTAAATCGCGAACAGTTTGATGACTTTTGGGCAAATTATATCCTTGAGCACGAAATGCTGATTGCAAAACTTGACTATTAGCAATGGTTGTATAACTTATTCCATCAATAGCAGTCAATCTGCTCAAGATTTCAGGTAAAGTTTTAATCCCAGAACTAAAAAAGTTTTCAATTTTTGGTATTTTAGGAACATGACTAATTTCGAAAGCCTCAGAGGCCAAGGTATTACATTTAATAATGTCAATTTTATGTTTCGTTTTTAAGTGTCTTGTAATAGTGCTTGTTGTTGAGCCAGGAGTTTTTAATAAAACTTTACAAATTTTACATTTGGCTTGTTGCAGTTCTTGGGAAAATTCAAAATAATCCCAAACCTCAGATCTTCTGGATGTGCTAACGTCTTTGAAAGTAGCCATGTTTTATTTTTAATTAATGTTTTAATTTTTTAGGCATTTCTTCTGAAAGTTCGAACTTTTAAGCGAAAAAAGTTCGAACCTGAACATTAAAATTTTGGCGTAAAGTTCGAACGTTCGAACTTGAACACGTTCGAGCTAGCAGCCCTAAGTATAACTTGATATATATATACACATTCAATTGAAAGTAGAAACTCACAGAAAATATTCTAAGAAAGAGTTGTTCTATGAAGTGCGATTGTAATGAATACAGCTGAAACTGCAAAAATCTCAACTTTTCTTTTACATGATCCCGTTAGTTTATCAACATTAACTTAAAAGTTTGAATTTATAATTTTCAAACAAACATTGGTCATTCTTGGATTATGAAAAATTAATAAATAGAAAATGTTCTTTTTATTGTGACAAAAAATAAATTGACAGAACTACTTTTTTTTACTTTTTTCTCAACAATTTGATGGGACAAGTCCCATTCAATAAGGTTCTTCCTATTGCAACTTCTTTCCAGGTTAGCAAGCCATATCCATAATTCTTTGTAGAGCTCTGATTCTTTTAAAACAAATTCTAACATGTATAAAAATGGAAACATGTATAATAAATAATTTATTTGATTAGGTGCTGATGATAAAGAGTATATTTCCCCATTAAGGGACACCAGAGAGTAAGATAATCTTTTCTTCTTTTATAAGAAACACTCTTTAAAAAAATTTTTAATGCTGGTGGCGTATTTTTATTGTCTAAAAATAATTTTACTTTCTCATAGAAAAGCATCTTCGCATGTGGACAATTTAAGCAAGTTGTTGACATTAACTCCAGCCCCACAAAAAAGTTCAATCATAGTGTCAATGGGAGCTACAACACCAAGATTTGCAAAGAGAGTGAGTTGGTAGATTTTTTAACATCCATTTTGCTCTGTTGATTTTAGTTGAAAATACTCTCTTGAATATTTATTATAAACTTGTGTCGTATTGAGATCATATGGTACTAAGTGTAATTTTTTTTTTTTAACAAAAGATTGGAAAAAGGGTGGTTAACTTAATGACACCGAGAAAACAAGGACCAGATGCTCCTAGAAAAGTAAAGGTAGTAGAAAATTTGTTTTTAAAATTTCGTTAATATGATTGTTATTACACAATTACATGTTTATTGTGTTAGTTATTAGATTCTTTATGTAAAAACCATTATACGTCTATTTCAGTTATAATCTATTTGATAAATACTGATAGGGATTCTATAAAGTAAGTACTACATCTACCAAACCGCCGAACGATGTCCGTAGAGAGCTTGAAAAAGCTATTATGAAATTAAAAGAATCTAATAAAATATACTCCTACGAACTTTCAAGGTAAGGAAATCCTATCGCTAATTTTACGTGAAATTCCCTCTTATCTCAATGACAACCATTTTTTACATTCATAACAAATAATAAGCTATATTAATGAATTTTTTAGATATCTGTTCAAGTGTAAAAGTTTGGACGAGCGAGGAAATAAGTTGATATTTCAACTAGAAATTTGCTCAGTTCCTGGACTAGATACAATTACAGGTATCTTGACGTTCTCTTTTGTTAATTAGACGCTTTTAACATGTTTTCTTTTCCACTAAGATTTTTTACTTTTTTTTTTTTTTATTAGGTATTCGTCACAGTCGATTAAAAGGTGATTCATGGTGGTATAAAAAGATGTGCGATAATATAATGGGTATGATAAAGCTGTAATGGAATATAGTTTAATGAGCCATACAAAGCATAAAGCATAACTTTGTAAAGTCCATGCCGTCGCATGTAAACATTTTGTGCCTTTGGAAATTAAAGTACAGCAAATTACTGTGATTTAACATGACTTAAATTCATATTTAATAAAACAAAGACCACTAATTATGATTTTTAAAATTACTGTTTGTTCGAAATGATACTTTTTGTTAATGTGAAATTTATAGAATATTTTTGCCTGCTGTTTACTTGTAATTAGTACATAATCCAAAATATTCAGAGAATGTAAATTTTGGAACGCAGGTATTTATCATGAGAGATCTCCACATTTTTATTACCTCTTGCTTAATTTATTTTCTGGTCAATTTTTAGTGGAATTTATAATTAAAAAATACGTTCGCAATATTAGTTCGTTATTTAAAAATGTACTCGTAAACATTTGGTCTTGTCAGTAATTATAACTTACATGATTTCGTAGTCCAGTGTTACGAGAATGGTATGCACTACGAAAATTGAATTTCTGTGGTTGATAGTTGCCCAAATTGGTGTTTTTTTTATACCAGTTGTTTTAACAGTCACTTTAAGTTTTTCTATCCAACAGTTGGAAGATACCTAAGATGCCCGTAATAATTCAAAATAGATCATGAAATCATTACACTCGAGTGTACACAATTCAAAATCATTTAAAGATCGGTGTTTAGTTTAGTTTAGGTTTTTAACGAATAGTAACGAATAAGGTACTAACTTCTATATCAATCATTTGAAATCGTGTTATTCTGCCTCTGTCCTTTAAGCTATTGGGCTTGAAGGACTGAAGTGGAAATTCGCCTATTCAAAACCTTTGTTTTAAACGCGTAAAGGATTCTTTTTTAACAAACTTCAGAAATTTAGTTTTATCTTAAAAGACTGATGTAAAAGTTGATTAGCTAAAAATAGAATATCCAAACGCTGATGCTCAGATTTATTTACAAGTACTGGCGTACCATGGATAAGACAAAGGGAGTTTGAAAATATTTTTAACTAGTCTTAACAAATGTGACGCCTTTTAGCGCGCTAATTCAAATTTTATTGACAATTTAGTAGGGGGACTCAATTTCCTCTTCTTTGATCTGATTTACCTTTTGATTAGTAATGCATCAAGATTTTCTACTCATAGATTATAACCAGGCATATTCGGTACCTTTCTAGGAGCCGGGTTGGGTTCTTGAGCTGTAAAACGCTTGTCTAAATATGGTAAGTAAAATCTACATGCATATTAATATTCCTGAAACTGTTCTTTTTTAAGCAGTCAGCTTGAAGTGAAATCGTTGAAATCAAATACCACGAAATATTTAGCAATCCGTTCTACTCAATGAAGTTGGCTGTATGAAAGATATTACGCTAATTAACATTCCTCCAAAGTTAACATTCGATTAACTGTGTTTCTGATAAAATACTATTGAAATACATTTCTATTTTTAGTTGTATTAGAAAGTATAGCTAGCAGTTTGTTTGTCACTTGATGTAGAAAAGTTATTTGATTAATGAATAACATTGACCGTCTAACTTTTCTACATGTTAAAACATCGGTAGCACTCATTTACTATTAGAATGTAAAATAGTAAAGAATAATCTCAAGAACATGGTATTGATTCAGTAAATCATTCTCCATAAATTGCTTTTTAATACATCTGCACCTAGACTTCTTTGGATAATCTTTAATTCTGTCACTCATAAATAAAAAAGGGGTATAGTTGTACCCTAAATAATTTTTAAAGCAAATTCTGTTCTAAAGGTAAATCATTGTAACCATTTTGTATGACGAATTTCAACGAACTATCATTCTCTAAGCATTAGGAAGGATAACCTCTAGTTTACAAGTGTGAGACTGGGTACAGCTGTACCCGCTTTGGTAGGGGGAAGGTTAAACATAATAGTTTTATCTTATATTTTAAATAAGGCCAGTTTACACTGTGAAATATGGAGAGGACGCATCGAAATAAAATCGAATACCAACTCTTTCAAAATTATTGCATTCGTAAAAGAATGATTTAAACAAAATTTTACATATGATCAAATATAAACTTTAGTAAATAATCAGCGTCTTTTCTTTTACAACTATGGTGAACATAATACAAAGTTACGAATATATAAAAAGTTTAAACATCTCTAATCAATTTTAGTTTAAAAAAACAAAACAAACATATTTTCAAATACCAACAAAGAGAGCTCAATTTATTTTAGACAGTTTAATTACTATACAGTAAAAGGGGAATACATTTTTTTAAAATTTGGTTATGGAAAAGAAAAACAGGATTTGCAGATGTATATTCACAGAAATACTACCTCTGCTATAATTTTAATAAATAAGAAATATATGCCAAAAAGGGGGCTGAATTCATTAGTTACAACAAATAATTGATGCTCGTAAAATAGAAATTTGATAATGGCATCTTTTGTAAAAAATAAAGCTTAAAAAAGATTGAATTAAGATTCACTACAAGGTTATTGCTGCTGTCTCATCTTCAAGTTTGGCCACAAGAGACTCTTTGCAACCAACTTTCATCTGGGACAAAGAAGTTGATATCATGCGACTATATTCTGTAATCTAGAAAAATATTTTGAAATGGGTGTGAATGACCAGTTATACAAATTCATGATTTATTTTTCAAACCAAGAAAAAAATATAAAAATCTTGAGCACTTACCAGTTTGACATCTGAAAGGGGTATCGTTTCAACTAACAAAACAGAAACTGGTGAATTAGTGACAGAAGGTAAAGAGGAGACTTTTGGTAACTTGAGATCAATACGAGAGGTTTTATCTCTAAAAATATTTTTAAATGATTAAAAAACTCGATAGCTCATGCATTAAAAATATCTAAACCAATTTAATACAAAAAGTATTTATTCAAATTTAAAAAATAAATTTTAAAAAAAACTATTGATACAAGTAATTTTTCATTTGTTCCATATATTCTGATCTTTCAATACTATGAGGTTCAATAGCAGAGACATCTATTATATTTCTAAAAAAATATATATATATAAAAGTATGATATGTAGCAATATTTAAGTAAGAAGGAAAATAATGTATAAAAATACTCAAAATAGTCATTGATTAATATAGAAATATCAGGGACTAAAAAATTGAAGATATGAGTTCCAAAACAAGTCAGAGTTTTAGAATTTTTCTTGTTCTTTACAAAATAACGCAAGCTCATGAACTTCATTTCAACTTAAGCTGATTTGATTCTCATTAATTCTTTTTTTTTTTTCTTTTGATTTTGAACATCAGTTAAATTACAAAAACCTCCAAGAAAATGAAGTTGGTACTATTCATATTGAATCCAGAAAAAAATAAAAGAATCACAAAGATTTCATAAGCACAACAATGCATACACCATCTTAATATGTACAAAACATTCTGTCAACAAAAAAAGATTCATCTGCTATGAATTTGTTGACATAAATTGCAATTATTTTTAATACACAACTTCAAGTGAATTAAATAAAGACATACTGTGCTGTTTTATGTAAAATTCTACTAAGAATGGATTGCTCATCTGTTTTAGTCAATGAAAGTGATGAAGAAGGGTTGCCATCTTCGCTAGAAATAAAAATCATTATAATATATTAGCAGTACAAATATTAATAGATATACTTAAAGAAAGTACTCTAAAGAATACATGTTTAAAACCTTTTAAAAAACAATTTGATTTATTGCCCCATGAACTTTGATAGTAGTTCTTATGCAACTTATTAGTGCTAATTTTTTTTGAAAATCCTTCATATTTTTCTTCATCACATATCTTTTTATTAAACCTCTTGTATAGTGTAAAATGAGTATTTTTTAAAATAACACAGGTCAGTAGCTAAGAGAACTTTTTTTTGCATTTCATGGAAATGCAAAAAAAAATATCAAAAAAATAAAATATCAGCTATTCAATTCACATTCCTGTTCCAATTATCACCAGTTTAGGAACCCAGATAATAAGAACATTGAATATTTTGAAGATCGGATGTTTAATGAAAAACAGGGGACAAAAGATTGAAGATTTGATTACATATAAAATTTTCACAGAATGAATTAAATGAACTTGTTTGTTATTTTGACATATCCAAATATTTGTCAGAAAAAAAGACTTGCATAAAAATAACTCTCAATCAAATGTAATTTATTAGAACTGTTCTAAAACAAAAGTTCTGACAAAACTTATTTGGTGAAAAACTGTGTATAAAAAAGCTTAAAGAGAATTATAGAAATGTATAAGAAATATATATAGTAAATATATAAGATAGAGGAAATGAATTCATTCAAAGAAAAAAAAAGTCTCTAAAACTTGCTGGAAAGTATGCTTTTCAGTAGGTCAAAATAGGATTTTAAAACACTAAAGACATTACTAGTGAAGAGAAGGACTTCATATATTACAATATTTAATCTTAATTGTATGCAGTATATGTAGAACACTACTCATGTTGTTTTTGGAAAATGTTTATTGACTATTTATTCTGAACTCATTTAAAGGAAGCAAAATAAACTTATAAAGGTATGAGAAGCAATTGATATTTTATGATAGTTTAATAGACTATGTACCTTTGTAGAAGATGTTTAGGGCTTGGCAATCAAAATAAGAAACCCAATTAGAAATAACATTAAGGTTTCAAATTTGGAGCCCTTAATGAGCTTTCTAATTGGGTTTCCAAACAAAATGTTTAAATTGAATCAAAGTTTAGGAACAATATGAAGACAACACAAGACAACAAGAACACAAGAGCTAATTTTCGTTAGTGTCTTTAAAGAGTCTATTTCAGTTTTCTTTAATGTAGAAAGCCAATGAAAAGAGGCATTTACAGAAGAAAAAGAATTAACCTATTGTAACTATTCTTCTGAACCCATTTTTTTCATTCAATAAAATAATGTTGTTTTCATCATGGCCTGTGTTTATCTTTTGTTAAGTTCAAATTCTGTAGTTTTTCAGTGACAGAAATGGACTTAATTTCTGGAGCTTAAAAATGTTATAACAAGTTTTTAAAATCTCATGGGGTAAGGTTTTTGTCTTTTCTATAAACCTGTTTGGCATTTAAACATAAAAAAAAATTAATATAAAACATACTTAATCATTCTATTTGGAGTTTTATAATGATCGTGGTCGAGTAACCTTGCACGTTCATCATCATTATTTAAATCCTGGATCAAGAAATGTAAAAAGATACTCAGGAATAGTTAAATAAAATATGATAAAACATTTTAAACATATAATATTACTCCAAAATACTACCAAAATAAATGAATATTGACCAAAAGCAATTAACATTTACTTAGACAATAAAATCGCAATGCAGTTTTATTGTCAAAATTAATTTTTATCTTTAGATTAAACAGCTCAAATAAGTTTAAAACATGAAATTATAAACACTCATCAACATCAGCATTTTTAAACAGGAGAAAATGCAACTAGGATTAATTCATAAAAATTTGCTAATTCACTTTGCTTAAAACCTGGCAATAGCATATTAAAACTGAGGTTAGAACATAGATACCAGACCAGTAAGAGGTGATTAAATTTGTAGAAACAATAAAACTTTGATGTTAATGTTAAAAACTGCATTTAAAAAAAAATTAGAACGTAGAATACTTTTGTTCATCCAAACATCCAACATTGCAGGACAACAACATCAACAACAATAAAAAATATCATTTCTATTATATAGATTTAGTTAGTAAGTTAAAACTGAATATTCTCTACCTAATTACTTTTTTCCATACTGCTCTATAAATCCAGTAGCATCTAAATATTAATTCAAATACTTTGTCTGTTTCAAAATTATTTACAACTCAACTTACTTTATCATCAGAGGAGTTTTTGTCTTTACAACTAATGCAACCCATGTTACAATTGATAAATTACTTCAAAAATCACAAAACAATTTTTAAAATTATTTCATCGCGGTATGATATTTCATATGAAATGTCACAAGACAAAACAAAACATTAAAAGGCTTGCGAACGTCGTTGTGGTTATTATACCATACCGATCTGTAAATTATACCATCGCTTCATCTAACATCGCTTCTCTTGGTCCAAGTTGATACCACGAGAAACTTTCCTATTAGCTTGGCATAACTTTGTGAAAAATAAAAAAAAGTAAAAAACCAAGTATTAACAACAGGGCAATTTGACCAAATCCCATAAAATATTCTAGTTTTAGTCATATGTTAAGTATGACTTTGACGTTGATTTCAAATCACTCTTCTTAATAAGAAAACGTAAACTTTTAGAATACCAAATGTTGAAAATTCTGATTATTTTGTCACAACCTGACTAAACTGTGACAGCTCATCATCAACACAAAAAACCATTGTATAAGCAAGACATTTTCATTTTCATCTATCTAACTGATTTAGTTTACTAACAAATAAAGCCAACTTCAATAAACTCTAATGTTTTCTAAATAGTTTGACACTTGCTAAATTTTACGTTAAGGTATGTCCACTGTACATATGGGGGGAAATGTATATTTCATCTATTAGATTAAACGAAAATACTTCAAACCCCTAGAAAAGTGAGATAAACGGAAGCATGGAAGTAAATTCAGACTCCCTCCCCCAAATTTCATGGGTGAGAGTCACATAAGCTTTGGACCTCTCCAATTTTATAAAAATGAACTATATGTGATTTATCATCCTGTTACGGCCAATTTTTATCTTTCAGTCAACAATTTTTTGAAATGTGTACTTTTTAGAAGACTGAATTTAAACAAATATTCAATTTCTTTCAGTTATAATTTTAAAACAACAAATCATTTTTAAAATAATTTATCTTCAATAAAATATACATTTGAAATACATTTCTAAATTTAAAAAAACATTTATAGGGTTACATAAAATAATCTTCTAACAAATTTAATAAATAAAAATCATAGCCTTCTGCATACTTGATATCTGACAAAACCATCCTTGCAATCTCCTAAAAACAAAAGATTCGTCTGCTAAAAAAGTTTTTATTGTTAGACAATTTAGTAAACTAAGGATATTAGTGATATTTATAAGAATATTTATAAGGATACTTAAAAAGATGTTCTTGAAATTAATGAAGATTGTTCAATAATCTGATTGCAAAAAATAATCATTTACCTAAGACGCTCGTGAAAATTTGAGGCTCATCATCACGAATCCATTTGTTCACTGAAAACGTGTATCCAGTGTCGTTTACATCCAAAACAAGCTTTTTAAAGAAAAATGCTTCATCAAAAATCTCATTAGTCACATGTGGAGATAATTAACCTGTCTTTTTAAAATCTCAAACAAACGTGTTAGAAAGTCTATGAAAACCGCGATGTCTATGAAGTTCCAAAAAACTAAAATAATGATAAACCTTTGATAAAAAAAATTATTAACAATATCGGTTTTTGCTTACCCAACTTAAGTACCATTTTGTACCAAATCCCCTTTTATGAATTCGCTGCAAGACCATTTGGTTGATAGGATAAATCAAAGCATGATTGGTGAAGTTAAAGATATCCAAACTATAAAAACAAAGTTTTTTTTGTTTCCGTAGCTTAACATTATAATATCAATAGTACACTTATTCTTTTAAAACGCCTTTTAGTTATATCATACCCTCCAGCTTCCAGCTTCTCACCTTCGCCATCTAACAAAAATGTCACGTTCTTTTCGTCTCCGATAAAGGTTAAGTTAAATGTTGAATCTGTTCCAGCTCCTATTCCGCGTCCCGTCTTTAACGAAATAGTATAATCTAATAACGCAAAGGGAAATAACTGTGAAACAAAAATAATGGAAGATCAATTATGAGATCACAATGTTTTTATATACATGTTAATATAATATTTTAATAAATAGGTGCACCAAATTGTTGTTTTTCTTCGTCACTTGACACCAAAATCCCGAAAGAGAGAAAGATAAGTAAAAGAGAATGCATCGCTAAATTTGCTCAATTAACTTTCGTTCAGTGGAAATAAAATAAACACAGTTCTAAATACCGTTTTGCAAATCTCCAGCTTTTAATATTTGATCAGATGTCCAAAGTAATTCGTCAAAAAATAGTTTTATGTTAAATAATCGTGAATGCTTAAAATAACAATGAAAATTATTTAATCAGCTATGCAGTAAACCAAGTGCTAAAGTAATCTTTCTAGTTGATCCAAAAGTGTGAACCAATTCAAGAATGTGGAGACAACTTTAGATTTTTATCGGAGCGTTCTGTTGTAAGCAGGCTTGGACTGGGCCGCCGGGATACCGGGAGATTCCCGGTGGGCCAGTTGGCATAAAAAGTTATATTATAATTTTAGTAAGGCTACATTTTATTTTCCAAATAAAATGTAAATTAAAATTAAACTAAAAATATAATAAATTTTTTGCTGGCCTCTAATTACATCTAATTAAAGGCCATCTGCCGGCTAATTATATAAATTTTGGCGGCCATCTTGAGCTGATCGAAAGTAGTATTATGTTAATAGTGAGTTTAAGCATGCGCGCGTTATCTTTAGGCGGTACTAGTACAAGCGTTAGCAAGTATGCTACCACTGGAAGTTTAAAAAACGTTAAGCACCTAAAAACTTCAAGCGCGTTTTAAGTCATTAATTATTCATAACTTATTTTTAAGTTAAAATTACTTCCGAAAAATATCTGTGCTATAAACAATTAAAACGATCTTACAAGAAAATTTGTATCAAATTTTACATTTAATTTAAAGATGACATGTTAGAGAGTTACGAGAGACGCTCTTTTTAAAGCATGAGATGGAAATATTATCGATGAATTTGATTTATTATACGATATTAATAGATCTAAAAATGATTACCCTTATTGAAATTACAAACATTTTGAATTAAATGAGCTAGACAACGCTGAAGCGTGTTCAGAGTTTCGATTCCAAAATATAGATATTTGGGTTGCTCAGAAAGTTTGATGCTAGTGTAACGAAAGATCAGCTTCAAACGGAATTATCGGAATTTGCAAGGAAATCGGAAAGTTTCGAAATAACTCTTTAAGATGAATATAATTTGATATTTGACACGAAAGTATCTGACTCTGTCTCGGACAACATGCAACAATATAAATCCGAAGAATCTGAAACTGTCTTTACAATCCCAGAAGTGGAAAACAGTGGCAGCCACAGAAATAAATGCAAATCTTGCAAAAAATGTATTGTTTGTTGTACTTTGTCCTCCAGAAGTTTAACTTACATAGTCTTGCGTATTCAAATTTGTTTCTGGCTTACCAATTTGTGCTGACACTATCCTCATCATAAGTTGCTTGTGAAAGGTCATTTTCGAAATTGAAATATATTTTGAACAGATTAAAAATTTTGATGAGCCAGTCAAGTTTACAGTCATTCATGCTGATGTCTTGTGAAAAAGACCTTCCGAGAATTAATAACGATGCAATAATTGATGTCTTGGCATTGACTAGTCAAACGATGAAAAAGTTGCTATACTAGTCAATATTGAATAGCGATTGTGTCTACTATTTCTAGACTCCAACTTACAACAGTGTTTTAGAAATATTTATTTTTATCAATATTTAGGCTGGGAAGTTTAAATTATTTTTTATACTTTAAATAATAATAAACAATAATGCGTCTAAAAATAAAAAGTCCTTTACTAATATAATATAGGTAAATTTAGAAAAATAAGGGCGTTAATCATATTCGCTGTCATGGACGGCGTGAAAGCTCTCGGCGCCCCATATATATATATATATGCATTAAATATATGCAACATACAATGAAGTGGGCCGCTGTTACCAAATTTCCCGGGCCGTTTTTTCAAGCCAGTCCGACCCTGGTTGTAAGGTATTTGATGTCTTGACATTTTACACGATCTGAAAAAAAGAAAGCTTAACTCAGGATTAAGTTTATTTAACTGTTTAAGGAAAATTTAGACACCTTTTTAAACATTTTGCGATTTTTTTTTTAATTAAAAAAATAAAAATCCTACGTATGGAGATCACCCTTTTTTTGAACATTAAGTTTTTTCAGGTATTAAGTATTGCGCCAATATAATAGGATCAGTTTAAAACTTTGTGTTACAGTAATTTTAGTTGAGAGAATTCGTTAAACCAGTATCAAACTCTAAAGCACTTTATTTCAATTATGAGAATTTGATTTTAAACAGTTTAAAAGGATTTTTTTAGCCTAGATGATCCTTTTAGATCTAAATTCGATGACTGAGGAGACTAGCTCATGCAATTAAACGTCTCTTAAGTTTTATTTTAATGCAAATATTCTCTGAAAAACTTTGACAAAAGCAAAGCGAAATTATTGTCATAAAATGCAAATCCTTTAACATGCCAATCCAATTAAACATTTTTCTAGCGGTAGTGCACCTTTTAAATATCATAGTAACGGGTACCTACTAAAAATCCGGACTGACTTTCAAGGGCAATTACTCCCTTAGTTTTTAAGCTAGAGATTAAATAAAAATATTGTTAAATAGAGTTTTTAGTTCTTTATTTATTTCAATTAAACTTGTCTTCAACCAGTCTGTTTCTTCGGACTCCGCCAACTCTGAGACGAGTTGACCTAAAAAGTGAAAATACAAAGCCAAGGTCAAATTTTTTTCAGACCAAGCTTTATTTTGGTTTGTAGTTGCTATACGTCTTTTGCTTGCCAGTTACCCTCATACACTTTGCCTTTCAAAACAGCCCAAAAGTCTTCGATTGAGCGACAGTCCGGCAAGGCTAGCGGATTGTCAACATTTTTGAAAAAATTGAAAACGTGGGCCTCGTAGCAGTAGGTCACGGTTTTGGCGTAATGCGATGACGCCAGGTCCGGCCAAAATACATAATTGCCATCGGTACGATGAGCATTGATGAACGGCACTACTCTCCTCTTGATACAATCATCTTCGTAGATGGCTTTGTTGACTGAGAGGCCGCTGGGAATGAAAAAAGGCTCGGAATTACCTTTGTCAGAAGCGGCCAGCCAGACGAGCACCTTGTGTTCGAACTTGCGCTTTTTGCAATATATAACACTTGGTGGAGTCTTGTCTCTATTACTGGATTACGAAAACGGTACCTACTCTATTATTAGTTGGTGCCTTTTTCTTTGATCGTTGAGTGCGACAGCGTAAAGTAAGACTAGTCATCAAGGATGACCGATTTCCCCTGAAAATCGCGATAAAGACAATCAATGCCGGTCTTGATTCGCTCTTTCTGGCCCTCTTGTCGGTCAGTTATACTATGTTAGGTATATGTTTTGATGTCAGTGTACTTGACACGATTTTTAATGATATGTGAATGAGTGCATCGAAATTTTCGACCGGCTTGCCTTATCAAAACCCAGTCACTGTGGTCAAACATGGTTTTTAGACGATTGATGACCTTTGGGGTCATGATTTTGGCCACACGACCACTTCCTTGTACTCTTTTGTGTCCAGAACTGTTCTCAGAACGTTTGATTATATCATAGATAGTGCTTGTTGGAATTTGTTCAGCATTTTTGAACAAATTATATCATAGAATGTGCTTCTTGGAATTTGTTCAGAATTGAAGTGATCCACGATTTTTACCTTTTTGCGATTATTCAAGTAAAACTCGTAAATTCGCTTTTTTACCTCTCCTTGCTTGGACACCATTTCTTTATAATTATCTAAAAACAAGTTAATTAACTTATAGAGAATTAAATGAGCTTTAAATGGGATGTAAGCATGAAAAAAAAAAAAAAAGTTTAGTTTGTAACATTTAGAAGTCAGTCCGGATTTTTAGTAATCACCCGTTATCGCTATTTTTTTAGGATTTCATCAAATTTAATCAAATAACCAACCTGGTTACCATAACAGCACTAACTCATGCTTGTTCCACCTTCATCCTTAAACACTGGAACTACTCTTTAGATCCTCGTTATTTGTTGCAGCAGCAAATAAGGTTTTTTCGATTTGATTGGAATTCATGAGACCAAAAGACTTTCTTTAATTAGTTATTTATCGAGTTAATATCCACAACACTTAATTGCTTAACTTTCAACTTGCGTTGACTTTTACTTTCAATTTTGTTGTTGTGATTAATCAAAAGCGGGAAGATAAAGTATCTTCTAGTTTTGTAGCTGCGCAAGTTATTTCAGTTATTTTTCTGGTTTTGTAATTGCTGGTTTTCTTAAATATTTTTAAAGTTTTCTTCTTTGTTTTTCTGATTTATGTAAAAAGCGTTTATGAAGGTGATAAATATCTTTTTTTTTTACCTTAATTTAAATGATCAATTTTTACCACCAAATATTTATCATAAAATTTTACCATCAGATTTTTACCATAGAAAGTTTTTTATCATGAATAGTTTTTCTTTTTCTCGCTCATTTTCCTTTTTCAAACTTTTTAACAAACGATATTTTCTTGGCGTTAGATACATTTGATTATAACAATTTTGAGTTTGGCTTCTAACTTGAGAAGATACTGTGTCACATTCTGATTATTTGATGCTTTAGATATTCCCGCCCAGTTTTCATACAGAGCTTTGAATGCGTCATGCCGACATCTTGTCTCAGTTGGTCCTGTAGAAAGAAAGAAATTAAGTAATTCTTGAAAAAAAATTGAATAACGACAAATGTTTTCTTTGTTCATCGGAGAATTTTGTGTTTGTTTAGGTTTGGTTTTTGTTTGTTAAGGTTATCTAGTGTTTGTGTTAAAAGTTGCATTACTGTTGCGTAAACCAATGTGAAATTCTTGATTGTTACGTATTTAACGACCCCAAACTGAAACGGGCGCCTCAAATGGTTAAATATGGGTTGGCATGAGACACAAACTCTCCCAATGCCCACTTGGGTGGATAACGTGTGTTATGAGTTTAGTTAGTGGTGATAATACTTTGAAATACTGTCAAATGTTGTTGATTTTTAAAAAGTTAAAATAGGTGAACACATCAGACGCAAATTTTGCAAGTGACCTCTTCAAAATACCTTATGCAAAAGCTCTAATGAGTAAAGGACATTAGTCTCTCTAGTTTGATCTCAAAAAGGCAACTCAATAATTGAAATAAAACCAAATTTTAAAGACTTTGATAGTATGAAAAACCACTTTATAAAAAATTACTCTTATGGCATTCAAAAGTTTTCAAAAAGACTTTCTGTTTGATGTAGAAAGAATTTAGAAAGAGTGGCTCTTGATAAAGCTGATGTTTATAAGATCCCATAGCTTTTAGAATATTTTAAATAGGACTTTAGGGCATTAACTAGGAGATAGCTAATGAGTTTAGCAGATTGCAAGTCCATTTGCAATATTGCAGAAGCTCATCGTTCCACTCCTGGTAAAGGAGGTTCACCATTTTCATAGGGTAGGCATCAGGCGCGTAGCTACCCTATAGCAAGAGTAGGCACAGCCATAGCAGCCGAGAGAAATTTCGGGCCCCGGGGAAGTTTTCTTAATGGACCCTCATTATGATTAATTATATACCCAGGACCAAAAGAAGCGTGCTCTGGTCATTGAAAATTAAAAATAAAAGTTAATTAAATCTTTTAGAAGTCAAAACTATTTAAATCTTTTAAAAATTATTTTTAAAAAATTACTTGTACACACACGGGGCCCCGGGAATCTTCCCCGTCTCCCCTCCCCCCCCCCCCCTCTCGGTGGCCATGGGCACAGCCTAAGGGCCCGTCGAAAAAGGGCCCAAACGTTGACATTACTCAAAATTCATAAATTGAAATTGAGATGTTGAAATTTGCAATAGAGCTGGCAAGTTTTTTTTTTTTAATTTGAATTTTTGTTATCTAAGTAATATTTATAAACTATTGTAGTTCAATGAGAATATTTAAATAGTATAGATTTGTGTTTAATTAAGTCATCGTTTTTTATATTTGTGAACTTCTACGCTGTTTATTTAGTCATATGTATATTAATATACATATATATTTTTTTCTTATTACCGAAGGTAAGCAAGCACTATTGCATTATTTCATTTTTTTATTTATTGTGCTAGTGTGCTAGCCCGTTTTAAAAAACGGGTTTAATATATATAACATTTAGAGGTCTTTAAAATGGATCATTATGTCGACATATACCTATGTGTTAACGTCAAGAACATTGTTTGAACTCAATTGTTTTATTGGATTGCCTCAACAATACGTGTTTCTGACATTTATAAAATTTATGTATTTTTTTTATTAGGGGTAAAAAATTAATTCAAAAAAACAATAAAACTTTTATATATATTGATTTCACCCTTTTTTATCATGGCGGAATCTACATCTAAAGTTAAAAGCGGCGCTTTAATTTTATCATGGAAAGTGATTTTTCCGAAATTTACATGACAGTTCTTTTATTTTTCACATTACCCGTAACGGTTGCAAGTGTGGAGAGAAGTTTTAATAAATTAAAATAAATTAAAGATTACAAAAGAAATCCAACCATTCAAAGCAGACTACATCATCTTGCATTACTAGCCATAGAGCATAAAACAGCATCAACAATGGATGTTAAAGAAGTTGTGAATATCTTTGCAAATGCAAAAGCTAGAAAAAAAGTTTTTTAATATTATGTACTTTGTAAGTGTTTTTCATACTGTGTTCTTTTCTGTAATAATAATAAACTACTGAATTTATAATATACAGTGCTTCCAGAAAGTATTAGCGCACTCGTAATTTTTTTATTATGGACAACTTCAAATCAATATAAATTGTAAAGTAATTTAAATTTTGAACTAATTTTTTTTTTAAATGAAAGGTAAAAGTAATGAAATTAAATTATAATGTCAAATATTGTCAACCTGCTTGTTTTTTTTATGAGTTAATTAGAAGTTTAATGATTACTCGGAAAAATTTCTGAAATTAAGCGTGCAAAAGTATTAGCGCACTCATTTAAAATGTATTAGCACACTCGTTTAATTCCTTTGAGAAAAACTTTTTTGGTTAATTTTTGTTAAAAACTCTCTGCTGATTAATAATAGTCAATAAAAAAATATAAGAGGAATAAATTGAAGTGGCGGAAAATCATTTGAAATACAGCTAGTTAAAACTTTAAAATTGCAACAACAAAAATATGGGTTTAAGGAGCATATCAATTGAAACAAAGTGGCAAGTTGTTGGCCTGAACAAAAGTGGTCTCAGCAATCGAGAAATCGGACGTCAACTTGATATCAGTGAATGCAGCGTTAGAACAACGCTCAAAAATTATAATGAGTTTGGAACAGTCAAAGACAAAAGTCGCTCTGGTCGTCCCAAAAAAATGTCAGAAAGGGACGAAAATAAAGCAGTTATGCTCGCTAGACGCAACCCAAACATGAGCATAGCCGAAATCGACTCAGACCTGAATACAGCGTTGGGTGCACATCAAGTTAGCCGATCAACAATTAGCAAGCTTATGAAGAAAAAACACCTCTATTCATACCTTGCAACAAAGAAGCCACTATTAAGCATCAAAGACCGTCTCAAGCGTAGAAAATGGTGCAAAGAGAGAGCTGCATGGACTGTAGAGCAATGGAGAAAAGTAATTTTCTCGGACGAGTCAAATTTTGAAATTATTAATCGCAAGAAAAGGGTTGTTGCGAGGAGATACAAAAACGAAAAATATAATCCTCGTTTTATCATGTCAAAAGTTTAAGGAGGAGGAGGTTCAGTTGGCATTTGGGGCTACATTGCTGGATCTAGCAATGGACTGGCGCATCTTTACACTGATCGCCTTAATCAACATCGATATAGAGAGATATTAGAAGATTATTTAAAGCCATCAATGGACGTTTTCAAGGCTGACTCCACCTGGCAATTTCAACAAGATAACGCTCCTTGCCACACAGCACGCTCAATAAAGCAATACATGGAAGAAAAACGGTTGAATCTAATGCCTTGGCCCGCTCGCTCACCTGATTTAAATCCTATTGAAAATCTTTGGAGTTGGATGGACTGCAAATTACAAAAAAGCAAGCCCACTAACTTGGTGCAGCTCAAAACGCAAATCCAAGAGTTGTGGAACACCGTGCCACAAGAACTAATCAGAAAACTTATAGATTCTATGCCGCGTAGAGTCTTGGCATGCCTTAAAAACAAAGGTGGTCACATAAAGTATTAAACTTTCTTAGAATCTTTGAAAAACTGTAAGTGCGCTAATACTTTTGCACGCTTAATTTCAGACATTTTTCCGAGTAGTCATTAAACTTCTAATTAACTCATAAAAAAAACTAGCAGGTTGACAATATTTGACATTATAATTTAATTTCATTGCTTTTACCTTTCATTTAAAAAAAAATTAGTTCAAAATTTAAATTACTTTACAATTTATATTGATTTGAAGTTGTCCATAATAAAAAAATTACGAGTGCGCTAATACTTTCTGGAAGCACTGTATTTACTGAATTTATTTTTTTTATAAAATTAATTTACCTTAAGGGGGCCCCTCAGGGGATCTTGCCTATAAGCCCAAAACGTTTAGCTACGCTACTGGTAGGCATAGGGAAACTCCTATCAAACTACCTGGAACAGCTTGCACTAAATGGCATAGTGTAAAAGGCAAAGATATTCCCCATCAATCCAGAATTAGCAGTGCGAAAAAAAATCTTCAAGTACACTGCAGCAAAGACCCTTTAGCAAGGGAAATGATTACTTTATCAGTAGTTAGGGAAAAGTGTCTGCAACTCCTTTCAGCTCTTCAGTACAACTGAAAACTGGAGGAGCAAGAGACATGGTTATCCCGAGTTCAAGCAAGGGTATAGGAGCCAAGCACTATATCTAAATTAGCCAATTCCTACAGAAAAGTACAATAAGATTGCAACTGCTGTAGGACTGATAAGCAACTAGGCAAAAAGTGTAGCTGCAAGTTTAAGGACGAACATTGTTTGAACCTTGAGGGACAAACTCTAAGATCTTGCAAAGAATTTGAGACCTTTTTATAAGGTCAAATTAATTTAAATTGATTCTAAGGACAAAACTGAGATCCTGAATCGTTATTGGAAGTTTTTTTTATTTTACTATGATAACATTCCTGGACTTGTTAATCGTATTTCAAAAGAAAGGGATCACCTCCGCTAACTGAGCTCTTTTTAATACTAGGAGTTGACAACAGTGAATCATTTTTAAAGGTTTATCTCAATTTTTAAAACTTTTAACAATTTAATTGATCGATGTGCAAGTATAATGCGCTTTATTAACTTCAGTGTTAAACCAACAAAAGATCTCTATCAACAGAGTTGTATTACTTGGCTAATCAGTTCATTTACATTGTTGTTTTTCCTAATTATTTAAGATTGCTACATTGATGGGGTCTCAATATTTGCATACTTAGAACGATAAAAGATATTTGGATAACTAAAGGCATACTTAGCAAGTTGCAATGATCAAAAGATGCTTCTAGATTATCTCTCTTCTTTGTCTGAAATCCTATTATAGCATACCTAGGTTTTGTCTGAAACCCTACAATAGCATAACTAAGTACTTATGACAATAACGTCAGCGCTATCATCACAAATACGAAAACAATTTTGATGGAGGAGCTGTTGAAGTTTTACACTTCTTTTCAAAATATGCTGCTATACTCATAATAATTGATTCAATTGTTTTCTAAATTGCATTTTCTTCACATCAGCAGGCAATATTTTAGACATTCACTCGGCAAAATTTCCACATCATTATCTTGTACTTAAAAATAAATACAAAGATTTTTTTTTTTTGTATTGTTTATTGCAGGAGTTATTAAGGTACTAAATTTAAACACGTAATAATTTAATTGAAAAAAATAAAAAATACAAATTTGTTTTTATCTTTATTTGAAGTTGCTGGTTTATATTCTTTATTATGACTTTACTTTTAATTTTACTTTTAATTGTCAAGCTGTCATTAAATTTATGGTATTGTGAGCTGTCATAAAATTTATGGTATTGTGAGCTGTCATAAAACTTACGGTATATTGAGCTGTCATAAAATTTATGTCGTTGTGTTGTAAGAATGAAAAAAGTTCGGTGTTTTATTGAGATTTTCATACTTTTAAACTTTTAATGCAGTTTTTGTTTTATTTTTTAATTTCTAATGAAAAGAGATTTTATATTATAGCCATATTATTTATATTATTTAAAAGAAAAACTGTTGAAAGAATGTGTTTGAGTTTAACTTCTATTTATTACGTTTATATACTTCTTACTCTTAACAAATTGAACTTTTCATTTGGATAAAAGAATGAAAATTCTTATGCAGAGAGATCTCCACAATGAATATCACGCGACCACAAAGAAAGTGCTTATGATACTCTCTTCATTGAAGATGAGACTGATACAAAAAGTTTCAATGAGTTAAATTTATAGGGGAGAGGGGGGCAACTTTGAACACTTTTTAAACTTTTTTTTACAAATCAATATTTTAATTAGTCAAACCACTTTTTTTCTTCTAAATAGTCAAAACAATGATAAGATAAGGAATAAAACTGCAGTGTTTTAACAAATTTTGAGCTAAAAAATATTTCTTATTTCTCAACATGCGTGAAAACTGCCCCAACCTGAGGCAGCTTTGAACACACCTGGGGCAGCTTTGAATTATCTCTGGCAAATGGAAATAACTAGCGATTAATTTATTTTTTTTTATTTTAAATAGAGCATTGATATATTTTTAAATTTTATTAAGTTTAAGTTTCTAATGGTAAAAATCAATTATTTTTTCTAAATTATCTAATCTTATAATTACTCTAAAGAGTTGATCTAACAAAAGTTATATAAAGCTATTTAAGCTTTAAATAGAAGCAATTTAAAAAAAAAAAAAACTTATAAAACCAAGTAAACCTTAAACTTAAAAAAAAACACGATTATAACGTAGATGGAAATGGATTAAGTTTAAGTTGAGTATGTCAAGCCATAATTCATTTTAGAGCTTTTTATTAGGTAGTCTCTTAACATTATTTCCTCATCTTTTTTAAATACTTGTGCGACAGTATATTTAGTAATCAAACCAAGATTGGTCTTAGATGATAAAATTTTATACTTCTTTATTCTGTAATGTAAAGTATTACGTTTTATATTATAAGTTATTGCAGCTTCGTTTGGCCTCATTAATCCATTTACAACTTGGAGAACAGCATTATTAATATCTTCCTCTATGACTTCTGTCACTCTCTTTTTTTTTATATTTTCGAACTATTTTTATCTTTAAATAATCAAAATTCAGACCGTAATAATCAACCAATAAGTTGCGGCTTGGAATCTTTATTTTTTTTCTTGAACGTATCTCAGTCTTTGTTGCTTGTGTTTTAATAATGTGAGCTTGGCTGCAATTAAGCTTTCGAGCTGCTTGTTTTTGAGAAATTCCATCCTTGTGGTCAAACATTTCCTTTTAGCGCTTGTCATTCTTTTTGTTCATTATTTTGGGGTTACGATCACTTCCTATTGCTTTTTAACAGCTAGCTCCGTTTTCTATACGTCTTATCATAGTATTGATAGTTGATTTTTGTACAAATTCTACCATAAAATGATCAGCTGCAAATTTTTCCCTTTACCTTTATGCGGTTTAAAACTTATGCACACGCTTTCTTAAGGTCTCTGACTTAGAAATCTTTTTTTTTTTCAATTAATAAAAGTTTATAGATAAATTATATATTTTCTTTAAGAGGAGAAAACTTGCAATGTTTTAAATTGATTGTGGTGCCAAGATATTACCCTAAAACTCCAGGCCAAATTAAATATTATCACCCGTTACCTAATATAGAATCCAGTTAGTGATTATAATATAACTTGAAAGTGAAGTAAGGTCAAAACGTAACTGTATTTTATTTATTTGTATCTTTTAGACAAATTTTCGCAAAATTAAATAATGTTTAGGGGAGAACCTTAATGAATGGGACGATTATTGAATGGGACAAACTCAGATTCTTATACAAGCATCGATGTAAGGATATTCAAACTCCTGTAACAAAGAGTGATAGAAACAAGAACTCAACTGACCGACTCATCCATCCTATTGCTCTATGACCGTAATGACAATGGATGTTATTGTGTTTTCGAATGTAAAAAGAATTTTTAAAAACGTTTTTTTTTTCTGCAATTTTGCAGCAATTTTTGTAGTTAAGGAAAATAAAATTCCATGCTTAAATAGATAACAGTCTCTAGCACTACAGTGAGTAAAACATTCAAGCTTAATTAATGGTGTTTTTGGTGTGACTAATCATTTTTGAATAAAGTGATGCGCATATTGAATGGGACAAAGTACTACCTATTGAATGAATTTAATAAAGTATTATTTACAGCTCAGCAGAGGGATGCTGCAGTCCCTTACTTTTATCCCCATGGGTAATGGGTATTATTTACACACTTTTATACTGCAATATTTTACTTAAATAAAAATAACTAAATATAATATTCTAAAATGAGAAAGTTCTACTTTGATTAAAATTTATTTAGAGTTAAAATGTTTAAAGTTAAAAATATTTTTTGTGTGGTCTTTATGTATGTATCTATATATTTAACTACATTTACAATTAATAAACTAATTTGAAAAATGATTGAATTAAATACGTTTATTTTTAATTCTTTAATGTTTGTCCCATTTAATGAGACATACTTAATGAATAGGACAAATGTCATGCTCCAATAAAACTCTCTTTTTACCAATAGCCAAATGCAAATCCAATTTTTTTGTTTTACTATATCATTGAGCAAGAGTCGGTGGTTATCAAACATATTTAAATATATATATTAAACAACTTTATCTACGTTTAAAAAGCATTTTGAAAAAACTGTTCCATTCATTGAGGTTTTCCCCTACAAACGTGCTGACTGCAAATCAAAGAATAATTATTGGCTATCATTCAAAAACAAAACAAAATAGGTATAAAATGGAGCAACTAACATGAAACACTTATAGATTATATCAGGAACCCAGCAGTCGTTGCTTCACACTGTGCAAAAAATAATACTATCTACTCAACCTTTGGGAAGATTCAAACAAAATCAAAGGTAAGACGTACAAAAATCTATTTTTGGCTATACTAGTCATTGGCACTCTAATTTATAAATGCAATTTGTACATTCTATTTAGTATGTATGCTTTTTTTGTTTGTTATATATCTATGTGCTTAAAAATGTTTATAGTGAATTTATTTTATTAAGTTATTATAGCTATTGATAATATGAAAAGACACCATTGGGAAGAAACAGTATTGGAAAGAAACAGCAATTAAAAATGCGTTAATAAATACCTTTTTTAAAAAAATTTATTTCTAGCTTATAATTTTTAGATGAGTTGTAAGATTGTGTGGAAGATTTAAAATAGGCAATGACGCAACAAAAGAAGATTTGGGTGGTCATAGAACAATGTTAAGTCATGTCTTAGAGATGAATTAAGTATACACTAAATAGATATGGCACTAATTAGTGATGAGTTTCGTCATCTAGATGTTTTAGACATGGTTAAGAAAAAATCCAGGTAGAGCTGTGACACATTTTCTATCATCTGATTTTTTAAATAATGGGTATTTAAAAAGTGCTACGTCAAAAAAACCTGTGTATGCTTTTGCCAAAACTAGAATATATTCAACCAATACACAAAGTGAGGCGCGATCGGGGCGGGATGTCATCCTATTATCATTTCAAAAACTGCCAACCATCCCACTATCTTTTTAATACTTGAAGTGAGACTGGATAAGGTGGAATGCCATTCCAATACCTTTTTAAAAAATGCAAATTACCTTATTTACTTTTTTTGAATAATTAAAGAAAAATTAAATTATATAAAAAAAGCTTTTACGATGTTGTCACATTCTACCAGTTTACGATGATGTGCATCACATTCTACCAGTTTGTCACAAAACTTTTTTGGTTGATACGCCATTTACAACGCATCTTCTAAGAACAAAGGGAAAGTGGAAAATGTTTCATTTTTTTAGTTAATGAAGTGAAAATATAGATTCTCAAACTGGAGCTACTCATAAATATTTAGGGAAACAAAACAATGATTTAGGGGGAAAAAAATAATTCAAACAGGGAAAAATGCCCAGTTGATATTTATGGTTATTTTATTGCATCGATGATTCTTTTTGATTTGTTACAGCTTTTAATCTTAAATATCAACAAATATTTAAACTTAAATATTAACAAATATTTAATCTTAAATATTAACAAATATTTAATCTCAAATGTTAACAAATATTTAATCTCAAATGTTAACAAATATTTAAACTCAAATGTTAACAAATATTTAAACTTAAATGTTAACAAATATTTAATTATAAATATTAACAAATATTTAATCTTAAATATTAACAAATATTTATAATTAAATATTAACAAATATTTATAATTAAATATTAACAAATATTTATAATTAAATATTAACAAATATTTAATCTTGAATATTAACAAATATTTTCGGAAAAAATTATTTTTTATCATTAAACATGTTTCTATATAAATTATTTTTTATCATTAAACATGTTTCTATATAAATTATTTTTTATCACTAAACATGTTTCTATATAATGTATAATACACACATATATTACTGATAGCCTGGTACTTGCATATGATACAGCTTTTTTTAATGACTCATGTAAAAGCCATGACCCATGGAGTTCCAAATAACAATTGAAATATGCAAGAAAACAGTTTTTCTTGTTAATAAAAGAACTTTCCTATTTTTATAAAAGCATTGGATATATTAAAAAATTACTTTAGTGAGTAGCTTTAGTATTTTTTAGATATTATTTTGTGTGCTTCATAACTAATATAAAATGGGCTTCCATACAAAAGTCCTTTTTTTTATGGAGTTCATTTTGTGTGATAGAATAGGAAAATCAAGTGTAAGTAAAAAATCATTTTTGTAGCTTTTTTTTAGGTCACCTAACATATATTACTCCCCATACAATACATCCCGTTGTCATAAAAAAACGCATAGCATCCAATGTCCAACCCATACATGTACAATCCATACATGTACACTTTCCATGTTTAAATGTGTTTGACCTTGCAATACAAAATTTTATAATTTCTTCATTGTTTTCAAAAAATCAGTTGCTGAAAAATAAAAATAACGCCGAAACAATTTTGAAAAAAATAAAACTAATATCTTAAGAATCTTTTATTTAAATATATTTGAGTGGTTTCTACTAACAACTCAAAAAGATTGTTTGTATCATCTGCATGAGAAAAGGAGACTCTGAACCAAGTTAGTCCAATTCGAGTGGTAAAGCCAAACTTTCAGCAGAAGTTTGCGCAAGCAAATCAAACATTGAAAAATTAGTTTGTGACAAGCATAACACTCCTCAATAACCAGGTTGCGTATTGTCACAGTCTGAGCCGTGTCTTCAAGCTGTATCTTCATTGCATTAAGAAAACATAGTGATTAAGCTAGTATTTAGCTAGTATATAGTTTCATAATAAGTTTCAGTTAAATACAAATGGTAGGGGATGAATTCCCACTTCACAGTTCAGAAGACTCGCAAATTAATGTCATCACAATCACCAAAAACAACCAGTACCTAACTACATTCTACCCAAGAATCTCTATTTGTTGCTTGAAGCAATTAATTATTTATTCAAAAATCTCTGTAATTATTAGCCAGGGGTCATGGAATGGTTAGCTTTGCTGCACCACGGCCTACTATAATTACACGGCCGGATATCTTGCTTTTTGGAGCGAAAAATTAGAAGGGTAACTTTTTGACTTACATAAACGTATTTTAAAACAGTTTATTCAAATATTATTAATATGGTTAACACATGTGCTGTAATTTACTGTAAAACTGGATATAAAAAGAGAGAGAATCGAATTGATATTATTCCTGAAAAGCATCCACTTTTTGGATTTCCAGAAAATAATCCTGACTTATTAAATCAGTGGGTAGTATTTATCAATCGAAAGTTATGGAAGCCTAGTAAAAATTCGGCTATTTGTGCTAAACATTTTGAAGAAAAGTATTTAAAAATTGGCAAAAGAGTTACATTAATTTGGGATTTAAATCCCGTTCCAACTATTTATTGCTTACCTGAAAAAATACCATTATCAGTATATCCAACTACATCGAAGGGTAGAAAGCCACCGTCTGTCCGTCATCCATCAAATAATCAGGATGAATCCAATTTATTTATAGAGAAAGATAAAATTCACTGTTTAAATGATTTAAATAATGTTAACCTAGAAGGGTATCAGCTCAAAATATATAATGACAAATATTTTTTAATTTAGAAGTTAATCAACACTTAAGTATTTTAGAAGTTACAGAAACAATTGTAGTTGATGATTTTATGCATGTTTCCTTGTTCTATAAATCATCTTATCTTCTATTGCCTCCATGGTTTCGAAATATTGGCTGTGTATTAAAGAAAAAAAGTGTACTGGAGAATTTTCCAGCATATATAAAAAATTATCTAGAAGAAAATAGTTTATCAAATAATTTAATGACTGAACTCAATGAAATAAAATACAAAAAACCAGTTGATCGGCCAAAGTTTTCATCAAATCTTTTATGATATTCCCTTATTCTTCGATATACATCAGCGCAGGCCTATAAACTCTTATTAGAACAGTTTGCTCTACCATCATTTAGCCTTTTGAAAAAAATTAAATTGAAATCTGTAAAATGTTTACTAAACCAAAATAAAATTGACAAAGATGTAGTGTTGTTGATGGATGAAATATATTTGCAGAAAGAAGCACAATATCAAGGTGGTAGAATGATAGGTGTAGATAATGAAGGAATTTTATATAAAGGCGTAATGACCTTCATGATTGTTTCTTTAAAAAAAAAATTTAACTTTGTTATAAGAACTATACCAGAAGTAAATATTGAGGGTAAATGGCTAGCTGACCATGTTGATGAGTGCATTACATCTCTACAAGAAAATGGTTTTCATGTACGTGGTGTAGTTTCTGATAATCATTCCACTAATGTTTCTGCTTTTTCACATTTGATGCATAAATATAAGAATACCAACCATGTTAGCAGTATTACTCATCCTACAAAAAAAGACAGTGTAATATATTTATTTTTTGACGCTGTCCATCTTCTCAAAAACATACGAAACAATTTACTAAATTCCAAACGTTTTATATTCCCTGCTTTTTATTTTGACCAGTTTCATAATGTTATTGATGTACATGCTGGTGAAATACCATGGAAGTTACTTCATGATGTATACGATAAAGACCAATTACTTCAGTCGAATTGAAAAAAAGGTTTCAAATTATCTTATAAATCACTTCATCCAGGCGATAATAAACAAAGTGTACCACTTGCTCTTGCAATATTTGATCCTATAATTTCTGCAGCTATTGAAAGTTATTTTCCAGATCGGACTGATGCCTCAAGCTTTTTAAAGTTGATAAATATATGGTGGACAGTAAGTAACAGTAAGCAAAAATACAACAACAATTATTATATTGGAAATGCAGCTGTTTTGGGTGACATGAAACCTTTATTTTTGCGCAATTTAGCTGAATGGATTGAAGAATGGCAATTTTCTCAAGTTTCAAACTCTCAAAAGTTTACATTAAGTAAACAAACATCAGAAGCTCTTACGACCACTTTAAGATGCACAGCTTCACTTATTGATGATTTAATTCAAGAAGGATATGATTATTTTTTAATATCACGCTTGCTAACTGATCCATTAGAGTTAAGATTTTCAAAATATCGTCAAATGAGTGGTGGCAGATTTTTAATTGGTTTGCGTGAACTTGAGACATCTGAGCGCATTTTAGCAGTGAAAACTTTACTTAAAGAGTCAGTCAATATCTGGGAGGAAGATGTAAGAAAAGAGAGTTGTGATATATCTTTAATGAAATTATTTGATGATAAATTGCAAGAAATTTTACCAGATATTGAAGAATGCAATTTAGATTCAGAGAGCTTTGAAGTTGCTACAGTTATTTCTGGTTATGTGGTTAAAAAGTTTAATAAAAAGATCAAATGTGGTGTTTGCAAAACTTTTCTATTAGCTGAATCTGGCGAGGTACAATGCCAATATTTTGAAAAACTTTCTCGTGGAGGATTGATTTTACAAATTATGTTTCAAAAGCATTTGCAATATTAGATACTGCCATTTTTCTTATAAGAGACTCAACTCTTTGTGATCGACATGTTGCAGAACGAGTACTTAGATTAAATGATTGTGCTACTTCATTTTTATGCGATGAACATCAAGTTGTTGGTGTAAAATTTATAAATAGCGTTGTTACAAATATTTATTTTAAAAATGAACAGAAACAATTTTCTGATGAAATTAGAAAGAACAGTGTAAAGGATTTTAAAAGCAGACAGAGAAAAAAATTGAAGCTGAATTAGGTGAACTAATCAATACTAAATTGATTATTTCAATTGTATATTCTTCTTTTATTACTAGGTTTTTGTTTATCGTTTTATATCTCATTAATATTATTGAGATGTTATTTTTGAGAAATATATTTCTTTTGAGGTACATATTTATGTTAATAGAGTCATTACAAATTTTAATATTTTATTATTTAATAAAGTTATTACAATTTTTTATTGATGAATAAAGTACAATATAATTTTATTTTATTTTAGCGGTGTAAGTTTTTTAGAAACATAATCATCAGGCAAAGGAAAGTATCTAATTTATGATACATTTATCATATTTGTCAGACAAATTTTATTTTGTATACACACTTCCGTAAATAAAACCCCTGTAAAAATCATAATTTTAATTGCGGTAAGGGTGGCCAAACATTCTACACGATATATTTTTGTTTTGAAAAGTTACCCTTCTAATTTTTCGCTCCGAAAAGCAAGATATCCGGCCGTGTAATTATAGTAGGCCGTGGCTGCGCATATCATGGTAGACAATTCAATGGTGATGATTGCATAAAACTCCTGAAAGGCTTAGAAAAACTGTACAGCTTTTTCAAACCTTAAAGATTTTTCAAGCTCACAGCTACATTTATACCATCTCACTGTTTAAAAATGTTGTCATTTCATGCTTTTAATAACAATTTGGATCCTGAATATGAAGCAAAAGTTTTTATCTTTAAAAAAGTTAAATTATTCTTCCCAATTCTGTCACACCTAAAGCACATGCGATTTTTTACAAACAAGATTATTCTCACGCAGACTATTCAAAGCAGCTTCTTAAATATATTGTAAATAAATATGGATTGCAACAGAAAGTATAACTATTATGTAGAATCATAATAGTTAATGTGGATTGCAACAGAAAGTATAACTATTATGCAGAATCATAATATTTGTTGTGGATTGCAACAGAAAGTATAAATATTATGTAGAATCAGAGAACGATGTTTGTTTAATGTTTATTGTTGCATCAGAAAAAATTGTAGGTGTAATATAGGTTTTCAGAAAATGAATAGAAAATTCATATTTACTCCAAAACTGTTTCTTTTTTTTTTTGTAAAAATTGAATGAAATTTAAAATTTTACATTGCGATTAGAGAATTTTATTTAAAATAAACTTTTTTTAAAATTTTTTTTTTAAAAAGCAAAAGGCAAAATCTTTCTGTGGTTAAAATAATGAAAGATAAGAAAAAATTTATAAAGTCTCTCAGACTTTAAACAAAGGATTTAAAAATTACTTGCAATGATCTGCTATTAGAGTGTTCTATTAACCTTCAAAAAGATTTTTTTGAGGAAGTTTAGTTGATATTAGGTCCTCATATTTTCACATATTGAGAAAAATTCGCTGTTGAATTAAAAAGTTTAATGTTTTTATCTCGTTTCCTCTTGTGTAAGCTGAAAAATATTCTTTTATAAGTATTGCTTGAAAAGAATCAGCTTTAGTGGCACGAATAGGATAAAAAGATAAGAACGATTTCTGCTACTATAAATACGCCTTTCACGGTCGACTTAACTTTTCTGGTTTTTGCGCTAATCGAAACCGTACAAAATGATAGTTTTACTGCCGGTAAAACCGATTGTTTACATTTTTTCAAAAGAATGCATGAATGGAATATTTTACAAACGGCCTTTATAGCTTTTCTTTTGTGTGAATATTTTTACCAGGGATTTTAATTTATTTTTTTATCTTGCTTATTGTAAATTCTGGTCTGAATTTTATTTTTTTGCAAAGTATTTTAAAAGGTAAATGGACTTATTTTATATGATTACTATTAGTAGTTTAAGGTAACCTAAGCATACATATCACTATTTCATATGTATAGTTTTATAGCGAATATTACATTTCGTCGCTGTATCTGGATTAATTCAAAAATTTTAAATTCCATTTAAATCAAAAGTTAATTATTAAAAATGATTAAATTTTTCTACTTTATTCTCAATGGTTTTGTTTGTTAATTTTATTCTACTTGTTCATAATTCTTTAACAAATCTTGATTTTTTAATTTCAATCATTTATTTCCAATTGATTGATAAAATATTTAGTGTTTTTTTTTTTTTTTAGAAATAGAAATTAATATGCAGCAATTAATAAATGTGTCAGGTTTCAAGCTTTTTACAAAGCTTCATATACAGTAGCTAACTTTGAATGAGAAAAAGCTTTCTTAAAAGTTGTGATCTCATTTAATCATCTGCATTTATGACATTAGATGATAGATATAAAGTGGTCAGTTTTTATCCAGTAAGTGATTTTGTTATTTAAAAATAGCTGCTCATCAAGTTTTCTTAGTTCAATCAAGTTGTCTCCCTTATTTGGAATGAATAAATTACTTCACTTTATTAACAAATTGTTTTTTCCCAAGAGTATTTAGTTTTCACTGTCTTTTTTAATGCTATTTCTAGTACAGTAAGACAAATATTTTGCTTATTAGTAAACAATAAAATGCTATCTTTAAAATGAGATTTTTTTCGGCAATTATGTTTTGAAATAATCCTCTTCTGGGTATATTTATCTAAGTTGAAATTTAATGGTATTCCAATTGAAATTTGCACACACCATAAAGTTTGAAATCAAAGCATTTTAAAAGAAAGGTATTCCAAAGTTTTCTTTCATAAATAGGAACTAAAAATCTAATTCATTAATAGCTTAAATTTAATTTTGTTACCTGAAAACATTAACAAAAAAGTTAGAAATAGCTAAAAGCTATGTAAAATTGTGTAAAACCAAAAGTTGGTTTTCCTATCAATTTTATTGCTATTTCAAGAAATTGATTAAAAATACACTTGGTAAAATTTGAATACAATGTTGCATCCTATGATGATCAATGTGAAAATTAGCATAAAAATTATTATTATAAATTCAATTATATTTTTTATACAGACTGTTTATTCTACAGAGTATGATAGAAATTTCAATCAAGCAGCAGAAGCAACTTACATTAAAGATAATGTAGAAGTGCCTCAAGGAATTCTAAAAAACACTGAAGAAAAAAACAAAACAGTTTTTTTAAAAGACAAAAGTTTAAAGCATTCTGTTGCTTCAGATGTCTCTCAAAAGAAACGTCATTATAATCATCATCATCACCATTGTCATAAACATAGGGTACTTTGTATATTTATATTTGTTTAGTTAAAACAAGAATCATGCTCTCCTTCCCTTCTATCCTGTCCTATATTTTCTTTGTTTCAGCTCATAAAGCATTTTACAGTATGTGCCTTAAAAATCTGCACTTGCTTTGGTGCCCTTTTTTAAATTCTTTTTTTGTAGGAATCAGTGTTTTGATTTATGGTTTTGGAATCTTTGATTCATATGTAAACAAGTGATAAAAAGAAAAATTTGTTTTATTTACTATGACTGCCAAAAACAAGATTGTCATTGACCTTCATCTTTTAGGTGCTATGCCTAAGGACATTTCAGTAAGAGTTTGGCCAAATGAACTGAAAGTCAATTTAAAAAGTTTTCTGCATAGAGAGGAAACCAGGAACTGGTAAGATAAAGACTGAAGGCTTTAAAGCTAATTAGAGCAGTCAAATGGTGAATTCAGCACAATCCAGTCAGATTCATTAGAATGATGACCAAGGAATTTTCTATGAACACACAATCAGAATTGTTGTTAAATATGACCTGAGGGCTAGAGCTAAATCCAAAAAGCACCTCATTACTGAAGAAGTCAAAGCCAAACAAGTTGAAAGAAGTAAGAAACTTTTGTCCATTCTTAAGAAAGGTCAACCAAAAATTCTGTTCTCAGATGAAAAACTTTTTAAGTGAATTTGTATCAAATTGCAGGACTAGTTGCTACATTAGCACCTCAAAGATAGAAGGTGTTCCAGAGTTCATTAGGTTCATGTTCAGGATGAATCATCCTGCTTCTTTGATGATGTTTGGAGTTGCGGCCTCAAATAGCCTTAAGATTCCCCCCCCCCCCTTTTTTTTTTTTTTTTTTTTTTATTAATTCAGGAGTCAAAATCAATTCAGATGATTAAAATCTTGGGCTATGCCCATGACCAAGATCATGTCCGGTCATGAATTGCCTCTAACTTTGATCCTGATGCCAATTTTGTGTACACAAGAAGGATAGGGTGCCACCTCATACAGCCAGAAAGACCCAGGAATGGCTCAGAAAAAACATACTTGTTTTTTTGGAGAAAGTTTTGGGGCCACCAAGCTCCCCAGATTTAAACCCTCTAGACAACATTATATGAGTCAAATATCTGTGAATCTTCCCCACAACTGTATTAAAGCTCTGGAAGCCTCTATCATCAAGCAGTGGAATGCCATGCCCAAGGAGTATGTCCTGAAAACATGTAATAGGTTCAGGCCCAAAATTGAGGTTGTGATTAAGGCCAATCATTCACACATTGAGAAACTTATTTGAAATTTATGGAAAAATGACATGAAGTAGATAACTTTGAGAAAAGTATTTTCTTGTTTACTTGTTCTTACAACCTACTATTTTTAAAAATTAGTGCAAATTTTAAGGGTGCATACTGTAAATTAAATAAATAGATATTAACTTTATTTTTATGTTTTTTTATCAGGTGAAGCCTTCTACAAATAAAAGTGCTCATTCCTCATTATATAAAAATTTTGACTTTTCATCTGAAAAGTTGAAACGAAATGAAGTTTTTCTGTCTGCTGCTGGCATTCCTTCCTCAGAATTCAGTCACTCTCCATTCATACAAAAAAAAAAGGTTGTTGCTCATCAAGGAGACTGTCTTTTGTTGGGAGATAATAATGCTTTTGATGGATATCTAAAGCAGGATGATGACTTACATCGCTACAAGCGCAGTAATATAATGGATGATTCAGTTTACCAGCCTGAACCTTGCCTGCAAAGAAAAAAGATTACTTTGTACAAAAAGAATCATAACATACTGTATACATATACAACTAAAGAATTCAATGATTCAGTTGTTCTACCTGTCTTTTCCAATGATGCTTTAGCAGAACCTTCATTTCAAAGTCGTCGAAAATATTTTGAAAATAATTACAGAAGTGAGAAAGATGGGCGACACCATGTTTCTAAAACTTGTTTGGATCTTGAAGTATGGCTGAGATTATTATTAGTTCTTTATCATCTTGATACATTTCTTCTAGTTTTATATGTTTAGGAGTGGCAAATTTCAACATCTAATTCAATATAATTTGAGAAATTGTGTTTAAAGTAGTTGATTTAATTTGGAATTTTTTTCTCTTACTGTTAATAATAGAAACCTTTTTATCTGAATAATAATATGACACATGATTTCTGATTTGGAAAAATATTATATTAGCTACTTTGTTTACTCTAAGATTTTTTGCTATTACTTTTAGGACACAAAAGATCTTTCTACTTTTAAAACAAAACAAACTATCTCCAAATACCATGCTCATAAGCTGAAATGTTCTGCTGATCATTATCTTACAAGCTATAGTCGAGATTATTCTTCAATGCTCAGAGAGTTATCTCCAACCATAGCTGCAGATTTAGCATTACAAGCAAACAGAAAGTTAAGAGATTATCAAAGTATCTTGCTTATTAAATTTATATATTTGTTTTATTACTTAACTTGTTCACAATAAAAAAATTGAATCAGGAAAATAAAAAATATTTATGGAAGGTAAAATTGTTTTTCTTTTTTCTCTTTCACTAAGAAAGATTTTTCTTTGTACTTTTCAACAGTTCTTTAGCTTCAGCTTTAGTAACTTTAGTGGTGCAGTTATGCAGAAACCTTGATTTTTACATTCTGTTATGCAATGAGATGGCATAAAAACGAAAGTTGGTTATAAACGTAAAAACAAAAAAAAATAAAAAAAACAATTTTCAATCATATAGACTACAACATTGAAAGTTAAGTACTATATACCAATCTTGTAGATCTTTTTTTCAAGAGATATTTATTGCTTAAACTTAATTCCTTTCTAGCAAATGCAAGAAGATCAATTTCTGAAAATACCATAATAACAGCAAAGGAAAACGAGCAGTAAGTAGAAGTCTTACTTTACAATTCTTAACATAAAGTTTACTTGTTTAAAAATTGTCAAAATATTTAGAAAAAATATTTTATTACTTAACTTATGCTTTTAAACTAATTTTGATTTTTTAGTTCAAATATTGCAGATGATAAAAAACGCGCTAAATCCGCTGAAGTAAATAAAAAACGCACGAAATCATCTGAAGTTAATAAAAAATGCACCGAATCAGCTGAAGATAATGAAAAACTTACCAAACCAGCTGAAAATGATGAAAAATACACCAAATCAGGGGGAATATCTGATGTTAGCGCTTGTTTTTTTATGTATTTTTATTTACTTAATAGATTAATTTTATTTACGTTTTTAAGTTTTCTTTGTTTTTGTTTTCTTCACTAAAACCGTTTTATTGTTTATTCGCAATATTTTTTATAGCGGTCTTATGTGGCGGGAAACTATGACGATCTCTTCATTGACTACTATAATCGGGTACTCTTTTGTTTAACTTTCTAGAGTAAGTAGGTTTTAGAATGCTAGGGTGATCTAGTTCAGTTGTCGATGAAGGATTTATTTATTTCCTTCGCTCTCCCCTTTCCATGCTAAAAATTTCCAACCTGTTTTTAGTAAACTTTACCGCAAAATTAACGCACAACTTCTACATTTCGATTTATTTTAATTGTCGTCAATATTATCATATATTTTGACAAACATATTAAGAATAGAACACATGAACACAATTATTTCGATGAAAATAATAAAATTGACTTTGAGGATGGTGAAAAAAAAAATAACCCTTACAAAAAAACCCAGTGAACTTCCAGTGAAAAATTGTTCCAAAACCCAGCGAACTTCCAGCGAACTTCCAGTGATCTTTTCCAGCGAACTTCCAGTGATCTTGTTCCAAAACCCAGTGAACTTCCAGTGAACTTTTCTAGTGAACTTCCAGTGATCTTTAAAGATCACTGGAAGTTCACTAGAAAAGCTTTCATAGCTAATTAGCTATGAAAGTTAACTTTCATGTTTATATATAAAAATTGGAAGTTTAGCGAATTCGCTGGAATTTTATTTTTTAGGATATATTTTTTTTTAAAACTTTCATAAACATTTTAAATATTTAAAACCGTGAAGCGCGAAATAAGACAAATTAAGCATAGGAAAAAAAAAAGTTTAATATAACATTTATTTAAAAATATCGATATTTAGAATAAAAATACAATGTATAAGTAATAAACTACCTTAAGTATGAATACAAATTTTCATAAATCAATTTTTTTTCTATTTTAACCATTTAAACAAACAAAACAGAAAATCAGTTGTATTTTTATTTTTTTGTTTTGATAGAGATTTAAATCATAAAACATAATCTACAAAAAAATTTAATAAAGCATAATCATTTTGCATAAGCTTACACGAGCTTGTTTGAAAAACTTTGAAAAAAAATTGAATTAAAAAAATGTGTATCTCATTAGTCGAGAACCAAAAGGCTGTACGTACATTTTTTGTTTTCGAATAAATGCAATTTGTTTATTTTTCCTGATAATTTATCTAAACTTTTTTAAATTTTATTTATTAGTATATTTTAGTATATTTTGAGGCGAAAAAATCATGAGTTTAGCGGTGTGTTCGTTCTCCACAGACAAGTAATCAAAACAAAAAAAAGAAAAGAAAATCGTAAGTTCGTGAGTACGTTCGTATGTCTTTTAAATTGTGCTTGACGCATTCTTTTTTGTTTGGGACTTCGGAGCTAAAAAAAATTGATACAATATTTAAAGGACATATATAATAATTATATAAAAACATATATAAAATAAACAGTAAAATAGTAAGCAAACATAAAATAGTATAACAGGTATAAACATAATTAACTTTAAAAACCAAGGATAAATTATAAAAACAAAAACATATGTATATTTCAAAATCGATAATTACTTTAAAATAAAAAAATTTGATTGGTGACTCTGAAACATAAACCTGGCCTTACTATTAGAGATTATACGGTAATCAAAATAATTAATACTAAAAAAATATACTAAAACAATAATAATAATTACAAGATTAAAATAAAAAAATAAAAAATCAGACGAAAGTCACAAGCTAGTTGAAATTAAAAAATCCTATTATTTATTGTTTTTCTATAAAATAAAATTAAGACATAGTAGTCCTAACAAAATTTTGTTATTTATAAAAGATGAAAACTAGTGATATAATTATAATTAAATACGAAAAGTAATACAATTAAAATATAATACCTGCTTTAAAATAAGCTCTGCGCTCGTCATTAATTTTTTCACAGAGCGCAACACTGACATCATTTTTCGAAAAATTCGGAAACTTGGATATTGTAAGTTCTGTAAAAATTGCAGATAAGCAATTTCTCGTATTGAATTGATTCTGGAATTCCAGAGTATAAGTGTTAAAATTTAATAATTTTTTACCTGTTATTAAATGCAACACAGCTGGATCAAGGCCAACTTTTTTTGAAACAGAAAACTTTGAAGAGCCTTTTTTTCCTGATAGCGAAGCATTCACCAACTTATTTCTTTCATAAAAATGGCCTAATAACTGTTTGACCAGCTTTTTTCCTGTTGGTGCTGTTAAGACTCTATTAGGAATCATGTTTTCAGTGACTTCTTTGTCACTGCATATATAATCTGTTGGTTGTGTTGTATGGGAAACTAATGAATGTGCTGGTACTTGTTTTAATAGTTGTGAATGCATTGATAGTGGAAGTTGTGAATTTGTTAGCGATGTTGGTTGTGAATGCAACAATGGTGGTGGCATTTGTGGAACAGAATATAGTTGTGCTGGTAGTGAAAAAGGTGGAGAAGGCATTTGAAATGAATTTGAAGTCGATGGAATGTTTTCCGATTGAAGTCGATTGAAGTCAATTGAATTGAACAAATTTTCATGAAACGAATTATGATTGTTAAGAAAAAGTGAGGAATCAGGATGTTCATTAATGGAGTCATTAGTTGAAAAAGACTGGAATTGTTTGGGTTGGGATTGGGTTGAGAAAGGAGGAGTTGTTGGTAATGTTTGTGATAAAAGAGGTTGTATTTGTGAATTTGTTGGTTGTAAATATAATGGAGATGGTTTTGAATGGGTTGTTGATGGTTGGGAAATCAACATTTTTGCTTTCTTTCTTGGCAACTCTTCGCTTAAGTCACCTTCTTCTGCTTTGCTAACAAGCCCTAAAAGTGAAATAAAATCCATACATTTAAAAGCATAGGGCATTATAAAACTGTGGGTATTTTAAACAGAGGATTTTATAAAACAGAAAAGTTGAGCATTTAAATTTACTGAATGGTCACAAGCAGTGAATGTCTAAAAGAAAAATGAAGTACACTAGAAATAGTCATAAAACAGCTGATAAAGTAAATCGCAAATGTTTAGCTATTATAATTCCATTTAAAATTTTTAAAACATTTTATAATAAAACTCTTATTATTGTAAAAAAAAGAAATAGAATTGCCAAAATTGATCTCAGCTATGCCAGTATTTTATTTGGAATACAAATGACTGTTTACTTACTTTCTATTTTTTTGTACAATGTTGTTAGCTTCTTAGCAAAATCTTCTTTTAATGCTATAGTATGAGTATTCTAGGTATTGTAAAAATATATGACACAAAACTATATTTTATGAATAAACAGGATAGGTCAATCAATTTTTGTTTATGCATAATGTCTGCTTTTCTAAAATTGTATGATTTTGATGAGGTTCCATTTTGGAAGAGTTACAGCCATCTTTATAAATGAAACTATTAGCAGAATAAACTTACCAACAATAACTCCATTTGCTGAACTGTTATATATTCAACTCTAACAGAACCCTTAAAAGTAAACAAAGTTTTATCCAGAGTTTGAACTGATCTTGTTCAAAGTAAATTTTATAATATATAAACCTCAATTTCATTTGTTATGTTTAGCAATTTCTTATCTTTTTTTTTCTTGAGAAGTGAGCCTTTTTTCAATAATGCTTCTTCTAAACTGTCTAAATATAATAATATAATTACTATTTCATAAATGTTAAATATATCTTTAAAAACAGATGTTTGTAATACATCAAACATAAAAGACTACTAACGATGTCATTATATGAAATATCTTAAATGCTGAAAACATACGCAATTGAAATAATTAACAACTTTAAATATAAAATTTCAAAAGAAACTTAAAATATTTTCAAATTTGAAGCTTACCAACCACACATATAACTTTACCCTTCTCAATGGGGCCTTCATCTCGATTAGTAAGTTTTGTGTATCTTATATCACCCTCTTTGTTATTTACAAGAAAAGCCCTGTTAAGTACAGATGTATCCCATTCAACAGAGACAGTTCCGTTGCGAGACCATTGTACAACAGCAAACTTAGACATTATGAATACTAAGACTTAAGTCAATTTAAAGATTACAAATAAATACATAATTTTGAAAAAATTTTGAAGTAAATTATAAGTTGCTATTAAATCTAATACCTCATTAGCAATGTATAGTTATAGATCTGTATTACATAAATTTATAGATGTATATTAATAAGACTTTAAGTATTTAAAAATTGTAACAACAAATAAGCAGTTAAATATATTGTAACCGAAATTGCAACGGTCTAGGGAGACAGTAGATTAAATGAAAATTATCCAATTTTAACCAGTACCATGCTTCTGAAATTTTTTTTTTGTTAATTCACCTCCCCAAGGCTGAGAAGGCCACTACAGATGAAGAGGCTACTTAATTGTGGTTATAACCCTCTCTCAACTCTATAACTCCAAAACACAAACCTTGATGAACAAGGCCGCTGCATGAAGAAACAAGTTGAGCGCGGTACTACCAGGGACATGGTGGGGATCGAACTTGGAACCTCTCGCTTATAAAGCGAGCGCTCTACCACAACACCACTACCGCTTAAAATAACAACACTCTAATTGTTGCTGTGTAGGAAAGTGAATAAAATGACCTAGGTAACCCTAAAAAAAAAACAGTAACCCAGTAGTTATAGAAAATGTAAATATTAACTTTATAAAATAAAAAAACAATTCTAAAGAAAAACAATATTTTTAAACCAGAAGTTTTTACAAAATTGACAAGCCAACATAAACTGTTGAAGGTTACATGTAATTTTTTATCACAAATATAAAATGCAACAGTTTAAAAAAAAAAAATAACAATTCACCAAAAAAAAATTACAGTTCACCAAAAAAAATTATAGTTAACAAAAAAAAATTGCAGTTTACCAAAAAAAGAACAGTTCACCAAAAAAAAATTATGTAAACAGCTCACAAAAAAAATTACAATGTTACAAACAAATCATCATGCAAAGATAAAAAGCAATAATAATACAAATAATAATATTATGCAAAGAATAATTATAGAAGAGTTAAAAAGGGCATAAATCAGGAATACTAACAACACAATCTTCAACCAAAAAAGCTTTTTGTATAATTTGCTCTGCAAAAATTATAGATAGACATTCTGCATAAGTATACATAAAAATATGCTTAGCTGCTTTCGGACTTGTTTTTAAAAATCTAACACAAGCAAAAACATTCATCTCAAAGATAAAGAAATATTCAATACTACAAAATGATCCACAAGTAAGTTTAACAAGTGAGTCACAATGACGAACATTCTTATGACGAATATGGTAAATGTTTTTGGCAATAGAAACTTTGTAATATTTTTGAATTTCAAAAATATGCTTACCTAAATAATGCTCAAAAAACAGTTTCTCACAATAAGGAATATTATAATTACAGCCTTTATCTAAGACTTTAATTGAGCCAATAATAACTCCTTTAAAATTAAAATTATAAGAAAATAACATGTCATCCAAAAAGTCAATGCAATCTTCGTCTATAATATTAGAATGAGAAGCTTGAATGTTACATGTAGTTAAATATGAAAATCGATCTATTACTTGAGTAGATATATCTTGAGTACCATTTAAAAGAGATAAAATAATGCCATTAAAATTTTCAAACTGATGACAAGAATAAGATAATAAAGGCCCCCATAGACGAGCACATGAGGGAAGATGAAGTAATTGGTGCACATTATAAGACATATTCTCTCTACCATACAAACCAGGAAATTCGTAAACAAATCGATTAATTAATAATGTGGCTTCATTAACAACACTTTCAGATAATACCTTATTATTTAACATAAAAACAACATTAGATAAAAGAATAAAATGATCAAAAAACTGCGGAAGCAAAATATCACATAAAATAACAGGACCATAAAAAACTAAAAAATTAAAAAACTCAACACCTTTCCAATGCTTTATGCAACTTAATGATCGTGGAGTCCGCCTTATATTGCTTGGCACACTAATTACAGATAACCGATTATTTATAACAGTACAGTGTCTACGAATAGAAAAAATAGAACCAGAATAACAACTATCAAACCAGAAAGAAAACATAGCTTTCATAACACCAAGCTCTATACAGTGCAAATTATCAACAACTGTTCCATTTACACAATCAAAATTAGGCAATCTTACTAATGGTGAAATATCTAAAAACCCTTCAACCACATTAACACAAAAAAAATCTGTATTGCTTCTACAATTCATAGTAACATCAGAAAATGGATAAGTCATACAAGACCCCCTGCCTTTTGGAACTCTTTCCCCTCTAGAAGAACACCAATGACAACCATTATAACCATTAAATTGCCTACGACAAAAAACCAGAGCTCTTGCAATTGTATCACATGAAAAAATAGATACATGAAAAAAAACACGAACATTATTAGATAAGAGTATACCATTAGTGGATAGGTTAGTAAAAATATCAACAAAAGGAGATAAAAATAATTGTATATTTGGTTTTTTAAAACCCGACCAGAGACCAAAAAACAAAATATTAGTAATTTGCAATGAATATGGAAAACTATGAATGGATGCTAGCAAAGGCCACAAGGACCACTTTGATGATTTGAAAATGGGAACTCCATCAGTATTAACAACAAGTCTAATTGTTGCTTGCCCATTTTCTTCAAGATCTGCTAAATGTATCCAATTGTTATCGCAAGTATTTTTAAGCTGTTTGTTTATGTTTAAAATATGAAAAAAATTGCATTTCTTATGAAGATAGGATGATGTAAAATATTTCAAACATTTTGGACACTGCTTATTAAGACTTAAAGCAACTTCACAAACATCACAAAAAAAAACTTTTTCATATAACTCTTTTTCCTTCTTAAAAAACTTCAAAAACAAATATTTAGATGTAGGCAAAACACTGTGTGGCAATAAAATAGTTAAGAGAGTTAACAACGCCTCTAAGGCTTCGTAGGACAAATTAAAGCGCAAAACAAAAGTCATTATGCATAAACATGCATTAGAGACATTTATCTTTGCCCCAGGATACAGAGGTGGACTCTCTGAACTTTCATTTTCATCAAACTCATCATTGATTGTTTCATTTTTTGGTTCATCTAAGTCAGATAAATGATCCATAAATTCATCGTCAATAGAATTATTGTCATCAGAGGTGCTCTCATTCTGTTGTTGAGCACAGTTAACTTTTGACATCCTCCATTGTGTTGTTCTTGGAATACTTACTTCGCCTGATTGCCATTTCTTGTAGCGACCAATTCTAGGCATCTAAAATAAAAGAGGCAAGCAGGCAAAATTAAACTTTAGTTAAACAAGATTAACATCAGAAAGAGAACAAGAGAAACGATTGTACTAAACCTAATTGTGCTTAAATAACAATGATGCTTATTTAACAGCTAGTTCTTTAGTATATACAATACAAACTATACTTTTATTTGATGAAAATTTTTTTATCAAGTGTATGATGTATATATAAATATCAAATGCATATATATGTTAAATGAAGGTGTTTAAGCGGTATAAAATTTTATAATTTTATTTAAATTTTATAATTATTCAGAAAATTTAATATTCTTTTGAAAACTATAAAACTTACAAAATATCTATTCTGATGAGTCTTAATTGATGAAATTTTCTGATGTCTTAATTGATGAAACACAGTGTAAAATGAAATAAGTTTGATAAATGATTTTTACTAATTTATTATTGCTATGTTCTTTTAAGAACATTGAGCCCTCTATTTTAAGAATACATTTAAAATTATTCGGATATATACGTGTATATATATATACGTATGTATATATATATACGTATGTATATATATATATATATATATATATATATATATATATATATATATATATATATAAATACATATATATATATATATATATATATATATATATATATATATATATATATATGTAAATACATATATATATATATATATATATATATATATATATATATATATATATATATATATATATATATATATATGTGTATATATATATATATATATATTTTGAAATTATAAGGACCCCTTAAAATATTTTTTATTCCAAAAAAATTTTAAACCTAGTGTTTTTGTATTAAATAGAACACATTTAGGGGGTGGGAACAAATTATTTTCAAAAATGCTGTTTTTGGGACACCCTAATACACACACACACACACACACACACACACACACACACACACACACACACACACACACAGATATATATATATATATATATATATATATATATATATATATATATATATATATATATATATATATGTATATATATATATATATATATATATATATATATATATATATATATATATATATATATATATATATATATATATAAATCAATCATTATCTATTATGTTCAATAATCTACAATAAAGAAATTTATAATAATAAATTTTTGTGAAATTATAAAGTTGAATATGAACTCGCTTTAATAAAAATGAACATACTGAACAACATACCTGTGGTTTTGGAAATTGAGTAGAACTTAAAATAATAGAAACTGAAACTGTGGATATAAAAAAACAACGTTTACTTTATTACAGAAATTGGAAAAAAATTTTCAAGATGTTATATCTGTCAAATTTCAAAAAAGTTATGTTAGCAAAAGTTATATCAATATTGAGTTATGAAACCCGCGGCGTTTTCGATTATTGAAAATCAGCGCTAAATTTCCACTCAGGTTTTAGATCACTGGAAATAAAATGACGTTTTTTGTTAAACTTCCAGTGAACTTCCAGCGAAGTCGTAAAATTTGCGGAAAACCCAGCGAACTCGGTGAATTTCCAGTGATCTTTTACATTTCCAGTGATCTTTTACATTTCCAGTGAACTTTCACTGGAAGTTCGCTGGGTTTTTTTGTAAGGGTACGTTTCTTCGGTGGTCTACAGATAATTTAAAGCACGAAGTCTTCTTCTTATGTTATCTTGACCAATAGCAATTCCACGAACCTCATCAAGTTGTATTTGGAGGCTACGTGCAGTAGTGAACCATTCTCTCATGTTCGAAGCATTAAAAATTGGTCCTCCACGGCATTGGTAACTCGTGGTCTGTCTTGGCGAACTCGTCTAGCGTGACTATTGGTTTCTACAAACCATTGTAGAACCTTACCGACATTGCGAACAGAATTGTTGCTTAAATGACAGTTATCTTTTCTACTGTTAAAACAATTTGAAACCAATACATACTCTTGTTTTAGAAGTGAGGTTTAATTACAGCGAAACATACTACTTATTAAAAGCTGGTATAATTTCGAAAATAAATAAGGGAAACGGAATAAAACCTACAAAAGGTGTAACAATAAACATTATTATCATCTTTATAATTGATAATCCGGGAAATACATAATATTTTTCAAAATAAGTCGAAATTTATAAGTGGTGCGTTAATTTTGCGGTTAAGTGTAGTTTTAATGTGATATTTCTAGTTGTTAATATTTCAGTTATCTTGTCCAGTGAAAGGTTTGTTTAGAATTCGTGTGTTGAAAATGTAGATATCAGGAATACATCAGTTCTTGATGTTTGAGATTTTTGATGCTGTTTTAAATTTTTGAGATTCGTAGAGTAGTAAAAAGTAAAGTAGATTCTCGCTTCTTGCAAGAAACTCATTTTGGGGTGATACTAAAGATGGAGTGAGATTATTTAGTTAAATACAGTTTATAGTTTGTTTTATTGTGTTTTTTAATTTGATTCCTTCCGTTACTATTAAAGAAAGAGATTTGAAAGCTAGAGAGGTTTGAAAGCTAGTTATGTTCAGAATACTATTATGGTTTTTGCATTTGTTTTTTAATCACGATGGTTTACGTGTAGATTTTAGAAGATCGTTTTTTCGCTTACCATCCGATGATATTAGAAAATATGAAAAAAGAAAGAGAAAACGTGGCAACAAACATAAGAGAACATTCTAGAGCACGAGACCAGCATTCAGATGAAAAAGTGGATTCAAGCTTGAAAATTAGAGATTTAACTTTGCGAAACAAAGAAACTGGTTCTAACGAAAGCGATCGATCTTCACAAAATCGCACTTTGTTTCATAAAAAACCCGCCGACTCCGTTTGCAGTACTTCCTCGTACGATAGTCGCTACTCGATGAGTTACAATCCATCGCTCTATTCTGATTTGACCTAACGCCCTTTTTTTATTATCTCGTAAAATTTTTTGATAAAAAGAATTTGCTTTTTGAAAACAATCGCCGGGAAAATTTTTGATATATATATTTTTTAAATATTTAATTTTACTTTATCGAGATCTAACTGAATTAATACTTCTTATCGTTAACATACGCTCGTAATCTCGTTAATCTTTTAAAAGTGTTCAACTTCACGTCGACTTTTAGTTTGTCTCATAAACGACCGCATGCAAGCCATAAAAGTCAGCATCCGGCGCTTTAGCAATAAAATTTGTTACTAATGAAATAGTTAGAACGAAAATGCTTGCTCAACTGCGAAGATTAAACTTTTATATTTGTATTTATATGATAACTTTTGTTAGCTGTTTTCATAAAATTAAAAAAAATCTCAGTTTGATTCAGACGTGTTAAATGTAGCGAGTTAAATATTTGATCTTCACCTCACTGTTAAATATTCTCCTAATGCTTTATGCTAATAGAGATTGGCTATTATGGCATATTGCATATACTTTCTGTGACTATTTAGTTGCAACTTTTGTGATATAAAAATAAGACGATTAATTACAACAAAAATTTTTATGCATAATGTTATAGTGAATTTGTAACAGTTTAAATATATTTAGTGCGAAATGTGATTAAAACAAAATACAGTGAAAAATGCTGTAAGACATTTTCAAAAACTTAAAGAAAAGTTATAATAAGTATTTCTCTTTTTCTTCTCTTCACAACATAAAGTCAGAGACGTCTTTGCAGGCTTGAAAACAATGATGCTTAGAAACGGTGCAGATCTGGAAATCTTTCATATCTCCGGCGTGTGCCGCACAAGCGTCGAATTCTGACGTGCATTTGTAATCACAAGATATGTCGTCTTCAAAGGCTCGAGTTCTAACGGTTGCAATTTGTTGAAAGATCAACAAAGCGCAAATACTTAAGCAAGCGTGCGTTAACATACTCTTCATTTTCTAAACAAAACCTGTCTCATTCAAACCAAAGTCTTATATTTTTTTTGAAACTGCCACGCCTACGAAAATAATGTTCCTTAAACATCGCGTTACACTTATCTTTACGCTTATACCTTTCGCTATTAACTTTAGTTTACAATACAAAAATAATAACTGGAATGTTAATTAAAAAGTAAATTATACTTAAGTATCGTATATTAAAATATAGTTTTTCTTCTGGTACTTTGTGACGTCAAAATATGTGTTTTTTTAATGAGTTTTTTCTACTTTTAATAAGTTTATATTTTCTCCTTTTTTTTTTTTTTTTGTTTCCCCTAATCAAATTGCCCAGCGATTGATACCAATAGTCAAATAAAAGACCGTAAAAATAAAAAACTGACAACCTACCTACCAGCCGTTCTTTTGTAGTGTTACTGAATTGGTTGACTATCCCACTATTTTTTTGAGAATTAGATTGCAATAAAAAAACTCCAGTTTTATTGGATTTTAAGGTTCAAAGAGCTTCATTTTTCTATTGTTGTCTACCGCTAACAAACAACTTAAACGATGAAGATATATGTCTATTGTAAGTAACCACAACAAATGAGTAAATAAACATCCTCCGGTTTTATTAATTATAAAAATTTTCTTTTCCTTTTAAACTAACTTTTAAGTTCCTGTTTGCAGTTACAATTTTAAATTCCATTGTGAGCAATGAATTGCATGAACGTGCAGTTCATGCCATTTGAAAACGCCCCCATTGCTTTCTTTTATCTTCCTGGTTTGAGTAATCAATTTGTGTGTGTTCTTTCCACAGACTCAAATGAACTCAAATGAACTGAAAATTTGTTTCTTTGAACAACTAAAACTTTCTATTTGCCAGTGGTTTTTAGTAATTGTATGGTGGTGGCAGTGATGGTTAGTTAATGATTAAGAAGCGGGAAAAAGAGTTGGGGAGGGGATGGAGAGGGGTTTGGTATTCGAAAAAAAAAAACCGTAAAGCATTAGGATTTCTCAATGAAATATGAACATTGTTTTCCAGTGTTATCTTCATTAAGTAAATATATATTGTCATTTGTTAATTTCATAATGGAAAAGTAAGTAAATTGAACCCGAACTGCAGTTTGACAGTATTTTTGGGTTAATACAGGCAATGCCTTTATTGGCCATCAAAAGAAAACTGATTTAAGTATGCAGAAGTATGTAAAATTCGATTTTTCATCAACGTAGATAACTTATTAAGCTACATATATTGTCTGCTAATCAGTCTGGTAAACAGCTTACAGTAGTGCCTCGCGGCATTTTACACCAAGGCATTTTACACCACATTTAGACCAAGGCGTTAGCTTTTAATGGATGCATTTATATCCGTGTTTTGAATATTAATGTGCTGCATTACATACCAGATATTTTAAACTCATTTTTATAATAAAATTATCAAGTAAATGAACATTACATCTGGCAAAATGTCATTAATTTAAAAAATAATCTTTTAGTGCTTAGCAAGTAATGCTGTGCCAAAATATTTAAGACACGGTATCAATGAAAACATTAAAAATTCTCGTGTTAAACTTAAATGCCATAAGACTTAACGTTACATTTGTGTGTGTATGTGTGTGTGTGTGTGTGTGTGTGTGTGTGTGTGTGTGTGTGTGTGTGTGTGTGTGTGTGTGTGTGTGTGTGTGTACATGAAGGTATATACACATGTCTGTACACACATAGAGTGTGTAAGAGAGAGGCTTAGAATATTTATAGAGTCTTAGAATATTTGTTGCCATTGTTACGCTCTAGAAGCCGTGTTTAATAGTTCAAAACGATAAAACAAAAATCAGAAAGCTACAGGCATACAAAACTATTATTCTTCTTTCTTAGTTTCCTCATGTTGCAACATTTTCCTTTGTTTTGTAAGGCTAGTTAACTCATTGTAACATTTTGCTTCAGCAGAATTACGAAAAATTCACATTTAAAAAATTCACATAAATACATTTTATATACGCACATATTTTATACACGTATATATTAAGATTTATAAATAATCTTGTTTTATTCAAAAGGATCTGAGATTTAAAGGAGAGATTTTTATACATATAAATAAAACTTCAATATTTATCTTTATGATATTCTTATTTTTCTTCGTAAAGAAAATATTTGTAAAATATTTATTGAAAAAATTTTAAAATATTTATAAGAATATCTTAAAATATTTATAAGAGCATAATAATAGATCTAATAAAACTTCCATATGCGTCGGAGGCCAGCTATAAGAATGAGTGATGTTTTTTTTTCTCTAACTTTCACGAACTACCCACCCCGAAACTAAAATTTTAATAATACATTTTAAAAGACACAAATTTATTGTAGACATGTAACTATGTATTCAGGTTAAAAGAAAACAGGTTAAAAATTAAACGAAATAAGATGACCAGATTTGTATTTAAAAGATCAATTTTCTGAACATTTTACGTTTTTCTACCTTGTTACGAGAACAAAAAAAAACAATACATAATCAAACAGCATCTGCAATTTTTATCTTGTGCATGAGCGTTTGATAGCCATTTATGTAGCTTCAGATCTTTAGTTAATCGCATATCGATTAGCTGCACCTGCCTTTAGAACCATATAAATTGTCGTTTGATTCTGTCTATTTTGCGCTGTTTGCAATAGAAAAAAGATCCCAAACATTTAAAAAGTTTTTCTCATTTATTTTCACATGCAACGGAGTTAGTAGTGTACTAACAGAAGGTTTTGATAAATACTGTCGAAACAAATATCAGTTCGATATTTTGAAAACTCGATAAAAATCATAAGATGTCAATAACGACCAATCATAATTCGGTCAGTGCATCGATGGTGGAGCTTAATGTCGGTGGAACAATTTACGTTACCACAACTTCGACTTTAAATCGATATCCTGATTCTCAGTTAGCAAAACTAATCAACGATTCAAAGTTATCCACTGTTAGAGATAGTCAAAATAGGTTATTTATTGACCGTGATGGAATTTTGTTTCGATTTATATTGGACTTTCTGAGAAATGAAGCGTTGTGTTTGCCCGGGGATTTTAAGGAGTTCGATAGGCTATTACTCGAAGCCAACTACTTTAAAATCAAAGAGTTGGTTAAAGAACTTGAACTTCATGAGTTATCAAAACAAAGGGCTGCATTTCTCACACTATGTGTACGCGGAACATTTGCATTTGGGCGAGATGGCAATGCTGACGTAAAGTTTCGCAAACTTCAAAGAATCATTGTTTGCGGTAACGTCATTTTAGCTAGAGAAGTGTTTACCGATTCCCTTAACGAGACACGTGACCCAGACAGAGGCGATTCCCATAGATACACTTGTAGATTCTATTTAAAACACAGCGTTCTAGAAAAAGCTTTTGATCAACTGCATGCAGCTGGGTTTAAGATGATAGCCTCAGCTTCGGGAGGTGCTGGTTATGACAATGACACAGAAGAATCGAAGTGGAATCATTTTGTAAACTACACATTTTGTCGCTAATGTAAAATTAGCTGTAACCAAGATTTCTTTTATACTATTTCTTTTATATTAGTTTGTGACATTAACATCAAATATCTTTTATTTAAAAAACTAGTCCCAGACGCTTTTATAACTGTATAGAGCAAAACGCGAAAAAGTGCACTTGCCCTCAATCATTTACTTTTTTGTCAAGTTTGTAACGAAAAAAAAAATACTAATAATAATAAAAAAATAAATAAAAACAAAAATAATAATGATAATAGCAATAATGAAAAAAGTTATTGTCATTAACAACTTAAATGTAAAAATGCTTTTACGCAAGTTATTTTGTGAAAGGTTTTTACTTGGGAGTAAGCGACCATAAAATTGTGTATGAATAAGTATTAATATGCGAGTAGATGCATATTAGCTAAATATGAATTATTTAATTACTATCTTGTGTTTTTACAGCTTTCAAATTTTCATCGGCATAGAAACCTCCGTTAATTTAAAGATCTGTTTTCCTAAGTGAAGAAAAAAATTTTAAAAGCGCAACAAGATGCCAAAAAAAGCTTCAAATAGTTATCAAAAACTATTTAAAAGTGAACTCCTTATTGAAATTCTATTATTGATGTCTTAGATAGAACATATATATATATATATATATATATATATATATATATATATATATATATATATATATATATATATATATATATATATATATATATATATATATATATATATATATATATATATATATATATATTTCATCAATTTTTACTGAATCCTTATATGAAATTTTACCAACTTTAGTGTTTTATAGAATTGTATTAATTAGTAAATATAAATAACACATGCATCGCATTCACTTTTGTAAAAGTTTAGAAGACTGGCAGCGGCTTTAAAAACTTTGTTTTAAAAAGACTTTTGCCCCCTCTAAAAAACATCTAAATATTTTAACAAAGCTTCCGCAAGGATCAGAGAAACACCGGCTGCCAATTTACGTAGTTTCTAATAATATTAGTCTTTTTTACACTAGGCGTTTAAAAAAACGATTAGAACTAATTAATCGCCTTTTTCACCTGTTGCGTTTATTATACAACAGCTGAAAACACTGTATCCGATGTTTGAATTTATTAGCGCATAAAATCTGTTGCCGATGTTTGAACGTAGTAAATTATTTTTCATTTAAGATAAAAATTTTTTGTTAAATAAAAGTTTCCTCGTGATTTGATACTTTATAATCTTTCCTTTATCCGCCTGTGCAAGTTGTGATTTTTCACATCATAATAGTTAAAATAAAAAGCAAAAACTTGGACTATTTATAAGTCTAATTTTTTTGTTTTGTTTTGTTTTTTTTTAACTTCTTGCCCAAGAGAAATCTTTTTTTATTTCATTTATTAATTTGTAAAGACATCAATATGGAATTTCAACGTTTCACAAAAGCTTAAAGAAATATTTTTTTATTGTTATTTTATTATTCCGTCTTTTTATTAATAGTTATAAAAGTTTTTGTTATTAATGATAAAAGAAAAAAAAAAAGAAATTTAACTAAGTTTGAATTAAAATAAATTGAACAGTTGCACCACTTATGTTTTGTCTACAGAGGTAGCAACCCGTTGGTAAGCAAATCATTATGATTGATCCCAATGGCATCGGCTGGCATTTTGTTTTTGGGAAACATATTTAAACTAGTAATTGTCTTTCAATGAAAAAGTTCCAGAAAACTAATCGCATTCTATTGCGTTAAAATTATTCGTTGTCATCAAAATTTTTTATATATAAAGTTTGTTTTAGGGGCAGATTTTAAAACTTTTCAATGCTTGAGATAATAAAGTCGGCACCGTTAACATTTGCTCTAAGCGCCAGCCTTGATTATTGGAAGAAAAAAGAAATTGTGACCTCATCTTGGTCAACAATTATAAATGCAAAATAATAATAAAAAAAAATTTCGACGTAATTCTTACTTTTTGTTAGCTCATTTATCTTTTTATCATTTATTATCTTAAATTATACCATTCTTTTCCGCCAGCCTGTTGGAACGCCCCAGGATTCATAAAATTTCTTTTGCAAGAAAGTGTCTCCGAGGAGAGTGTTGTTAATTTCCAGCGGTTCAAAATAATTTCCTTTAACTCAATAACTAAACATCTTTTAAACATATCAAGATATCAGCTGCTCCCATGGGAAATCTTATTAAAATTGCAATATATTGCAAAAATTTTTTCTTTATATTTTTCGGCAAAATTTTTAACTTTTTTCAATCATCCTTAAATTTCAATTTAAATTTAAGGATGATTGAAAAAAGTATACTTTCAACTAGTTTTGTTTTTATAATTAACAAGACAAAAATCAAATACACAACTATATGACTTTATGTGTCCTTTAAAGAAAGAGCTTGATACAATTAAACTACAAAATTTACAATAAATTTAAAAAAGTCAAAACGTTTCGAGTTAACTAAAAAAAATTTAATGTCACAAAAGTCTGAAGACTATTATAACTAAGATACTTTCGTCCATTCGAAATCTATCAATCAAACTAATGAGGTAGACTAAATTACTTTTGGTACCCGGGTTAATTTGACACTCATTTTGCAAAAAATGCCTCAGATTGAGAGGGTATTTATTGCTGGAACAAGGTGGTTAAGCATGCATTTCGTGGATCGTTGAAGCACTTAATGGGTGCAGGTGTATTTTCCAGAGTTATTTCATTAAAGGCATTTTAGGTTTGTGGAATATATCCACTAAACAGTGAGAAGCGATAAACTTTTAGCGCTCATACAACAACATCAGACAGAAAACATTAATGCCAAAGTTCCACTTCTATCTGCAACAACAAACACGCCACTGACTTCCTGAAGAAAGGCCGCCGAAATTGCTCTTTACACTACCAGATAAAAATTAAAGTGGAAGCGTACAGACGTATATCAGATAAATGTTTCATCTCAGATGAGATAAAAAGGCTAATAAGTGAATTAGACATTCTGATATTTTCCTATGGACATTTTCAAAAAATAACTATACCCATATAATTGGTTTTACATGATTATTTTTACAGAATAGTTACAATTCGCAGTACTGTTTATCAGGTAATTGTTAGTTGTAATTTGATAATAAATATCAACTTTGAACATTGTAATGTTTTCTAATGTTAGGTAAAATGATTATGGCACCAAGTGTGTTACTATATCAATGTTACGCTTGTCTGCGCGGACCAAGTGTGTTACATTGATACAGTAACGTACGTGGTGCAATTTACAACAACTTATAGCTATAAGATGTTTTTTTTGTTAAAATTTTTAATAAGAAACTAACATTTTATCCGTTTTCTCTTGAAGTGAAAAATGATTCACTCAATCGCTAACTTAATAAATTCGATAAAAAGTTTGTCATTTCAACTTGAACCGACATATTTTAACAAACTTAAGCGATGCAGAAGTTGGTTTTGTTGAAATACTGTTTCAGACAACTGTGTTAACAACACTTGGTCTTCATCTTTCAGCTCCATGTGTTTTCCCTTATATAAATAGAAACTTTTGCAAAAAAGCAACCAACTCTGTTCAAGTATAAAATTATTCACATTAAAATTTTTTTATGTAATACTGATGTTTTTAATGACGATTGTAATTAAATTATTGATCTAAGTTGAGATTAAATGATCTATTTTCGGCTTCATGTGGTCTAAATTAATATTGTGCCTGTCAAAATTGAAAATTTATAGTACTATGATTCTTTGCATTTGTAATATTTACTTTACTCGATACATAATGAAACTGCAATTTTAATAAACAAATAAGAAATTGCTTAAAAATTAATTTTTCAAAAAAGTTTTTAATTCAGTAATAAAAATGTTTCAATCGGTTTAAAACAACTTTTGAAACAGAAATCTTCAATGTTGTCATTCCATTTTTTTTTTCTCTTGTAATCTTTAAAGCTAATGTTACAAATTGTAACTGGTTTTTTTTCGATAGAGAATACAGTTTAAGAGCACGAACAACCTTTCCTTTATCTTACCCTTTAGTGAAACCCCCTCCCCCCACTTTATAATTAAAAATTTTTTTTTATAGAGTTAAATATAATCCCACCCTCTTCCCTTGCACAGTTGGTTGTCCTGAAGTTGTTTAATTTACTGAAACCTCAACAAATTGCTCATTACAAAGCTAAATCACACAGTTACAAAGTACGCTAAATCGCACGGTTACAAGAATTAGATATATGATTGACAGTTATGAAGATGAATTGAACGGAGTTTGAGATGAATGATATGTAAATATTAGGGTTGATGGAGCTTCAATTCAAAGTATTTGCAAGTAAAAGTTTGATAGCCATAAGTTTACTGAAAAGACAAAGCAAAAAGAGACTCTTTTAAGCAGATTTGAATATTGTTGAATACGGCAATTACCGTTAAGGTTAAACTGACATGACGTCATGTTTGATAGGAAAGTAATAAATTCATTGACTGACACAAAGTCAATTCAATCTTGTAATGTGTGTGGCGCTAAGCCCAAAGAGATGATTGATAAAGATTTAGTGAAGAAAAACTGTAAATGAGAAATCCGTTGAACTTGGTATTTCAAATTTTTGTTGGATTTTTGGGTTCATCTTAAACTAAGGTTATAAAATGGAAAACCAGGACCCACAACGCAGTTTGTAACACACTTTCGCGCGTTCAACGCGTACGCAAGCATTCGTTTTTTAATCCAATATCACTCAAATGTGAACCCTTAGTGGGACCTTGGTGGGCCCTTACCCAGCGTATTAAAAGTATTATCTATGGTCATAAACATTTTCTAATAGATATTCCATTAAGTGGTACCAGGGGAAAAAACAGCTATTTTTGATAAAAATTTGAAAAATACCAAAATTAATGTTTTGAATTTTTAAATCGACCTATTTCAATATGCGTTTTGCAAAAAGTCAAAAATCTTCTTAATTTTAATCAAATTTTCCCTTTTTTTAAAGAGCAGTATGGTTCTTGCTTCATAGCAACGACCTTAGCAACGCTTTTTCTCCAATGTCTCCTAAACCAAAAAAGCGATTGACTTCAAATTTTTGCTAAACAATGCTCAAGACGTTTGACTTCTCCTTAAAATATTTGAAACGTTGAAACCACTAAGATTGTTCTCAAAATAGAGCTCCTGAAGGACGGTAGTCAACTTTTTGTCAATCTTCCTTCAGTTTAAGTTGAGTTATAGTTAAAGATTTTTTAGTGTTTTTATTTATAAAAGGGTTCTGCGAGCAGGTATAAGTCCTCTAAAGGTAAAAAAAGAAAGGTTTTTAGAGGAAAAGTTACAAGAAATAATGGTAATACAGCATCGAATATTACAAAAAATGTTGTAAACAAATCGGCTTCTGCAGAAAAGTTAGAAATTTCTTTGGATTCGAAAGACGATTCTTCATCTCATCGCACTGCACTCGAATATAACTTTATTATTAATAGGGAACTATTTGTTTCTTTAATAACCATCACTGGTCGATGCCCTGTTTTAAAACTTGTTTTAGCTTTTCTGCAATTTTTTTTCTCTCGCTAAATCTCAATTTTTCAGAAAAAATAACTTTTCATAGAAAATAGATAATGGGCTGAAATTTTGCAGGTTTAAAGATGAACATATTAGGAATGTTGTCTAAGAAGCAAAATTTTTTTATCTTTTTTTTAAACTCATTTTTATCATGCTTTGATCCCAAACTTCCCTTAACTTTTATATCTTAAAGTTCGAATGTCAACCTGGTAAAATTTAAAATGTTTTAAAAAGTTCTGTTTCATATACAACATTCTAAATACATTAAAGAATTCATGTTCATGTTTTCAAACAGTTTTGACTCTTTTTGAGTTGAGATGATGTAGGCGTTTTGGGGGTAAAATAACACTAATTATGCGCATAATTAATGACGTCATCACTATTTTTTTTTTTTTTTGGGTTACTGTTTTTGGGTTACTGTTATATTTTTTGTTCATTAAGAGAAAAGAGCTAAAGTCTATTAATAGTTTTCAAATTTTTGTTAAAAAGTTTCCTTTACCCTGGTACCACCTTAACAAGCACCAATGACAGAGGATATCGGTATTTGTATTGTGGGCTTCACCTTCGATTTCAACTGTTTTATAACCGTTTAGTTTATAAAATTTGTTAAAAAATAGGACGTTTTGTTAAAAAATAAGAGTTTCATGTCATTAGTTTTTTAATGCTGCCTTCTCACTTTTTATAATTAAATCAAACATTAATAAACTTTAACAGTGGTCTCATTCACTACTGTTATATTACAAATAACTTATTGATATAGAGGCAAGTTGTGAAAGCCAGGATGTTTTGAAATTAAAATTTGTCAAATGTGTAACTTGATTTAAAGTTTCAATTAAGGGAAAGGTACCTATGATGGCATACTTAACTTTTCTCTGAGTCATTACCTGAAAACTTAAAAAATAATTTTTGATATGAGTGTATTCCCTCTAGCATGCAGAATAATAATGAACCTCAGAATTTTTGCTATTATGCTTTTTTTTATAAGTTCATACCATTAAAAAAACACAAGTATGCCATCATAGGCAACTAACTGCTCCTATGATGGCACACTTTAAAAAAATTAGACAAACAAGAATTTTTTTTTTTTTTTTATTGGAAACACAACTTATCAAAAAAACAAAACTAAAAATAAATATTTGGTCTATAAGCATAGTTCACATATAAATTTTTTTCTACTTTTCTTTATGCCTTCACATAAGCAATGACACCAAGATCTGCATTTCTGACAACAAATCCATGGTTCTTTAGAGCAAGACAGCGAATAAAGTTCATAACAATACAAAAATGCTGTATTAGATTCGAAATCCATTTTATCATTACTTCCTTTAATCTCCTCACTGCAGTATTTTTCTTCAACGATCATCATTTTGTTTCTCTAACAAATTTTTAACTTTTCCTTGTTATCTTTTTCTTCTGCCTTTTAATTCTTGGATATCCGGTGTGGTATTCAGAGATCCAGTTTTTCCACGTTTTCATGCCCTTTTCAATTCAATTTTAGGGGTTGCTAAAGGCATCGGACACAACTTTTGTATACTAGATCTTATCCTTTCGTTGAAACAGAAGATCCAATGCATATGGAAGCTTCTGATGGGGGGAGATCTCAGTTCAAAATGTGTTGGTTTCTTAAACACTTTTATTTCATCTTTCTAATTCAGGCATTTTTTTCAATTCATTTTGCAGACTTTCCTTTGATGGCAACTCCTCGGTATGCTATCATAGGAAAGAGTCACCATATTTATTAAAACAAGCTGTGTCTACCTTATTCTACAAGTAGCATAACAAAAAGTATTCTAATAAATGTACAAAGCCTGCTGATGAAATGCATGAAAATTTCACTTCTGTATGTTGTATAATAAAATCGTAATCCTAAATATATGAGAGCATTAAAACTACAACACCACATGCGAAAATTTATGTATGTTGATTACAAAAGCATCATTTATGACTGAGGGACGAATTTTCACCAGAAGTAATTAATTACTAATATACACATATTGGTCTCATCACTTATACACCAAAACCAATATTTTTGGAAATATGACCAGTATGCCATCATAGGCACCTTTAGAGTTGCAAAAAAACGCGTTTTTTTCCTCTTGCGTTTTTTTGGGTCAAAAAAACGCGTTTTTTTGGTTTTTTGGTGTTTTTTTGTTTTTTTTGACTTTTTAAACAATTTTTTTCTTTTTCTTGGTAAATAATTTTGGAAGAGTTTTTTTTTATTCTGTCTGTTTATAGTATATGATAATTATTATCACAAATACAATATATAAACACCAATTTAAAGTTAATGTTTTAATAAAAAACTTAAAAGAGCTATTTATTAAGTATATTCATTAGGCAATTTAATATTAAGTTAGTTATAAATCTAGGTATATTGTATGAGAATGTTTATTTGTCATGTTTTACTTCTTAAATATTGTTGTACATCCTAAATATTACACTCATTATTTACAGAAACTATACTTGTCCATGACAAAATAACCATTTTTATAATTTAAATATACTAATATACAATATCATGCTTATTTAATATCAGATTTCAAATCTTTAAAGAAACAGAAAATCCTAATATTTATTATGTAATAAATTGGTCTTATATTGTTTGTTACATATGTTGAATTATATTGCCAGTAAGCCCTTATAAAAAAAGCTCTAATTTTATTTAATTTACATAATCTGATATTTTTTAATAATAATGTTTTATTAGTTTTAATTGGTTATTAATTTAGTGCTAAGTAGTGTAGCACTGTGTAGTGTAGTATACACACAATTAAAAAAAGTGTAAATATTTAAGCAAAAAACTCAATAATTTAGTAATTTTAACATGTATTTAAACTATAAAAGATATTCTAAATGGATGTGCTTTCTGAGTCCAAGTCTTCCCACCCTAGACAACATTCATCTAATGATTCATAAACAAAGTCACTGTCACTTTCTACGTTAACTGCTTCAGACTCTGACCAAGGGATTGAAGTGCTAGGAACTTTATTTACACTCAAGTTATTAATTTGAGGAGTAGTTATGCTTGTACCATTTTCATAACTGGAGTTTTCAATATTTTCAAGTTTTAAATTTTGTGAAATGAAAACTAGTTTTCCAGCCCTTTCAGTTGTTAAGCGATTTCTTTTTGCACTATGAATGTTAGAATAAGTACTAAAACTTCTCTCACATGCTGCACTTGAAGCTGGTAGCTGAAGAATTCTAGATGCAACTTTTTATAGTTCAGTAAGGAACACAACCCTTTCCACCAATTTATGGGTTGAGTTATTCCAACTGCAGTCCAAATAAAAGGTTTGGAAAATATGCCACCCTTTGATTGGTAATTAGCCAAGTCAAACATCATAATTTCTTTGTTTACTTCAGGCATACTTGCAGCAATGTTGTGCATCGCCTCACATGCATCAATCTATAAAAAGATTTCTCTTTCAATAATTTTAAAATTACTTTAATTATTTAAATAGTATTTTCAAACTTGAAAATACTATTTAAGATAATTCAAAATTTTTCAAAAATTTTACTTTTATTTATTTTACTTTTATGTATTTGGTTTTAAGAATCATATATGAATTATGTGTAGTAAATACCTTTTGTTCTCCAGTCAAGACTCTGCCTTGAAATTTGGGATCTAGTATATTGGCAGCCAAGTGAATTTTTGTTAAACAAAAATCTTTTCTTTTCTTGAAGACCTTTTTGGCTTCTTCTTCTTCCTTTTTTGAGAATGGGCTAACTGTTAAGTTTTTAAAAATGTGGTCTTTCAAGAAGTGAAAAGTTTCCACAACAGAAGATAACATGGGAGTGTTCGATTCAGTTTTCTTTATTGCATCAGCTATTGGTGACAGCAATTTGAAAAAACTTTCAACCCTGTCCCAAAAAGCATCTGATAGAAGAATAATTTTTGTTGTTGAATTAAGTCCACTGTTTTCAGAAATAGCCAATGTTTTTAATGGTTGCTTATTTTTCTGTATGCTATCTAAGCATGCTACAGTTGATCCCCACCTTTAAATAAAACATAAAGAAATTACAATAACTTTGATAAATTTAGAGTAAAGTAATTTACTAAATGAAATCTATTTTTATGAACGTATAATAAAATTAGTTACATAGTTCAATTTTTTTTGTAATATACAGTATATTTATACTTTTAGTTGTATTACCTAGTTCGTACTGGTAGTTTCAAGGAAATGCATGTTACTACACTAGCTGATTTTTTTTGTATATCTCTAAATGCTGCAACAGATAAATGAGAATTTTTTATCTCTTTAACAATATCAGTTACTTGTGACATCAAAACACTTAAAGTTGTCAATTTAAAAAAATCTGTGAACAGCAAATTTAAACCATGTGAAATGCATCCATAGCAATGAAGATGGGGATAACAATCTTTTAGACGAGTCCATGCATTTTTCATATTTGCAGCATTGTCAGTCACAATGCCCAAAACTTTGTTAGGATTTATTTCTTCTAAAACTTTCTTTATTTCATTTGCCATATATTCACCAGAATGGTTTAATGTTCCTACAAAACAGTTTAGGATATATTATATATACTGTACTATATAAATATTATAAACCAATTAACTGATATGTTATTTCTGCTTACTGAAATGGTTTTCAGTGTTGTTTGTTATAAACTTAATATCAAAGTTAATTATGAAATAGTATGCATATTTTAAAAGTCTACCAGTCTGTTAAGTAAATCCATTGTATACAGTACTAGAATTATGGTTTTACCTGTAGGCAATGTCTTCCACAAAATGGGTGATGAAGAAGGCAATGTCATTACAAAGTTAATGATAGCTTCATTTCTGTAAAGAAGAAAAAACATATAAACAAATATGATCTGTTTATTAACTAAATAATATAGCTTCAATTGCATCAACTAATATTATAATAAATTGTTACTGTACCTTAAATTGCTCCATCCATCACACATCAATCCAAGATAATCTGCAGTTGCTACCATCTCTTTAACATTTGCTGAAATCCTTGAAAATTCATTATCTAATAACACATTTGACACATCATGTCTTGATGGAGGCTTATAAGCAGGACGTAACTTGTTCAAAAAGATTTTCCAATAGTTATTTTCTACTATATGAAGTGGCGATCCACTAGCATATATTGCTCTGGCTAGGTGTGTATCAATCAATTCCTGCAAAAGATAATGTCATACTGGTACATCAGTCAATCATAAAACAAATCTAAAATCTATACATCATGAACTTTTAATAAGCTAGTTGCCAAATCAGTTAATCACTCAAATAAGTCTTAAAATTTAAAAAATACAATACACACCTTTTCAGTTTTTGTCATGCTGTCAAACATGGAACTTGGTATTTTACTTCTACAAATTGAATTAGAAAAGGATGTTCCAAAAGAATCAGATCGTGGATTTTTTGCTTTTGGTTCAGCATCTCCAGGAGAGTCTTGCTGTTTTTGACAATAACCTGATTTGTTTGCATATAGACTTTTTACTTCATCAGGACATTTTCGACATTTTTCAATATGCTTAGTCATTCGAGTTCCGTTTTTAGACATAATGTCAAAGCAAAAGGAGCATTTAACTCTTTCCATTTTGCTAATTTGGTTCATAGGTATAAATAAATTGGCAACTACAGTTTTATTTCTCCCCCCTGTATGGCCTGCTTTATTCATTTTTATAATTAAAATTTACAATGTTAAGCAAAATATCTAAAATTTAAATATAGTTAAATAGAGAACATAATTGATTATTAAAAAGAGCATTTAAACTGCATATAACTTTTTATTTGCAACTCAAAACTTTATAAGTACAGCAAATTAATAATAATAAAAATAATAATAATAATAATAATAATAATAATAATAATAATAATAATAATAATAATAAAAATAATAATAATAATAATAATAATAATAATAATAATAATAATAATAATAATAATAATAATAATAATAATAATAGAAATAATAGTAATAATAATAATAATGATAACAATAACAATAGCAATAACAATAATAATAATATTCACATGTATATATAATATTAATTAAAATTGAGTAAATGTAGTTAAGTATAATAAATTTAGATAAGAAGTCTTTATTATGTCAATATATAACAATAAAGTCAATAAAAACTAAATAGAGGAAGATAAAATTAACTAATAATTTTTTATACAGGACTGCTATAACCGTGTTAACCTAAAAATTAACAATAAAACAATTACCTTTAAGCATATTAAAAGAAAATGAATTTTAGTCAAATTCAGCCTTAGTTTTCCTATATAAATCTGAAAAGAAAATGGGTTTAATAATATTTCTATTAAATTTGAATTTAGTAGCTTAAATGATGAATTTTTGAATATTTACCAAAAAAACCGAAAAAACGGACCCCTGTGTTTTTTTTCCAAAAAAACGACCAAAAAAACCAAAAAAACAAGAACCAAAAAAACCTGTCACATCTCTAGGCACCTTTCCCCTACATAATTCCAACCATGGCCAAGACAGGGATTACCGGAAGGTGGTGCCAATCACTTACTAGTAATACTCTTGCACGGATCGAGCACGAAGGGTTGCAAAATTTCGAGGTTGTGCTGAAGTTTATTTATCTTTCTGCAACAGTTCAAAGTTTTTATTAAAACGCTTTTTATTTAGTAACCATGGCAACTCATTAATAGCATTTGTGCGCATGATTTAGCACTTTTCAGGAAGCAATAAGTCTCAGACGAAATTACAAAGAAAATAAAGAAGTATTAAGAAAAAAAAATTAGATATTTTTTTATTTAAAGTATTTTTTCCATTCATCATGCTTTTTAAGTAAGATTACTTGATTAAGAAGGGTTTTTTACAGCTGCAGCAAAATCTTTTCTTGATTTTTTTTGCTGCTAATTAGGCGCTCATTGCAGCACAAAGCAGGTGTAGTTTGTTTAAAAAGATTAAGTTATGCAGCAACTACGTGCTGCGGCTCTTAATCAAGCGTGAACCGTATCAACCGCAGAAAAAATGCGAGGGGTTGTTTCAGAACTTGTTATTTAGTTAAGTAAAGCTTTAAAAATGGCGATCACTTTTATAAAAATTTGAAAATATAGTTATATTTGATTAGTCAGGCAGCCTCGATTACTTTTCTAATTACAGTAGACACTTATTTTTGTGCAAATCGACAGAGAATTAGAATGTATCCTTACTTTTATTATGTTTTGATTGCTACTGTTTCATCGTCATACTCAAAACCGAGTAACAGCCATAAGCAACACCACAAGAAGACCATTCCAGCTAGTTCTGCTTCACTATACAAATTGTCTACTACACACACGCCAACATCATCTCAAGCAGAAGTTATATATTCCTTTAATCTTAGCCGTTTAAAAACCGAAAAAATGGAAAACATTACGCACGATCCTACAAATGAACCAATCACATTACATGTAGGAAACCGGACTATTAACACTAATCTTAAAACAGCTCTTGATGATATAGCTCCAGGGTTAAATGGACGATTGTTAGCGCCTTCAGTCACTCACCCTTCAAACATATATCAAAGTTATTATCATAGCGCTCCAACTTCAGGCATGAGTAACTCGTCTAGTGTTTTGTTTGAAGTAATAAATATTGAACCATTCTTAAGAGGAAATCGAAGGTATGATGCTCGCTTTGCTTTACTTGTATCCATTTATGCAGCTGCATCTCTTGGATGCATTTTGATCACATACTGCGTGGTGAAGACTGTGATTAATAAAAGAAACAGACATCGTCAGTACATGCTTCTTACGAAAAGGGAAATGGATTTCCCTTTAGGCGGAGGAGGCATTTAAAATATAAAACAACTTTTTGATGATTACTTAATGACGATTGATTTAATGAGGCATATATTGGTCGCAATGTGTCAAAAATATATACTTATATAGCTATGGACTTGAGTAAGCTGTGTAATAGATTGAACAGATTTTGTAAATAAATTTCTTGTTAGAGTAATTTAGTCACATCGAATTCCTCAAAACGTATACTACCTTGAAATTATTTAAAAATTTTGCTTTTAAGAGCTTTCTTGTCCTTTGAGTCATAAAAGGGAACAATAATGACAATTATAAGATGTAATAGATTCTTTCAGAAAGCTAATGATCATTTATTTTGGTATGAAGTTATATTTGTTAAGTTATATTTATTAAGTAGCTTTAAAATAGTCCAATCCAAATAATTTAAAGGTCTCTGGCATACCTGATTTAAAATCAAATAGCAGCAACTTCGACGACAAAATTATGTGTTGACAAGCAGAGGGAAGACAAATGAACCGCTTGTACTATTGCCACAGTTTCTCAAAAATAGGATTAGCTCAAATCACCGATCAACATTTTACAAAAACAATGAGCAAAAATAAAAGCACTTAAATGTTATTACATAATTACGAACTAGGTTTTAAATAACAACCTAATTTTAACTTACAATAATCCCAATTGTCTTTTTACTATAACAAAGTCTAAAACTAAGTAGACAAAATTCGATTAGAGTAGTAGTAAAAAGTAGACAGAGATCGATTAAAACCCAGGATTTTGAGAAATATCGCGAGTTAGAGGTGTACGTAATCTACACCAATTTAGATAGCACGCAAGGTGTACTAACCTTCGACATGCTTTTCTATTATTATTTATTAGCACTATTAGCGTATATTTATTAGCACTATACGCGTGTAACGCGCCTAACATGTGATTAACGATCACATACCAAATTTTTTATTTGTTGCAATCTAAAAATAGCTGATACAATATTCTCCATATATTTGCTGTCATTTAAGAATCAACTTAGTTGCTTTTGTAGGGTTTTCGTATTGATGGGTATTCTTAAGAGGTTTTTTAATTTTTTTTGCTTCAAAACGCAGGCAGCTTTTTTGAAAAAATCCGTTTCTAACCATTCACAGTTACTTTACCTAAAGTTGATATTTTGAAGCTCGTAATGATGTCGCGTCAATGGAAACACAAAACGTATTTATGCGGCCATTGCAAAATAAATATAACAGCTTCAGCTACAAAGTTCGTTACTCAAAACTCATTCTCTGTCATCTCAAGATTTACCAAATCTATTTTTACTTTTCTTTTCCGCTTTTTTTTTCTTGTTTTTTTTTTTTTTAACCAAACGTATTTTTTAATTCTCAAATTAAGCGGCGGTTGATGTCTTTACAAACGAACCACCGGACAAGGATTAAAGCGTGTTTATTTTTATGATACTTAAAATTATCGTGACGTCAATGGCATAATTATGACAAACAAAAAAGAACCTATGCTCAGAGAGGTATTTATTGACTTTCACCAGATTTTTTAAGCTTGGTTTTAGATTTAATAAACGTTTAATCGACCATTCAGCAAAAACAATATTATAGAGGTACGAAAAAGAAGTTTTTTAAAAAATTTGTGAATAACATTTTGTTTATTTTGTTAGACGTTGATTCAAATTTTTCCCTGAATATGATTTGTCAACACATTTTTTGATAACTAATTATAAAGATCTAATATTGTTTGCTAAAATTGAACGGAAACCTATTTTGTTTTCCATTTTGAATACATATGACTAATATTGTAAGTTGGTGTAGTTTTTATCAAATAATTAATGATTTATTAATTTTTATTTGAAGTGGCTGTAATCCAGCGATACTTTAAGAACATTACAACACGTTGAAGTTTATAAATAGTTTTTAAAAAGGATCGTGAGAAAATTATGGAAAAAAATCAAAAAGTTAAAAGACAGAAAATGGATGATGTAACTCTATTAAAGAGGTTTGAAAGACCTTCTCTTCTCAGCAAAGCACTAATGACGATGGATGGCTTCCTGCTTTCAACGTTCGCTAACATGGGCTCCTGTATCCCTGATAAGCTTGTTGATAAAAAAGAACTAGTCAAAGAGCTTGAAGACGAAATGTATGGTTATGGGAAAACTGTAAATAAGGTAAATAACTTGTTTTTAGGCATATGCTTTTGGTGTTTTAAGTTAAATCCAAAAAGTTTTAAGAACCTCCAAAACGTTCTTAAGAATTCTCTATAGAATGAGAAGACATGCAATTCCTTGACATGGAGTCAGAGGCGACACAGCGTAACCGCTTTAGAACCCACAACTGTTGAGCCTCTCGCCAAAGATGTTCACAGACGTAGTTGGGGACCTGACAACACGTGGTCCAGTCAATTTTTTAGCTTAGATTCCCTCACAGATAAAAAATGCAAAGAAACATGCAAATGGATCAAAAGCGATAAGTCAAATAAGCAAAAGTTACAAAAACTCATTGAGGTAAAATCAGATAAAGAAGATAGGGAAAAAAGAAAAAAAGACATTATGAAAATGTTTTCATGGATAAAAGGCGAAGGTCTGGACTACGTCCATACAGAAAAAGTTGCAAATCTTGCAGACGTAGAAATAATTTTAGACGTTATGTTATCTTTCACAATTCCAATACAGTTGACATTCAAAGTAAATTCTTCGACAGATATTTCAATAACTTATCAGTTTTTGCCTAAATTCAAAGAAGATTATATGATTTTAAAAATAAGTCGAAGCCATTGCATGGTAATGCGAGCGTTTTAGAAATGCAAAAAATAGACTTGTGTTAATGACTTTCATGTTTTGCTTTTAAAATAAAAGGTCATTTTTTGTAAATGAGACCCATTCCAATGAAATATTGTAAATAGTAACATGTATATAGTTAAAGCGATGGATTATATAATGTATAAACAGAAGCAGTTTATTTTGTTTTCAGAATGCTGCTTTTTAACATTTTTTTAATATGTTAAAAGAGTGCTAGGTCACAAAATGGTTCGAAAGTTTGCATTTTTGTAATGCGGATCTTTTGACTGTATCGGAAATCAGATATTTGCAGCTAATTGCAAGTTTGTTAAGTTACTTGTACTTAAAAGGATACTAAAAATACAAAATGGAATCTCTAAGAAAATTAAACCTCTTACGCAATATTGTAGCAAAGTTGAATGAATGAGAAATGTTAATGTAATTTTTTTCTCTGAAAGTCATTTTCCCCACGTCATTTTTTGTCAACAAAACTTTCATCGACAAATGTCACGGGATTAGATTAAATTGTGGTTTTGTAAATGACGTAATATCTCTTAATTTATTTTTTGATACATTTTTAACACACAAGTTTTCCTGATACTTTTACGTTATTTTTTAAATAATTGGATAGAAGTACAAAAAAGAAAATATTCGCTAAAAGTCACAATGAAAATTATTTTGTGCTGTTACAAAAAGTCAGAAAGATTTTTAAAAACTGGTTTTGATGAGTTATCATGGTTCGTATTAGAAGAAAAAATTCGCGTTACGTTGTTTTTTGAAAATACATTACTTTTTTTAAGTTGCAGAAGGTAACTGAAGTTTTAATCCTAATATATACCTAATAAGTTAGAACGGATTAAGAATTAATTAGGTACACCGCGTGCACTTTCTTTTTGTATTTATATTGATGGTTGTAAGCAAGGCAGTGTTTGGAAGAACGCGTTCCAAAAGGAACAGATTCCTGGAACGAGTTTATTTTTTGAGGAACGAAGCTTGAAGCTTCCAAACTTTTTTTCTTAAAAAAAAGATCTCGTTCAAGTAATCCGTTCCTTTTGGAACGCGTTCTTCTAAACACTGAAGCAAGGTGGGAATTACGTAAGGCGTTACATGTTCGGTGCTTTTCTTATAAGATCTATAACGACAAGTTAATGGTATTCAAAATTCTACAGATTTTTTGAAAACGAAACCTGAATATTACACATTTATACAACCCAAAATTACACAACCCATCTAGGAAAAAGCAGAAATTCAGAAAATGGCAAAATTTTTTATAAACAGGACTCTGAACATCTGAAATGCATCTTGTCATCATCTTTGATTACTCAAGATTTTTTAGCTTGAGTTAATAGCTTGCCGCTATTTTGAATAACAAGCACACTGTCGCGGAAAAAAAAAGCAACAATAAAGTTATGCAATATTTTTACACCGTAGTGAATTCAGAACAGAGTGTAACTAGTGATGTAAAAACTGTTAGTCATTTGGAGAAAAACCAAAGACCGAAAACTGAAAAGAGAGCCAAAATTGACATTTTTAACACGTAAACTTTTACTTGTTATTATAAATTACTTGATTAATTAATCGAATAATTAATTTATTATTACAATGTATAGGATTTAATTTATTATAATAAATGTTGGATATATTATAATAGAGTAATGGAATAATAACGAAATTTATAAAGTAAAATTCTAAAAAATTCTGATGTTCAAAATATTCTTTCTGCACTGAAAGTGTAAATGTTGAATCGCTAGTTATTTGGTTGACCTGACCATCATTCATGTCAACTAATTGCATAAACTTTTCTAGATGTTTCTTTAATTCTATTTGTTGAAAGGATTTTTTTGAGTGTTAACATTAAGCTTTGGCGATCAATATTGTGTTTTTATGTACTAAATAACACTTGAACTATATAGTACGAATGTTGAACAGAGGATTCTTAACATTTAAAAATGCATTTTTGCACTAGAAACTTTTTTGAGGTAGCACTTATATCGATGCTTATGTAAAAAAATATAAAAAATATTTTAAAATGTGGAAAACTAAGCATCGGCGTTTTTCGATTTTCAACAAATAGTAAAAAATGACCAACTTCTGTATCAGTCGCTTAAGATTTATCAAATTTTTTGAAGTTTATTAAAATAGAACTCTTTATGGGTTAGATAAAACTATAGATAATAAATACCTCTTTATGGGTTTAAAACAGGAAATTTGGTAATTAAGACTTGTTATAAAAATAAGTTTTAACCAAAGAGAAGTTCTGTGCCATGGTTGAAACAAAGTAACGTCAGTTTTATTTTTTCTAGGATCTCATTGGATTGTATGCCTAAGTATATAAATTACTTTAAATTCGATTTATTTCAAATGACTCATAGAAGTTTGCACATTTTTTGTTACTATTCGTTAAAAACCGAAAAAATAAGCGGCGGTTGTTATCTTGCGGACCGTAATTGTTTAATATGATGGACAACTAAGGTTTCGAAAATATCATATTTTTTAAGAAATTACTTTAAAAAGTTATTAATTGGTAAATGAGTGAAGACTTTTATTTGGCTTATATAACTGTACTTATCTTTTCAAAGAGCATTCTGAAAATAACGGTTATCAAGTAGTATCAAATTATGTATGTTTTGTAAATATGTTTTTAAGAAGAATCGATGCCATCAAAATAATTTTATTCATTTAACTTTTATGTATCTTCAAAGTAAGGGGGATTTTGAAATTTATGTTCCATATTTTAATTGCAGCACTTTTAATTTACTACTGATGCTTATACTCCATGTTTTAACTGATGCTTATGTTCCATATTTTAACTCGTGCTTAATTCATATGATCATTGGATCCCTTGTGCAAGTATTTTAAATAACTTTGCTGCTCTTCCCTAATTCCCTAACTTTCCCTGATTCCCTAATCTTCCCTAATCTTCATAAATGATGCTGCTTCAAACTATCTGTTTAAATAATACCACTATAATTTTAAGCCAAAAATTTTTTAAAACACACACTTTCCGTGAGACGGATTACACTGTTTTCCGTGAGAAGGGATTACACTGTCTTTCGGGAGAAAGGTTCCGAGGATTACACTATCTAGAGATGTGGTAAATGGAGAAAAAAACTTCACAGTAGAGTTTTCAATTTCCTAATTTTGGTTTTCTGATCACTTGACATGAAGATCAACATGAAAGCAAATTGTGTGACAATATGAATTCTAAATCGAAGGCATGAGTCTTCCTCTTCCTATTTTGTAAACTGAGCCACTACTTAACAGCATCTTTGTTGTTATTGAGCCAGGCTTTGCTCCTGATTACTCTTACTCCCAATGTATAAATATAATAATAAATATATTTATTAAATATATTTACTCCCGATTGATACTATTTCTAGAATCAATCGGGAGTAATAAATTACGGACTTTGAGCTTTTCATAAATAAACAAAAGTCACTTTTCTATATGGATCTTTAAACTTGAAGCAATTTTTTTATGCCAATCACTGTCACAACAATAGTGCCTCAGATCTTTAAACTTACCAAAATAAAAAAGTTATTCAAACATGGAAATTTATACTAAATTTCAGTCTTCCATTAAATTTTTAAAATCACTTAAATGACAATCTACCATTGACACCAAACCCATAACATGTCCATAAATTAAATTGGTCAAAAATTTGTAACTCTTTTTCAATTTTTTAATTCTGTGTGAAATTTTGATAGAAATTTATCAATGCAAACTACTTTCACAGCTGTAATGCTAAAATATTACATAATTTAAAACTTTAAGGTTATATTTTCTCAAAATATCTTTATGTTTTATAATACACAAAAGGGCATAGGATATAAAGACCCTTGATTAATTGTATTTTAAATAGAAATCATGTTCATGTGATGGTCATATCATATACTAGTTATCATTACTAGTACTAGTTTTATTTTTGTTGTTCTTACTATCACCTTTTCTATATTTACATATATTGAAAAGTTTATGATCAATCAGTATAAAATTTTATATATGATGCAGAAAGACTAAAAAACAGACTTTGTGATGGTGAGGTGGCATTAAAAAAATATGAGGAGCGAATTCAAAGAGAAACTCTCAGATTAGAGCATTCTAAGAAATCAAAATTACTTCTGAAAATCCACAAATTAATGACACTAGACAAGAAATACAGTCTGAAAACGAAAATTCACACCATTGCACAGTGGGCCATGGTGTGCCAAAAGTTAAAATTATTTTTATTCAATTTTTGTATAAAAAAAACTACTATTCAATGAACGTAACATATTGATTTACATAAAAGCTTAAGGATTATTAATCAAAAAAATGCGCCTTCACTAAAATTTTTTAATTTTAAGTTGTCACCCTGAACAATATTTTAGGCGGTGAAACGCTTTTCTTAAAAAGTTCAGAAAAATATTTTTTTTATATGTTTCGCCATTTAATGTTAGGTAATTTATATTACTACTAATTTGAATTGTAGTTTTAATACATCTTTTGGGTATCAATTGGCATTTTTGTTTATCTTCTTGAACGTATTTGACTCATTTTATGATCAATCGAAGATTATGCGTTTAATGGTTGAAATAATTGCGTTTTTTTTTGCTTACACTATGCTTATATTTTTTCGGCCATGTTTGACCAGGATTTTTATGGCTGATATTCACTGAAAAAAATGTATTTAATGAGTTAAAAGAAATTTTGGTTGCAGATACTTGCAGATGTAGGCTATGTAACTAAAACATTACACATGATTTTAAACCGTGACAACTGTCAATAAAAATTTTTTTTGTTATATTACTATATATTATTGATTTTACAAAAACCATATATAAATAGGTTGTTTAGATATTGTTAGTAAAATAATCGCCAACTATATTTAACTTATATTATATTAGATTGTGAAAAATATATTGAATTATACATATATAATACAAAAATATATTGAATTATATATATATATATATATATATATATATATATATATATATATATATATATATATATATATATATATATATATATATATATATATATATATATATATGTATGTGTGTGTGTAGAAAATGACTTAACAAAAGTTTTTCATTTAACACTATGTTTCACCAATAAAGACTCATCAGAAATGATGCATTTCCGAAGAGTCTTTATTGATAAAACACTGTTAAAGGAAAAATTTTTGTAAGGCGATTTTCTCCAAATTCAATTTATTATTGCTCTGTTCTTTTAAGAAAATTGAGCACTCTATTTTGTAGAATACATTTTAAAATTTGTATATATATATATATATTTATACACACACACACACACACACACACACACACACACACACACTTACCTTTTTATATTTGATTAGTTTAAAATGCAGTTTTTTTATTTATAACTGGTGTTACTAAAATTGTACACTCAAAATGGGTCACAATATGGGATTTCAATTCTACATGCATGGATACAAACATTCGAATGCTTAATCCACATTGCTTACAAATTACCAGTCAAGAAATGGTCATCATGATTATCAGCTGACAAGCAACAAATTGAAATGCAAAAGAAAAAAATTCAACTTGCTTTTCAAGAGAAGATGGGACTAATTGTCGATAGGCCTAAGGCTAGCGGCTCAGAACACCTCCAGAAGAGCCTTTCAGAATGAACAACTGTTTTCTGAAATCACAGGACTTATTTTTGAACTTATAAAAATGTTCTATGTTGACTTGTATTTCATGTGGTTTTGAGCTTGACACATTTATTCAGGGAATACTGTAGGGGAAAACCTCAATGGATGGGACAGTTTTTGCAAAATGCTTTTTAAACGTAGATAAAATTGTTTAATATATATATTTAAATATGTTTGATAACCACCAACTCTTGCTCAATGATATGGTAAAACAAAAAAATTGGATTTGCATTTGGCTATTGGAAAAAAGAGAGTTTTATTGGAGCATGACATTTGTCCCATTCATTAAGTATGTCTCATTAAATGGGACAAACATTAAAGAATTAAAAATAAACGTATTTAATTCAATCATTTTTCAAATTAGTTTATTAATTGTAAATGTAGTTAAATATATAGATACATACATAAAGACCACACAAAAAATATTTTTAACTTTAAACATTTTAACTCTAATAAATTTCAATCAAAGTAGAACTTTCTCATTTTAGAATATTATATTTAGTTATTTTTATTTAAGTAAAATATTGCAGTATAAAAGTGTGTAAATAATACCCATTACCCATGGGGATAAAAGTAAGGGACTGCAGCATCCCTCTGCTGAGCTGTAAATAATACTTTATTAAATTCATTCAATAGGTAGTACTTTGTCCCATTCAATATGCGCATCACTTTATTAAAAAATGATTAGTCACACCAAAAACACCATTAATTAAGCTTGAATGTTTTACTCACTGTAGTACTAGAGACTGTTATCTATTTAAGCATGGAATTTTATTTTCCATAACTACAAAAAATGCTGCAAAATCAGAAGAAAAAAAAACATTTTTAAAAATTACTTTTTACATTCGAAAACACAATAACATCCATTGTCATTACGGTCATAGAGCAATAGGATGGATGAGTGGGTCAGTTGAGTTCTTGTTTCTATCACTCTTTGTTACAGGAGTTTGAATATCCTTACACCGATGCTTGTATAAGAATCTGAGTTTGTCCCATTCAATAATCGGGCGCTACTCGACTTTCTCCCCCCTCCCCCCCCTAATTTTATGATTGATTCTGATAGAGAATTTTATGCTGATTCATAAAAGTATAAAAACATAGACCTGAAAATTAACGGAAAGTGCTCTAATTCGAAGTCAAAGTTGTAAAAAATCCCACTAAAAACCCTAATATTCGCCATTTTTTTAAAAAACGCTTTCATTTTTAACGAAAACTAATTACCGTTACATTGCGCAATAAACAGACCTGGTTTCCATAAGCCTTAGCATTATTATTTTAAAGTATGGTAACGAAAGTGTTATAATGAAATGAAATTAATAGAAGACTTCAAATAAAGTTTGAACGTAGAATTTGAGAATGTAGAAAAATTGATGAATAATTATTATTGTATCATACGCTGGTTTATTTTATTAAAAAAAACGGTTTGAAAGTTACATTTTCTAAATTTTACATGTGATAGAACAACTATGAACTGAGTTTCAAAAGTTCTTCTTTTAGGAAAAAAAACTGTTGAATTCTTTTTTAAAATTTATTACAATAGTACATTACTTGCAAAATAGTTTATTCTCTAATAATCAAAAAGCGGCTATTTTCATTGCCACAAAAAATTGCGCAAGGTAAACATACTTTAACGACTTTTTTAACGTAAAAACCATGCTATTAATGTATTGCTTTTGTCAGCTAAAAGTTCATTAATTTATTATTTACAAAATGGCGATTATTAGGGTTTTTAGTGGGATTTTTTACAACTTTGACTTCGAATTAGAGCACTTTCCGTTGATTTTCAGGTCTATGTTTTTATATTTTTATGAATCAGCATAAAATTCTCTATCAGAATCAATCATAAAATTAGGGGGGGGGGGGGGGGGGGGGGGAGAAAGTCGAGTAGCGCCCAATAATCGTCCCATTCATTAAGGTTCTCCCCTACACATACAGCTAGGTTTTACATGGAATTTTATCCATGGTACTATATGCCGCAGAGCATTCACAAAATGTTAATTCATGCTCCCAGTGTTGTTGATTAGATGGCATTACCAATTGGGCTCTTAAGTGAAAAAACTATAGAGGCCCGGAATAAAGATTTTAAAAAGTATCGTGAGCATTTTACACGGAAGTGTGACCGTTTCAAATGTAATGAAGATTTATTTAAGCAATTATTTTGTTCTAGTGATCCAGTCATTTCTTCACTAACAACAATAGTTATTAAATTATTAATTTTGTCTCAAAATTGGCCAAACCGTAGTGCCATTTATATATTAATTCTTTTCGCAAAGAACGTGGATGAGAGCGTGAAGATTTAACAATTCACCGACTTTCTATTCTATTTCTATAACTATATCCTTATAAAAACACTTCATCTTCAGCGAGGTTCTAACAGCGCGCAAGTCAAAAAAGGTTGCTTCATGAGAGAGTAAAAAAAATTGCATGAGTTTATCTTAGACTTTAAGTAATAATGTTTTTAATTATTACACGCAAATGGACAAATGGATGGTTAAATGTTATCATGCTTTTATTGGTCGATACGATGCGAGCCCTTATACAATATTCAATCACATTGAAATAAAAAAAAAACTGTTGTAAAATTACTTAACGCACTGTTAGAACTCTGACGATATGTAGTGGAATATTGTTGACAACAGTAAATGACAATTTATAAACTATTTCCAGTACTTCCATGTAAAAACAAATGCTTAAATTGCGTAACTTATTATCGTACAATGTGGTTTGTGGGGGCGGACGCTACAAAATCTCTAACTAGCATGTGCAACAGATAAACATTTAAATTTTCAATCAATCTTCGTCATCCTAAACATTTTATATTGGGTTCCACATGAAGGTTTAGAACTTCTGTTTATTTGATTATTTTTAATTTGCACCCATGTAATAGGAACCAACCTAATGTGCACACCATACAAGTGTCGTTCAAAATCTTGAATTTAAGTCAGAAATAAAAGAGTTAATAAAGGAGAGAATGTGAAGAATGTTATTAAAAGGAATGTTACAAGAGGGAAGAGTCATTTGCAAGTAACAATCGTTTTAAAGAAAAACGTATCAATTAAAACATTTTTATTTCAAACACACTTTTAAGTGACGTTATAAAAAACTTTTTACATATTACAGGGTTGGCCTTTTTTTTCTTAAAAAAAAAAAAAAAAAAAAAAAAAAAAAAAAAAAGGCAAGACATAAACTGTTCCACTGTGGATTATATCAATGGATCACTTTCTCCTAATAAAGAGTAAGCAGTATAATATATGACATTATTTTTCAAGTGCTTTGCCAGCTCTGTTCAACAATCGCTTGAACTTTCTTTTCGTACTCTCGCTTATTTTCCTGGTACAACTGAGCAGCTAAACTATTGGCTGGACTATTCGGATTAGGCTCATCGAGTAAAGACTAAAAAAAAAACTCGTTAATTCATTTGTTCACTCGTTCATTCATTTAATGCGGTAGGCTAGAGCTAATACTTTTAAAAACATTCCAACCAGCCTCAAAGAACTTTAAACATATTTAAGGTGTTACTTGAATTGAGGTCAATATTGATGATACATCATATGTTGGACTCCATCTATTTTGTAATATATCCAAACATATGCCACCATCAGCATAGACTACAGATAAATTAAAAATGATATTAGAAAATTCTATTAAATGATAATCTATTCTTGTAGAGTTTATTGTAAGAACAATCTTCCAAACTCATTAAAACAAAAATCTTGCAAATTACAGCAATTAGTTTCAAAACGCACTTGGACCTAGGGATTAGATTAACAGTATTGCAACCTCAACTTGGACCATGTCAGTATAAGATTAGTTAAAACAAAAAAAAAAGTAAAGTCGGAATAATGACTTACCATTTGGATGAAACATTTTAGATATAAATTTGACTATTGGTGGTTTATTAGGATATTCTTCTGTGAACTCCATTGTTAAGCGAAATGTACCTGAACATAAAAAAGTTAAAGAATAATAAATTGGGCAATTTACATTTTGTTTTTACTTTTGGAAAGATATTAAAATACCAAAGCTAAATTCAGATTTTCAATTCTTTGATATTGCATTTTGAATTTTAATGAATTTGATGGAAGCTTCAGAAGATGACAAATACATCAAAATAGAATATCTCTGCTCAAATATATATTAATCAATTTTTTTGTCACATAAACTAATTTTTAGTGTCACCTAAGAAGTGGCTAATATTAACCAACTTTTAAGTATTTTAGTACAAGATATTTTGAAAAAAAGATTTTTTTTTCTATTGATTTTGATCGGAAAGACAAGCTGTGTTCTGTGCCCAGCTAAAAAAATTGAAGAACAATAAGATTTGTGGGAGGATGTGACTTGTGAATTAAATGTGGATAAATTGAATATTTAAAAACCTTTTTTTAAAAAAATTTTCTTTAATAAAAAGCAGGAAACCTTTTGCCACTAAAGTTGTAGCATTAGAAACATTTATTACATTTTGTATGATAATAATAAAAAACAACAAAAAAACAAAAAAACAGTGGGTAAAACCTGTCAGCATCAAAATGGAACATTCAATGGAGGTAAGTTTTATGATGGTGTATGGAGCAACAAAGTGTGGCGTTTGTTGAAATGTTATTTCTGAGACAGTCAATGCTGAAAGTTACCAACAAAAATGACCAACAATAATTTGACTCTAGCATTGCAAGAAAAACAATCAGAAAAAAACAGCACATTGCAAAAAACCCACACATTGCAAAATTAGTAAAAGAAATATTAAAAGTATTGAGATTTTTTAATCCATCTCAATAGATATCTTGATCTCGCTAGATATCTTCATCCTACTAGATATTACTTACTAGAATTCTTTTGTTGTCCAAATGATGATGATAAATTCATACAACACAATACTTTGAATAAAAGATAATGCATCTTTTATTTAGACGAAAATAAACTCATTACAAGGACTACCACATGAAAGGACATACTAAGCCAATTTTCTGACTTCTCCAGCGGACACCATTATTTCTTTTAAATTCCCAAATAGACGTGGAATTGTGAATAGTTAAGGAAACTATAGAAAAACATAATCATTATCTCTTATTTAGATGAAGTTGAAATTCATAATTTAAATAGCATGCTTCCCCCACATGAGCATTTTATTATTTTACACTTGTTGGAGATTATACTTGTTCAATCACCCATTTTTTATTATCTTTTTTAAATGAAATTGGTGGATTGCAAAGCCAAATATTGAATTCAAACAATGTTCTGGTCTGCTATTCATAATCCATTGAGGCTATTAATTTGTTTTAAACCTGCATTCTTCATGTGGATGATGTAATTGAAAAAGTGACAATGATTCATCAAGCTAATGATTTTAAATTAATTGGTGTTGAAAAGCCACAAAAAAATTTATCACTAGATAATTGAAATTCTTGTGTACCAAAACCTTCTTTTAGTCAAAGTAAATATGATCAACTTTATGATTTCTCAGTAAGTGAAACCTGTAGTCTACCATTTCTGCCTCAAACATCAATCAGATTTTTAAAAAAACATTTAAAAAAGCAAAAAATAATCAACAGAATATTGTTTTTTAATTTCAGTAATTGACAAGGTTAAAATTTTGCTAACAGATGCTTATTCTGGTGGAGTTTTAAACAGAATGGCAGAAAAATAATCCAAAATCCAAGACAACCTCTATGCTACGTGTCTTGATAAAATGCTTAGACAGTGAAACTACTTTCATGGTTTGTGAACAAAGGTTTCACAAACAAACATTTTTAAATTTATTACTATATCAATTTTTTATTTTTAGCTGCAGTTATAGTTAAAAAAACAAGGTGCAATTGTTATAGGATCTGTGACTGATAACCAAAAAAATCATCAATAGTGCAAAATATTCAACAGAATTACTAATTTTTGGACCATTCACCTATTAAATGATTAAAGTGTTTGGTTTTTTTGTTTGTTTGTTTGATACTGTCTATCTTCTTAAATGTATATGCAACAACTGGATTTCTGAAAAGTATCAAAAGTTATTTCATGACAATAAAAGTTAGTTCATTTTTGGATCTAAAAAACCTAACCATCAAGATGAGAAAGAGAACCTTTTAATTTTGTTACCTCTATCACTTGCTGCAGCTTATTGCTCTAGGCTTTAACTCTAGAATGTGTAACATCTTTTAAGAAAATTCAATGAGAAAGTAGTAGCCCCTTTTAAATGAAAAGCTTACAAAGCATCCACTTTTTCTTAGCAGATTTTTTATTAACAGATGAAAAGTTAAATCCAAATATTGTTGGAAAAATTTAAAAGTATGGAATCAAGTCATAGAACCAGAAAAATTTAGTGTGTATCCACGTTACCAAAAGAGCCCTTTTACAAACCACAGAAGGGCTAATAGTTGTAAGAAAGCATTTGTTTTCTGTAGGCTTTGATTATGTTTTGTTTTGTGAGCTTCTAAGTGACAGAATTGAAGAGGAATTTTCAGTCTATAATCAATTTACAGGAGCCAATGTTTGTATGGGAGCAGGTGATGTTTTTTCTGCTTTTGAAAAACATTCAGTATGATTTGAGGCATCATTTCAGGATTAAGTAGAAGCAAAGTAATCTAAAAAAAAGCTCACACATCCAAAGGTCCAATCAACACTGAAGATCCAAATATGTTTGTCTTTCTGGCACTGAATAGTTTACTTTTTCCTATGTGGCTGCATAAAAAAAAGTGAAAATGAACTATTTTGTAATGAGGATGAATCTTTACTGACTAATGAACATAGAGATTTCATTGTAATTTCATTAGTAGTAACTTATCATTTTTGTAAAATTGTTTTAGTAATGCTATTCGTGTTAAAATGTGTCTTAATAAAACAGTGTTTTGATGCAATTTAATGAAGTAAGCATTTAGTGATAATTATCTAATGGCCTCTGTTGAAGAAGTTAGAAAATTGATTTTAAACATCTTTTATTTAGTAGTCCTTGACTCATTAACATATTTAGTATATTGTAACAAATATTGTTAATAGAATAATACACTATAATTTCAACCCAAATATTTATCAAAATATTGGGTTGAAATTATTGTGTATCACTTTATACTTGACTATAATTTCAACTCAATATTTTGGAACATGTGTGATTTGAAGAAGATTGCTTATTAAGAGTCTTTTAAGAATAAAGATGATTAAATTTATATATCCTTGACTTAGTACAGAACCTAGTAGAGAACTTAAAAAGTAAAAATCAAATGTAAAGTCACTTTTTCAATTGTGTAGAGTAGTTAGTTGCTTTTTAAAACAACATGTAATTAACGTCAATAACTGCAGTTACAACTATTTCAATTTGTAAGCTGTTACAAGTTAAAGCAGTTTTAAAATTAAAAAATATTGATATCAAAAGGATTTTGTAAAACAACATTTGTCATCTTAATTCTAATTTAAAGCTTTTTAATAAGTATGCAGTTACACTCCATATAATACTATAAATTTTTGCTGCCATTAACTTTTCTTATTTGTACTAACTTGGCTATTATTCATAAAAGAGTAACTATTACCTCCTTCAAATGGTGTATCATCGGGCCTATAAATAGAAATACTGCATTTATAAAATATCAAACAACTTTCAAGACAATAATCAAAACATTATGTAAGGATGACCTATCTAAAGTAATCATTTAATGCAGCTATAAGAAATATTGCATCAAATCAAAAAAATTGAACCACAGAACATAACAGCTGTCTTAGTTATTTTGTGAAATAGTTAAAACCCAAAGTATTGCTTTTCAATTTGAAGCTTGTAATTCTTTGGCTGCAGAATAAAATTCTAAAAAATTTACTTTTACTTGATACGTGTTTCTCAAACTATGAGGCAATTAAATAGTAAGATTTAAAAAAACTGGTTTGGAAGTTAATACCTGTAATGTTTTGTGGATCGATTTTTAAATCAAACTACAAGTGTTTTTCCTTTATGCTTATTGTATAACATATCATTAATTAATAACAGAGCATCAAATATTTACATTACTCTGTTATTTAAAACATACTACAGTTTAGCTTTTTCACATTAAAAAAAAAATTTTTTAGTGCAACTTTAAACTCTTTATAACGTTAGAAACATAATAAATTTTTGATGAAAGAACAATTATCATATCTTCTTAAACTCTAAAATAGAGAGTTGTTTTTACTTTTCGATCTCTATAGGTATATATCACTTTTTTACTGTTAAATATTTCTATGGGCTTTACATAAAAGTAACATGCAAAAGGAATCATCTTGTTAATGAAGTTCTTACCCAAAAATTACAGCATTCCATAGCATTATATTATTTTCGGATGGCGCACCACTAACACCAGTTGGAGGGTCATCTTGTAATCTACATACAAATATTTTTTCTCAAAAACAGACAAACAAGCTGAGATAAATTAGTTCAACTTATTAAAAAAACTCAACTTGTTGAAAAAAGATCAACTCATTAAAAAATGTCTTTGATATAAATTCATGAATTTTTAAAAATAAGCTATGAAACCAGTCACGTAATTTTTTTTAGAAACCTTTTTAAAACTGTAGATGTTTATGATTGTATATATAAAAATACTTAGTTTATCATACTTAAAATATACTATTTTATACTTTCATTATTTATGTAAACTGTGAAAGATTAATGTGCATCAGCAGTTAGATTTTCAACTGCCAGAGATAAACTGAGAGTTTACTTAATCTAATCCCAAAAAACTTTTTGTTGGTGATAAGTTATAACTGACTTTAACTCCTATAAATCACTTTTAAGTGCTATAGAAAAACCTTTATTGAGTTTTATTGCTTTTTTCCTTTCTTTCTCACTCTCTCTCTTTTCTTTTTCTTTCTTTCTTTTTTTTTTTTTTTTTTTTTTGTCAATTTTATTCCATACCTCAAAGATTAAGATCGGATCATTTCCCCATTTATTTTCTCAACCATTTAAGCTATGTTTTACATACTGAGGGATGCTAGTAAAAACGAAAGAAATAGGTTATTTACGAGTTATCACCTTAACAGTCATGGTTTTCTCACCGTTTGAAATCTCTCATCAATCTTCGACGAGCAGGAGTAGACATTTCTTTTTCAAATTTTCGGTAAGTTGTTTAGAAGATAATTTTATCTAGAATTGCGAATCCAACATGTTATTTATGTATTTACTTTCTTGCTAAGACAATTTTCGCAAGACAAGTAACTACATCTGCTTCTGCAATACGTAAACTTTCAACTTTCAATTTAACTTTATGATGTAATAAAGTTTTTCGACTCGATACGATTTTGAATTGACACGAATACGTAAACATCGATCGCAAATAAGTTTGTCGTGTAAATTTGTAAGAACTTCTAACTAAAAAGTGGTTTAAATTATTTTAAAAAATAACCCTGAAAGCAAGATTGGAAATATAAATCGTCCAAACTTATTGATTTTTTTTAACTTATGAGTTTGCTTAAATTCTTAAACCTTTTTTTAATAATAGCTATTCCATTCAGTAAGTTTGTCGTTTAAATTTGTAAGAACTTCTAACTAAAAAGTGGTTTAAATTATTTAAAAAAATTAACCTGAAAGCAAGGTTGGAAATATAAATCGTCCAAACTTATTGATTTTTTTAACTTATGAATTTGCTTAAATTCTTAAACCTTTTTTTAATAACAGCTATTCCATGCAGTATTCTAGAATTTTCAAAGTTTTCAAATTGTAGAAATGAAGAAACTAAATCTATCATCGGAAAGCTAAAAATTTGCCCGTTTTTAAAAATGTAAACACTTAACACTTTTTTTTTCATAATTATCGAATTTAGCTTTTTATTTATGCAAAAATAATTTGAAACAATTTAAAAATTTAGCTAACTTGTTAAAGGTTTTTTGTACCGCAGCTTCCTGAGTTATTGAAAAATAGAGTGAAATCACCTTTAAACAATTTAAGAGTTTTTTTTTCAAGATTTTGCTATTTGAGCAACAAAAGGGTTGTCACGAATATATGCCATAATATTGTGAGGCACTTCTATTAACTTTCTGGGGTAGAGTATAATTATTCCAAATTAATAATTATTGGTCATTGATCAAACTCATCTTATGTCACATACTTTTTTGTCACGCCTTGTCACCGCTGGACATGCAAGCAACAAAAAGTAAAATACTCACATAGACATGGTTTTAATTTTAAATTAACTAAAGGTTCACCACCATCTAATTAAAAAGTCTTTTTAAAAAAAAAAAAGTTTGCCACCAATCTGCATTTCGATCCATTCAAAAAGTATTATAGTAATGCACGTACAGCTTAAATGGTTCCTATCAACTTTCCAGGGTTGGCCAGGGTTTCAATCAACTTTTAAAGGATTTCAGAATTAGTTTACCATGCTTTTTAAAAATATTGACAGAAAACACAGCATCATTATCAACAGAAATTTGTTCATTTTTAGCTCTGTTAAAGAAATTCTGTTAAATATAGAGCTCAATAGTCAGTTACAACTACAACTAAAAATTGTTCAGTACCTCAAGATCAATTAACACAATTTTCCTCGGTTAATTCTGCATCATTAGCACCTTTACCCCTATATGAATCTTTAGTTAAACCTTCGCGTGGATCAATTTCTCCAGGACAGGTTTGTAATTTAATTATTGGTCAAAATAATATAAGGCCTTTCTCTAAAAGTTATCCCTTGAAAATTTTTATCAAAATGTAAAAAAAATTACCACTTGCATATTGACTGACACACCAGAGAGAGAAGTTTTAGTCGCTACTTGTTTTGTTTTATTGTTGTTTTTTATTGCTTAAGCATGCAAAAGTTTTATCAGATGGGCTACCAATAAGATAGCTATCTGACAATAGGAGATTTTACTTCAAATTAGATTTATTTACTCTCAAAATATCTCTATAATCGTGTCGGTATCAATCCAAACTAATCTAACATACTAGATTTAAACTTATAAAAATTAAAATTTTTGAAATCTATAAAGTCTTTTTCATTCAAATATTAGATTTGTTACCTCGTTGTCCGCTCCGTTAGATCTTATGAAATAACGATGGGGACTGTAACTTAGTGGACAGAATTAGTTAGAGAACTAACTAACTCAATGCAGTAAGCCAATAGTTTTTTGTGGATTTCATTGAACAATTTTTGAAATCAGATTATAAGCTATCTAATACAGGAATGCATCATACCTAACAAACGTAAATGACCTAGTTGACTCAACGCAAGTCATAGTCATAAAAATATCCTTTAAATTAATTACACGTTAAATACTTGACTTGACAGTAAAAATAGGCAAGGTATAAGTGTTCAGCCATTCATAAATAAAAAGTGGCATGCCATTTACACATGGTTATATAGTACAATAAAATATGAGATTTCCTAAAATTTGTAAAGATGTTAAGGTTCTTAAATGTTCTCGTCACCAATAACCATTACCATGTGAGAACATTCTGCAAATGTTTCTTAGAGATGTGCATTAAATAAAGAGTTAATGAGTATCCTGTACGCACCCTTTGGAAAAGAAGGCTAACTGAGCGGTTTTTTACAAAAGTTATCGGTCGTTTACACAAAATTTAAAGCAAAATTTTAACGAAATCTTGTTCGTATACGTTGCTAACTAAATACATTTTCTTAGAACTGAAGAATTTTCTTAGAACTATTGCCTAAATTGAACCAGTTTAATTTATCAAATTTAGGGAGCCTAGCAGAAAAAACGAGAAATCGGCTCATACATTCTAATTTTTAATGAAGCGGTCTTTACAAAATTACTATTTTTATTTTTTCTCCATTGCGAAAGTAATTAATTAGCATTGTTTTATTATTTATAAAATTAAATTGTAAAATTAAATTGTAAAATTAAATTGTAAAATTAAATTGTAAAATTAAATTGTAAAATTAAATTGTAAAATTAAATTGTAAAATTAAATTGTAAAATTAAATTGTAAAATTAAATTGTAAAATTAAATTGTAAAAAACTGCACAACCGAGGTATAATTATGGAACTAAGTTAATAGCAATGCTATTTTTACTTGATTCTCCAAATGTTTTTCTTTTTCATATTTCGAGTTCTGGAGAAATAATCTCTTCACAATAACTATATCTTAAAAGATATAAAATTAAATATATGCGTTTCTAACTAACAGGCTGTCTACTTTAAAACTTTAGTTTTAGGAGGTATAATATCCGCCATCTCCCCTTTTTAACTATAGAAGAAAAATTACATGTAGTCGTCGTCAATGACAAAAAGAAAGGTTTATATGAAACTTGAATATACATATAGATACATAATAGATTAAAAATTTCTTTAGACAATAGTTAAGATATTGCTTTACATTTTTTAAAAAATGCTTTTAATGTAAATTTCGAAGAAGTCAGTTAAGACGTATTTAGAACAGGTTTTAATAATCATTCTAAATGTTCCTTCTAGTTTATTAAAACGCTATAAGTTATGGGATAGCGAAGGAGAACCCTACAAATTGGTTTCCCCTGGTAACAAATACTTAAATTATAAATTTAAAAAGCTTTAATTCAACGCCGTTGGTAGCCAGGATATCAAGGTATGATATCCAGGATATCTAGGTATTTTTAGAATTAAAGAAAGCCTCTTGTTTTTACAAATCCAAATCGACTAAATATTTTAAGATTATATTTCTATAAGACACTTATCTATAATTCTTGTAAATGATTTAACATCAGTAAAAAATCAACAAAACAGTGCGCTAACCATACTGGGAATTGATGCTTTGATGCTGTAAAGACTTAAAGTATTTCTTAACTTTCTTTCATTAACATGGAATTCTTTCATTAACATGGAATTGCTTTTGATGGTTGGGTTATTTTTATGTGACATGTTTTACAAATGGCGTTTATCTCGTAGTAATTATTATATATCGAAAAAAACTTATTTACGGAAAACCGAAACTAAAATGTTTATGAACCTTTTTAGTATATTACATGTTTACTTTACAAAATCAAAATCAAATAATTTGAGAGGAGCATAAAAGATCTACTTTTAAGATTCTCTTCAACTCTTCAACTTTTGCAATCGGAACAAATTTTTTAATGTTTACACAAATAGTTCATTTGTATTTTTGAGAAACGATTTTTGAATTAAAGCTCGACTTCGTATTAATTGAGCCTTTTTACAACTAGGGGGTTGATCTTATAAATCTCGAACCCAAGTTTTGAACTTGACCTTGGATTCGTTTATGACGTCACCATAATACATAATACAAACGAGTTTCAATTATTGCATATTTTCTACAGGTAAAATCCTTTTTTAAACAATTTTTAAATTATTTGATATTTGATATTTGAAAAGAGAATTAAAAAAAGAAAAAGTTCGCCATTTTGAATAAAAGTTGCAATAAAAGCGATTCTATTGGCGCTTTGATCCATTAATGCAAAATATTTAATATTTTATTGAATGAATCTTTCATAGGTTTTATGCTTTTTTTTTTTTTTTTTGCAAATTCACTTTTAAAATTTTTGCGTCTATAACTTAGCTGTTTGATTTTGAAAAGTTGATAAATAGAAAAATGTGTTGCAAAATGCAAAGAGAATGGAAAATGACTTTAGAAGTAATTGCAGATGAAGGAGAAATACAACGAAAGCCGTACCATGTCGAAGTTGAAGACAGTGATCAGCTCGCTTGCTTTTGTTTCAGTAACGGAATACATACACTAAAAGTGAACGGAAAGATATATAACAACGAAATTTATGACAACTTATGCTTTCCTTTATGTTGTGTTGGAGGTGCCTACGAGTGGCATGAACAGGGACATTACTTTCGATTAGAGTTGCCATCGCTCTTCATACACGAAGGACTTTATGTCGATGGTAGAGAGTTAAGTGAAAAGCGTCTGAACATAACAGAATGGAAGAATCACTTTTTTTTATGGTTAGCTTTAGGAATCATCATTACATTTATTGGACTTGTCTTTTTTGTTCTAAACTACTCTAATTGCTGTTGGAAAGGATTCTTGTTCTTTGGTATTTGTTCAATATTGATTGGCTTTCTAGCAATTGTACCTGGAGCTCTGGGATTATATAAAACTTTTTCACTAATCAAAAAATACGGTATTATTCAAACAAATAAGTGCGCTCACAGCAGAGATTTAATAACAATAATATGAACCTTAAAGCCACATCAATAGAACGATTAACGGTTTGTCATTCGACGTTGAAAACTCATTTGTTTGGTGCTCACAGGTAAAAAAGAGAGAGCTGAGCACAAAGAGGAGACATAATCAAAATTTTAAAAGTTTGTACAGAAAATAATTGTAATATTCGACATGCTGACATTAGAGAAGCAACAAGGTCTACTAATTAAAAAAAAAAAAGTAACTACTTCTTGTCTAAAAATAATAGACTTTGGATAACTTTAGCTTCGAACAAGAAAGAGATGATGCATCGCCAGATGCGCCAGATGAGTCGATTTCGTATATGACTTTAAATCACTTACCAGCAAATTGCGCAGCCAAATTTTTTTTAATTATAATATAATAATAGTTATAAGAACTAGCTATAAATAATCAATAAGTAGGAAATTATTAAAGAAATAATTTGTTTATTTACATTATTCGTTTTCCACTATTTAAGGTTACATTGAAAAATAGAATTTATAAATATATAAAAGTTATATATATAAATAAATATATGCAAACATGTCTATTTATAAGCATATGCACACCAATACTTATTTATACAGTAATAGTAAAAAATGAACAGATTTGATTTTATTTTAATTTAAATCTAATGATCCATCATTAATATCCACTTGTCACTGGGAACAACTTGTTTATGCGCATGTGCATAGTTTTGATAAATATGAGCTAATTAATCTTAGTTATCAATTAGCTGAATAATCTTTTAAACTCTTCATCTTCAAATCTCAGATAATTTTTACTTTAAATATAGACTTTTGCTATTAATTTGAAACAGAATTCCTTCATCCACATTTTGTTTAAGAACTAATTGATTTCATGATTAGTATCTTCTCGGAATAATGCTTCGTTTATCATCCAAAACAGGTTTTACAGACTTCGATTTTTTATCCCAGTTCCCAACACCTTTTTTCTGCTGATTACAGTTGGATTCCCCACACAAACCTTCATTTTTATCTATTTCTTTTTCTACTGCATCCATTTCTGATGTGGAGTCGCAGCACTCTTGAGTACACGCTGGGGCACAATAGGAAGAGCACCCACTAGGACATGTTTTGTCATATATTTCGGTTTTTTCTCCAAGTAATGGAGTAGATGATGAACAACATGCCGCGGTACAAGAATTTGCGCAAGAAGCTGGACAAGGTGGCGGGCATTTTATTTCATCAGGAATGGGTATCACAAGTGGTGTTGTACCAACATTTGGTTTTAATGAGCAGCATCCAGGATTGCAAGCTGGTGCGCAGGCATCCGAACATGCACCAGGGCATCCTGAAGCAGGCATTATAAGAGGAAATTTAGGTACCGGAGGAGTTAGCGAAGAAGTTGTTTCAGCCATTGGAGTTTGTGGAACATCAGATTCCGGCATAGTAAAATGCATTACAGGCATATCAATTACTTGCATTGGTGAAGGTGCAGATCCTACTCGGCAGCAAGATGGACTACATGATGGTCCACATATGTTTGCACAACTTGGATTGCATCCAAAAGACGAAGGCGTTGTCATTGGCACAGCAGGTGTATCAATCATTCTTAATAAAGGAGCTGAAGTAAAAGGTGCATTACAGCAACTAGCGCTACAACTTGGCGCGCATTGTGGAGAACAAGGGAATACACATCCTGGGGGTGGAAAAGGAATTGGTGGAGAAGGTGGTACAAGAAACATAGGAGGAGGAGGAGGTGGAGGAGGAGGAGGAGGGGGAGGGGGAGGGGGAGGAGGGGGCGGAGGAGGAGGAGCTGGCAATTGAGGATAAAACGGAGGAAAGGTCCTACAACAAAAACTGGGGCAGTAAGGGGTGCACTGTTGAGAGCATTGAACAGGGCATGATGATGCAGGATATGCAGGGGGAGGCATTGGGTATGAGATTTGAGGTGCAGAAATAGGGGCTGTTGCAGTGCAACAAGCAGGGGAACATAGAGGTGCACATGATGGCTGACAATCAGGAAAATTAAAGCAAGTAGGTAATGTGATGTGCATAGGAGGCACATTAATATGAATCATTTTAGGTGGCTTAACGACTCCAGGGAAGCAACATTGTGGGGTACATGATGGAGCGCATGCACTTGAACATCCAAGAGAGCAAGAACTTGGTAATTGTGACATAGTGTTATCAAATGATTGTTGAGAGACACCTGGTGGTGGCGCTGACAACTGCTGCTGATTGTTATTAGCGGAGCAACAATCCTCACTGCAGGAAGGATAGCAGGATTGACTACACTGGCTATTGCATGTTTGTGGTAAGTATGGATTTTGAGCCAATGGACTTGAAGTCGATGCAATGCTTGATGAAGCATACCCTAAAAGATCAATATTTCCTTTTATCTTCAAAGTGGAATGATGCACAACGTCATTTTATAGAAAGGAAAAATAATATCAGTATGAAGAATTAAAACAAAAACTCACCTTCTTTTAAATGTGCAAACTTTGTATTTCGCAAGTATTTTGGGATGCAACACATAAAGTCACAAGACGGTAAACATAGCTTTTCACAACTAGGATCACACTTTAAATTTTTTTTCAATTTAAGATTTTGTACTTTTTTTTGTACTTGTGGAAGTTTAGGTCGTTTAGGAAGCGGGGATGGTGGTGGTGGTGGTGGTAGTGGTGAAGGAGGCGCAGGTATAGCAGCCGAATGAGATTGATCTTGTTGTTGCAATTGAGTTGCCATCATTTCAATATACTGCGAAGGATCAATCTGAATGTCAGTTCCCAAACAGCAAGCTTAAAAAAAAAACTTTAATCTTAAAAAAACTACAAAAATTAGAAACTTTAAAGAATTAACTGTTTTTTTGTATTAAGTATTAAAACTTTTTTTATTACCATGACTACACGAAGGTGCACACTGAGCTGCACAACTGTCACCACAAGGCATTTGTACTAAAGCTTCAAAAGGCCCAATAACTTGAGACTGAAGTTGTGGAGGTGGTGGTGGTGGTGGTGGTGGTGGTGGTGGGGGTGGGGGTGCAGAATACATTCCTCTACAACATTCTAAGTTTTAGAACTTCATTAAATAAATAAAGTTGTTAATAAAAATTATGGCTTTTAAAAAACATTGGTATTTACAATTTTTATCCATTTATTTAGGACTCAAATCTCCTAGGAGTAAAACTGTTAGAATATCAAAAATATTTTACAAAACTCATTTTATATTAATAAAGTAAATTAAACCAGAAACTAAAGTTATGATTTAAATCAATAAAGAAAAAAATGCTAAACAATAGATAATTTTAAAGGTTCGATACGTTCTCTCATTCTTTGTTAAATAGGGAGGAGGCATGCAGTTAAATGATTTTCGCCTGATTTTACTTTTTTCTTCTGCTAAAGAATTTTTTACCCCCGGGATTTTTTGTTGGGGAATCCTAATTCAAGCATTTAAAGTTTGGATTTAACTTCAAAAGTTAACTTTTGTTTAAGATAATTCAATTGATTATTTAACAAAACTACTGGTATCCTATCAAACCTTTTCAAAATCACTTCAATGTTTTAAAGAGTGATTTAATCTCTTAAACATATTCGAATTAGATTCAAGAAATTTAATGCAAAATAATTTATGATATAATTCAAACATTACTTTTAAAACAAATGCCTTAATAAAAAATCATCTATAATGTCAGTACCTACGCTGCAACTTGGCGCACACGACGGGGAACAGTACTGACCACATGCAAAAGGTGATTGATTAATTGACTGTTTCTTTGCTTGTTCCGCAACTTTTTTTTGATAAGATTCGATTGCTAAACATGATTGTAAATCATCTTCACAAATACTTATATATATATATATATATATATATATATATATATATATATATATATATATATATATATATATATACTTTTATTGCCTTAGGATTTTTAAATTTCCTTAAAAGAAGGTTCATTTGTTTGTCTTGTTTGGGTTAAAAAATTTTAATAGTTTTTTCAATCATCAAAACAAATGAATAATCTACAAATGAGAACATAAAGAAATGCTCACCTGGGATCATATCTGGGTGGTAATCTGGAGCGCCTGGTTTGCAGCAACTTGCTTTGCAAGAAGGTAGACAGTAACTCTGACAACCAGGGTGACATACCCAAGCTCCTAAATTAATACAAATAGTACTGAAGAAAAAAAAATAAATATAAAATGAATACAATATCCTTGCCAAAAAATTCTTTATAGAAAACTATTTGTATAAACTTTTAATTCCTTTAAGGATTTAATAGCAATAATAAAAAAACGAACTTTTTTCTCCGTTGTCAAGTACGGACCTTTTTTCTTCGTTGTGTACTATAAAAAGATCGAAAACAAATACTTAAAACAAAAAAAGATATCGTTGAAATAGCAGCAACTTTATCATTTTACTCATTGTGTTTTTTCATTATTTTACTTAAAAAGTGGTGTGACTTACATTTCTGCCCTAACTTTCTGGCATACGCTGTAGCTGAAGCTATTAGTATCAGCCCGAAGACCACTAACCATTTTTTCTTCATCACCTATTATTAAAACCCGTCATGTATGAATAGCATATTAATCCGTCGCGTTAATCTTAAATCATTGGGATTCATAAAAAGGATTTCAAAAATTAAACTGATAAGAATTCAGTTCTCTGAAAATTTTTTTAGAATATTTTTTTGTTCATAAAAATTTTTTTCAATAACTGAACGTTTACGTTAATTGCATGGGAACGAGATTAAAAATGAAACAATTTGAAAATTAAATAAACGAAAGGTGCGCTCAACGTTATTAAGCTAACTTAAAACGCAAACAGAAAGTTTAGAAAACAGCGCGGCCCCGTATGAAATTTATGAATTTTAAAGCATATGTTAAGCACGCTAAAACATAATTTAAACTTACCCTTAATGAGATCCCTAAAATTAATTACACGTGAACAAGATCCCTAAAATTTAGTACATTTTACGATTAAATGAACTTATTTGGCTGAAATTAAACAAATTTCGTTAGTTTCGCGCTGAATTCACCTCCTGGTGGAAATTGCAACCCGTCAAATCGATGCAAACTCACTCAAGCGAAGTAATTAATTTATTCGAACATGTTTAAGTTTGCTTTTCATGCTTGAAAAAATCTCAATAAATTCTACATTTTTTTCACCTCTTTTCACTTATGGAGCGCATTCATTTCAAAAAGCGGAAGAAGCGCTTTATTTAGACCGGCGAAGTTTATAATTTCATTTTTACTTTTTTCAATTCTTTAATTCTTGAAAATTTTATGGGTCAAATTCCTTTGTTATTCGTTATTTAAAACTAATTACTAATTTGAGCCTATATACACTGTAACATAACATGGAGATTGGTAACGAGATTTGTTAACAAAGTTGTACAAAAAGTAAAATAAAAATTACTGCAAGAGAAAACGACCACCACATTTCTCATATGAGCTTTTTAATTGTAATTTGTTGTTTACAAAAAGATCTATAACTGAGCTATTGCCGCCTTGAACAGTATTTTTATTATCTGAGTCAAGTTTACTCCACGATCAATTTAGGGGAGGGAGAGCTCGTTAAGGGTTTGAAATCACGCAAAAAAGTTCGCACAGAATAAGAATTAACAAATTGAGTAAAGCTTTTTTGGTAAATGCTTTCAGACGCTTAGGCTAACACGCAATTTCAAAAATCATCAAAATACGAACTGGTTTCCAGTTTATCTTCCTCAATAAACAAACTCGAAGAATATTTCTGAACTTAGTTTTGAACAGGACACTTTATAAATTTTAAACTTAAAAATCACATTTAAATTTAATTCATCAAGAAATAAGCTATCAAGCTGTGCGGACTTCAAGAGACTTCAAATTTAATGCCTATAAATTGTGGATTTCTCTTAGGAGCGTATCTCATTCTTTTCACAGTTCAAATTACACTCGGTAGACACAAGGAGGTATGTACACAAGAGTTAGACAAAAACTTTTGAATAAAAATTAAGTGAGGCCTATTACAAGCTAATTTTGATAAAATGAGGCTTAAACCAACTAACTTTCTAAATAAAACAAAATAAAACTAAAAAAAACTAAATAAAACTAAATAAAACTAAAAAAAACTAAATAAAACTAAATAAAACTAAATAAAACTAAATAAAACTAAATAAAACTAAATAAAACTAAATAAAACTAAATAAAACTAAATAAAGCTAAATAAAACTAAATAAAACTAAATAAAACTAAATAAAACTAAATAAAACTAAATAAAACTAAATAAAACCAGAATTAAATGTCGCATTAAGCTAAACGAAATCATACAATTATCGCAAACATTACAAAAGGAATCCGAATTTGGAGAGAGTATGAAAAGTTTAAGAAACAGTTTTAAGATTTTTTGATTCGTATTAAAAACTCATTTATTAGAACAGAATTGTCAATCTTTGAATCCCTTTTAGATTTTAGACTTTTTGAAACTGTCGATTTTAGATTTTTTGGTTCGTTAAAGAATATTTTTCGATGCGTTGGCAAAAAAAAGTTTGATTGAGTTTGATTAAGTTTTAATTTAGTCCAATTTATATATTTTCTTCTTAAAAACCATACAGCTTAGCAGAAAATAAAGGTGCTATTTTTCATATACAAAGTATTACAACACGTTCTTCATACAAAAATATTAATATAAGAGAATACAGTTAATTTTTATATAGTTTGATTATTTTTAATATCCAACCGGTAATTGGCAAACACTATGTGGCCCTTTTTTTTGATTTTAGAATATATTTTTAAAAAATTTTTAGAAAATGCAAACTAAGTTCACATGTTCAAACGTTTAATTTACTTGTCGATCTTAACTGACACTTCGCAATTTTTCGTTGAAAAATTCATTACTTCTCTTATATTAAAAACAATAGGGTGGCATATGTAGCTACACTCACACAAAAGTTTGCCAGATATACAAAATATGATGGCATATTTTACATATTTTAAAATCTTCCGCTATGAAAGGAATATTGAATGTTCAGCTTTTTGCAACTTGTCTTTCATAGCTTTAGATATTGAAATAACCTCATTTAAAACTGTGCGTTATAAACTATTTCTGTCTTGGTGAAATGTATCGTTGTTGCTTTGCTTGGAACTTTGCCTTTTGTTTGTCGATCCATCTTTTTTGAACGAAACAACAAGTTGGAGAACAAGAAGGAGCGCATGTTTCTGGACAACCGGCGGCACACATAGATAACATGGGTAGTGGAGGTGGTGGTGGTGGTGGTGGTGGTGGCGGCGGCGGTGGAGGTGCGGGAGCAACAGGTATGTATATTGTTTGTTCTTGAGACCCGCAGCAAGAAGCATCACAAGTTGGCCAGCAGTTTAAATCTCCTCCGCATGGTGCAGGACAATTAGCCATTGGATAAAGCATAGTCTGGTCAAGTTCAGCTTAAATATTTGTAAATTATAAAAGTAATATATGAGTTTCGAAAATTAAAATTAACATGACTCTTTGTAAAGCTTTACTTAAACAAGGTTTAAACTTGGTTTTCTTTGACAAACAAACAACAACATTTAGTATTAAACCATAAAAATGCATAAAAGTTGATTTATGGGCGTGGACAATGAAATACTAACCGCATTGGATAAACTTGGGAGCAACTTCAACGTCGCAAAACTTTCCTGCCTGAATTGCTTGGGTAAGTCGGTTCAAATGACCATCGCCTTCTTTAGTAAAACGAATAGCAAACGATGCCAAAAAACCACCGGTAGAGTTACTTAACAAAGAAAAAAAATCAAGAGTTAGAACTTCAACTCAGCAGCAGAAATATAGTTTGCCTCGCGATTCTAAGAGGTAATTGTTTTTTTTATGATTTTAACTTACTCCAAGCTAAGAAGGATCATATCTTGATAAAAATCATAATCAGCATATGTTTGCAACGCCTAAAAACCAAACGACAAAAGCAAACTTTAGCATATTGTCTAACAAAACAGAGGCGTTGTTCAATTCATTTTTTTTTTCTACAACTCAGAAATACTTACGCAATCATAAAGTTTCTCCCTCATGTCTTGAAATCCAGGTGTCTCTACCCTGGTCATCTCATATGACCAGTCACCTTGTCCCAAAACTTTGATTTGGACGTAAAAATCTTTGCCTAATAAAATATACATTGTCCAGAATATTTTTCTCCATTTTTACAGGGAGTTTAAAAAAAAGGGTGGTAATAATTTTTGAAATTACTTTTAGTCCACTAAACCCTAATTCAAGAAAACCCAACCTTGTTTTGGACATGTGGGTGCTTTTGTTGGTTTAGTGGTTGGATGAGTTGTTCCTCTTTTTGTTGGTACTGGAGTAGTCTTTGAATAAACTAAAATATCAAGAATTTCTCCAAATATATAAAGCTTTAATCCGCAGACCTTAGGAAAGCCTTTTAACTTAACTCAGACAAAAATACGAATAAAAAATTTCTTGCCGCCAAATTGTCTAAAATCCATTAAAAGGTTTTAAGGGCTTACCTGATTTTAGGACTTACCTGAGTTTACCGCAAGTAACAGCAATCCCGCCGCTAGGGCTATCTTCATTTTGCAAAGCCTAGAACAGAGTCCCACACAAACATGAGACTATTTTTTTAAAAGAGCGAAAAGCTTTAATGTTTTTTCGTACAAATACTTTTATAAATTGAAAAATTTCAAAGTATAAAAAAACAGTGCCTAATGAAATTAATTGATTACTTAATTTTTTTTATGCAAAACTATGTTTATTTATTGTATTATCTCTTGCATTAATAAAAATCTCACCCTTTCAAAGTAAATTATTTAGCATAAATTTAACTAAAATGATGAAAAATAAGAGTTCAATATGCCGAATTACCTGACAAAATTCGGTAAATTGCTGTTTTCATTCGTGTTCACCCAACCCTGGCATTACGTATAACCAATCAATAGAAAACCAATCAGGCGTATACTTCCTAGGTTAGATATGCCCCACAATGATTGTAAAAAGATGTTTTAAATTAGTTAGAAGACGCTCATAATTGTTTTGTTTGGTCTGTTGGTGTTATTCTATAAGATTGTTTTCAAAAACGTGATTACGTCTAAAAAATCAATTAAAAAACAATCAAAATAAGATTATTTTTTTACATACACAAAAACTATTTTATCAACTGCTATAGTACTTTAGCCTCTTGATAAATGAGCCTCTTTCTCTCTCCTCCACGAAACACGAGCGCTCTTCTTCTTACATACACAAAACACATAAATAAAAATGGATATTGAAAGTTATTAATTTATGTAAAGTGTGTACGTATGTGTAAGTAGACACGCATACGCTCATAATCACAAAGGCATACCTGATACTTTTTATTTAGTAATAATGATTAAAATTTCTATTGGTCTAATTTAAGGAGGCTCTTTGCAAATAGTCCAAAACAAAACTTGAGAAATCTTTTCGACATTTACGCAACAATTTTATTGCGTTTATCAAAATTAAACCATACAGTTAAATTAAAATACTTATGCAGAAAATGATAAATTTTTTAACCATTGTGAAATGAACACGTTTAAATCAACTATATTTCAAAGGGTCTTTTTGTATGTTTTTTTAGCATAAATTTTCCAAACTCTTTTGAGGTTTTTAAGCTCAGATGGTAAATATAGTTTTCTAGGTTTATTTTTGCTATGAGTCTCTCTGCCTGGAAGTCATTTACAGTATTGCATTTGTCTCTAAAATTAACACTCTTATCTCTAGCTCTTCTTTCTATCCTTGGTTCACCATGCTCATTAAAATATTTTGTAACATTTTGGACTCTGGTTTTAAAGATTTGCAAGTATTTCAGAAAAGTGCTTTTACAAAACATTCACCATTAGCCTATTTTCTTCTTTCATGAGTTATTTAATTTCATAACTAAAATGATTCCTCGTTTTTATGGAATTTACATGCTGGCTTTTTTGGATTTTTGTAGTTGCATAAGTTATAACAAAAACTTGGAATATTTTATTTTGATTTAAACTTGTATTGCCACTGGTATCTCGAAGGCCTGACATAATAATGCAAAAAGGATATTTTAATATCTATAATAAACAAAAATAATAATGCAAACATAAATAAACATCTATTTGAGAAAAGAAAGAAAAAAAAAAATCAGCAAAAAAGGACTTTTAATGATTAAAAGATAATGAAATTCTATTATCCATACTCTGCTTATCCAATGATAAGATTTACATTCCTTCTACTCTTAATCATTATTTGCAAAAAAAAAAAAAAGAAAAGAAAAGAAAAAGGATTGCAAATAACAGCCCAAACCTACTAAATCTATCTATTCTGGTAATAGAATAGTCTTAGTAACAGTTCACTAAGTTGATTATGTAGGCTGAAAACTAAAACTAACAACAAAAGATAACAAGCTAATAATAGTAAAGATAACGAAAATAAAACGTCAATTTGTTAATTGCTAACCGAAAAATAGGATAGACCGTGATTTGACTGCTTTAGACTGTAAGAACTAAGTACAAAACAGTTAACTTTTATTTAGTTGTTTATAGCATTCTTTGAATCGAGAGATAAGCAGCACAAATGTTTCAGCTAAAAAATATATCATTTTTTTTTAACTAAAACATTTCAAATTTACAATAAAGCTAAAATTATAAAGTAAAAACCTTTGTTTTTCTTGTTTTGTTTTTTTCTTTTTTTCGTTGTACCTCTTTTTCGCTGTACCTTTAAAAGGTTGCTAATTAGCTTTTTCTCCGACGGCTGTCAAACTCTGATAATGTCAGCCATTTTGTATTGACTAAAGTAAAAAAGCAATTTCCATTTAGATTAAGAAAGTTAGCATCCTTTTGATTCGCTATGGACTAATTGCTTTTTGATTCAGTAACTCAATTTGGCTCCAATATGTTGTATAAAAACTCATTCATCATTTTAAGTGTCAATTTTAAAGGCTTCCTATATTAAAAGGATTTTTTAACTCAAAATCTCTGCTTCTTGAACCTTTTTAACCAGCTACCATTGATCAGGTGAGTTGTTGTGCTTTTGTTAATGCCAAACAGAATCCCAATGGGAAAGTGACGTCCAATCTGAATCTTCTTATTTTTTAAGATATGAATTAATTGGAATGAAATCATTAAACTATCAATGGAACACAAAGCATAAGAGTTAATGCTGCTTTATCAGTTGCTCAAGTTTGTGAATTATATTTTTAGCAAAGGAAGCATAAGATCTAAGAAGATCTGGTTCTTCATCCAGAAGTGATGAACTTTAACATTTTCAGTACTTTTTACTTTTCTAGATCTTGTACTTTTTGGTCTAAGTTTAAATACCCAAGTTTGAACTATTACCAGAATACTTAATGTCAATAGAAAACTTTAAAAACGGAAAACTTATTTCAAAAACGAACTATTAGTACCTAAATAAATTCATTTCAGGACATAGGTCAAAGGGTAAAAAAATCCTATAGAAATCTAGACTTTCTGGATTCTATAGAAGTCTTACAGAATTTCTTTGAGATTCATATAGAATTCGTATGAACTTGAAATATTTCACAACCTTTTGTTCTAGGACATGGTTTCCCTTCAAACAGCTGCAATTGTTTGCCTCATAAAAAACACGTTTCATCAAAAAACACGTTTTTTAAGTTTTCTTGAATGGTTTTCTACAGAGATTTCAGCTGCTGAAAATATTTCAGCAAAAAACAGTTTAAGAAAACTTAAGCTTATTATTAACTTATTATTAAATGTTTGACAATTTTAGGGGCCAAAATCATGCCAATTTTTATTTTTGAGGTTTGAGAATTAGCATGATTTATTGAGTATGAGTTTTTGAATGTTGGTTTTTAAGTTATGACAAATTACCTCTGCAATGCTAATTTAGTGTGAAATTAGAATTGCAGAGGTAATTTGTCATTCGACTGTAATACGAAATTTTACATTCGACTTTTTTTAAAGGTTGTATATTGAGTTGAGGAAAGTTCGGGCAACTGATTCTTTTTGTTCTACTTTCATATATACCTATCAATAAGGAAATCTTAAAATTAACATGGAGTCTTGTGGAATCTGTTAGTCTTTCAACCAAGCTCATGATTAAACAAATGAAAAAACACTTTGGATCACTTTTTACAAAATCTTAGGAATGACAATCCTAAGATCTTGTAAAAAGTGATTTGCTAGATTTTTTTGGTTTTGACTCACTCTGCATCTGTCGACAAATTTAGTGAAAAAAATAAATTTAATTTAAAAAAAAATTCGAATGAGCTCAATAACACCTAATTGAGCTCAAAAAACCCTACCGGGCTGGGTTTTTTCAAGGATTCTGCAAAAGAACTTAATGACAAAAAAAAAAAAAAGGAATATATCCAGACGATATTTTATATGTAAATTTCAGATGGTAAATTTATAAATCAAGAGTGGCCAAGACGATTGTCTTTTTGTGTATATAAAGAAAATAAAACCATTGAAGCAAAATGATAGTTGTTTGATAAGTAAAGAAAAAACGAAAACAAGGGAAAAGAATTTATCTAGCAGCTGTTTGCAACTTGATGTACGGGCTGTGTATTGTTTGGAAATGATGGTCAAGCTATGGATGTTTGCATGTCTGTTACGAATAGACAAAAAAAAAAAAAAAAAACCCTAAAATATTTGATCAAACAAGAAAAATTATAAATAATGCTCAAACCCAAGAAAATCTAAAAACCTTTTTTTTTAGAATGTTTTGGAAAGACATTCTTTTTCATTTTAATGAAATATTAGGAATTTTACAAAAAAACGAATTTGAAGCTGAAAGTCCTTGTTCAAATTCATTCAAAATGTGAGTAATCAATTTGAAAAACACAAAGCCTAAGCGATGCTGTTTAACACATTGACGTATGTAGATGTTTCAAAAGGAAAAAATAGAAAAATGCAGCAAAGTGCGTTATTCTTTTTATACGTCTTAACCGTTGCTCTAGAGTAGAATGACAGTTATATTTGCCATGTTCTACAAAGTTATAACGTGCAATAAAGGAAATAAATCTGAAGTCAAAAAAAAGTTTTGATACGCATGTTAAAACAGCACAAATATGCGAACACATAAAATCAGAATTATAAGTGTAACTTTGTAATGAGTAACGACAGAAAAAATTTCACAAAACTGAAAAAATCATGAAGAACTTAATAAAAATAAAATGACAATCAGTAAAAAATCAAATTTTAATAATTACAATTTTTGAAATATATTTTTAAATCGTGATAATAAAGCAGCAATAAATGTTAACAGAAGTTATTTGATCTTATTTTAGATTATTTTCAAAGAGATCCAAAGAAATCCAAAGAGTTCCATAGAGATCCAATGAAATCCCAAGATAAAACTTCTGAAGAAAAACGAGAATCATTTTGTAAAACATTTGTCTCTTGTATTGAGTTTATTTAAAGAGCGAACGTTTGAAAGCCTGCATCTTGCACAAATTTTTCTTCTAGATTTGTTCTACTGCTGGCATCGTGTGAAGATAAAATGCACATCATAGCAAGTAAGTTAAAACTAACAGAGTGACATAACTTTGTCTGCAAGCAAGATTTTATGCAATCGTCAGAATTGGATATATCAAAAATCGTTTCCAAGTTTCCTGCTAGAATGAAATTCAAATAAATTTATTTATTTACTCATTCATTAATAGCTTAACTTTTAAACTTTTAATACAAAAATACCTCATAAAAAATATTAAAATTGTTTGAAATCTTTATCAGTGATTTCCTTTTTTATACTCTTTCCTTGAAAAAAAAAAAAAAAAAAAGTTAACATACATTCTTCTACTCTTCTACCGGGGATATAAACGACAGCTGATGCTTTGATAGATGGCAAAGGTGCTGTTTGAATATCTTCAAAAAATGTTATCCCTGATTTTGTAAACCCAAAAAGTGTAAGGAAAACAATCAATAAAGTTATTGTCTTCGTCATCATCATTTTAACAAGAATGTTGTTTTATGTGTATTCCAACTTCACGTCTTTAAGTTTAAATCTGATTTTCAAAGTATCTCATTTAAAAAAACTCCTTGGAAACGATATTTAGAAGCTTGGGAACGTTAGAAAGGTAAATGCAATTTGATTAATTTTAAATGATTTTAAAATTTAAAATTTATTTACATTAATATTTAAATATGTTTGAATTTAATTTTTCACTTAATATTTGTACCATTAAAAAATATCAAAGAAGTTATAATTTGTGACGGATTTCTTTTACACCGACGAAGAAACGGACAAAGAAACAGACGAAAAAACATACAAAGAAACAGACGAAGAATCAGATGCCCAGCAAACCACAACACTCGGGTCCCGCGCCGTATTTGTCTGGGCTGGTGTGGGTTGCCCAGCCTGGGTTCAGTGAGGTTTTTATGTGGGTTTCAATGCGGGTCCCGTGTTGATATCCCAAACGATAATGCATTATGACGCAAATAAACAACAACTTCATTTCATTTTTCTTAAACAATTATTAGCGACTGAAAGCAATTTTAAATGTTGTGAATTTAGTTTGTGTACTTATATATAGATTTATTTATATAGGAAATTTTTTATAATACTTACTATTTTTGTATAAATTATGTACTCACTATAATAATCATTGTATACGAATTAAATTCTTTTTAGAATCTGTCAGATAATCTGATAAAAGATGTTTACAATTTGTAATCGAACATTCGTGTTTCACCAAATATATCTGATTATAATCTGTTGTATGTGTCATCAGATAACCATAATCATCTAATGAAACATGCAACAGAATATCTGATGCAACAAATGAATAATGTTTGATCAGTTCAGGTATGAAACAGAAATGTATATATCATTTCTCTTTCTCTCTCTCTCTCTCTCTATCTCTCTCTCTCTCTCTCTCTCTCTCTCTCTCTCTGTCTCTCTCTCTCTCTCTCTCTCTCTCTCTCTCTCTCTCTCTCTCTATATATATATATATATATATATATATATATATATATATATATATATATATATATATATATATATATATATATATATATATATATATATATATATTTATGTATATATGTATATATATATATATATATATATATATATATATATATATATATATATATATATATATATATATATATATATATATATAAATAAATAGTAGTTAAGACATGTCATTAATGTCTCAATTACTGTAATTTGTCAAACATTTGGAATATGTTGACACTATTGTAAGCCATTACATAATAAATTCTTTAGAAGTGTTAGTTTCTGTATTTTTATATTTTTAATGGGACTGTTATTATTTTATAGGTTTTTTTGTTTTTATTGTTTTTCAAAAAAAACTTAATTTTTTTGTCTATAATTAGATATTAATTCCAATTTTTTATTTAATAAAAATTCTTGGATTTGCTTGTATCAATATTTTCTTTCAGGCATAGTATACATCTTTTGGAAATATCATTATATGCAGGTGCTGTTTTAAGAATAGACCAGTTCAATATAAAATCATTAATTTCTTAATCTTTCAATTCCTGTATGTATTTTGATAGCATAGTGTGTTTTAAATACTTTTGTTTTTAAAAGAATTGTGGGGTGTTCTTTTGTTTTTTATTTATGCTCTATTTTTTTTAACAGCAGTTCTAATCAGAAAATATTAAGTTAATTTAAACTTTATAATGGCAACATCTAATGATGATTTCAAGTTGTGTTCAGATAGAACAAAACGAAGAAGAATTAATTCAAAGGTTTCAATAATACTTACAGAGCTATGTATGAAAAATGAGAATTGTGCTAGTATTTCCATGTTAGATAGAACTGTGGATGATATAAATTTTAGTAAATCAAGAAAGAAAATTGATCAGAATGCAAATGTTCATGAAAAGCAAAATGAATCTATAACTATTTTTGATAGGTTAAATTCTCAAAGCGAGTTTTCAGAAAAGTTTTCTGATAGTATTGATAATAAATCTGATGTTGATTTTGATTATAGTAGGGACGATTGGAAAACTGATGAAGTTGATGAAAAGAAAAAAAGTGATGATGTCAACGATAATTATAACTGCAATGACTGTACACTAAAAAATAAGTTGCGAGATTGGGCAATAACTTACCGTGTATCACACTCAGCTTTAAAAAGTTTATTGCACATATTGAGTCCATTACACTCCAATCTTTCTAATGACTCAAGAACTCTTTTAAGCACTCAGCGAACTGTAGATATTAAGTATATTGCTGGTGGAGAATATTATTACTTTGGGGTGCAGTATTGGTTGCTTAATATTTTAAAATTAAATCAGCCTGATTCTATAGTTGACCTTTTGCATATTCATATTAATATTGATGGTATACCACTGTTTAATAGCAATTTCACTTTGGCCAATTTTTAGTTTTTGGCCAATTTTAATTTTTTGGCCAATATTCAGTTTCACTTTGGCCAATTCTTGGTTCACTGAAAGAGTGTCCATTAAGTGGACCTTTTCCCATTGCAATTTACAGTAGTACGAAAAAACCTACACCTCTTGATGATTATCTGAATGATTTTGTTTCAGAAATGAAGAGTTTAAAACAACATGGTTTTCTATTTAATGGTAAAACTTACATAGTGAAGATTGATGTTGTAATATGTGATGCACCAGCAAGGGCTTTTATTAAATGTATTAGGCCTCACTCTGCTTATAACTCATGTAAGAGATGCATGCAGCGTGGCAAATAGTGTAACAAACCCCCAATTTTAATGAGGAGTTTGTAAATCTAGGCTGAAGGGCCACTGTAGTTATGGGGGCCACTAATTTTTTATTAACAGTCTCTCAACTCTTAATTTTGACACACAAGCCTTGTCACAAAATTGCTGCATGGAGAAACAAAATGAGTGTGGTTCTTCCTGAGGTGGAGAGTGGTGGGATTGAACCGCAAACCTTGTATTTACAAGGTGGATGCTCTACCACTACTTCATCTATACTTAAAAGCCTAATCATATGTGTTACCTCAAAGTCTTCGAAAAATGTTACATTAGCAAATGTAATTGGCTGTAAAAGAGTACATACATAATTCAATCATTTACTAATTTAATTTAACTTGATACTTTTTTCAGACTTGTATTGTATCCAATATTGGTGGAGGCTCATTAAATGATGCCATTAAAAGAATGATGAAATTCATTCTCTCTAATAACCTTGGAAGACTGTGTAATCTTTCTGGGCAATCTGGAAAAGTTTGTTTTTCCAAACTGGAAATATTTGAAGTTGTCTGTGGTATGTTATGCTATTCATATAATAATCTTGAGACGTGTAATTTAAAAAATGTTTTTTCTGTGAGTTTTGTCTTGTGAAATTTTTTTAATAAAGTTTGTGTATTAATACACAAACTTTATTAAAAAAATTTCATACCAGCAACTGCGGTATGGAAATTTTCAGCACTTAATCTAAACGGTCAAATCAAAACGTGTGTGTGCGTGTGTGTGTTTATATATATATATATATATATATATATATATATATATATATATATATATATATATATATATATATATATATATATATATATATATATATATATATATATATATATATGTAATTCTTCTTTTGTGCGTTTAGGTGCAGTTAAAAGAAATGCATTAACGACTAATGCAACCCAAAAGGAGATCGAAGGCGAATTGCGCAGGTGGTTCGCTAACGCCCGAGACCGTGGCCAAGACAGCCGAAAAAAAAAAGTATCTGCAACATCTTCAGATTCTTTATTATCAGAAATATAGTTAGAATTCAATATATATTCAACTATTAATTAAAGTATAAAGTATGCGAGGTTTACTAAGTTTCAAATACATTTGAGGATTGCCATGCGGTGATACTCATGCGTGTGGTCATACAGGTCGTAGATTGGTCCCAAGATGCACAAGTTAAGCTTAACAAACGGTCTCTATGGGTCACATTCCAAGCAGTTCCCATGCGGGCCCCTTCCAAAATTAATCCCTTGCGGTTCCCGTGCAGGCCCCCTGGACAAAACCTTGTGGGTCCCGACTGGGATTCCCGTGCGGGACCCATACTTTAATTAACGTGGAACCCGTGCGGGTCCCGACTTGTTTGGCTGGCTGGGTGAGAGTTTTTTTTATGTGAACTTTTGATATCCTTGATCTGGAAAAGTTTTTTTTCACCTTAAGGAACGGAAATTTTCTATTTCTTGTTATATAAAAATTAATAGTTAGAGATGAATCAGTAGAATATTTTAGAATATTTTATTGGGTTTACAGCAGAACACAAAATCATTTCTTTAGTTTAATATTATTACAGAATTCTATAAATACTAATAATGGTTGTTATCTGTACCATAAGGAAAAAGTAAGGTGTATGATTGCCTATCTGACCCCTCTGACAACCATGTGAGTTGTTAGAAAAGAAGTAGATTAGTAAATAGCTTTTAACTTAAAACAGTTAATACAAATTTCCAATTACAAAGCCCACAAATGTAACTTTGGTGTCATTGAAGCCAAAATTTTTAAAAGAAAATATAGTAAATGTTAAACGAAATTAAATAAAGTTTATCAGATTTATCGAAGTGCTACACATTTGTCTAGAATGCGATCATAGCGCGAAATAATTAAACGCGATAGTTAAAATTGTTTTTAACGATTATAATTTGTATTGTGTTAAAGATTAAACATAGTGTAAATGCTCAAATGAATTTTAACTATTTTATCAAGATAAAAAAACTAATCCGCTGTTTTTATATAGTTGCCAAAGTTAACTAACCTTACAAAACCATTTTTATAATGATGATCCAAATGGAAGAATGGTTAAGATCCAACCCCCCCTCAAATTTTTATAAAATTAATTTAAAATTTGATATTTGAAAATTAAAAAAAGAAAATTAAATTAAATTCAAATTTATTACTATTTATTACTTTTTATTACTTTAAAGTAGAATCATCGATTTTTTTTTAATGCTAAAAAAAAGAATCTTTTTATAGACAAATTAAGTTCAAATGCTTATCATGTGACCGACCTCTTGTTCTTCAATCTAGTAGATTTTTATTGAAACATTTGTGTGAGTGTATATACATGCTTGTCATGCACATGTAAATAGAAAGTCTTACTTTTTTTTTCTTTTTTTTTTAAGTCACTTACAAACTTTTCGTGGTCAACCTGTTAAAGCCTCTAAACTTGATAAACTAGTTAAGATAAACTTTAGAAAAATTTGATAAAGAGGTTATTTAAAACCACTTTATCAAGTTTTGTCCACCCCAGTTATCTCTGCAAACATTTTCGAGTTTCAGGAAAAACTCGTGTATTACTTAATGAAGGGAGCCTTTGGATAATCTTTTATTTTCTTGAAAAATTCAGTTCAAATAGGAGACAAAAAGCAATTAGTAAAGAAAAATCTAAATATTCAAAAAATCTAAAAAATCAAAATATGCAAAAATATTTAAAAATGTGAGAAAATCAGGCATGTTTTTCTTAAATGTAAATGATTGGAACAGGGCCCAATACTATAACTAAAAAATGTGTAATTTAAACAAAAAAGCCGCTTCAACCACCGGTTAGTGAGTCAAATAAAAAAAAAACTGGCGAACCCCTCCTCCTTCCCCAAAACAAAATTTGCTAGAAACTAATAAATTGAGTTATAATTTAACTAATACCACCAGAAGACTAAAATTAATTGCTTTTTGGTTAATTTTTAAAGATTTACCAATTTTTACATCTTTTCCTAAGACTTATCACGTTATTTAACTTTAATTAGCTGAAAAATATTTATCTAAAAGGTTAGTTTTCTAATAAAAGATGACTTGAGCTTAAAAATTTTCAGAAATTCATCCGTAATACAGAATGCAGATATTTATTCTTCACTTCATGAAATAAAGAATGAAAGAAAGAAATGTTATCCATAGGGTGTGGATGTGAGAGAAACATCTGCTTCAACTCCTCTACAAAGTACGCTCAATCATACTCTGACAAGGATACTAACTTTTACTAAATCCCAAGACTCTATGAAAGTATTCGCTGAAAGTGGGGGAAAGTTTGAGATGTACTTTATTTTAACGAGGGATTTGATGGTACCTCCAGTCAAAGTGTTTATAAACAAAAATATAATGATGCAAACATTGGCGAGGCCTAAGTTAATGAGCAAAGTCTTTTTCAGACAGCTATTGTTCCATCTAAATTAACCATCATAAAGAAAACACTATGATTCAATAAGAAGCCCTGTTATACACATTGTTTTAGACTCCTACAATGTAGGCTACATCTCCGATATCAAAGAGAAACGAAAGAGTTGACTAGAAATGAATATAAACAGCTTTAAGTTTTAGTTTTAAGTTTTGTTTTTAACCCCAATTTTTTTTATTCAAATTTCTCTTTGAGCGCGTAAAAGACTCTAACATGCATACACGTGTGCAGTACGCGCTCTAGGTACACGTAAAATTTATTTAAAAAACACCTACTATTCTATTACATGGTATTTGGGGTCGAAGAATCCAAATTTTTTATTTGAATTATTATTTGCACGCGTAAATGACACTGACACGCGCGTAAATCACACTGAGATTTGCAATGACAAATTTAAACTTTCTGACCCCAAAAAACTGGTATTAATGTATCACCTATTTGAAGGTCGTATAATTTTTGCCGTTTTATTCACATTTCTGACTTATTGTGCACCGGCACAACAAGCAACGAAACTTATAACTAACGACTTACCCAAGCCAGACCAAAACCTGCTCCTGTAAAACCTTGCAAACAACTTAATTACATATAAAAGTTAAAGGTTATGTAAAGTTTTTCAATATAATATAGGAAACATTTTAACTAACTATGGAGTTAGATAATGAAAAACCAGTGGATTTGAATTTCTATGGTCTACCAGTTCATGGCAGTTCAATGTTTACAATGGACTTATATTCGAACCCAATAGCTGATATTAGTCTTGTTGAAAATGATTTAAATTTAAAGTCCAGGAAAACGTTAAATTGTAATTTACAGTATACATTATTCCACCCTGCTATACCTGTTACGGAACCAAGTTGTATAATAAACACTTTATGCAATGAAGACTTAGTAAGCTTCAAAAAAATATATAAAGACGGTATGGCCAAGTGGAAGCTTAAGCCTCAAGCAAGTAAACAAGTTAAGTGGTTCCAAGACAATTATCAAAAGTATGTGTATGAAAGTCTACGAAATTTTGATAAAGCTGATGCACTTGATAATGAAAATCATATTTTTCCACTAGTAGTAGGATATAGTAAAGTAATTGCTTCTTCAAAATCTGTTAAATCTTTTTCAGATTTTATTCCAGAAGTTTATGACATACCAGAACATTTGTTAATTGAGCTTCTGGAACATAGCATGCTTCAGGAGTATGATACTCTAAATGATAACTTTAATTTAAAAAACTGCATTGCAAGTTGGAGTTGTTCTGAAAGAGTTTATATATTTTCCCCTAAAGGTTTAGATTTCAGCATGCTTTCAGTTAGCATTGCTGTTCATAAGAATCTTGATAGTAAATATAAAGAAATTTCAGAATTTAAATATGTAAATCTGAATACTGTGCTTGAAGTTGAAATGAGCTTTGAAATAAAAGAAATCCTTGTTGAACAGAACTTTTTGTTTATTCGTGGTAATTACCAATTCGTCCAATTTACCCTAGTAAGTAAAATATGTAAGTATGTATGTAAAACCACATTAGAAAACTAGTAAGACTCTATGTTTATCATTTTGAGAAAATCTGATGTAAACTTTTAAAAGCCTGATTGCTCTTTCAGTGGATAATGTCAAACTTTAGAGTCTTATTGTTCTTCTAGTTCTAGGCCAATATAAAAGCAACGCTAACTAAAAAACTTTGTGTCATTATATATGTGTGTGTGTGTTTGTGTGTGCGTGCGTGTGTGTGTGTGTGTGTGTGTGTGTGTGTGTGTGTGTGTGTGTGTGTGTGTGTGTGTGTGTGTGTGTGTGTATACAAGCACACATACACACACACACACATATATATATATGCATATATATATGTATATATAAATATATGCATATATATATGTATATATATATGTATATATGTATATATCTTTAACTATTAATGATATTAATGCAATATGTAAATGCAGTCAATTATATTAACAATACTGTTAAAATTATATTTACTGTAATAATACAGGCCCTGGAATAAAAAACTCTTGAAAGCTATATTCAAACATCCTTTATACTTAAAAATAGATGTATTAAGTTAAGTTTTATACTTATATTTCTTAGGAATCATTATTTGATAATCAAAAGCTTATAGAGATTCGGCGTTTTCAGTTTGATACTCTTGTGCAAAGTGTTGCAGTGAATCCTCTTATTCCTGATGAAATCTTTGTGACTACACCAAACTCTGTTTCTTTAATCTCAGGTTTAAACTTTATTACTTGATCTGAAAACCATTTGCTTGATCAATGACTCTGAGAATTACAATTTTATTTATAGGAGTTGATACCAAAAAAGTAAGTGAGTTTCCATTAGCATCAGAGTTAGAGATGAATTGGCACAGTTGCATATCTGGGTCATTTCGTCAGACATGTATTGTTACTAGCCCAGAAGAAGTCAGAATGCATGATTTTAGAGTATGTCTTTTACAAAGATTATTTATCAAATCAAGTTTGAATCTTTAACAAAAAACATCCATGCATAATATATATATTTTTATAGTTTGTTCATGTATAAACTATTAATGCATGGATGATATTAATGCACATTACTACTTGATAATTGACAAAACTTATCATTTAAATATATTTCTTAGGCGTCATTTCCATCAAGCAAAATCTTTTTCATTGTTCCCTGTCAATACCTTAATCGAACAGAAAAGTTTTCACCTGTGCTCCTTTGGAATCCTATCAATAAATATCAATTCTTTGTTACAACAGATCAATCTGTAATATTATTGGATGAGCGTTATGTCAAAACTCCTGTATTAAAAATAAATCACTACATGAAATCTCCTCCTCGTTTTGGACAGGCTCTATCTAGGGAGATTCTTTCTCCCAACGATAGTATTTTAGTTAATGTAGCTAGTTACCTAAGTGCAGAAAATGTTTGCATGCAATTCTGCAGTAATGGGAAGCAAGATGTGCTTATTAGAGATTCGAGTTTTCGAGCAAATAGTCCTCTGACATTACTTAATGAGCCTTGGAAGGTTTGTCTATTTTAGCAATAGTTTATTCACTTAATATTGATTAAAGAGATTTTTTATTTTTAAAGTCAACGATGGCATTTTTTAATAATTACGTTTTAGCTTTCATGTTACAATGAATGGTTGCCATACACATCTCATTGGAAGTTATCAAAAAATTCGCTTATGACAAGAATGAAACAACCATTAATTGGTACTTGTATCTGTTGTTTGGAAGAAAATTACAAAAACGACGATTTAATATATATTCAACTAACACTCTCAGGGGATTTATTTTATCAAAGTTTTAACTGTAAAAATTTTAACTGTCAAAGCGAAAGAGAGGTAGAGAAAACGCTAATTAAACGTAAACCTCTTTATTCTCTTGTTGATGAAAATGTTATGCAGCTGAACAATATCTGTAACGAAATATGTCAAACGTGGCTTGATAAATGCCCTACTAACGGTATTAAATTCTCCAAAACCACTTCGTGCATTTCAAAAAATCAAACAGCTGTTACTTCTTGCAATTCAGAAAATCAAACAGCTGTTACTTCGTGCAATTCAGAAAATCAAACAGCTGTTACTTCGTGCAATTCAGAAAATCAAACAGCTGTTACTTCGTGCAATTCAGAAAACCAAACAGCTGTTACTCTGCGCATTTTAGAAAATCAAACAGCTGTTACTGATAAAGAATCAGATATCGGAAGTAGTGTTGCTTCGGAAGCCCTTTACGAACATTTACCACAAGATTACACTTTAAACAGCTTTAATTTTCTTAAATCGATTCGCAATGAAAATAAGATTTTAACCAATCGCTCCCTGAAAAGGCAGTCAAACGACCGATATACGACTGCTGTCAACAACCCTGAAACGTTTAATTATCCGTTAAGTCGTTGCCTGTACACTAATTGGATGAACGACGATTATACGCCACTTGACGTGTTTGCGCCAAACCTCGCACTGGACAAGTCTCTTAATTTTGTTTAAGATTAAAATTTCTTTTCTCTTCAAGAAGTTTCCTTTGTCTTCAAAAGAAATTTATTTGGCCGGCTTATGTTGCATGAAAGATAATCTTTTGTTAAGATAGAAATTCGTGACCAAGTTTTAATTAAATTTTAAATTTAAACTTAAATTTAAAAGTAAATAATTTACTTCAATCGTAAAGCAAACCTTTTATATTAAATTCACTCGATATTGAATAGACAGATTCTAAAGTAATTCTGTGGCACGCAGAAATACTTTAGAATCAGCACGCATCAGAGAGATTAATTCTAAACAACCTAAAGACACTTGAAAGTTTTGAGACAAAAAATCCCTTCGTGAGCGATTTCAGCATTGAAATTAGAAAAATTCACTAATTTAATCCGACGTTTCCTGTTTTTTCTTGTGCCTCAATAAAAGTATTTGTAAAAACTGAATAAATTGATATACAGTGGAACTCACAGAAAAAACCGAAATGAAGCGCGCATACATAAACTGTCGTGTTTTTTTTAAGTCAGACCGAAGTAGTATAAAAATACTACCGTGGGTTTAGGTCCTAGTTTTACCCAAAAAAATAACATTTCCTAGATGAGTTAGAAGCATTGTTGGTTTCAGTTCATACTAAGGAATATGTAATAAAATATTTGAAAAAAAACGAGCGAAAATTTTTATGTGCGAGTCCAACTAAATCAACTAAAAAGTTTATTTTTCACTTTGATTTACTTAACTTTAATTTTAGTTATCATAAAGTTAGCACAAGATGAATATTCGCAAAAAATTTAACAAAAAATATGATCATGTCTTATTGTAATAACTTTTAGAAATAAAACTCTCTCTGCTTCCTGCTTAGGGTTTTAGCTGTAATTTTTGATATACCTCCTTTTCAAAAACACAATAAGAAGCCTTAGAGAAAAGTAGAACAGATCTCTCGACACACTGTGAATGGAAAGGAAGATCTGTGATTTTCCACCTACAGTAATAAACACTAAGTTTCCAGTGGTAATTCCGATGCAATATTAAAAAAAAAGCCTATATTCACTAATGAAACCACCTAAAATTTCTTTTTCAAATACCATGACAACAATTGGAGGCTTAATAACATCAAAATTTACAACTTAATAAAACAAGTTATTGATATTAAATTTTTGCTTATTATTCTTGCAAAATGACTGGATGACTTAGTTACTCGGTTTTTTCAAACAAAGATCTCAAGATTAGCTCATTCTGGTCAAAACAACAACCAGTGTAAAGTTTTTGTCCTAGATTTTTCCCTAGAACAGCAACCTATTCAACCTGTTCAACCTGCAACCAATCCTGCTTTGTAATTCGTGTTTGTGTGCTAGAACTTCTTCAAGATTTTATAAACAATCATTCTTTTTAAAGACTGTATTCAAGACGACTATATTTCCTTTATGGTTATATAGTATTTCTTTACCTTTTTTTCTCTTCAACCCCTTATATGTAGTTGTACAATTTATGTACATTTTCAGAATTATCTGGGGCGTAGTATAAAATAACTAACAATATTTAACTGCAATAAAATATAACAATAAATTATTTCAACATTCCCTCCCCCCTCTTCCTCTCCAAAAAAAAAAGAAAAAGAAAATAAAGTTCTTAAATTACATTGTCGGTTAAATAAATTGGATTTATTCTTTCTCTGGCCGACTGTCTGATCACTAGTAACACTTCATCATCTATAGTTTCTATACTGTTATCTTCTTCATCACTGTTAACATATGACCCTTCGATCTCTTCATCCTGACTGTAAAGATACCTATATCATCCATTTCACCTGTTACTATATTGTTACTATATTCGCTGATAATAATTTTTCTTGAAACGTTCTTCTGTTTATCTAAATCTGATGCAAAAACCTTCCTCAAGTCTCGCACTTATTTTGGGTACACCATCAATTTCAATATTTGTTTTCGCGGTTATATTGGTTATATTGCCAATTTTCCGAATTAAAGTGCACTTTGCGTCAACGGGGCGAACTTAAACTTTTTCTTAAATCCTGTAATTTTTTGCGACTTGTGTTGACATTTCCTAAATTTCAGTGCTTTTCCCTTAGAATTGGTAGACCCGATTCGTACTTATATTTTTGAGAAGCAGGTGTAGAGTCTTCTTGCGTTCCAATCGTTGATGTTGAATTATATCCATCAATAGTTCTTGTGGTGGATCATGCTCTCTAAATACTGAATCCAATTGAGTTAATACATTTTTGATATCTTCGCGAGGCATTTTTCACAAAAATTTCAAATTAACTCGGACCACAGTCATTTATTGTTAGGAATGGCGATCTTTACAGTGAGTTACATCACAAGCAATACGATACCATGTATCGATAACATCTAGCACACCATGTTCCCATCTCAGTAGTGCTGGAACAATTGAATTACACTAACAACAAGAGCACACACATTTTTCATCTTTTCTCATTACTTGCGGAACTATTCATTGCACTGTAAACATCGTCCGATTAATGCCAAAATAATGCGCTGAGTGACATTTACGAATTTCATATGCAACATTTAACCCACATAGTTCTTAGACATCTTTACGAAAAAGTTCATTTAACCAGGTCTTTGGACTCCTGTCAATGCATCAGCTTTGCTTTTAGAGGACGGAACCCACTTTAACGCGATGTTCATTTTGTATTCCTTTACTAAATCTTGTAATAGTAAAAGTCTTTGTTTAATGAGCATTTCTAATAGTCCATTTGATCGAACTCTATGACTTTCGATTAGCACACTATTTAGCCATCCATGTATGTTTACTTAACGTCTAAGATTATCCCACGTACAGCTTCTAATTCAGCAATATTAATATGCATAGCATCTTTGATGCTTCGTAGCCAGGCTGCATCCTCAGTTATCGCATCATCATGTTCTATAACAACTCCCATTACCATGCTACTTGCATTTCACCACAATATTGCTCGATTGTAAATCCCTTCAGTATCCCATATCTCTTTTACAGGGCTGCTAAACTCCAATTAACGCAGTATTTTAACCAACCTTGACTGTGCTTGACCCCCATATAAATCATCCCAAACTTCATCTTGACTATGAGGTTTTGTAAAGCAACAGGCCATTCTAAGCCAGTTTCTAACGGATTAGTGCCCTAATAAGTGCTTACATATTGAGAAAAATCTTCGTAGTGTTATTTTCTCGTTTTTAACGTCTTCTGTATAATATTGCTACGTTTCCAACAAAGCTCTTTCATTTCGTCTCTAAACAGTTGTAAACCCAACACTACATACCTCCGGTTTTTTTGGTATGAAACACTACATACCTTCGGGTCTTTTGGTATGAATCCATACCGCGCCAAATGGTTTATGGGATTTTCAAATGATGTCTTTTTCAAATTAGCGATTATGTCTTCGATTTAGTAGTGATTTGCTTCATAAATACCTGCATTAAGACTCAGCACTTCATCTAAGATTGAAGACATGATTTTTGGTGCAGAATTTAAACCTGAGACGTGTAAGGTGGTATTTCATCTCTTTTTAGACTATCATTTGATGTTTCCATGAAACTGGATTAATGTGTACTTGTATGTAGGCACATCTGAAATCAAGCATTGAAAATTCGTCACTATTTTTTCTCCATCTCCTCACTTTTTCAACGCATGCGTTACTTGAGAGATAATGTGAGTTTACATACTGATTTTACTCATTAAAGTCCAAAACAGCATCAAATGGCAAGTTATTGGACTGGTCAAATAAAAAAATCATAACAACGTTGAAATTAATAAACTTATGAGTGTTCCTGAATATTGCGTGCGAAAAACCATGAAAACCTGGGAGCTGACAGGTAACATTGTTGACATGCCTCGTTCTGAAAGACCACCGAAGCTTAGTGACCGCCATAAAAATAGTATATTCAGAACCAGTAGAGAAAATCCTAAGCTCAGCAATAAAAAAGCTGGCTCAAATATTCAACCAATCTTTTTCTAATCGATATGTAAGCGGAGTGGTGGAGGCTCAGTAGGCTTATGGGAATGTTTTTCCAACAAAACCCTTGGTATTTGTGAGCTGTATAATGGCCGTATCAACCAATATACCTACAAAAACACACTTGAAACACGCTTGATTCCATCGATAGGGCAATTGTATGGCAGAAGAAAGCAATACATCTTCCAGCAAGACGAGGTACCAGCACACACAGCACACAGTATAACACACTGGTTTAACACAAAGAAGATAAATTTGTTGCCTTGGTGCCCTAGATTACCAGATATAGACCAAGTAGAAAATATTTGGTCATGGATCGACACTCAATTAGTAAACCATCAAGTTCAATCAACTGAGCATTTGAAGCAACTTCTGAACGAGTATCGGTTAAAAGTGCCACATGAGATGTGCATGAAATTGGTCGAATCAATGGAGAGACGAGTTCTTCTTTGCTATCGAGCCAAAGGAGGACAGTTTAAGCATTAAATTTGCACTTTTTTAAAAAAAATTTTTATGTTCTAAATCTTAGCTCAATTAGACTTTTATACTACTTATTTTATGATTATATAATTGATTACTTAATTTTTTTAAAATTATCTTTTTTAACTATCTTATCTTATTAATGCTAATTGTATAGCTCATTAATTGTTCTTTTAAAAATAAAAAAAAATTGATTAAACTCATTTACCTTATATTTTTTTAAGTTGAAAAGTTTGATTGAAATTACCATCTCGATTAAACTTTTGCATAGCTGTACTGTACTGTACTATACTGTCCTATACTGTACTATACTGTACTATGCTGTACTATACTGTACTATGCTGTACTATACTGTACTATACTGTAATATACTGTACTATACTGTACTATACTGTACTGTACTGTACTATACTGTACTATACTTTACTATACTGTACTATACTGTACTATACTGTACTATACTGTACTATACTGTACTATACTGTACTATACTGTACTATACTGTACTATACTGTACTATACTGCACTATACTGTACTATACTGCACTATACTGTACTATACTGTACTATACTGTACTATACTGTACTATACTGTACTATACTGTACTATACTGTACTATACTGTACTATACTATACTATACTGTACTATACTGTACTATACTGTACTATACTGTACTATACTGTACTATACTGTACTATACTGTACTATACTGTACTATACTGTACTATACTGTACTATACTGTACTATACTGTACTATACTGTACTATACTGTACTATACTGTACTATACTGTACTATACTGTACTATACTGTACTATACTGTACTATACTGTACTATACTGTACTATACTGTACTATATTGTATTAAACTGTACTATACTGTATAGTGCACTCTACCTTATAGACTAGCAAGATCCATACCAATAAAAATATCAATAGCTTTGAGAACGCTTTTTAAAATCATTACTGATGCCTGTAGTTGTTTCCCAGCTATTATAGCCAATACCTTGAGTTCGTTTCTTTTGATGTGGACATTTGCCTTCGGAGCCATTTTTCTTGAAATAATGGTTCGGGTACATTCACTTTCGAACATTGCTTTTCCTACAAAGTTGATCACATGCACAATGCATATTGGAAGTGCCATTAGTAGCTCAGGGGAACAGCTGGAGCTGGCAATTCCCCACTTGTTGCGATGAAAAAAATCCTGCAATACGGCCAGTTTTTTTTACACCAAAAACATCTTATTCTCCCATGAACATTTTGTTTCTTAGAAATTTAGTTTCGAGCAACATGTCCAGCCTTACCGTAGTTACAGCAGTTAAAACCATTAAAGGATGAAGATGATCTAATAATAATTTTTTAAATTCCAGAGATTACTGCTGAAACACATTCCTCTTTATTTGGTTCTAACAAAAGCACTCTTGCGTGCTTTAACATATCCTCCAAATTGATCCCATATATTGTTACTTGAGCTCGTAACTGCTTTAAAGTATCACTTCATTTTCAGCTTTTGACAGCCTCATAAATTGGCACAAACTGGCCATGTAAACATCGGTGGATTTGTCTTCGTTCCATCTCCGATCCCTGAACAGCTCGTAGGTTTTGAAACTATTCACTGCAAATACAATCCATAAGACTTTTTCAATATCCGTGGCGGAGGTTTTCTTTTTTTAGCTAAGTTGCTCATATAAGGCAAATGCACTACCTTCGAGAAATAACGGAATTATTAAAGGCAGATCATCTTTTGTAGCTCTCCAACCAGTTTAACTTTTTTCAGACATGCTACCACATCGTTAGATCCATCAAAATTTTCAATCATTTTTGCCATGGGTCTCATACTGTCGAAATGGCTTGTAATCAAGACTACTGCATTTCCTTTATAGTTATATATTTCTTTATTTTTTTTTCTCTTCAACCGCTTATCCGTAGTTGTACAACTTTTATACATTTTCAGAATTCTCTAGGGTTTAGTATAAAATGTTATGCCCATACATGGATAGGAGTGAATAAGTAAGTATACGTGTATTATTGTTTTAGTCTATAAAAATCTGGAGATATTTCGAGATTTCTTTTATAACAATTAGAGAAACAATACACCAAAGTGCCTTGGACTCTTTATCTTATTTTTTTCTTCACTTTTTGTTTAATTGCTAAAACCGTTTAAAAAGAAGTGGCTCACTCCTTCCCATCTTCTCTTTTAAAATCAGTCTAAGTATTTGATATTCATAAACAAAATTTTCGTTTTTTCTCTATTGTTATATAAATTTTATAAGGAGGGTGATCTGCAGCCTTTAGTGCTATTTAAACTCTGTTTTCAGTTTTTCTCTATCACCCGGGAAAAATAAAAAGTTCAGCTGAACTTTTTTTCGTTTGATTTCTCCTCTGTATTTTCTTCCTTTGATAAATTTGAAATTGAAAATTACTTACTTTTTCTGTTTTTCCCTCTGTATTATCCTTCATGATAATACAGAGATAATAGACTTTAAGAACGAGAGGAAAAACCAGGCAAAACCTAAGCTTTTATTAGAAATTTGATCTTAAATATTTAGCCTTACATAATCTAATCTCTGTGTAATTATAATTTTGATAGAAAAAGAAGAACAGTTCATGGATTATCCTTATGAAAACATAGATAAACTTTTTTTCTCTTTTCTTTGTGATCTTTTGATAATTTTGTCAAGAAACTAATCACTAACTTCTTTAAATGCTACATTTGAATAAAGAGATAATAGACTTTAAGAACGAGAGGAAAAACCAGGCAAAACCTAAGCTTTTATTAGAAATTTGATCTTAAATATTTAGCCTTACATAATCTAATCTCTGTGTAATTATAATTTTGATAGAAAAAGAAGAACAGTTCATGGATTATCCTTATGAAAACATAGATAAACTTTTTTTCTCTTTTCTTTGTGATCTTTTGATAATTTTGTCAAGAAACTAATCACTAACTTCTTTAAATGCTACATTTGAATAAACAAAAAATTTCATAAACACTTAAAAAAAGTTAGCACCTAATATATTTGGTCATAAATTACTGAAGTGAAAGGTTGTTTTTACAGCCAACTGCAGCAAAATTACGTTTTATTTGTTCAAGGAACATATATAAGGGTATTTACACGACATCTTTAGCCGTAAAAAAAAGCACAAGTTTCCTTACCACAAGGACTAAATTTATCTGAACTAAGATAAAACTTAAAACGAGTCTTCGCGATCATTTAAATATAGTTTATAGGGTTATAACATTTCTACAACCTAATATTTCTGAAGCTTAGTTTATAAACTTTTGCGTAAAAAAAAAAAAAAAAAAAAAAGAACGAAATGAATCGTCATTTCAATATTTGTTTAGAAAAAGTCACTCCGAAAATAAGAAATACAGTTTGCATATGTTGTTTGTATTACGTAATGAGCATGTATAAAACAGCAGAGATCACAAATGATCACAAATACGTGTACAATTTACTCTGGATGTAATGTTTCTGACAAGTTCTTAAAGTTATATTCATTGTACATCTGATCGGTAAACCAATAGCCTCCTCAATTATACAAATTGAATCTGAAAGCCTTCTCCAAACTCAACCTAGAATGGCTAGAATGACTCTTAAGTTCCACCTTGCATTACTGATGTTAGGAATTTTCTGAAAGTTAATCGGTGGGAAACGTTCATTTTCCTCAAAGAATCTGAACACTCATGTTAGATGGACAAAAACTTCATGTCATCTCTCCAAACCTGATTTCTCAAAAATTTGTCCTGTTCCGTTCACAAACTCTTCTTTACGTTCCCATACTTCATAAAAAATTCAAGTAAAAATGGATACTTGGTGTTCAATAACTTGGTGCTACCAGCAAGTTCTTCATCCATCACCACACAGAAAATTCTGTCCAGACTGTGGTGCTAACAACTGATAAATTATGGTTTGTTGATATCCTACTTTAAAAACACTTGTGCAGTTGGACAGCTACTCCATTCTTTTTCCTGGTGTTAACACTGGTTGTATTAGCAATTATTATCTTTATTAAATTCAAATTGTATTCTTCAAGAACTCTTGCAATTCCTAAAGCAATAGTTTTAGTCTCCTGCAGATGTCACCAAGTTGGTCACATTTTTGCTTTTATTGGATTTTCTGGTTGGTGGACAAGTGCTCTCATCTTCATTATATTTACAATCTAAAAACTTGTTAGCACTAGATACATGATTGTAATATGTTTATTTTGATGTTGAGACTAATTCAGCAGTCAACTTTCATCTCTTTGAAGGGTGAAAGTTGACTGCTGAATTAGTAAACAACAGGTAAAGTTACCTTACTTGCAACTTTACCTGTTGAGTACACTGAATTAGTAAACAACAGGTAAAGTTACCTTACTTGCAACTTTACCTGTTGAGTACACCACTTCGTTTTTGCTTTTCAATTGTTGGTGGTAAAGTTTTTTTTATCTGCAGTGGATAACCATTGACTGTTAGCTTTAGTAATATCAAAAAGTTCCTTCAGGGCATACTTTACCCTCTTTTAAACATTCCCCATAAATTTCTATATTATATAATAAAAACTACTATTTGCATATTATGTAATACAAACTACTATTTTAAGCAACGCAGATAATTTGTTACTTTGCAGTAATAGCCACTAGAATTTAACATTTATTTGTATATATATATATATATATATATATATATATATATATATATATATATATATATATATATATATATATATATATATATATATATATATATAACCTTTACTTTTACCATGTGTATCTGATTATTGTATTTTGTATTTAGCAAGTGGAATTCATACTTACAATATATACAGCATATTTTTTAAGAAAAATGGAGGAACGAGTTTGTCTTTTGTTTTGTGATACATTTTCTCATGACAATGACCAAGTAAGACAATTTGTATATATCTATACATATATAGTGGATGTACATGTTACAAATTTTTCATATAGTTTTTTAATTCTGAATAAATTCTGTGTCATTTACACATATTGTAAATAATGCTACATCAATTAGTTTACTCTATAATAATGTTAAAAACTATTTTAAAAAATGCAACCTGTAATTACTAAATACTCTCTTAATGGGCATTTTAATTATTATTACTGTTATTTTACTATTGTTATTTTACTTTTAATAATAGTTATGTTATCATTATTATCATTATTATTGTTGTTGTTGTTGTTGTTGTTGTTGTTGTTGTTATTATTATTATTGTTATTATTATTATTATTATTAACCATTACAATTATTATTGCTTCACTAATTAGGAGATGCAGCTTGATCTTGTTCGTTTTGCACAACCAGTTGTTATATCTGAGATTAGAGTGATTCCACAAGGATGCAAAGTTCACCCACAGATAAGGGACAGATTAGGGTATGTTCATAAATAACTGATTTAAAATGAGGATTATAAAAATTTTGGTAACAATTTTTTTTAAGTTGTAAGAAAAGTTTATAGTTCTTTTGTAAACCCTATAAAAAATAAGTAGACTTTTTTTATCTTAATTTGTCACCTGTCAGAAAAGCAATGTGAATTGTTTTGGTGTTTTCACTTCATCATCTGTTTTCATAAAAACTTGAGGATCTTTCTGTAGCTTCATGGATCAGCAGAATTCAGTTATTCAAAGTGTTAACTTTGTTCATAAGTAATCTGTTAACCAAACATGTTAATTTATTTTAACATTTATCTTATTGCATAAAAATATTATGTAAGTGTTAAACAGTTAATATTAATTTATTTTTAAGATGTTTGAAATTTTTAATATAAGCCCAGGGCTTGAAAAAGTAAATAATTTTTTCTGGGATTAAATGTTTAAATTTTAGCATGTCTTTTTTTTTATGGATATGCTACTTTTCTTTAAAACCATTTGAACAAACTTAAATGATCGAGTATTAGAACTTGTGTAAATCTAAATTTGTCCATCTGAGATTATATGTGTATTTTTTAAACAATAAAGTAAAGAGTTGCGTAATTTAAGATTTTAAGTTTGTGTGCTGAAAGAGTTACATGAATTTCAAAGAAAGCAAATGAAATGCCTGTCAAAAGAAATGAATATTGAATTTAGTTGTAAGTATCTGGTACATGTGAAAATTTTATTGTATTACAAAAAATAGGAAATTTTATAGAAAGTCACTCATAGCTGAGTTTTTAGAAAGTTTTTTTCTATATATTGTCCTAATGATAATCAATAAAATTTTGTTTGAATAATGAAAAAATGTTTTATAGTTATAAGTTATACACAGAAAACAACTCAAGAGTTTCTAAAGCCCAACTTAAATTACCAAAACATTTATCATTAAAAAATGATAAGTAAATATTTTAGTAATTTAAGTTAATTTATTGAAAAATCCCTGTATACTGTATTCACTGTTACATTTTCAAATGTGGAAGATTTATTTTAATATTTTTGTTCAAGTTTTAGTTTTATTATAACTTGTATTATTTTCAATAAATTGAAACTTGTTTTTAGCATAAAATCTATTATTAAGTTTTTCTTTTTTCTAGTGAAACTACTCCATCATCATTTAAGCTTGAAATATTTGCGAGAAATCTTTTAAAGCCTAATGCTACAGTTTTTGAACGTCTTGGAGTGTAAGCACATATTTCATTAGTAGCAGTAATTTTATCATGTTTAAAATTTTAGTTTTTAATGCCATATTTTAATCAAATATATTTTGATTACCAAATATGTTATGTTTTGTAAACTATTGTGTATGTTTTGATAAACATACACAACATTTGATGAACAATATCAATTTGGAGATCTTTGATTTTTTGTTAAGAGTGTTCAAATAAGATACATACAAATTCAAAACTGTAGACCTCTAGCCTCATTTAAATAAGTTAGTAGTTATTGTAATAGATAATATATACATGCTAATGAAAGCGACACAAATAACTTTTGTAGTTTTCACTAGATTGTTTTACATGCAATTATCTATGAAACCTGTTGAAAAATGTTTTTTGTTTAATTATAGACTCTATTGTCAACTTTCAGGTTGGATTATGAGGAAGGTAAAAGCATACAACTAATCATTCATTCAAAGGTAGTTTTTAAAATAATTAATTTAGCAGTTGTATAAGAATTGAAATTTAATGATCACAAATCTTAATCTGTTTGCAATTTTTTTTTTTTTTTTATTATTATTATAATTTTTGATAGGTTTTAAATTTTATAATTGCAAATGTATTTAAAAACTAAGTAAACAAAATTTTTACAAAAATTTTGTTTAGATTGCTACAAACTTTGCTTTGGTTCAAAGCTGGTATAAAAGATTAACCATGTGTATATATGGCACGTTTGCTCATTTTCAACAAGACCAGCTGCAAGTTCCACCACCTCCTCAAATAGAAATACCCAGAGCTATACCACTAACAATTGACAACCATCTGTTGGGAGCCTTACAACCCGGTTCATTTTTATGATGTTATATTTGTATCATTTTAAAAGTATTTTTTCAAAGTTATTGTTGAAATGATTTAAAGTTGATTTGTGTTTTTTGCATTGTTTTTGAAAGTGACGCATCATTAACCAATTTTTTTCTCATTTAGGGATTACCCAGGTTAACCCTGCTTTAGGCCAGATTGCTAATCTTCAACAACTTCATATTCAGACCCAAAATATTGAGGTTCATCCTTCTAATATTGCTCCACATCATTTGTCCAACTTTAGTCCTAGTTTCAACCAAAGTCCAAGAGAAGATCGAGATGATTTCAGGCGCCTTGGAGTAGATCGCAGACGAGAAGAGGATGAGCGAGATAGGCGTGTCAAAGATAAACGTGATAGATTTGAAGATGAGAGAAGAGGTATACGACGAGATTATTTTGAATATCGCAATGATAATAGCTATCATATCAGAGATGTCCATGATAGGTTTGATGATAAGCGAGTTAGAAGGGAAGAGCAGCAGTATCCTGCAGATCAGGTTTTTAATTTAAATAGTTTTATAGTTACTTAATATTTTTACTTACATTTGAATTTTTCATTAATCCAATTTAAGAAACTGAGTTGTTATTGGTTTAAAAAATTATTTTTACAAAAATTCTATAAAAACAATGAGTTTAATTTTTTGCATTGAAATAGTATCAAAAATTTAATTTCACTCAAATCAATTTTAAATACCATATTTGTAATCTACAGAAAGTTTGATACATAATCAACAGAAAATTTACAAAGAACAACCTTTGAGAAAAAGTTAAGTCCATATTTCAATAAGCTTATGTCTATAACACTGTGTCCAGTATTCTGATTTCTGGATAAAATTCTTGCTAATAATTTTTAAAATATATATTCTACTGAAGTGGTCATTTTAGCTGTTTTTCTATTTCTTTTATGGTCAAAAATCCAAAAATAGTTTTTTCAAGATTGATGCTCATAACTAAAAACATGGTTTGCAAAAAAATTAATTCGTTTAATTTACAATACTTAAAGTAAAAAAGAATTTAAGTTGTAGAGTAAAAAAATGTTCTGCAAGAATATTTACACTATTCTCAATTATTTTATATCAGTCTCTCAAAACGGTTGCATATTTTAAACCAACTGTAGGGTTATTTAGAATATTAGCGAGTTATCTAATAATATTGAAGGTAGATGTTTTAACATTGAAATTAGCTTTGTGGACAATAAATAGCGGATCTATTGCTTTAGGTCATTTAAAAAAAATAAGGTTTTTAAAGAAATGCTTCACCAAAAGTATTTTATTTATCGGCCAATCTGAAATGGTAATCAATAATACAGATAACAATTGAATAGTTCAAAATAAGTTTTACACTGAGTATATTACATTTTTGAAAAAACTACATTTTTTCAATTTTTAAGCAACAGACAAGTATACCATCAGATGAATTGTTTGAACCATTGAGCCCTGAAAATGAATTTTTTGAAAATCAACCAGAGGAAATAGCAAAGAAAAATGCACAGGTAAAGTCATATCTATTCTTTAAATTTAGTATAATTTATTATTTACAAAGTAGAATTTAATTGCTTTAAATTTCTAAAGATTTAAAAATTTGTATAAATGGCAAAAAAAAATTTAAAATTTATGGTCTATAACAATTAAAATTATAGCTTTAAAACAACAATCCCAACAAAATTTATTTTTTTATTTCACAGATTGCTTATGAAGACATTGAAAGTGATGAAGATGTGATGCTAGAAGATTTTGATTTTGATGAAATGCAAGGAGATTTTGATAATGATGAAACATGGGTCTCTGTTACTCTCAGCTTCAACCCATATCAGTGCTCTCTTGCTCCTTTACAAGTAATAAGCATTTTAAGCAAATTGTTTACAATTCCATTTCAAAGCAAAAAGAAAAAATAGTACTAAAATTTTTTGCTTATTGTAATATTAGCAAATTCAACATTTTTTTTTGTTTTTTCAATTTCCAAAGGTTTTTTGTAAGTTTAATTTGATTTAGTTCATAAATCCATGTGTTGATAGTGAGTTTGAGCGCCTAGTTAAATCTTTCAAAGAGACTCAAACTGAGCCGTTTCAAGTTAAGCAGTTGCAAGACTTTGTAGTGTCTGATAGTGAGGCTGAGCGAGATGCAAAATGGGTCACTATGCTTGAAGAACTACCTAACATTGTGCCAATAGCGATGGTTAGTATTTAGAAATTATGCAAGATAAGCTGGTCTTTTTTTTACCTCTAATTGATGTTCTTGTAGATTATTTTTACATCTTCGTTAAAATATTTAAGGCTTACCTACATTCTCAGCCATCTCAAAAAATCAAAGAAAAGCATTTTCTTTCTATTATCACTGAATGGGCAGTTTTTGCCCTAAGTATGGATCGTGCTCTTGCACTACCTCTGGCAGTGAATATCCGCTTCTTAAAAGCTGGCATTAAGTTAACATGTCTTCTTGCTGAATGTTGTGAAGAATATCAAAGGTTTTAACTTTTCTTTTTTCTTTTTCTGAATATCAGAAATTATTGATAAATTTTTTTCAGGGTTGATCTTTTTCTGAATATTGGTAGTTATTACTTAATCTTTTTATTTTGGGGGGGACCATCTTTTTAGACTTCTATTAGATTGTGATGTTCAAGAAAAGTTGCTTGACTTATTATATCAAAGCCATATGGCTTCATCCATGAAGTTGATTGTTTTAAAAGCTCTTGATGCCACTACAAGCACTGTGTATGGGATGGAGATGATGCTTGGTTGGAGTTTGGAGGTTATTGATATAAGATGATTTCTTTTTCATTATCTTGTAAACTATTAATATTGCATTTAATAGTTTTCAATGTTTAAAAGCAATCTTTTCAGAATTCTAACTATTTCTGGATTTTGAGTTGTGTTCTATGTTATGAGTAACTAAACATTTTTTAGGACATTTTTTTTTATGATTCAAATAGTAGACTAAATTTTTAGAATGAAGATCTTTTTGCATCTAAGATTTTTCTTTTTTTTACACTAATCAGTCATCATCAAGTTCTGAAAAACTGAATATATATGGTCGTTTAATAAACTACTTTATTGATCAAAAAAATGCACGTGTGATAGCTGCTATTAAACCTTTGCTACAAAAAGCTCATTTCTATGAAGCTGCTGCAAAACTACAAGCTATTACTGCAAGGTCTGAAATTTAATAAATAAAACATCTATTTAAATCAATAACAAATAAAACATCTACTTACGCTTTTGTGCTTATGTATTTTTTACATCTAGTCTATTTATTTTATATCTGTCTTTTGTGAAAATGTAAATAATTGTATTTTTATCTTATGCTATCTTTCTATTTTTAAGAGTTGCTAAAAGTCAACCTCAGCCATTGTCTAAAGATGAAAGTGAGTTGAAACAAGATACAATGGATTCTGAAAACTCAATCAAAAAGTTTACAGTTGATGTTAATATCAGTAATAAGGATATGAGTGATTTGTTAGCTGTCCTTTCCACTATCCATGAGGTTCTGGAAAATGGAAATTCAATTATTGTAAGCCATTGAAAGAAGTTGTTTATTTTATATTATTTGATTGCATTATGTTCATAAGTTTAGCTAAAATTAAGTTTTAGTCTTTGCAAAAATTGTCATTTTTTAATTTAGAGACAGCCTAGTCTACAGTCATTTCCAACAACAGCTCGCCTTCATGATATAAACTCACAGGATTGTTACCCAACAATTGTCCATCTTTTACAGCGTCGTCGTTTTCTTGAATCAATTTTGGTGCTTGCTTCATCACCACTCTTCTGTGAAACAGAACTTTACGCAGCCATAAGAGATTTAATATTTCTTCTCATATCTTCAAACAAAGGTTTTTGTCATACTTTTAATTATCTATTAACTAACTTTTGAAATTTTTAATAAAACAATATTTTTTACAGGCCTACTTCTTTTGGCTTCTCAGCCTAACATCTGCAATGCTTTGATTCGTGCTCTGTTGTCAGATGATGGTGGTGATTTAAGTTATATGCCTACATTAAAACAATATCGGATGAACATTAATACAGCAGAAGGATGTATGCCACATCATTTAGGATTGCTGCTTGTATATCACCTACAGGCACTTCAATGTGTTGACAAAATTTTGCAAACTGCAGTCACAGGTAGTGTTTTAAAAACAGGTATATAGTATTTATACAGTTCAATAAGAGTTCAATAATTCTAATTTGTAAATATTATTTGTATTTTTGTATCATTATGTGATTAAATTTTACAGATTTAGAGGTTCAAAACATGGATAGTTCAGATCATATATCAGCACTTCATACACTGTATTCAATGACGTTTTCTTCTGTAGGTATGATTTAAAAGTTATATGTTTTTAGGCCAAATTTGTTTAACATTTACTAAAGAGTTTTACATCATTTGAAAGACTAAAGTAAACAAAGTTAGTATATGCTGTAATCTCATCCTCTAAAGTAATTTTATGAACTCCTTGTTTTTTTATTGAGATCAGATGTTTTTATAGTGTAGATTTAAACCACCATATATATGTGTGTGTGTGTGTGTGTGTGTGTGTGTGTGTGTGTGTGTGTGTGTGTGTGTGTGTGTGTGTGTGTGTGTGTGTGTGTGTGTGTGTGTGTGTGTATATATATATATATATATATATATATGTATGTAATGTATGTAATGTATGTATAATATTTTTTGTTCCTTGTTTTTCTACAGGTCGAGAATCTGTATCTTCTGTTCTTTCTTTTAACTCTAATGTTAATTGTCTCCTTCCTTTTCTCACTGGTGGCGATAATTTTGAAACTAAGATAAAAAAGTCTGTGTCTAGTCGATATTCTGCTGTTTTGTTGAACATAACTTTACAATATTCCTATGAAGTTGATTGGTTAAGGACATTTAAAAAAAAATTGTTGTCTATTCCAAAGAAAGGTAAGTTGTTTTTTTTCTTGAAGAATTTTTTTTTTTAAACTTTTTTTTATTATTTGTTTGATATTCAAATTAGTATTCCTTTTTAAGAAAATGACAACACACATGAAGATATCCATCACTTCATTGCTCCTTTGGAGAAGATTGAAAGTTTTGACATCCATGCTGTTGCACCTCTGATTGAGTTTGTAAAATCAGAGTTGGATGAGATGAAGTTAAGCACAGGGAGTTCTAGAAGTGTGCTTATTGCTATGCGGATTCTTTATGACCTTGTTCAAAATAAGGAAAATGAAAAGGGTAGGATTAGAACTTGAAATACTAAAAGATATTCTTTATTTGGTAAAAATTGGTACTATGATTTATAAAAACAATTTATAAAAAAATTTTTGACCAGAGATAATTATTTTTTTAACAGAGTTATATAGTTTACTAAAGTTTATTACTTTGGTTTTTAAATCATAAAAGTTTTTTCTATTTTTTTTGTTTTGTTTTGTGAGTTATCGAAGTTTTATGTTTTTATCATTATTACTATTATTCACTATTATCCTGTTTATAGATCAAATTGACTTACAAGGAAGGTTAAATGTAATTGAAATGTTTTCATCCAACGCCATGGAAATATTCATTCTCACTTTCCACAAAGTTAATGAACAGCTGCTTCTTCCTTGGAAGCAAAATCAATCATTTTCAAATGAGAATTGCTTCATACTGGTTAATATTGCAAACTACATGCTGGGATTAACTAAAGTTTTGTTAAGACATTTATTAATGACATCCTTTTGTTTTAAAGATAGTCGTCTGATTCAAGAGTTGTTTGTTCTACACAAAATATTATGCTCAAAACCACCTGTCGGCTTGTTTTCAACAATGCTAGTTAAAATGCAAGAAGAAATAATCAGTTTATTAATTTTATTTTTACAAGGAACTGACAAGGCCCCTGAATCTGAGGATGGTAATTCTATTTTTTTTTGTTTTTTTGTTTTTTTTGTTTTGTTTTTTTTTTCTCTTAGTCTTAAATTTTTTTTTCTGGTGTTTATGGAACTCTTATTATTACAAAATTAGCAAAAAAGAAAAAGGTATATAATTTTAAATTTGTAAAAAATAACAATAATATTTTAACATTAAGAAATTTTGTAACAGCTGATACTCTGCAGTTGGTACCCTCCAATTGAATATCTTAAATGAAATTATAAAGTGTATAGTAATTTGTTAAACAAGATTTTTGAAAAAAATTTTCTTGACTTTTTTTTATTAGTTACTTTTTCAGTTCTTTTTTTTTTATTATTATTGTTAATAAATTAGTTATAAGATAAATGAGAACATAAGTCTCAGTAAAGAAAATTCTAAATGTGAAAAAAGTTGTTTATAAATAGAAAGCAGTAAAAGAACTTTTTAGAAGTATTTTTCTCCTTGTTTAACTTCATCTTTAAATTATTGTCAATAGTTTTGTTTTGTTTTTCTTCACTATTATTATTTTTTTATTCAAATTTTTTTCTAGACGTAAAGAAAAGCACATGGTATATTTTATTAAAGGAACTTTTGACTTTTCTGATTGTAAGACCAGAAAACTTTATAACAGGATTGGTTCTTCTCTCTGAACTTCTTCCTACTCCACTTCCTATACATTCACTATTTGATCTCCAGCGAGATGAGTTGGCAAAAGTATTAACAATTTGATATTATCTTTTTCCTAATCCTATTTTGATTTCTAATGATTGTTGAAAGTAAATTTTGATATTTTTATTTATATGAATATTGTTTCTTTTATAAAAAATCTTCTCCTTAAGTATTAATTAACATTGTTAACTTGTGTGGTTAAGGTAATGAGTTGCCGGTACCTTGCATTGGTTAATTTCAGTTGTCTTGGATCTGAGTTAAAAACTGTTATTAAAACAGTGGTTGGTTCCTGTTGCACTGTACTGCAGTACTATTTGCGTCGATCACTCTGTCAACTAATAGATTTGGGTTCCTCTGTGTCTGGAATTGTTATCAGGTTACTTGGAAATCTGTTATTCATAAAGTTGTTTCATTTTTGTTTATCTATATGCTTATGAAATGTTAAAAAAAAAAATGCTGTAAAATAATATAAAAAAATTCTCTTATCTTTTAATATGTAACATCTCTGATTATGCATCATCTATAGCTATATATCATCTCATCCTATTCAAAAAATATTCTTGTAAGCCTCCACTGTTTTTACAGAGTAAACTGCTTTACAAAGTAGATTGAATTAAAATGCATTTTAACATAAATACATTATTTTTTTAGAACACTTTGTGAAATGGTTGATGAAGGCATAAACAAGAGCAAAAAAGAATCTGAAGAGCCTTCTGTTGAAGGAAATGGAATAAAAAAAAAGTTTTTACCAAGCATAATATATAATGCTTTTTCCCTTCTCTCTTATCTTGTTACTCAACCTGGTGGTAAAGCTGCTTTTTTAAATCTACTTTCAACTACTCAAGATGGTGTAACTGAGTTTCCTGACTTCATTACAAAGCTTATTAGTGTACTAGATAAAGAATATGATTTTAATTATCTTGGCAACAGCCTACTTCCCTTGTTTCAGTCTATATGTGATCATGAAGTCTGCCTTGATGACTTTGATGGAGTTATTACTATGGGTCATCTCTCCAATAATTTGCTTGATGAGGCAAATACAAAAGCAATTGTTGAATTACTCTTTGCAACTTTGAATGATGATAAATACCCGATTCCTGTTGTGATGCGCTCGCTGAATATTCTAGAATCGCTGACAGATCATGACTTTGGGATGAATATTTTAATTAATTATTTAATAAAGAAAGGTAAAAAGTTAATCATGTTTGTTCTGTTAAAGCTCAGATCACACTATGTTAATACATTTTATAAAAATATACTTCTGCTGTTTCTTAAAATTTTGTTTATAGGAGATTGTTTGAACATGTTCTTAAGTCGTCTAATACCAGAAGTTAAAAATAAAGTCGACAGTCTTGTCTATAATGCGATATCTAGTTTCTTTGGTTTTCTTAATCTTATAAATACAAACAGTCCTGAAGATTATTTAAAGCCTGATGGTGAAGAAACGAAAACAGAAAAATCTGAACTGGTCGAGAATACTGAAAGTGCTGAATGTAAAAAAGATTTCCCTTTGAAGAGGAACATTGTGGTCAGCGCAAGTCTGTTAAAGAAAATTTTCAAGCTTGATGATAAAAATACAAGCGAGCATCCAATGACTAAACTTGAAAAGATTATTGAGGTATTTCTCTTATTTTTCACCACAAGGTTTTAATACCATAATTTTACTTAAATCCTGCACATTTTTCTTTTCTTTTTTTTTCTTTTTTTCTTTTTATTAATCAGGAAGAAAGTAAAGACGATGAAGAGCTTATATCTCTTATCGAAGTTATTACCACTTTTCGAATGATATTAATAGCTGCCGGAGATCAAGATACTCAAAAAGATGAATGTGTGTTCAAATTGAATGGTTTTTCTAAGTTTTTTTATGTTTGTTTTAAAATTTAAAAATTTTATTTATTTATTTTTTTAACTGTTACAGATAAGCCGTATGAACTTTTCCCTCCTGATTCTTTGCAAGTTCAATTTAACACACGAATGACATGTCTTCTAATGAATAATGTTGATGATGAGAGGTTAGTTGATGAAATTTCACTTTTATTATTCAGCTATTTAGCCTATGTATTTGCTTATATCTCTTAGCGAAGTTATTACCTGCTCCAAAGGTTTGTCAAAAATTTTTTCCAGTTTTAACTTAAAGATAGAAAGTTGTTGCTGGATTAATTTTATATCAATTAAATCTGTCAATAATCTTTTGCTTTTTTATTTAATTCAAAGGGCCACCGCAAATGATTGGTTCGATGAACCTGCACCCGATGATGTAGATTCTGATACAGAAAATGACACGGTACGTTGTTACTATATCATAGTATCTTATTATCTTAAGCTTATTTTTATCTTATTATTTTTAGCTTCTGATTTCATCATCTTTGTACTTTATAGGTTAAAGTTGACATGTTGAGTATTGCAACAAAATTTTTACCGTCATTTAATTTTAAAGAAGAAGTTGAAAAAGGTTTTGTTGACACCACTGAAGTCAAACGCTCGAAGAGGTAAAACTCATAAGCTGTAAGTTACACTTATCTCATACTCCATTGTTTCCAATATTCTATTTATCATTCTTAATTTTTTATCCTGCAGATCGAAGCGAGATGGATTTTTTCGCGCCGGTCAGCATATCGATGATGCTAAAAGATTACGTCTTGATGGTGAGTCTTGTCTTCTGCATGTTTTGGCAGTTACATCTGAACTTTTTTGTCTCTATGATAGTGGTGACTGTAAAACGCTTTAGCTCTTTTGTATGTCCCATATTTGGTAATCTAGCAAATGTCCCTAAATTTAGTAATGTCAAAACATTACTAAATTTATTAAGTCTTGCGTTTATATTTATGTAATATTGCAGTTTCAGCATTATCGAGTCCGAATACCGCTAATCGTGGAAACGAAAGAGGAAGAGGTCGGGGTGGACGCGGATCTTTTGGTCGAGCAGGATATAATAACAGAGGAGGTTTCCAAAGAGGATCGCGTGGTTTTGGACGTGGAAGAGGAAGAGGTTTGTTGGATAAATAAAAAACCCTGAAACCTTTAATGTAAACACGATTAAAATTTGGTTTATTTTGGTATTTAGGCCGTGGTGTTAATGATATTGATAGCTTTCGTTTACGTCGTCAAAATACAAGTCGTCCACCCTCTATGCATGTTGATGATTTTATGAACATGGAAAAAGCTGGTCAAACTGTCATGACTCAACAGGAAGTAAGTATTGATTATAAAATAGCGCTATAATGTTTATGAGCCTACAAGTATTTAAAGAAAGTATGTGAAACCCAATCGTAAATACTTTATGTTAGTGAGCCTAGTTTAACAAACTTAAGCTCGGCTTAGCTATACGCTCGCGAAAATACTCATAGGCTCGATGTAATACAATGCTAATGTTTAGGCTACAGTAATGTTTTGTGAATCTTCTTCATTACTAATAGCAGACTAGCTCACCAGCATCTAATGAACGTTTTTCAAATAACAATTCAAGCAGTAGTGGTACTCAAAGTCGTTGGAATAGCACGCATGCAACTGGAGGAGATAATTTCCGTAGAACAAATGATGGTATGAAGCTCTTTCCTAAACTCCCTTTTTATCTTTGATGACTGCAAATTTTGTTGCTATTTACGGTGCTTGTTTTATACTTTTACGGCAGGTGCTCGCCATAATGATTATAACGCCAGACAAAACTATGGAAATGGCAGATTTCATAATCGATCAAAGTAAGTTTATTTATCATTTGCATACTGCGCTGTATCATACTTTGGTGAATTGAACTCTATACGTTATTCTACTATTGATTTAATTTTTTGTACAATGCTTGATTTGTTTGTTGTTATAGTTCGGACTGGCACAACTCCAACTACCGTGGTAAACTTTTAAACTCCAAATTTCCTTTTTGCTTTCTAAGCTCAGGATAAAAAGTTTTTTAAAGCTCCTATAAACGTTTGGGATACTATAGAAGTCCTATGAAACTTCTTTAAAAATTATATAGAATTCGTATACACTTTTGAAACAGCTTTTTTCCTGGGAGTAACTTCAAACTTTTGGTTTTTAATTACGTCTAACGCTTTTCTATATCTAGGCACACGCGACGGAACATATCGTTCTTCAGCTCGAGGTGGTGGAGGAGGAGGCGGCAGTAATAGTAGCGGTGGTAGTGGGGGTGGCAGTGGAGGCTATTGGGCTGCCCCGAAAGCAAAAGAGGACGAACGGTAGAAAGATTTATTTAGATATTTACACTTCTTTTTTTCTCTCTCTTTTCGTGTTTGAAATTTATTCGTTTTTTGAAAAATTTTTTCTTAGGTTTTTTGCTGGACATCGTAATAATCGCGGGAATAGGCATCAAAGAACGTTTACTCGATAGCATCTTTTAAATTTAAATTACTAATTTCTCTGTCGTGAACTTTTATTTTATTTATTTGAAGTTCTTTTACACTTAGTAGTATAGTCTTTTCAAATTTTTTTGTTTCGAAAGAAATAATTGACGCAAATTTAAATACCCAGTCTAGAATAATTTTCTAATTAAAACGTGGAATTTGTAGGATATTTATAGAGCGGTGTGTAATCAGAAAATGAAGCTCAGAGAAGGAAACTTCTTTAAAGCAATGGTGTTGCATCAGATACCAATTCGAAGTTTCTCTACTAAAAGTTTTCGATATTGTTATTGTTATTGAAATGTATGAAGTGCATCTATGTTTCCACAAGTGACAATTTTGTAATAGACTTCTGTGATGAGTTTAAAATTGTTTTCTTAAAAATTTCTAAAAGCTCCCTTCAGGGAGATTTAAAAAAATTGTTTTGATAGTGTTTGTGATGAAACTATAGCTACTGTTAAAAGCTATTCAAAAATCAAATATGAAAAAATATATATATTTGTTATAAAAAGTGAATAATTTTTGGAAAATTGTTAGCGCTAAAGAAATATAAGGCGACATGCTTATTGATCTTGAAAAAGATTTTCTGACAAACTCGATTTGAGTTCAGAGTTTTTAACAGAATTCTTAGATATGGCTCTGCAAATGAGAAGTGAGACAGAATGAAGTATTTCACTATAGACACTGGAAAATTTCACTTTAGCATACCTGTTATGGTTCAGTGAGATTGTGTAAACATTTGTTGAAATATTTATCAATTATCATTATTATCAATTAATTAACCATTTAGTAAGTTTAGGGAAAGTTTTTGTGGAACTAATCTCATAACAGATTAAAATATTATTGAAAAGTTAAACGTTGAAAATGCCAAACTTTTATTGCAATTAAAAGTTGATATCTCAAACTGCTGATATTGATCACGCTTATCAAGATTGTGGGAACTTAACAGCGAAGAATCCGGTAATATGATTAATCATTTACCTGACCTTTAATCGTCTCGGATTCTTATTAGAAATATGGCTCTGTTTTATACTACAGGGTTCTCAAGAAAATGTGATATCAGTTAAGACGAATTATTTAACAACACGAGATTTTGTGAATAGACGTACCGTGTGTGACATAACAAAGTCCTATGCTTTAAGATAGTCCTAGTTTAAGAAATGACAAAATTCGTGTAAAATAAACATTTTAGTCATTTTAACTAAATATTTAGTTATAGTTAAAATAAATAAATTTTTTAACTCTAAATGTTTATTTTATATATACGAAATTTGTCATTTCTTAAACTAGGACTTTCTTAAAGCATAGGACTTTGTTAGGTCACACCACGGTATGAAAGTTTTACAAAAAATATTCTCTGAGGTGGTTTGAATAAACATTTGTATTGCTGCATGTTTTGCATATTGCATTTTCTTGTTTTATCGCTTTCGAAATTGTAAAAAAAAAAAATACAGCTGAAAAGGTATTTTTGCATTGAAACAGTAAACTAAAGAGATTTTGTTTTCTATTTACATTTTTTAGCCATTTTTTAATTTTTCTAGGCATTTATCTGCCCTGAGTCAAGCTTGCAAATGCACGCTGGGTAGGCCTGTATATCGTTATGGTGTAAATATTATTTGTTCAGCAACTTTTATAAAAGTTGAATTTTTATAAAACTTTTATAAAATTTTTCATAAAATTTAAATTTAAGACGCACTTTTGGTAACTTGAATACTGCATTTCTACATAAATATTTATTTACGTTTAACATGGGCTGCGTGGCAAACAGTAAAACATTTTTCTTTTCAAAATCTTGCTTGATTTCACAACACCATATAGTTAAATACGGTAAATACTTTAAAATATCAGTGACCAATTTATTTAGGAACCCCCTAGCTTCTTGTGGATGTGGTGCTTACTCCGGCTTTTTGTAAAAGGCCATGTCATACTTTTCAAACACACACACACACACACACACACACACACACACACACACACACACACACACACACACACACACACACACACACATACACACACATATATACAGTATTGTACAAAACATTTGCAACCAACATCGAACAATGCTAAAAAATGTGTTCCTAATTTTACATGTCTTAAAAACGAAACGAACTATACTACCACAGCAAACAGTTCAGGAGTTTGGACTCATAGCATGCCATGACATGAGCAGTCAGCTGACAGGTGAAGCACACAGGCAGAATTTCGTTAACAAGTGCCATTTTGCAGCGGACAAAATAAGTGCAACTTTTTTGGTTTGTTTCATTTTCTTAAGTCTGGTCCGTGTCAACGTCACGGAAGTTTTTTAATAATTAAAGGAAGTATCCAGAAGTCTCCAGAAGTTTCCAGAAGCATGCAGAAGCTTCCAGAAGTTTCCAGAAGAAGCATCTGGAAGCATCCAGTAGCATCCAGAAATATCCAGAAACATTCAGAAGCATCCAGACGCATCCAGAAGCTTCCAGAAGCATCGAAAAGAAGGATCTAGAATCTTCCAGAAGAGGTTCACACAGGTTCATTTTACTATATAAGAGACATGTAAATCGACATGTAATTCAGTCAGTATATGGAAGTCAATTAGTCAGTATTATCAAGACAGTTTATCGAAGTGAGTTTTATCAAAGTGTTTTATCGAAGAACATCAATATAAGAAGTGAAATACAACAAGTGTTTCATCAACACAGTCCACATCCAACCAAGACGTTGTGTTCCGCAGAGCATTATTGTATTATCACAAGGTAATTGTAACACGATAAACCTTGAGAAGCGTGATTATTTATTTTTATTATTTTTATGACTTCAAGCGCAAAAATGGCTCCCGACAGTCTTGGATTGGAACTAAGAAAGAAAATTATTGGCGATTACGTAAGTGGAATGTCACAAAAAAAGTGTTTGTGATAAATATCGCGTGAAAAAATGGACCGTATCAAGACTATGTTCCAAATATCGTTCTACGGGGAAGTTGGCAGCAGATAACAAAGGTGGAAGACCGCGTTCCACCACTTCTAGAGAGGATTCTATGATCGTCAGATCCGTCAAGAAGGATCCCTGGATATCATCACTCGAGATACAAAAGCAATTAGAGCTGCCTGTATCGGACCGAACAATCAGAAGACGTGCTGTTGAAGCCGGATTGTTTTTTCGACGCCCTGCAAAGAAACCGCTGATTTCACTAAAAAACCAGAAGAAAACACTCCTGTTTGCTACATCTCATATTGACTGGAATGTGCAGAAATGGCGAACTGTCCTGTTCAGTGATGAATCGAAGTTCAACATCATTGGGAGCGATGGCATTTGCCGTGTACGTCGACCGGCCGGAAAACGCCTCGATTTACGTTACTGCCATAAGACCGTGAAGCATGGTGGAGGCAATGTAATGGTCTGGGGTGTTTTTCTGCTAACGGTCTAGGTCCAATACATCGAAACGATGGAATAATGGACCGTTTCATGTATAAAAATATCCTGAAAGATGTTATGTTACCTCATGCTGAATGGAATATGCCAATAAAATGGGTTTTTCAGCAAGACAACGATCCGAAACACACTGCAAAATTAGTCAAGCTGTGGTTTCAAGACAACCACCTATCGGTGATGGATTGGCCGCCTCAATCTCCGGATCTCAACCATATCAAGAACCTGTGGGAGATCGTCAACCGCAGAATTAATCGTGAAGGTGTTCGTAATAAGGATCAACTGTTTGAACAAATCCAAAAGGCCTGGGCAGCGATTCCACAAAGTTTCATTGATCACCTGATCGAATCTATGCCTCGAAGATGCAAGGCTGTAATCGACAACAAACGATTCGCCACGAAATATTGATAGCGAAATACAGCTTGGTCAACATTTTGTCGAGTTGCACTTGTTTTGTCCAGAAGGAAATCAACTTTTTTTTAATACTTTTGATTAATTTATTAATTTTCGTGTACAAATAATGAACTTTGTGATGAATAAAACTTGAAGAACTTTATCTCTAAACAGTTGCATAGTTATTTCTCTAAATTGAAAAAATGCAGCACTTTTATATAAAGAAAATAAATTAGCATTATTTGCTAATTTAGTTTCTTTATATAAAAGTGCTTTATACAAATTAGCAAATGTTTTGTCCAATACTGTATATATAAATGTTTGTTTATTAAATTGATTAAATACTAGCGAAATGTTTTTCAATTAAACAAATACAGTGGGTGCAAAAAGTATCCGACACAAAGGAAAAACTTTACTTAATTAAAACCTATTCAACAAAATAACATAAACAAACACTATTCGAATGTAATTTTACATGGGAAATACAAATATCATATCAAAACAACAATATCATTAAATGTTGACTTGATAATTGCAATTTTATAAAAGTTAAGGTTCAAAAAGTATCCAACACATCGTAAAAAATTTACTCAATACTTCGTCATGTGACCTTTAGCAGCCAAAACTTCTTCTAAACGATTGGAATACTTGTTCACAAGATTAGCACATATGCTAATAGGAATTTTAGCCCACTCTTCCTTGCGTATTTCTTTCAATTGATTTCAAAAGATTTCTTGGATCTCTCTCCTGTACCCTCAATTTTAATTCCCGCCACAGATTTTCAATTGGATTAAGGTCAGGTGATTGACTTGGCCATTCCAATAAGTCGATTTCCTTTTCCTGAAACTATGCACGAGTTGCCCTAGCCGTGTGCTTAGGGTCATTGTCTTGCTGGAATATCCAACCTCGAGGAAGGTTCAACTGTTCGGCTAACTTCACGAGACATCTCTCAAGAATGCCCCGATACATTTTGGAGTTCATCCTTCCTTCTATGATTTTCTAATTACCCAGGGCCTGCAGAAGAGAAACAACCCCAAAACATTATGCTGCCGCCTCCAAACTTCACTGTTGGGAAAGTATTCTTCGAGTGAAACGCGGAGTTTTTCTGTCTCTAAACACGACTGACACAGTTCCGGCCAAACAACTCTATTTTAGTCTCATCTGACCATAATATTTTATCTCAAAAGCTTGAAGGTTTACTCAAGTGCTCTTCAGCAAAGTTCCGGCATTTCTTTACGTGAACTTCCTTCAAGAAAGAGGTTTTTCTTGGTGACCGAGAGTGGAATCCTCTCTTTCGAAGAACAGATGATTGCAAGTCCTTTTGCAGTTCAGAGCGAGTAAGTCGAGGATTATCCTGTACTTTTTGAACTAAATTCCTAGCTGTACGGTCAGACATTTTTGTGGGACGCCCTGAACGAGGCAGACTAGTCGAAAGATGGAAGGATTTCCACCTTCGAACAGTATCACAAACCGTCGAAATTGGGATATTTAACACAGATGAAATTTTTCTATATCCCAAACCATCTCTGTGCAGCTGAATACTTGATTTTCTAGTTGATTCAGACAATTCTGCAGTTTTAGACATGGTTGAAGAGCGCAAAACTTAGGCCACCTTCCAATGAAGATGTCAGGTAATGAATGACTGCAGTTAGAAAGATTCTATGACGTTTATTTGGATTCTAGAATGTTCCAACGTTTTCTGATTCTAGAATATTCCCTCGAACATAACGGATGAAAAATTATTGGCAAATCAAATTCTTTTTCTACGATTTGTTGGATACTTTTTGAACCTTAACTTTTACAAAATTGCAATTATCAAGTCAACATTTAATGATATTGTTGTTTTGATGTTTTTTTTATTTTCCATGTAAAATTACATTAGAATAGTGTTTATGTTATTTTGTTGGATAGGCTTTAATTAAATAAAGTTTTTCCTTTGTGTCGGATACTTTTTGAACCCACTGTATATTGAAAATGAAGCCGTTACAGTAGCTGAGCAGTTTTACTTTGTTGGTAATGTTCACTGGTGATTTAAAATGATATGATTGCCAAACTATTACAGCTATTTCTATCACTGTTTTTATGCTCAAGTAGTCACATTTGGAAATCACTTTTTGCAGTTTTTGAGTTAAAGCTTGAAATGACCAAATCGTGTCTAAAAGCCATATGAAGCATAATAATTGTTGTATTTACACAATAAAACCACAGGCAAAAACATTATTTTATCAAATGTATGTTTTTTTACTTTATTTGGTTTAAACATTTTCCATTTACTTGTTATATAGATAAGATACAAATCATAAAATACTCAATACATTAGCTGCTGTTTTAAAGGTGCATTTATTCAATTCAGTGAAGTAAAGGTGCCAAAGCCAGACACGATTTTGGGGGAAAAAAGAAGAGAAGTTATGTGTAAAAACATACTGAAAATATTTAACTGGTATGATATATAGATTAATAGCAAATGTCTTTGTTTTTATTAACTCCGTGATTTTACATTTTCCATTGCGAGAAGCGAAAGCTTTACAAGTCAAACTCTTTAGCCGAAATTGTGACAAGAATGATCGTTGATAATAGTGATTTCCTATCACTATAATCGCTCAATAGACTTCTTGTAGATTTCTAGAAGGTTTTTGAATGCCTTTAGATTTTATGACTTTTTTCAATAAGTAATTTGAAGTATTTTGAACATTCTGTAGCCTTTAAAATATTTGCTCTAAATTTTTTTCATTTTAGAGTAATCCATAAAGGCGTATAAATGAAACGAGGAACAATAAAAGTGCTTGACCAGCCCCATATACAAACGCAAAATTCTTTTCCATAGGGTAACCGGCTGCAGAATAAATCCATGCTATAAAAACACCTAAAAACAAATAAATTCGCATGCTGCAAAAAAAAAAAAAATTTTTCTGCAGCAACAAAATTATTTTAAATGTATTGCACGATAAAAAATATAAGCCAAGTATAATAAAACACATAAAAAGATGATTTAAATATTTTAATGATAAAAGATACACACACACAATATTGGTAATTATAGCAACACTCATTTCTACCCTACCATTTACATTTTTGATTACATTTTAAAAGTTTGACAATTTCTTTAAAATTACAAAAGACAAAATAAGTCATTTAGTTACATTTTAAGATGGGTAAGATGTTCTCAAGCATCAATAAGTGCTACAAAATCACTTTACCAATGAAATAGTGGCACAGGGATTATATGTTAATCTGCTAAACCTGTATTGGCATGGCTACAAGAACAAAAAATTACAACATTTGTTTAGGCCCCAATTTTAAGATCTTAGCCTTACAGAGTACTTGTAGCATTTTATCAAATAACAAGATGCTCTTGCCAAAGATACAACAATTGACTAGCTAAATAATGAGATAATAAAGAGTTTGAGTGATGCAAATCAGTCAAGAGTTGTATAAATATTTCATCAATTTAACACTAAGATTTCTTTCCTGTAGGTAATTTCTGAAAATACCGAATAGCTATAAACAAAAACATTGTTTAGGAATCTTCTCATTGAAAGAATTGTAATGAAATAGGTAATAAATGAAAACTGAAATTTATTTTAAAATAACAATAAAATGAAGACAAAATGTTAATATATAGAATTTTAATGCATATTTTTCCATGGTTCATGTTTTAAGAAAGAGAAAGTTTATCAAGTTTTTTTACACTTCTTTTTTAAAACTTTTATTGAAAAACAAAAATAAAAAGATTGTCTGCTCTATGGAAGGCAACTTTAAAATAGGATATCCTTCATTGATCCTTAAAAATTATCTAGGTATTAATAAGTATTTTTGTTTAGAAAATTACAGCAAAAAAGTTCAATTTTCTTTGGCAGTGATTTTAGAATTTAATAAGTTAACAGAAACTTTTCTTTTTTACTTCATAAAGTCACTTTTTTAAACATCTGTCTACTTTTTAATCATAAAGTGCATTTTTAAAGTTGCATTTTTATAATGGAATGCTATAAAATTATCTTTTATACATAAGAATAGTGAAATACTTTATGAAAGAACGTAATTTATTTCTTACTTGTTACAATTCCTCCTGTTAATGGGTATAAAAAGCCAAATAAAATCAAAATAATGCACATGTATCTTCCTATCTGATGTTTTCGTAGTGAGAAAAATGCTACAAAAGCTGCTATGATGTGAACAAATAGAACTGTTGCAAGACAGTATAGAAATATCTGATACCAAATATCTATAAGTATAAGTATTATATATATATATATATATATATATATATATATATATATATATATATATATATATATATATATATAGACAGACAGACAAATAAATAGATAGACAGATAGATAGATAAATGCATACATACATACACACATACATACATACATTCATACATACATACATACATACATACATACATACATACATACATACATACATACATACATACATACATACATACATACATACATACATACATACATACATATATACATACATACATATATAGACAGACAGACAGACAGACAGACAGATAGACAGATAGATAGATAAATACATACATACATACATACATACATACATACATACATACATACATACATACATACATACATACATACATACATACATACATACATACATACATACATACATACACACATACACACATACACACATACACACATACACACATACATACATACATACATACATACATACATACATACATACATACATACATACATACATACATACATACATACATACATACATACATACATACATACATTATTAAAAAAATAAAATTTAACAACAGCTTGCTAAGAGAGAGACAGAGGCTTTTATCTAAGTAAATATTGCTTACCATTAAAATCAGTCAAATCACTATTGGTTCTGCTCTGTATAGTTTGAACTGTTATTTTGGGATTTTCCATAATTCACTTCAAAGTTTAGATGGTTATAATTGAGGTTAGATATAGAAATGGGTGTAATTTTATCATATGGTGTAAAAATTCTATGATTTTTACTCTTAAATTTTCAATCAGGACTCTAGTTGTTTTTTTTTAAACAAAGATTGCAGCGTTAAGAAACAGTTGCTGGAGGACACCCTAAACTTATATGTTATATTATAAAAATGATGCTACAGTTTAATGATGAAAACAGAATAGTTTAAATAAAAAGTAAAACTAAAAAACGTTTTATGAACAAAGATAAGAGCGTTGTATTTGTTGTTTAAATTTGATTCGGTAAATTTACCGGTAAAATGGTTAAAAAATCAAAATATACCGGTTTATATATATATATATATATATATATATATATATATATATATATATATATATATATATATATATATATATATATATATATATATATATATATATATATATATACATAAGCGCTGAGTTCACGGGGGCAGCAGGGGCAGTTTATACTGATAATATATAATCACGGATTATTACGGGGGCGAATAGATACTCTCGCCCTCATGATAATCTGTGATAATATATTATTAGCAAACAGATCCATTTTTTTTTTGTTTAAAAGATGTTTATTCATTATGTTCATTTCTGTTTAAATGGTTACGTTAACAAACAAAATTAATGGAGTGAGAATAATTTTCAAGAGGTTCAACAGGTTGGATTGAATTATGTGCTGAGAGGTATGGTTTGCATGCGAGAGACATGATCTTATCTTTTTAAGAATGACCAGAGATCAAACTTTACTTTCAATTATGGTTGTTACAGACCCATGCTAGTTCATTACTTATTTTCAGTTTTGCTTTGGATAGACCTGGGACACTTGGTTTCAGCAATATAGTGTTGAGTGCCAAACAGCGACCCAAATGGTCAGTGTATTGAAAAATAAATTACATAATTAAATTGTTAAAAGAAGTTCCTTGAAAAGATATCACTAAATTTTCTTTGTACCGTGTGCCTCCTTGATTCTCAAAATCACGGTATACCTAAATCGCCACTGGTTTATAGAATTCAATTTTCAATTCAATTTTTAAAAAACAAATTTCATAGTAAGTATATTTATGAAATAAATTCTTCGTTTTTTAAAACAATTTATTTCGGTGAAGTCTCCCCAAAATTCATTTGCTCTGAGTAACTGTCTTCTTTTTTTTTACTGCTTGCTTCATCCGCTGCTTTTTTCATACTTTTTGAGACAACGAGCATACATTTTTCTGGAAATAAAAAAGAAAACAAAAATTTTTAATCTCGATATATTAGAAACTTTTATGCCTCAGAACAAAATTTTCTTAACATCGAAAATTACTTCACTAAGTTTTCTGTATGGTAAACTTATGCTTTAGCGAGTTTTCTTAAGAGCTTGGCCACCATTTTTAAAGAGCTTTGCCGTACTTACTTAAGATTTTGCGTCCTTTTCCTTTTTTAAAAAATTCACTCGAAGTAGTTGCATTGTCATTGTCAACGACTGGATTTAACCATGTCGATTTGCGAGTATTCTTCAAATGTGCACCGCATGGTGGATAAATATGCATGACTATGTTCGTTATATCCTCGTTACTGTATTCAAAGTTTTTAAAACCGGTATCTGTTGATTTAAAGGCGTATTTTATTTAAAATAGAGAATATATATGTAGTAGAAAAAAAATATTAGTAGTGCGAAAGTAATAAACAAATGTTTATTTTTATCACTGTATTATTGCATGATAATTATATAATATACATAATTTAATGTACCTTCAAGAACTTTTTTCGCGGCAAAATTGACTTCTAATTGAGTAGGTTGAAGGTTAAGTCTTTCAAAATAACCGATTATTTCGTTGAACCTCATGTAATTAGATTCTTTCTCTGAGACAGCACTAATATATTCTTTCTCGTAATCTGTGTAATAAAATTGTTATTGCATATAAAATTATGATGATGTTTTTAAAAATTTACCATTAAATTAAAAACGATTTGTTTAAACTTACTTTTACGAATTTGAATGTAATTGTAGATTTCGTGAAAATTGATTTCCAGAACAACTGGTGGTGTTTCGTGGCGTGCAGTAATTTCCCGTATATGAACTTTATACGAACTAATGATATCCTTTAGGGATTTTTTGGTTGCTTTGCTCTACGATTATTTTTTGAATAAAAGGATATTTTTTTAAATATTTTATATTTACATATTTTCTATATTTTGCAAATAATATCTGAGCAAAATAGTGAAGCTCCAAAGCCTGCATAGTTTATTAAAATCTGCAAACACATTTCAAAATATTTTAAACCTTTCATAATTTACGTAAAATCTAAAACAATATTTCTTGGTATTTTTTTAATTATGCATTTGTTTCATTTAGTTACCTCATTAAGCAGCTTCTTGTAAAAATGGCGTGCCAACCATCCTCGAGCAAATCTTAAAATTTTAACACTATTAGTTGTAATAAATTGATAAAAGGATTCATTTTTTACTAAATTACTAATCAGTTTATACAAATATTTTTTAAGATAAAAACCTTTGAATAATTAAAGTCGCTTTCTTCTTTCCAATTCTCTGCGTATGCCTAAAATGAAAATAACAACGTGTGTGACACGAGGAAAATGTTCACTAAACTTACACTTGCATTAGTGTTTTCTATAAAAATCAACAAAAAAACGAACGTTCTCTGTTTTATTTTCGGCATTCTTATCTCTTTTCAATGAACTGGTCGTAATTATTTGACGTCATTTATTTTAGGGTTTCTATAATTATAACAGGTTTTTTGATTTTATTAGGTAAATCATCCGCATAGTACAGGTTCATCGATTTTGTTTCGTAAACCATCTGAATTGGTATAGAAAGATACGAAGGTTTCTGTTTTAGAAAAATTAAAAGTTTAAAAGCGGCGTAAAAGCCAGCCGAAATGGATGAATTTGGTTCTAACCTCCAGTTGTTTCATCGTATGAAAATACTTTCTATGAGGGAGGTGAAAGTAGTCATTGAATACAATAAAATTCATTCGAATGATTCAAAGTCAATTATTGTTCCTTATGGATTTCAGATAAATACTACCCTAACTAACTCCGAACCGGTACAATGCACCCTATGTTTGGAATCGGAATTAAGTGTAAACTACATTGCTTTTTATGGATCTAGAGCTGAGAATGGATTGTGTTCATGGCTAATAGAAAAAGAAGAAAGTAAAATAAAAAAGAGACGAAAAACGTTAGTTTCTCGAATCATCAACGCTGTTTTCATCCCGTCAAATTATTTAATATTCGCATCTTGTGAAGATCTTACTATACGAACTTACGGAGCTCTCTTTCAAGAACATTCCAAAGTGCAGTTGGAGCATTCAATCCTTAGCATGAAATACAACGCACACACAAATCTCGTTGTAACTGGCTGCATTGGATTCATTCAACAATGGAAGCTAAACGAAAATCTTCATAAAAAACCTCTGCTGATAAAAGAAATGCACCTTGAAGGTCAAAGTTCTATGAAGAAACCCTGGATAAATTACTTAGAGTTTATTGAGGAGAAGCATTTGACTGTTGCGTTGACTGGAAGTCTCATTTATTTTCTAAATTCAACAACTTTGCAAACCGTAATGAAGCTAAAAAACAGACATAGTTTCTCATTAAGTACGTGCCTAACTTACATACCAAGACAGTATTTTCTAACTGGTAAGTTGTTATTGTCAAAATGAAAATGTCCATTGCGGAAGATACTTATTATATGCTAGTTTTGCTTAATCTGTTTTAAAACATTGCTAGAATTTCTTCAAAATGAAATTTTCTATACATACTAACATTACATAAAAATGCTTCTTCAATATTCGTATGAGTTGATGCACTCAAAACTTTATTAAGTTGCACTTTATCAAGGCTCATGTGATGGCTCTATAAAAGTTTGGAACTTACCTATGAACACCTGTCCATATGTGGGTTATTTTTCTGGACACACTGCAAAGATAATAAAACTTGATATTCACCCTCGCGAAGACATCCTTATCTCAGCATCAGAAGACTCTACAATACGGCTTTGGCGATTTGAGACTTTTCGAGAAACCCACCGCTTCGATGTTGCTGATTCGATCGGGGAAATTTTTTTAATTAACTCTCGCCTTTTGTATTATACATCTGAATTCTCGTTGCATTTGTTGGAGTTGAATTTGTTTCATTCGCTGTTTACGATAATAGGGTCAGATTTGAATAAGATCCAACGAATAAAATCGTTTAGCAAACCGTCGCGTATTTTAGCAACGGCAGAAGATGGAGGCGTCCGCATTATTTCACCGACTCACGGAGACATTTTAACAATGCTGTTTCCCGTAGTGACTCATAAAGTAAAATCTTACCACCATGATCCAATCGAAGAGATGTTATACCTTTTGTTGAAGGAGGATAAAGGGGTCATGCTTATGTCAACTCAAACAAATCCGTGCAGGTAAATGTTTCTCAATGATCTTTACAATCCGTTAAACATTTAAATTTTCTTGACAAAAAGTTTTTATTAATTTCATATTAGAGCTACACAATTGCTGTGCTTTCAAGAAAAGGAAAGTGCAGTGATATGTTTGGAAATAATATACATAGAAATGGAAAAAAAAGTTACGCCACTGTTGCTGGCGGCTCAAAGAAATGGGAAATTATCTTTGTTGTCTGGAGGAGGTAAAAAAATTAATTGGAAGCTGTTAATTAAATAAAATTGTTGATGCAAATTCAATCGAAATTTTTAATTTAGATTTCAAAATGATTCCTGAAATCTGCAACGGTGGCTTCGTGGTTTCTATAACAACTTGTCAACACAATTCACTATTTGATTTTATTACGTGTACTAGTGAATACCGCATCGCTTTATGGAAGTTTAGAAAAAAAGGCCCATATAGCATTTCTATTTCCGCAATTCACGAATTTCAAGTTGAGGAGAGCGTTTGCAATATAGTTGCATCTGGTAATATTATAGCTTTTACTTCAGATAGATCAATTTTTCTGTGTAAAGTTACCGTTGACAAATGCGGGAGGGTCGATGTAGATAAGATTACTCACACAAATGACGAGTCTCATCGAGCAATAGTAACCGAGGTATAATTATTTAATTTTTTAATTATGTAACAGCGAGAAAATTTTTACTTTTTTTTTTTAGGTTGCTAGTTTTTTAGTACTTTCATTTTTGGAGTTCAAATAAATTTTTCTTTTTAAAAATCAATTTTTTTTTACTGCATTTTAAAAATGAAACAATGTAAAATAAGTTAAATACTGTTTTCTGGTTTAGCTATCAGCTTGCTACAGTGTTCCTATATTTGCTTCTGCCTCAACTAAAGACGGAAAGGTAAAGATATGGGATACAAGTTGCACCTTAGTCCGAGAACTTTCTTTTGACGAGACGTTGTCCGGAATGTGTTTTTGTAACGACAGAGGTGACCTTTTAGTGGGTTTTCAAAAAAATCTACACCATGTTTCTGTGACAGAATATATGCCGCAACCTTACTTAGAAATGTTGCTGACGCAAAATATCGAAGATGACGAAATCGAATATTGCACCCCGTTCGATCCACTTTTAAAGTTTTGGTATGATAGCAGTCGCGTTCCGTTTGTATCGACATTAAAGCCGGCTCCTGATGAGAACAAAGTGAGTTTTAGTTTTTGAAATACAAAAGCTATCTGTTAAAAGGAATTGTTTTTAAATCTTAAACTCTAAAAACCTCTCCAAATATCAATAAAACTAATAATTAACAAAACTGATACTCAATAAAATTAACATTCAATAAAATTCATGGTTTCTTTTTTAAAAATTTATTTTTAGTCTAATTAATGAATTTCATTAAACTTATTTTATCAGGAAAAAAGTTTGAAAATGAGAAGGTTGGGCGCAGATCAACTGATGCTCCCTAAAAATGCTTCAACTACTGATTGCAAAAAAAGGCGATCTGTTTCAAAAGGAAGGGTCATACCGCCCACGTTGATAAAGCTCAAAGAGCATAAGAAAATTCGCTCGGCTGGAAAAAAAGTTGTAACTACGAAGGTAGCAGAAGAATCGTACACCATCACCTTTGAAGAGGTTTGCATATAAGCTGCACACATAAATATCACCTTTTATTGTTAAACATCGCACAACAACTTTAATACACCAAATAACAAGTTTATTTAAAATAAATGAAACACAGGCTATGCTGATCTAGCTTTTGTCTTTATAGGCTCACGATTTAACTTCTATTTTAATTGGTTTTAATGTCTTTTTTGTAATTATTATTTAGAAAAATATTCAAAAGATAAATGAAATTTTAAGACCGGAAAAAAAGTATTGGCCATTTGCACCTGACGGTTTTATTCCAAACTCGATTGTGCGATCTCTTATAAAACCTGCTCCATTAACTAATCACACTGTTAAGATGATTCGCGAATCAAAAAACGTGGAAAAGGAGGTTGTTTTCGAAGACTTGGTCGGAAGTTGTTTTGGAGGTGGAGAAAACTTTTAAGTTCATAAGTTTACTATGTTGATTATTACAGCAATTGTAATCATAAGAAATGATCTAGTACAATCATAAGAGATAATCATAAGTAAGGATCAGTGCAATCATAAGAAATGATCTATTCTATGAATCCTCACGCATTATAATTTTTTTTTGATTAATAAAAAAACTAAAAAAAAAAAAAATTATAAAAAATTAAATAATTTCAAACAATTCACAAATTGTAATTACCATTACAACTATTACACATAAAAACTTAACAGAAATAAAGAAACTGAGACATGCAGCCTCGAGAGAACTCTTTAAAGTTAAATGCTATTTGTCTGTTTGTTTTAAAATGTTCTTCACTTAATCGTGCATATCACGTTTTCGAGCTTTATGATTTTTAACACCAACAGTTTCATTTCAGACCTCGAAGACAAAAAAATGGTGTGGGAAATCGCTGATAGCGACGAATATTACGAATCGAATACTCATAACATTTTCAATATATCACCAGAAATAAGTGAAGAAGCATCAAAGAAACAAGAAAGACTTATTGAATTAAAAGAAACACAGTGAGCTGTAATAATATTAGTTCATAAGAATGATAACGATAACAAATGATAATTATTTTAATTACTTAATTTTAAAATTTTCTATTTAGAGATGATTTTCTTGTTATTGAACCAAAAAAAAAACGACGAAACAAGAAGAAAACTGAAGAAAATTCAGTAATTGAGAGAGTACAGAAAACAAAAAAACATTTCAAAAACGTAGCGAATCTAATTGAAAATGAAAAAGTTGAAAATACTCCCCTCGTTGAAAAAGTTCCACCCCCTTATGATAAATATATCGATAAAGAATGGTTTCCAAATGATATTGGATATGACCAAAATATAGTAATTTCGTTCTTAATTGATCATTTAAATTTATCTCAGCCATTAACTTTGAAGGAGATTCTTGCAGCTATTGCTGCTATCCACAGGTATTTTTTGTATTAAGCATATTGTTTTGGTATTATTATTGTATTATTATTTTATTATTGTTTTGTATTACTTTTGCATTTTTTTTTTTGTATTACTATTTTTATATTAAGCATCTTAATAAGCATTATACTAAGCATCCTTTTAAATTGTGTTTTTTCAGCTACTACCCAATGTCAGATGAGCTTTACGAGAGATTTATACAAGTACTATTGTCATATCTGGAAAATCCCGCCGGTCAAATCCGACATTATGCAGTCACTACTCTTCTCGCGCTTTGCGTCAAACGCAGAGATGTCATTTTAAAACTGATACCAAAGCTAAAAGACCCGGTTAGTTTAGTCAAAGATGCTGTTAAAAATACGCTACAACAGGTGGCTGGTGAGTATTTTCTCCCAAAAAAAAACAAAACAACATAAGAAATAGTAATAAGAAGATTAATTGTTTATATAATTGATATAGAAATTACAGTTTGTATATATATGTCATGAAAATTTTGTTCCCAGGAATTAAAGATGCAGATACTTTGGCCGCCGTCCTAAGAAATTTAGGTGAATTGAAAGAAAACATTACAAGCAGTGATAAAGATATTATAGAATCGTTTAAGGAAGCCATAATATTTAAAAAAGGATCATTTCGAAAGCACGGGCAAAGCATGTGGCATATTAGTAATCAAGTATCAGGTAAAGCGCAACCAACGATTAACATTTTTGAGTCCCTGTAATAGAACTTTGGTTGAAGTTAGTTGAAGTACCGGTCTGGTTTAACGTAAAAAGCTTAACGTAACATGTTTTATTTTTAATGTAGCAAACATGTTTTTTAATGTAGCAAACATGTTTTTTAATGTAGCAAACATGAGCGATTTCAATAAACAAGTGGGAGAAGAGTTCTTAACTAAATCATCATCGTCAGATGAAACTACGAAAATAATTTTAGTATGTAAAACATCAGAAGATTTTGATGCTCTTAATGACGCCATCTTAGTTTTCTTTACGTCGTTTGTTTTTCTCACGTTGTTTTACTTATTGGCTTACTCTTTCGTATTCTGTGGTTTATTCATTTATGCTCGTCTTCTTGTTTTACTTATTCATGTTCTGTGTTCTCAAAACTAAAAGTTAAGGACAAAAATTTTCAGAACCTTTTTTTTTTTTTTTCTTACAGATAAATAATCCTTCTCAGGATAATCAAAAGACTCACAAAAAATGGCCCCAAAAGATGGTCACAAAAAAGTTGCGTTCAAAAAAGAAGCCGCAAAAAATATCAAATGATAATCAGACTGTAAAATATCACTCCAAGTCGCTTTTAGAAGTAAAGGAGCAAAAAAGGATTAATGGCGATAAAAAAGAATTTAAAAATAAAGAAGAAGCATCAACTACGGTAGGGTTTTTAAAATATGATTCTGTATTTTTAATCCAAAATAAGTTTATGAGATATCAGATTTATTTTATATTTGCATTTTATATTTCAAATATTTAGTTTGCGACAAAAGAAATCATTAAAAAAGAAGCAATTTTTGAGAATCTCCCTCAAATAACAATAACTACCTCTCCAACAACATTTCCAGCAACCATTTCAGCAGAAAATAATGCATTTTTCACGCAAAACAATGAAAGGTTCATTAAGTCAAATGCAGAAAAAAACACGAACGAAAAGTTCATGGATAAGTGTGATGAGCAAAACAACGCGAACGAAAAGTCTATGGATAAGTCAAACGAGCAAAACAGCACGATCGAAAAGTTAATGGATAAGTTAGATGATCAAGCACCATCCACCCGTGGCAGTCAAAATGCTTTTGAAAGCAACAAGAATTTTATTCGAGAAGATCACAAAGAATTCAGAAGCAATTTGCACCTGGTAAAAATAATAGAACCACTGCAAAAGGATAAAGGTCTTCTTTCTAATATACTTGGTCTGTTTAAAAAAGAAGATATTTGGCATCTGAATAGATTGCTTCTTGAGAATGCAGAGGTTTGATGATCCTTCAATTTGCAAAATAAAATAAAAGTTAGCTATAAAACGTAAAAAAAAAAAAAATTCGTGAGTTTATAATCTTTTAGTTTCGCATTTTAATAATTTTTTATGAAAATTTCAACTCAAAGTTAAAGTTCTGCATCAAACTCTAAGTAAAATAAAAGTTAAAAGGCCCGAAGTAAAAAAATAGTAAAATATTTTTTTCCTGATCAAAATTCTGCAGAAGAATAGATATTTTTGAATTGTATGAAACTAAATTTAGGAAACTGCTGAACATGTGGCAACTAAAATAGCAAAGAATTTATACAAGAAATTCGAAGTTTTAAAGTCAGGTACTTGTTTGTTTTTGTGGAAGAATAAGAAAGAGTAAGAAAAGTAAGAAAGAATAAGAAAAAGTGAAAAAATAAATGTTTTATATGTAGAACCCGATATTGTAGCAAAAACGACACCAGATTACTTTTTGAATACTTTTAATATTAATGAAACGGCAGATGTTTCTAATGCAGATGTAGTGAAATCCTCAAGCATCTCCGCTCTTTTTAAAAGAGAACACTATAAAGGTAACGTTAGTACACGAGAATCTAGTCTTTCTTTTTTTTTTTAATGATTTTAAAACACACGTGAAACGTTTAATATTAGAGCTAGATACAAATGATATGAAAGCAAAAAAAAATCGACAAACATCATTAGATGGAGATGAGTTTGTGCAAATCAATGCGAAAACGCCAGCGCGTTTGAATAAATTTTCTCGCAAATCTAAAGAAAATAATCAACCTCCATTTCTATATGAAGCACCTCTCAAAACAGCAAAAGATAAAGATTTTAATGGTAATCGTCAACCATATCCAAATGAAGAATCTCAGGATACAAATTATATACAAAGCGAAAGAAAGGTGGGTCATAAAAGTCTAACTGGTAATGTATCTCCGGCTGCCGATTGTAATGTATCTCCGACTGCCGATTGTAATGTATCTCTGACTGCCGATTCATTTGAGAAGATTGATTTTAGAACAGATCCAACTTCTAATAACAATATAGTTAATGGTTGTACATACGATATTTTGACGTTGTTAAAACTGTTGAGAAAGGCGCAGGTGGTTAGAAAAGATTCATTAGCTAAGTTTAATAAAAGCAATACATCAACAGATGTGCAAACCCCTGCTTCACCTTTTGTGACACTATCAAGTAAAAAAGTAAGTGCCATTTACTTGACATGGGCCAAAATGCAAATTGTTTTACTAATTTAACTGAACTTTTGGTAATCCTTCAGTTAAGCGGCGTAAAATAAATACATCCTTTCGCTTTTTCAGCACTTACAGAGGAGATTGTTTTTGTTTTGAAACAAAAGAAAGAAAACTTTACATAATTAGATTGCATAATTAACTTTAATGAAATAAACTTTAAAACTGCAAATAATTATAACTTTTCTATTTAAACTTTACAAGCTTTACAAATTTCTTAAGAATCAAAGATAAAAAATTATTCATTATTTTTGTTTTAATTTCATTTTCCAATAAAGTATCTAGTTTTTGATTACTTTTAATAAACTAAAGCAAAAGTCTTAAGAATAAATTGTTTTGATTTGGTCATGCGCCAAAGATATAAAAACGATTTACTGTTTTCAGCTTTTATTTCTTGCTTATATCGTCAATATCCTCTCTAAATGCAGTTTTTTTTGCTATTCTCTTACGGTAAGACAGCAATGCACATAATAAATTTACTTGCAAAATATTGTGGTGTTTTTATTTCTTGTTATGTTTTTTTGCTTTTTCAAATAAAAGTTTATTTCAAAAAAACTCCAAAAATATTTACATTCATATAAAATATTAAAATTCATTACTAAACCTTTTATAAAAAACTTATCACTATTTATTTTTTTATCTACGGGCGAGAGTGATTAATTCAGACGCATTTGTAACAACAACAAAAAAGCGAAAGGATGTATTTATTTTACGCCGCCTAACTGAAGGATTACCGAACTTTTTTCCTATATCCACTGTTTTAAAATAGAGAATAGTTTTAGTGTCATGACAAAAACTAAAAACTGTATCTAATTTAACTAAAAAAACCGTAACTAAATTTAGTCGACTAACTTTTTAGTCTAACTAAATTAATTGACAAACTTTTTAGCCTAACTAAAATCAGTCGACTGACGTTTAAGCGTAACTAAAATTAGTCGACTAACTTTTTAGTCTAACTAAATTTAGTCGACTAACTTTTTAGTCTAACTGAACTTAGTCGATTAACTTTTTATTCTAACTATATTGAAAAATATATTGTTACTGTTACCCAAAAAATACTTTTTTAAAATCTTGCTATGCGTTAGTTGTGAAGTGGTTTGAGCGCCATGTTTTTAATTGCAATCTGTTAGGAGCATCTGTTTCAAGGTTTGCAACATATACACTTAGAATTTTGCAATAAAACTTATTTAATTAGTCCCCCGTTATTATTAAGTACTTCAATGAAAAGTGGTTCAGATCTGGATTTTTTCAATTTCTAATTAAAGTAAATTACAAATTATAAAACACATGTGAAATCAATTTTTTTTAAAAAAAAAAAAAGAATGCTGCCATGTTTTTGAAAGGTGTGTTATGTGCTGAAGCATTTTCGATTTTCCTTTTTCCTTCGGAATACCTGCAATGATTTTTTGAGGTAATAATACGCAATTTATTTCGTTCTACACTCATAATAACGCAGATTTTTACACAACATTAAGATTGAAACAGTTAGGTAATTAATGTTTTTTATTATTTCTATATTGTGTAATTGAATATATATCTTGTTCAACTCTCAATTTTGTTTTTCTTTTAAAAATTATTATTAAAATGCCAATAACTAATTATGTTTTCGGTATAAAATATCAGCTGTTTCTGACGGAGTTGTTCTGCTAACTAACCAATTTTTATTAAATTCAATAAAAGAAAATTTGGGGTAATACTAGGTACAAATAAAACAACTTTATTACCTAATTGTCACAAACTTTATTACCTAATTGTCACAAACTTTATTACCTAATTGTCACAAACTTTATTACCTAATTGTCACAAACTTTATTACCTAATTGTCACAAACTTTATTACCTAATTGTCACAAACTTTATTACCTAATTGTCACAAACTTTATTACCTAATTGTCACAAACTTTATTACCTAATTGTCACAAACTTTATTACCTAATTGTCACAAACTTTATTACCTAATTGTCACAAACTTTATTACCTAATTGTCACAAACTTTATTACCTAATTGTCACAAACTTTATTACCTAATTGTCACAAACTTTATTACCTAATTGTCACAAACTTTATTACCTAATTGTCACAAACTTTATTACCTAATTGTCACAAACTTTATTACCTAATTGTCACAAACTTTATTACCTAATTGTCACAAACTTTATTACCTAATTGTCACAAACTTTATTACCTAATTGTCACAAACTTTATTACCTAATTGTCACAAACTTTATTACCTAATTGTCACAAACTTTATTACCTAATTGTCACAAACTTTATTACCTAATTGTCACAAACTTTATTACCTAATTGTCACAAACTTTATTACCTAATTGTCACAAACTTTATTACCTAATTGTCACAAACTTTATTACCTAATTGTCACAAACTTTATTACCTAATTGTCACAAACTTTATTACCTAATTGTCACAAACTTTATTACCTAATTGTCACAAACTTTATTACCTAATTGTCACAAACTTTATTACCTAATTGTCACAAACTTTATTACCTAATTGTCACAAACTTTATTACCTAATTGTCACAAACTTTATTACCTAATTGTCACAAACTTTATTACCTAATTGTCACAAACTTTATTACCTAATTGTCACAAACTTTATTACCTAATTGTCACAAACTTTATTACCTAATTGTCACAAACTTTATTACCTAATTGTCACAAACTTTATTACCTAATTGTCACAAACTTTATTACCTAATTGTCACAAACTTTATTACCTAATTGTCACAAACTTTATTACCTAATTGTCACAAACTTTATTACCTAATTGTCACAAACTTTATTACCTAATTGTCACAAACTTTATTACCTAATTGTCACAAACTTTATTACCTAATTGTCACAAACTTTATTACCTAATTGTCACAAACTTTATTACCTAATTGTCACAAACTTTATTACCTAATTGTCACAAACTTTATTACCTAATTGTCACAAACTTTATTACCTAATTGTCACAAACTTTATTACCTAATTGTCACAAACTTTATTACCTAATTGTCACAAACTTTATTACCTAATTGTCACAAACTTTATTACCTAATTGTCACAAACTTTATTACCTAATTGTCACAAACTTTATTACCTAATTGTCACAAACTTTATTACCTAATTGTCACAAACTTTATTACCTAATTGTCACAAACTTTATTAGGTATTTTAAATTTCTTAAATACAATAAATTTTGATGAATGCCATTAAAATGATTTTTTTTGTTATAATTCATATTATGTTGATATAATTTCATGGCAAAGGTTACTCAGTTTTTTTTAGCACTAAATCTTGTTTTAGTCAGCTAATTTTAGTTAGACTAAAAAGTTAGTCGGCTAATTTTAGTTAGACTAAATTCATAGTCGACTAATTTTAGTTACGCTAAAAAGTTAGTCGTCTAAATTTAGTTAGACTAAAACTAACCTAAACTCCCACCCTAAATTAGTTTCATCATTTGTTCGATTAGGTTCATTCAATGAAATTAATTTTTCTAAAAAATAAAAGAGCGAAGCAAATTTTCCCATAATTGGATTTTTGTTTTATGTTTATTATCTTTGTTATATATATATATATATATATATATATATATATATATATATATATATATATATATATATATATATATATATATATATATATATATATATATATATATATATATTTAGATTTCTGAAACGACGAACCTTTTTCCCAGCCTTTCCTATAAAGTTTTTGGTTCTAATGTATGTGGAGAACGTATACTAAATCGCTTAGAAATGCTCCCAAACAGTTATAGATTCGAAGCCTGCACAAAAATCATCAAACCTATTCCAGAGAGATACGGCTGCCAATTAGGTAATGAAAATAATTTTGTGCAAAAAAAACTCTGAAGAACCAAAAAGTAAATGTTTTGACTCTAAGCTTAAAAATTGTTCAGATATTTAACAAAAATCTTTTTACAGCCTTCAGAAAGGATGAGATTTGAAAAAATAATAATAGTAACACGAACGCATTTAAGGCGTCAAAGGAAACACTCCACAATTTTATTTCAATATGAAATGTATACCAGTGTTTTGCAATCTGAAATACAAGGATATTTACTAACATTTAGTATTGCATAAGATCATGTGCACTATATTTATTCACGTGTAAACCAAGTTCGGTTCACGTGACAAAACTTTTTGTTCGTTTTGTTCGTTTGTTCACAAAATTAAGTTTATTAACGATACAGAAAGTATTTTCATAATTTTAAGATAAAAGAAAATTTAACCAAATTTTTTTTTTTTTAAGTTTCCGTTGACTCTGGAGTAACGAAGTACGGATCTCTCGGGTTTTATTGGAAAGCATTACTATCTGACAGCAACAGCAAGTCATCGTCTTAAAATTTATCCAGACGATTTAACGCCTAAAGGCATTTTTTGACTTCCTATATCATTTGCTACCAATAACACGATTTTAAATATTTGTAAATAATCTGAAATTTTGAATTTAGATTTTTAGATTTAGAAATTTAGAATTTTAACTCTTCCTGTAAAACTTTTATAGTTTTCATACGAAATTAAGAGAATATTAGATTTACAGTGACAATCTGCCCCTTTTTCCACATGAAGCTTTATTAAAGTATCACCAAAAAGCAGAATTTGAAAATCCGCAATTGATTGCGTTAGAAAAGGTAGTCTCTGAGCCATCTTAATTCTTTGTCAAGAACTTTATATGAACGCAAATTTTCCTAGAGAGAGCTATGGTTCATACGCCTTTGAGATGTCGATTATTACGGCACCGAACATATATTTTTCTGTGGAGTCGCTTTTTTTCATTAATTTTTTTTTTTAGCAGTATCAGCAAAGTAGTCATAAAAATTGTTCGCTTAATAACTTTTTAAAGAGAGGATATGAGACAAAAGATTTCCGCTTTTACTTTTAAAGGAATGTTTTTAAAGGACTTCTAAAAGATTCTAATGTGAAGAGATTTTTCTCGAGCTCTCTTCTATTGATAGTTTCTATTGAAAATTTTATACAGTTGTCAACATTTTTACCGAGGTCTTTCATTATTATGTTCAAGATGTTTTCCAATACCTGAAAATATTTGGACAAGTTGGATAATGAAAAGTTTATTACTTACCAAAAAGGTCTGGTAACCACTTTGCAACTCCTCATTACCTATTCATTCGGTGCAGTTGTGTCAAATGTCACTACGAATATTGTTTTAGTAAGAAGCCCTTCAACGGCTCTTTTTTGAGCTAACTCTGCTCTGTTACCCTCCAGCGATACTTTTCATCTCCAACTCTATATAAAACAAAGATAAAAACATGAATGTAAAAAAATAAAAAAATGTATAAAAAAAAATTTATGTAAAAAATTTTAAAAAATGTAAAATTTAGCATCTAGTAAGCTTAACTATTGTTAAGTATGCTTCTATTTTATTCTAAACCTTGTACTTCATGCTGTGATTAAAATTAATATTTTTATTTTATTGTTGCCAATTAAATTAAACTGTTTTAAAATAAAGTATTTTCTAAAACTTTTTGTTTGTGAAACTCCGAAAAAAGCCTGAGAAAGGTTTACTACGAGGAGTTACAAAGTGGTTACCAGACCTTTTTGGTAAGTAATAAACTTTTCATTATCCAACTTGTCCAAATATTTTCAGGTATTGGAAAACATCTTTATGTTTTTCTGGGTTTATAGAACTTAGATTCAGTTTTCAGAGAAATAAAATTTAGTATCTAGTAAGCTTAATTATTGTTTAGTATGCTTCGATTTTGTCTAGATATCTGGAAACTTGTACTAATTTAATCATGTTTTTGCTCATTGAAACTTAAGTATAAAAAATAAATTTTTTACAGTTCTATGAATCAAAGAAGTGAAAAGTGATATTGCAATTTTGAATATTGAAGCATGAAGAGGAAAACTGTGGATGTTAACCAAGTCAATTGACCGGCAGAGCATGGACGTATAAGAGATGAATGAGCAACGATGTTTTTTTTTTGTTTTTTTGCGAACCATGCTCGTTGCGTATTGTTACAAATCTTTTGTTTTAAACAATAAAAATTAAATTATATTAAAGTCTGTCGGATTCTTCGAAATGTTTTGGTCTCGTCTAACCAGTCACATCAACTTTCTTTTAGTTATTAAAGATAACATCAATAGAACCTAGTTTTAAGCTTAATTTTACATTACTTGACATTCTTAATATTTTAAGAAATAATGCTGATGGTGATATAGAAATTGAGATAATTTACTCAACTACTTTAGTACATGTATAACTAGAGATATAATAATAATAATACAAAATATCAACTAGTTTTGTAGCTACCTGAGCACAATGGTTTCATGTCCAGGGAACTACTCCATCTACTATGTTGCTATAGACTTCCAGTTTATGAGTATTATAGAATTTTCTATATTTATGTTAAACAACAGAAATATATACAGTTTATGATAAATAACTTATACATAAAATGAATGTAAATGAAATATGAAAAACGAAAACATGAAGTATCTGGCCGCATTTTGCAAGATAATTATAAATTTTAACAACTTTAAGGGTTTTGTTTCACAAACTTTAAAGGTTTTGTTTTATCAGATGAATTATAAAAAAACCCATTAGAAAATACGCCAATAAAAAAATAATTCATAGTGGAATATATATTATGGAGCTTACAGAGTTATCGAGGCGAAAAATGGCGACGTTAGAAAAAATACTAAAAAAATACACAAAATTAAGGCTGGTGAATGATGGACTAAGGAATTGAATGAAAGCAGATCTTGACAAAAAATTCTATTTAAGCTTTTTTATATTTTGTGATACTTTTTTAAAGTCTTTTTAAAATTATCCTTACAGATCAATTTTATCATTGAAAGACTTTGTTTACACGAAAAAAGTTCCCAAATTTACAAATGTTCATCTTGGAAAAATGATGATAATCTGTTCGTGCCGACAACTAATTTCCTTTACCTTGGTTTAATTTGTTTAGTAATTTGTCAACGCCTGAAGTAGTTACTTTATCCTGAACAGTCTTATTAAGCAAATGGTATTAAAGTTTAAACTAAGAGCACGCGATCAGAGTTTCTGTTTTAAAACTGTTGGCAGCCATTTTAATAGATTTTTATGTTTTTGGGTAAAAACTTTGTCGGAAGCTAGCATGGCTCGCTGATTTCTGCAGCCTCTTTGATATAAAACAATAAGTTGCACGTACATCTCTTATACGTCCATGGGCAGAGACAAAGAGCTGCGGTCAGGACTTTTCTTTTTAGATTATAGTTTCTAAAAAGACTTTCAGATTATGATTTTATGCCGCAGATGTAGTTTTTATGTATATTTGTAAATAAAGTATAAGGAGGGGCTATTTTTAAAATATTCTAGGAGAGAATGGGAAGTGGAAGTGGAAGAAAAGAGGATTATAAACCGAAGTTACTGCACTGCATAGAATTAATTTCTACGAGCATAAAATGTTTAACTTAAAATTTTTGTCTTAAAATTTTTTACTTAATGGAAAGTTTCATAACTTACATAAAGGGCGTGGCTTAAAATGAGTATTGAAGACATTTTAATTGTCTTCTTACAATTATTCAGTTATGTTCATAAATTTTACAGGGTTCGTTGCCGATGACATAGATTTATTTCTAAATTTATAATAAAATATAAAAGCTGTTTGACTTAAGCAAATATTATCATAAACACTCCTGCTCACGTGTAACTAACCCTATATCCGCACCTTGAAAAAAAATTACTACCTTCTACGACGAATGTACGTGACAGTGTACATACTCCTGTGACATGTACGTAACAGCGTACGTTTGTCGTAGGTAACTCCTGTGAAATATCTTTTAAAATTTTTTCCTTTAGCAAATTTACAAAATTAAAAGTTTAAATACAAAAAAAATAATTGTTTTAAACAACCGCACTACTTTCCGTTCCTAATTCACAATTATTTTGGTAAATCTCCGTCATCAAAATTTTGGCTCCCTTGATCATTGATATTCGTTAATTAAATAATAAAAGCTCCCCAAAGTTGTTTGCCTGTTATAAGAAGCCCTAATAAAGCTCTCCGAATTTTTGTTTAATTTCTTAAAAATACTTTGACAAATCTTGAATTATTTTTAAATTTAAAAAATTGAAAAGTTAACACTTTTCCGTTTTTTTAAATCTTAAAAAGGGGGAAAAAATTATGTTTTCTGTTAAAACCGGATATAGATGTCTAAACCAAAAGCGAAGCCTGTTAATTAAATTACTCTATTCGGCACATGCCCCCTGGCTCTATTTAAATCAAAACTTACGAAAACTTGGAAGTTTGGGGAAACTTCTTTCTCCAAAACTTTTATTTTGTCTAAAAAATGCTTCCTTTTTTGTGCCTATTATTTTCAATGGTCACGTTTGAAAACATCACAAAAGGATAACGTTGGACTGTTCTTATCAAAATCTACCAACAAAATTTAAAAGAAAAACAAACACATAACAATATGCACGTGCTACTTAATAACTAAAGTTAAACCGAACGCATGTACGACCACTGAAACGTGCATTGAACGTGTCTTTCGTAAGCAGAGATCTCATTTGCGCTATGATTAATGAATGGAATATTCCAAATATACACGATTTTCACGTATCTTCTTTTTTTAAGTGTAATTTTTCTTTGCCACTGTTCTTATTTTTAACTTGATAAATTACCTTAATGACCTTTCAAGAACAGTGGTTAAAGAAAGTGGCTGTTGATCTTGTATGCAGTATGGTGTTATTAAGTTTTATAATATTGGGTAAATAATTTCTTTTCCTCTCATTAATCTTTTGTTAGATCTCTTTTAGTGATGAACTATTTTAATACATCATTGCACTTTCGAATCAGGTTAAGCATAGATCTACTCAGGTCAGGTGCCATAAACCAACTCCATCTATAATTTTCTTAAATCTAGATAAAAAAATTTTTTTTTTTTCAGTTTTTTTTAAATTTCATCATTTTATAATTTTTGTTAACTTTTCATTAAATAATCTGTTTTTGTATTTATTTTAAAACGCGGTAATAGAATCTGAAATTATTGTATCTGTAAATAATTTTTATTGGAGCGTTTCTAAGATTACTTTAATCTGTAAGCATCAGCTTTGGTTTTTCAGTTTATAACGAATAATAATATATTAAGTGCAAACTTCTATACCAACCTTTTAAGATAAATAAAATTTTCTGAAGTTTATTAAAGAAGAACTCTTTAAACAGCAAGGTTTTTGGTGTAACAAGTATATTATTTCTTATTTGCTAAGTTGCCATTCAACCGACAATATCACTGTCCTTAATACCGTTCTTAGGACCATTTTGTCCTTTGTGATTTCTAAAAATCAAAATTATTCACAAAAATAGCATATTACTAAATAAGAACTAGGTATAAGATTTTTTTGCGCTCAAAATGTTAATCCACCCTGTCTCTCTCCCGCACATTTCTTCTCTCTTTTTCTTTACCTAATTCAGACACGCCGCGAAAAGTGTGCAGCCCAAATTTTTCTTAGTACTCTAACTCTATTGTTTAAATATAAATAAGATATTGTTTATTCTTTTTAACAATTTTATAAGATAGAATAGGTTTATTTCCCTACAGTCGAAACAACTTCTTGGCTATTAATTTTTGTTACCTTAAAGATGCTACATGTTTGATCAACTCCGTTTAAAGTTATAAATTTTTATACCAAGCATTATATTGTAGAGGTATTTTTTTTCACTTGAAAATTAGTTTCTCAATCACGTAGACTAAGAAATTATGAAATATACACAAAAACTATTGAAAAAACACATTGTTAATTATTCAAACACTATGAAATTCAGTAAAGTAATATCAATAAATAATACACTTTATTAGCAGTATTAGATAATGCATGTGTATATTCTTTTTATTCATAGCAAGGTGCAATTGATTTATTAGTAGAAGATTAAGCATAGTTGTTGTGAAGACTAAGCATTAGTGAAGACTAAGCATAGAATGCACATATATGTATATGTATGCATACATACATACATACATACATACATACATACATACATACATACATACATACATACATACATACATACATACATACATACATACATACATACATTTATACTTACATGCATATATATATGTGCATGTATATATATATATATATATATATATATATATATATATATATATATATATATATATATATATATATATATATATGCATGTATATTTATATATATATGCAGTTTCCAATTTTTGTTTTTAGGAAAGTAAATATTAAAATAAATTATCTAAAGATGTCTCCTTTAGATTTTATTCGAACACCTAAGGTAAGAGTTATACAAATTTTAAAAACTTTTTTTTTTCTTTATGTTATATATATATATATATATATATATATATATATATATATATATATATATATATATATATATATATATATATATATATATATAATGTTTTCATAGGTAGATAATGTGAAACTGTTGGATAATGTTTTAAAGCGTAAGGGAACTATTGGAACTTTGCACTTAACTACTACTCATCTAATCTTTGTTGATCCAAAAGGTGCAAGAGAAACATGGGTATGTTTATCAAGTAGATATTATTCTTAGAATGTTTTGTATACTAATTTCAGTACCTGATTCTAATAGCAATTTTTTGATTAGTTTTATGCCTTAGATAAATAGCAAAATAATGAAATGGGAAATATTTCAATTTGCTATGTTCTGAGAGAAATTAACATACAGGACAGTCATAGCATACTTAATTTTATATCATTTCATATTATGCAGGTTTCAAAAGATCAATTGCTAAAAATCTTTTGATTTTTTTTTTAAGATTTTATACAGCCATATAGCTACAGTTGAAAAGCTACCTATAACAGCTGGAGGCTCTTCTATACGAGTAAAAACTAAAACATTCTGGAACAATACTTTTGTAATTACACGTGAGAGAGAATGTATTGATGTTTTTGATACTATAAATCATCTTGCTAATCCAGGTTTGTACTAAAATTACAATTTTCAAATATAAGTTCTTTGATATACTTGTACATTCATGTTTCTACGAATAGAAAAAAAAATTTACCAGGTATTACCACAATAAATCTGTTTTTCATTTTTAGTAAATTATGAAGACTTGTATGCATTTCATTACAATCCTAAAGAGGAAGAGTTATCTCAGTCTGCAGGATGGTCTTTGTATGATTCAGTTGCAGAATATAATAGAATGGAAACACCTCCTGAATTATGGGTCCCATCAAACTTAAATATTGACTATAAGGTGTGACTAGTATTTACACTGCATAAATCAAAGTACCTTGATGTGATTTTTTAAAACTGCAATTTTTATTTGTTCTCTTTTTTTTTGTTATTGCATAGGAATAAATATACATTAGTGAAAACAAAATATAAATACACAGCCAGTAATAACTTTTATAACCTCTTTTTCAGCTTTGCGAAACATATCCCAGCATACTGTATTTGCCAGCATCAGCTTCTCCTGATGTAATAAAGGCTTGTGCATTATTCCGAAGCAAAAATCGGCTTCCTGTTTTATCATATTACAATAAATCCACAAAAGTAAGGATAATTTTCTAAGTTTTTTTTTACTTATTTAAAAGCTACATTTTTTAGTATGTTTCAGTTTGTTTTGTGTGCATATTTGTATGTGTATACTTTGTGGTTTAAATAATTAACTTAAACACCTCTAGACATCAATTTGCCGATGTGCTCAACCATTGGCTGGATTGAACTCAAGGTGTGCTGAAGATGAACAAATGTTACAGGAAATAATAAAATCTACTCCAGGGGCTAATCGTATTTATATAATAGATACACGACCTAAAGTAAGCTTTCCTACCATTGATATTTTTGTATTTTTGTTTAAATTGGTGTAGAATAAAGTTTTTTTTATTTAACGTATTGGTGTTGAATGCTGCTTTAATGTATAATTGACCAACTTAAATGTTTATCATTAAGCAATCCTTACAATAAATTTTACAATAAAATATTGTTGAGATCTTTAAAATTTTAAATGTAAAGGGTTTAACACATATTGAGAGTAGAAATTGTTTGTTAAATATATTCACTTTATTTTATATGAATATATTTTGTAGGAAAAAGCTTTTTTCTCCATAGATCAATGCCATGGCAAATCGTGCTGCTGGTAAAGGGTATGAAAATGTTGCTCACTATGATAATATTGACTTTCATTTTATTGGGATAGAAAACATACATGTCATGAGGCAGAGTTTACAAAAAGTTATAGAAGGTAATTTGATACACTTCAAACAGTGTTTATTGGTTGATCAATTAACAGGTTTCAAAGAAAAAGTATTTTTCAATTTTTAGTATTTGATTCAGAGAAGCAGCTTACCATGTCAGCTTATTTGCGAGGGATTGAAGATTCAGGCTGGTTAAAGCACATTAAAAGTGTCATGGATACATCATTGTTTATTGCAAAGGTAAGTTTAAGATTATAACTCTCATTCAGATAGTAATACTCAACAGTTCAGTGTTTTATTAGATTAACTGTATTCTAATCCTAGAGAACATCAAAAAAAGAGTTGTTTTAAAAAGTAGATTTTTATTTTTTCATGTAAAACATACTTTTTACTAAATACTATAACCATGATTTTATCTTTTTAAGCGTTTTTATTTAATTTTTTTGTATTTACTTGTAATTAGGCGATTAGCATTGAAAAGCGCAGTGTTGTAATTCATTGTTCTGATGGATGGGATAGAACAGCACAAACTTGCTCACTTGCTGAAATACTGCTTGACCCATACTACAGAACAATTCATGGTTTTCAAGTGGGTTTTAAATATTTAGACAAGCTTTAAACATCCATAAAAATAGATTTTTTTAAAAAAAGTTTGTTTATATGAAAACATGAACTTTTTTTAAGCAAAAAGTATGAATTTTTAAATAATTGCTTTTAGATTTTAGTAGAAAAAGAATGGTTATCATTTGGTCATAAGTTTACCCATAGGTAATATAAATTTTCTATATTTTTTTATAACTTTTCTTGAGAGCTGAACTCAATTGATAAGTGTTTCCAATTATGAAATTCATATTCTTGTAAATGAATTTTTGATTTTCATCAATGAAAGACCAAATGAAAGATTATTTTTTATATTGACTTTAGGTGTGGTCTGTTAATGCATGATGCAAAAGAGGTTTCTCCCATCTTCACACAATTTCTGGAATCAGTTTGGCATTTAATGAACCAATTTCCATCAGCATTCCAGTTTAACGAACGATTTCTTTTAGAAATTCATGACCATCTTTATTCCTGTCAGGTTTGTTAATGCTTTTGTTATTGTTAAAATTTTTAGGTTTTAGATTGTTATTCTTTAGATTTTCTAATACCATAAAATCTTTATTATTTTCTATTTGAATTAGTTTGTTATTTTTAATCAGATGTTGTTATTGAAAATTTTAGTTTGGTACTTTCCTTGGGAATTGTGAGAAAGAAAGAAAATTGTTAAAGTATATTTTTTTTATAAATTTTGTTGGTCTATTTAAAGATATTAGTTTAATTCTTTAAAATTTTTTAAAATGAAAAACTCTTATGCATCTTGAAAACTTCAGAGCTATTCGTGTATCTTTTTTAGGCTTTCATCAAGAACTTATTCATTGTGGGGTTATATGTGGCAAAACCTTCCAGATTACATAAACCCTTTTTATAAAGATGGAGCACATTCTGTTTTATGGCCATCTACTGCTCCTCAAGAATTCAGGTGCAAATAATTTTTATAGATAATCATTATTGTTATTGTTGTGGTAATAGTTGTAAATATTACTTGCTGATGATAACTTGAATTAGACTCATAATTAAGCAATTGATGTTCTTCATTTTATAGATTTTGGCGCAGTCTATACAACAGATATAAAAACGATGTTCATCCTAGAGAATCAATTGCAGACTATGTTTGCTCATTAAATGATCACAATGACTCTCTAAAAGACCATATTCGGTATTTGCAAAAGGTAATTTTTACTTTTTTGCACTTTTATTTTCTTTTTTTTTTGTTTTGTTTAAAAGTACTTTTAAAAACTTATTTAGATTTAATTAACTAATTGAATATATCATATATTTGTGTGGTTTTTATTGAACATGTTATAGAGAATAGAAGCAGTGAAATCAAAAGTTAACAGAAAAGTTCATCGTGGAAGTAACGATGAAGTAATTAACAGTTCTTCTAAGAACTCCTTAATAATTGACCAGGAAAAGGAGCTACCTAATGTCACTTCAATTAACTGCTCTTACATCAAGTCGGAATATGTAATAGACGAAATTGACTGTGCTAACTCAAATAATTCACTTGACGACCCTAGTATTCTTCATAAAGCAGACTCTATACCTGATTTAGCCACTGACATAACATCTTTTGCATTGGATTGGGATTCGTTTAGAGATGTTTCTCAGTGTTCCTGTGGCAAACCAATTGGTTATCTTAGCAGGAAGGTAGTTGTCCATTACTTTGACATTCATATACACCAGTAATCTAGCGTCAACTACAAAGTTTTTAAAAAATCATGATACTTTTTTCTAATGATCTTTTTTTTTCTCTGCTTTAGTACCATTGCTGGAACTGTGGCCATGTATTTTGCTCTCGCTGTGTAGACCTTTCTTCCGCAATACCTGGACATTATTCGGAAAATAAAGTTCCTGTCTGCAAACCATGTTATAAGTTACTTAGAAGATAGCTAGCAGTCTTCGGTATTTCTGATTTAAATTATTGTATTTTTTACGGAATTTTGTAAATGTATTTCTAATGTATAATATGTAATTACATTTTTTCTATGTGAAACCTTTTAATTTCTTACGCGAATTAAAAAACAATGAATGTTTTTTTATTTTTTAAGAAGCTAAAACTGATTAGAAAAAGTCGGAATATTAGTTAAGGAACTGAAGATATACAGTGCTTTCAAAATAATTAGGTACATTAAGTACACATATAGTGCTTTAAAAAAAAATGTTAAACACATTTAGATTATGTTGCTTAAAGCTTATTTAATGTATCAAAAAATAAAAACTAAAGAAGGTATTGAACTAATTTTTTTCATTTACGAAAAAAAATTTTTGTCAAACAATGTTTTTTCAAATGTTTTCTTGCATCTCGGATGACATACAATAACGTGCAAAAGTAACCGGACCAGCGCATAACTTGAAATAACTTTTGAATGAAAAGTCCAATTTCTTTCAAATTTTCACTGGAATGTCAAAAAGTTTATTAAAATTCCAAAAACAAATGAACTTTTACTTAAATCTAAGCAATCTTATCATAAAAGTTCATTTTATTGAAAAATGCTCGTGCAAAGTATCCGGGCAGAAAAATATACTTGAAGTAGATTTTTTCTTAAAACAATTGTTAATTAAAAATGTTGTAATTTAAAGTGAATTTCTCTAATACTTCGTCGGGAAACCCTTAGCTTTGATTACTGCTTGACAGCGACAAGGCATTGAGTACACCAGCTTTATAATCGAATTGCCGATTTTTTCCATTCTTGTTTCAGAATTTTAAATAAATCATGTTTACTTACTTTATGGCCTAAAATTTGTCGATCAGGGTGTTCCCATAGATGTTCAATAGGGTTAAGGTCAGGACTTTGCGAAGATCATTCCATTAATCGAATTTTTTTGGTCTTGAAAAAATCTTTAACAACGGTTGAAGTGTACTTAAGGTCATTGTCCTGCTGAAATATCCATCCTTGAGGCATTTTGTCTTTAACATGTGGTAGCATAAGATTCTTAATAATATCTTTGTACATATTTTTATCTACTATGCCATCAATCAAATGGATAGGACCGACACAATCTCTATTAAAGTAACCACAAACCAGAACGTTTCCACCTCCGTGCTTTACTGTTGGTAGCTGGTATTTAGGATCGTTTCAATGGCCTTTTGATCGACGAACATATCTAATACCATCAGATCCAAATAACATAAACTTAAATTCATCACTAAAAAGTACTTTCGACCGATGTTCTCTTGACCAATTCAGATGTTCATTTGCAAATCTCATGCGTGCTTTTCGATTCTTTATAGAAATAAAAGGTTTCTATGCAGGACGTCTTCCGAATAGATTTGCAGACCTCAAACGATGCTTGTTTGTGTCAACAGAACACTTTACATTATAAAATTCTTTCATTTCAGCATTTAACAAGACAGCATTTTTGGGTGGATCATTTTTTACGGCGCGAATTATAATTTTTTCTTGCCTTTCAGATGTAATTCGAGACCTTCCTGACTTTAGATTCTATTGTTATTTTTTTCCTTATATCTTTTATATATATCCGCTACTGTTGATTCTCCTATATCAAATTGATCAGTTATGTCTCTTGTAGTTCTGCCTCGTTCAATTGCACGCAATACCGCTTCTTTGACAGCTGAATTTTTTTTAAATTTATTCAAAACAATCTTCTTTTTAATTAAAAATACTTTATGTTTTACTTACCGTTTAAACAAAAGTATTGGAACTATATTATATTAGTTCTGCCCGGATACTTTGCACGAGCATTTTTCAATAAAATGAACTTTTATGATAAGATTGCTTAGATTTAAGTAAAAGTTCATTTGTTTTTGGAATTTTAATAAACTTTTTGACATTCCAGTGAAAATTTGAAAGAAATTGGACTTTTCATTCAAAAGTTATTTCAAGTTATGAGCTGGTCCGGTTACTTTTGCACGCTAATGTACATCAACATAAATTTGTATATAACAAAGTTTTCTCAAACATGATAACAAAGATTATTTTAAAAAAACCTGCGATATATCAAAATTGGCTCAACAGAAGTAAACATCTAAACTAGTAATTAAAATATACCCTAGGTGCTTTTCTTATAAGCGACATCTTATTTGCATTGATTTAATAAAATTGTTTCAAATTTTGGTTGGAACTCTTCTCCAAATGGTATCTAATTCTTGCATTAGGCTATTTATGGATCTCATTAGGACCTTGAGTATACTTTGTCCATCTTACCCCAAATAGAGTTGATTGGATTCAAATTTAGTGATCGAGCTGGCAAGATCAATAAATCTACTTTATTTTCTTTAAATCTTTTGACTTTACGAGCTGCATGGACAGGCTTCATATCTTGTTGAAACTGCCACCAGATCGTTTCGATCAATCAGCATGTCTACTGATGGAACCATGCAGTTCTCTGGCGTCTCTATATAGGTGTTTTGGTTGATTCGGCCTGTATAAACATTACACACACATACTCCATTAAAGTTAAAGCAGCCCCAAATACCAACATTCCCACCGCCACCTTGCAGCCTCGGTACAACAAAGCGATTGCTATATTTTCCAGATTTAAATCTTTTAGCAAGAAATTTGCTTTTTATCTTCATTGCTTCAAAGTTACTTTTATCACTGAAAATTACTTGCTTCTACTTTTCCAAAGACCACTCCATTCTCCCCTTACATCACTTTAATCTTGTAAGCCGATCTCTGGCTGTCACCATGGGTTTTCTAACAGCTGCATATACACCAATGTTTTTCTTAAGTAAAATGTTTCTAACTGTATTTGAATAAAGACGTTTTTCACAGATTTTGTTGACTATGTTGGTAAGTTCACGATAACTAAACCTTGGATTAGCTCTTACTTGGCGAATTATAAGACTGTTTTCGTGGTCCACAGTTTTTTTTTAACATTCCGGATTTTGCATAACGCTGGATGCCACCTGTCCTTTTGAATGTTTTAAAGGTAGTTCTGACGCAATTCTCTGAAATTTTTAATCTTCTTGCTATTTCTTTGTTACTGATCATCGAGTCATCCTTCATACCTATTATTTGCCACTTTGTTGCTTCGCTTACAGCTTTTCGACCGATTTCTGTGTACCTTAACTTTTAGAACTTATCAAAATAATTAAAAATCTTTCAAAAGTTACTAGAATAGTTATCATAAGAAATTTCATGCAACCTTTTATAGAAAATTGTCAAACAACCAGATAAATTAACAAAATAATTAAGAACGGCAATCAATTTAAAAGTATGGTGACGTATTTTTTTATATAACACTTTCCGGTATGTTTTTTGTATTCCTTTGATAAAACTAAATAAATAGAGAATGTAACATAAAGTGAACTTGTTATTGACATGTTAGTGGTAGAGAAAAAGGTTTTCCTGTCGTGCAAAAACTGTATTATGTTTGGAAAAAAAAAAGAACTAAAAACTTTTTTTTTTCGAAAGCACTGTATAAGATCGTCTGTAAAGCCATATAAAACTTACATTTAAAAAAATATTGATTTTTCGCAAGGTTTTTTAATGCAAAAGTACGACAATTACTATGGAACTAAATTTAAAATAAAAATATATGCCGAGCTGTGAGCATATATTTATTAATCCGGGCACATTTCACAGACCAATTTAAAATTATCTAAAAATTCTAGCTCGCTCTGAAAATATAAGTTAATGCACTCTGGCTTGTTATACAAGTTAATGCACTCTGGCTTGTTATATTATATGGCTATTCTCTTCAATTAAACTCATAATGAACTAAAATGCTTTTAAAAAAATCTTTGAAAAATTCTTTACCTGAAGTAAAGTTCATTTCTTTTATTTTTTGATTTATTCAAACTGCGCTGCTAATATTGAAAGGTTCGCCCTGAATTCGTTTGTTGAGGTTTACTTTATAGAAGTCAACTGCATCTTTGAGTGTACTTGAAAACTTTAAAATGCTTGGTCTTGATTTCTCTATTAAACGTATCTTCAATCTTTCTACTTTAATTAGTTTATTAGCAATACTGGTTGTCTTCCTGTTTGTGAGCAATTACAGGACTTCAAACGAATCGAAATTCACGAATAATCGCGCTATAATCTTCCATGGAGCATTTTTGTGATATTCAAGATGCTTTTAATGCTCCCAAGTCTAGTGTAGTTAGGAAACCTCGGATACTGAGCTAGGAAGCTGTGGCTTGGAAACTGAGTTAGTTAAAAATCATTGCAAAACTAATGGAAGAATGCAATCTTTGGTTGACGCTCCTGAAAAACTCTATAATTGGTCAAGCAATATCGTTCTCTCTGGCTGACCTAGATTGTGCTTTAGTGCTTTTATTTCAAACTCAGAAACTTCAAAAATTTTATTAGCACACCATGGTTTAGGACGATCCAAATATTGTAACTTAGTACAGAAAAACACAATATGAAAGAGCCTCTCGTTAAAATTAAAATCCAGAAAAATTTCTACAAGATAAAAACACTTTAAAAAAATAGTATTTTAACACTTCAAGCTAACTTTTAAACGTTGAAATGGAAAGTATCTCCATGTTAGTCATTGTCGAAATAGAAAATTCTTCCTGTTAGTACGTCGCTGAACTGGAAAATATTGAAGGCATCTTTGTATTTAAATAAAATTGAAGCGATGTTTGTTGTTGATATATTTTTACTGAAAATATCTTGCATTAGTATTTACAAATGCACAAACAAACGCATAAATAGAAAACATAAATAAAATTGCATGCATACACTAATCACGCACATAACTAATCTTTCATGAGTTGGACATGAATAGAAAGAAAAAATTGGAACTGGCGAGACTTGGTCTTTACTTGATCACCAAATAATATTTGATTCCGGGATTATGTGTTCCCATAGATGAACTTCAAGTAGACATAAGATGTATAAACTTAAAAATCTAAATGATTGGTTTCTGGAACCCTAACACGAACTCTCATCAATTACTTCCTTAACTTCTTTTAGTATAAGAGCTCCATCAGCGTTGTTAGAAAGATTTTCTGTGCCAAAATGAACCTCGATTTCAATTTTTTGATTCTTTGCATCATTAGAATGGTTATTGGTGTGATCTCTATCTTCATGGAGTGTATCTTCGTATGGCGTGTGTACGTGTGACGCGTGTTCGTGTAATTTTTGCTTTTTCATGTTAACAAGCAAACGCACCACTTCATCATTCTTTTGTTCTTCATCTGCATTCGATGCGAATTCATCGTGTTCAAGATCGCTCTCTTGAAATTGGGCGGCAGAAAATTCATCAACCTCTTGGAATCGACCATGAGAAGTTGGGGATGAAGTTGTGTAAAAAACATGTGAGACTGGTGCATGTTGAGAAACAACTACAGCCGGTTGTTTTGGTCCCTTCACAGAAACCTTGAGTTTCGATAACTTCTGAGGTGTTTGGTCTTTTAAAACGATCGAATGAATGCGTCCAACCGATTCATTTTTTAGTTTAACTGTAGCGTTCTTTTGTAGATGAAACATCATTTCTTCATCGTTTGCATATTCGTCGTGTTCTAAGGTGCCAAATAGAGTATCTGGTTCGATTGCCTTGATAAAACACAAAGAGAATAATAAACTGATTTACTAGTAAATTATACGTTGATTAAAATACTTAAAGAAAATAGATTTAATGTTTATTTATGAAAAATATCGAAGATAATCAAGCTACCTGCTCTACTACTTGGTCAGAAATTATAACTTCTTCTACTGTCTCTTTAGCCGAGCGTTTACTGCTTCTTACAAAACCTAAAACTTTAGTGTCACTACTTTTATCATAAACTTCACCTTTTTCACTATTAAAGATAGAGAGCATACTAACACTGGTACTTTGATGGTCTTCTTTTGTTGAAGTGCTATCTAAATCAACTAAAAAGGGCGCAGAAAAATCTACATTGTTTACAATTTTCTCCGAAATTTCTGAATCTTCTATGATACTTTTACCATGCGAAATCTCTTTTTTTTTCTTTTCCAAAGGTTTATTGGTGATCTGCTTGATGGATATCTCGCCATCTTGATGAGACGTTAACCCATCTACTAGACTTAATTCATGTTGCGTAGGAAGGAGATTATCGTTAGAGTCTTCGTTTGTATAATAAAACCCGTCATTTTTCCATGTTGCAGTATCGTTTTTAACTAAAAAAAAAAAAAAAAAAAAAAAAAAAAAAAAACTATCAAGGTATTAAGTTGAAAGGTACCTCACAATATTAGATAACAAGGAAATACCAACGTTATACTAAAAAAAAAAGAAACTTTAAAATGTGTGAAAAACTTCGTTACTTTCTAAAGATTCGTCATACTTCTTTAGCTCGTATAAGTCGCGAATGTGCTTGTAAAGAGTAAACCACCACGCTAGTAGCAGTAGCATATTTTATTATCCATCGGCTGAAAACCAAAAAAACACTTATATTAGCGTTCGTCATAATTTTTTTCTTCCAATATATCCTAGTGATGTAGTTTTTTGCAATCGTGCCATAGAAACATAAGCGCTATAATTTCATAATACAAAGGATTTCAAAAGGGTTTTTTTCAAAAGATTTCAAAACAGCTTAAAAAAAAAGGCTAATCTTCACCGAAGATCATGCTCAATCATAACTATTTGTAAAATATAAAAATCCAAATGTTCAGATATTTTAATCAATAAAAAATTATAGTTTTTTAGTTTTAATTTTTCTATAAGAAAACAGAAACGACGATTTATATTTGCGAATACTTAATTTTCAAAATTCATTTAACTAATATTTATGAAGAAAAAACTGAAAAAGGTTAAAAAATAATATTTACTAATAAAACATTCGGATTAGTAACAAAACATATGCAGTTCAAACAAGTCATCAACCATGCCATAGTAATAAATAGATACATAATCTTGATAAAATGAAAAATATAGATAAAATAACTTTGACATATAAAATAACAATTGTATTAAACATATCTGTGATAAAGGAAATCATTTTTAACTAAATAATTTACATAAAATTTAAATCAAAACATGTCACAAAAATATTTAAGAAGTTCTTTTCCTCTCCGGTTTTCAAATAAAACTCCCCTTCAAGTGCTAAAATGTGCTTTTAATCACTCGCTTTTGACGTCATTTTCACTGCTTCGATCCTTCAACTGTTGATTCCACATGTCCGCATACAACCCTTTCTTTTCAAGGAGTTCGTGGTGCCTGAAAAGTAAGATACTTAATGTATGGTCGTAAAAAAGGCGCATTTTTAGAAATATTCGTCTAACAATCGATTCAAAGATATTATGAAACTCAATTTAAATAAAATTTTTGTAAATCATTCTGTAAATGTTTTGAACTGAAAACCACTAAAAACTTTGAAAAAATATTGCGTATTAAAAATTAAACTTTAGGGTACAAGTTTTATCTTTAAAACTCAGTTAAATAATTTAAATTTTTTATAGATACCTTTTATATATTTAAAAAAAATCAAGGATTTATTTTTAAGCAAGATGTTTTTTTTTGTTGCTTTAAGTTCAAATTAAAACATATAAACTCAGTTACAGAGTTATTAGAGTTACAATTAGAGTTATTACACATGGCGATTAACCTGATGGTTATCCATAATGATTAACTCGATGGCTTTAATTTAAACAACTTTTTTAGCATTCTTGCAGCCATTATTGTCAAGTTTTTTTAGATTTAAAGAATGCTTGCTCAGTTATTACTTTTTGCAGTGGTGTCAGTCTTTCTTCTCTTTCTGGGTTCCTTTTCTTGGGAGACTTTGATCTTATCAAAGTCTAGTTTCTTAAAGCCTTTATCACATTAAAGTATCCATGCTGGTATCCACAATTTACTAGCCACTGTTTGAAGTTTTGAGGTTATAATCTCAGCTGTACAACGTCAAAACACTTCATATTATGAAGTTTCAAGTGATAAGTATGAAGTTAAGTTGGCGGCCCGACGTACTTTAAAAAAATCATTTTCATATCAAATTATGAAAAATAGATACTGTGTTTTGACGTTGTACAGCTGATGTTGCGATCGTCACACAAGCATATTAAAACTTAATCATCAATCGGTGTTGAAAAAAATTGTATGGTTTCTGAGGGAAGCCATTTGCTGACGCAAGAAAATTAAATAAAAAGTGCGCCATTCCTACCCGCATCAATAGGAAAAAACGTTTAGAACTAGCGCGTTTAACAGCTTGGTAACTTCAACTGTCTGAAAGCCAGAATTAATGCACAATATAAGCCAAACATGTATCTTACATGAAAGCCAAATACCACAGTAAGGCTACTAAAGATTGCGTTAATGAAAAGTTTGTAAGCCTGGTTCGAAAATTGATATCTGCGCAAAAATAACAACTTCGAATGAGATGCTCATTCTAAGTTTATTTCATACTTTTTTTTTTAGTTTTTTTTGTTTAACTAAAAGATAAAAGATCTGTTTTATTGGTTTTGGAAACACATTTCAATTAATGTAGAGAAAGTTGGAAAAAAATTTACGACGCGCCAGTTTTAACCGCTAAAGTTAATGCGCCATTTTTACTCGCATCGATCATAGTTGATATAATAAAAAACAAAAGCAAACTAAAAAGCAATGAAAAACATTGAAATTTCATGTGAAAAATGGAGGGACAACTTTAACAGCATTTTGAGATGGTCCACATCATTTGTTACTCAGTATTACATCATCTAAACTAAACTAGTTTTTCCATTTTTTACTATTGCATAATTCATTCTATTATATTTCTCTTCCCATCATCTCTCTTCTTCTTCCTGATTAATGAATTCTCAATCCTCCTAGATTCTTGAATATCTGTAACATCGATTTGGTAGGTTCAATTGCTACCAACTTTATCTAGTGATGTAATGAAACTAAGAAACATGTTCACATATTCAAGTGTGAGAAAGAAAATAAAATACCAATGCAGGTATTTTATTTTATCGAATCTGACGAATTTTTCCATTTAGATTTAATACTTCGATAACTATACAATGTATAAACTTTAAATCTGCCGCTGAGCAAGCAAACCAGGAGTCATATCACATTTCATGTAGTGAACGTGAAGTTTTTCAAATCAATAAAACTAACTTGAAGTCCAGAAAAAAATTCTAGAACTACTATTAAGTTAAAACTATTAAACAGAGCTCCAAAATAAGAGATAAAAAAAGTTTGTAACACATACATTGGTTATAACCAATAATTCATAAAAATTTTTTTTTACAATTTTTAACTTTTCAAAGTGTTTTAACTTTGTTTTGGTTTGATTAGATTTTTACACTTAATCTCACCCAAATAAGTAACCTAACTAACATACAAAAATAAGTAACCTAACTAACATACAGAAACCTAACTAAATTTATCATACTTGCTTAACTTTTGTTTCTTAATCTTACCTTCCTTTTTCAACTATTATGCCATCCTGGATAACTAAGATTTGATCAGCCCCAATTATTGTTGATAACCTAAAAACACCAACCACCATAAGAAAGACACTGTTACACACTAGTAAACCAATATGAAAAGATTTTTAAAAATAACTACCGGTGTGCTACAACTATGGTTGTCTTGTTGGCACATACTCTGTTTAAAGATGCCTGTATGTTTCTCTCAGTCTGCGTATCTAATGCTGAGGTAGCCTAAAACAAATTAAACAACTGATACAGATACCTTATCTTGGTCAGAAATTAGATATTAATTAGGTGTCACTTAGATAATAGGAACTTGGTCATCAATTTGTCACCAAAATCTAAAAAATCAAAACAAAAAGGTGAACCTCATCAAGAAGAACAATTTCAGGAGCTTTCAGTAATGTCCTTGCAATAGCTACTCGCTGTTTTTCTCCACCACTTAGTTTTAATCCACGTTCACCTACCATTGTTTCATACTCTAAACAAGAAAAAAAAAATCATGGTTTATATTAAAGCCATTTGGGCCCTGTAATCTAAAAATCCTTAAATTAAAGTTGAAAATCTTAACTAAAATAATTCACACTTATTTCAAATTTTATGCAAAAAATAAAATCTGAAATCTAATCGAATTTCTAAATGGTAGAATCTATCAAAAAACAAACTGTCAGGGAAGCCAGTTATCTTGTTATGAATATCAGCGGCTGTTGCAGCATTTATCACTTCACTTAAATTTGCGTTAACTCTTCCATATGATATGTTATAGTTAATAGTGTCATTGAACAACACTGTATCTTGAGGTACAACTCCAATAGATTGCCTTAAAGATTTCTGAGTTATCTAAACCATAAAAAACATCAGGAAAAATTAAAAGGGATAATATTAAAAAGATATTAAAAACTTGATCAATATTTGAAAAGATATCAGCTATACCTCTCTGATATCTTGACCATCTATACATATGCTGCCTCCCAAAACATCATAAAACCGAAACAACAACCTAATAATTGTGGATTTCCCACTACCAGATGGACCAACCTAAAAAAGATATAGAATACTTTTTTCCAAAAAACTAACAAATGCTTTTAAGATGTGCAAAACTGTGTTTAAAATGTGCGATTTCTTGTAAATATTGTAATGATTATAAATACCTGGCTTCTACAACATGTTATCAATTTTATCAAATCATTTCATAATTCGGTGCATTATAAAAAATTCCTTTTAATAAAGAAAAATGTATACTAAAAAAAGTATATGGAAAAATCTTTTTTAAATAAGCAAATACCAAAGCAACAGTTTGTCCTGGTAAAACACTGAAGGATATTCCACGGAGAATTGGTTTTCTAAAAAATAATTTAACTACTTTTATCAGTTTTTGTTGGGGTTATAAATATAATATACTTAGTGAAAGTGCAGAAATAAATTAACCTCTCATCATAATGAAAATGGACATCTTTGTATTCGACAAGTCCATGTTTCACATTTAGGACATATGCAGAGGGGCTATCAAACACCTAAAGTTAAAATTTACGGTATAAAAATGTTATAACCAAAAATTTTTCTTTGCTAATTTGAAACATAAATAACTAACCTCCACTTCTTCATCAAACAAGTCAAACATATTTTCCATATCAATAAAAGATGTTTGGATCATCCTTTAAAAAAAGGATTAATAAAAGATGTATTTGGATCAAACTTTTTACACACACACTTGCATGATTTAACAAACAATAAAATGGTACAATTAATAAAACAGCAGATTTGAGAAAAAAAAAATCAATTTAAAACTTTGTGCACCAATTTTTTTTTTGCAATGTATTTTGGTATGCTTTTTTACATGCACTTGAAAAAACTGAAGAAAAAAAGTAATGAACTACTAAACTTTCTAGTGGCATGGCGGTTATAGAGAAATATTTTCCATGCCATACAAAAAAAAAGTTGGTCTTTATCAAATATGGTTTCTTTTTTACAATGTATTGAAAAAAAAGAATTCAAAATTTAAATTTTCTTATTTTTTTTGAAAGCTCTGTATATATATAAAAAAGAAGTGTTTTTTTACAAGATTCCACAGTAAAGTTAGAAGATTTATGATTCTTTATTATCTCTAATAGTAGTACCCTGCAAAATTTATGATGATAAATTCTTACTTATAGAGCAAAAAAACTTTTCTGAAGAAAGCTATAAAGTTTACAGCAGTCACCTATCAATACAAAAATCATCATTGAAAAAGACAAACCTATAAAATGTTCCAAAAAAGTTAAGTGGAGTGTACAACTGGTTGACATATGCAATGAACATAACAAAATCTCCGACCTGCAAATAATAAATTCAGAACTATACCATATGCATACAAATTCAGAAACACTTTTAATAGTAATAATCAGTGTTAATTTAAGTACTGATAATTTTCCAGCTTCAACTAAACTTCCACAGTAAAGCATGCCTATGCACATGCCAATACTTATAATGCTGTTCTGAGATGTGTTCAAAATGCTCAATGTCGCTTGCATTAACCATTCTGCTTTCTAAAGGTAACACACCTAATATTTTATAAGATCATATAAAAATATCACAAAAAAAATTAGTTTTTTTTAACAAAACACATGCAGTAGAGAAAGAGAAATTGCTTTTTACAAAGAGGATTTTTACTTAGGTCAGGTGAAACAAGTTAATATACCTGATAACTAATTATTTTGGTGTTGTATCTTTCCACTTCAAATTTTTCATTATTGTAGTATTTTACCTGTAGTAAAAATACTTTTTAATGATATTTGGGTATTAATCTCTCTGATCTTTACACAATAAGATCTTAGTAGAAATATACTTCTGGCATAAAATACTAAAGATGCTGTGTACAGGAATAATATTCTTGAGGAAAAGGTATCACAAACTTTGTGAGGAAAGTTGTACAATGATCTTAGACTGCTTTAAACCTCATTGTTTAACTTAATAATTCATTAAATTACATTGGAAGCAATACCGTTTCAAAATTCAACAGAGAGTCAACAGCAACAGCCTTTTGAATATTATCTTTCTCATTCATTTCTCTTCTGTAACTTGTACGCCATTCAGTTACTAATATGGTAGCAGCTAAAAATACAATAGGAATATATCTGTTAACTATTAAAGCTCTATTTTTATGTAACCAACCAAATGAAAAATAAGATGTTTAACATTAAACAAAGCCAACCATAGAAATCAAACTGATATAGAGACCTTTAATGCTAATTTGAAATTGTATTTTTTGTGAAATTTCTGAGAATATATTGTACTATAATGTAAATGTCTATACCATACAAATTATTTAATTTTCACAGTATGGTTGAAACATGAGGATAAACTTAAGTTAAATTTTATTATGGATTGATTTCTTTCTGTCATCCGTAGATGAGATCAAAAAAGATTTCTATGAACAACTTTACTACAAGTTAAAGTGTAATAAATAAATTTAAAGATCAGTTAAGTTATTTTATGAAGGTTCTGTATTTTCTTTTAAAGACTTCCTTCATAAATTAAAAAGAACATTTATAATAAATTGCTTATCCATACAAATAACTTGCTAATAAAATTAGCTTCACAATAAAAATAGCTCATCAATACAGATATCTTACCAATATATAAGCTCATTGTTATAAAAACAATCAAAGCAAACCAGCCATTAAATGCAAGTCCAAAATACACAACAGCAATAACAATATCAACAATAGTAGGCATTATTTGAAATAATATGTAACTAGATGTTGATGAAAATGAATCAAATTCAATTTAACAAAATTATCTTTGATCAACAATAATGATCAAACAAACCAAAACACCCAAGACATAGAAAAGCAAAGTTTAACATTAAAAAAGAGAATTAAGTGTTAAATAAAGTTAAATTTTTTTTTTTACTAAAGTAAGGTTTCTATGCTACTTGATCCTCGGTCAACCATCCCTATTACTTCACCAGTCTTTCGTTGCAGATGCCAGCGAAGTGATAAACTATGCAAGTGTTCAAAAAGTTGAATTTGTACAGTGCGGCTGGTAAACTGCTGGACATCAATCCACAGATAAGAATGAATATTTGATAGAAGACCCATAGTACCTTTATTGTAGAAATTCAACATAAGTATCTACCTTTTGGATTAATCTATTACTAATCCAAGAAGAAAATTATAGTCTTACCTATAGCTCCACCTTGAAGAAATGTAAAGGTCATGTATACAGCAATTAACTGCCATGGATTATGTGATTTACCACTATCAGACAAGTAGTTAACTAAGTTAAATAAATGCATAAATCAATAAGAAATATTTGTCAAGACAAGAACCTTTAAGGGTTAGTAGGTATCTGGATACAGAAATTTGGTTATTAAAAGTAAAATGGATTAAATATGCAACAAAAGAAATGCTTTTTGGGAACAAAAGAAATGCTTTTTGCTTTCTAGCACATGATACTAACACAAAAAGTCAACAAAAAATGATTAATTATTTAGAAAAGAATGCTGCAGCATATTATATTAGAAAATCTAAGAAAAAATAAAATGACACCTATCTTTCTGTATTGTGCTGGTAAAAGGACATTAAGCACTCGACCAGCAACCAAGATTCCTAAACAGATTATAACTCGGAGACGAAGCCATCTGTCAAAAGATGCATCAAAAAATATCTTACAATTTTAACCTCTTAATAATCAAAATTTTAAAGAACTTTCAGGATTGACATTAAACACTATTAAAAAACACTATGCTGCCAGAATAATTTAACATCAAAATCCGTTTTACAAACTAATTCTTTTTTAATGTTGCTGGATTAAAGCCTTAAATAATTGTTAATATAGTCAACATTCAATTTACCCATTTGAAGGCCAAATAAAAGCCCAAAGTTTTTTGGTTCTATCCCAATAATTTGAAAAAGTAGAAGCAGATCTTTTTTTATCTTTATCAGGCATCTAAATACATATTCATAGTCACATATAAACTTGCTTAAATGAAATACTTAAACTTAATCTTTTTTTTTTTTTTTTTTACAACTAAATGTGTAGCTTATGCTAGCCTTCATCAGCTGCTAACAAAATGAAGCTGATTAACATATACTTATAACAAAACATGCACAATATTAGAAATTTTACAGTAATAAAAACGTTTTATTATTAGAAATTTTACAGTAACAAAAATGTTCAACAATACTGACCAATTGTTTCTTTTTCAAACCAGGTGCATGGAAACCAAGAATAAATACCAGGCAGTTGACACTGATCCGTAAATAAAACATAACTAAATTGGTGTATTGATTTGAATCATCATGCTTGTTTGTAAACCATTGCTCTCCATTCCACGAAACAAATACTAAAAACTCCAATAACAATCCAGTTCCCCAAAATATGATCAATAGAGCTGAATGACGACGAACATTCAACATATAGAAAATAAATCTCTCTTTTCTAAATGCGTGAAGTCCTAGTGTCCAAGCTGCAACATTTAAAGCAGCACAAAGGATATCAACCCCAGCTATACAATTATGATCAAAAATAAGTTTTAACAATATATGTATTAAGGGTAAAAGTATGTGCACTATATGTAAAAAAACTTGGCATGCATATAAAAATGGCAATGGCAATTTTGAAAAGGAAAAGCCCTGAAAACTTTTCTGCTTTTTAAAAATAGATTTTTTTATTCCATTTGCTATTAATTCTTCAACATCTTCATTTTTATTCTGTTGATGTTGATGATAACATTTTGCAAGTCCTTGTACAGTAACAATCAAAAACGGAATGACGAATAAAAGAACTGGCTGAAATGTCAGGTAAAAGCACACTGAAAATCCATCTTTATGCCACAAAGGAAGAAGTGTGGTGTTTTGAGGACAATATGAAATCAGACCCATCTTTATCTTTTCTAAAACAAATTATATATATATATATATATATATATATATATATATATATATATATATATATATATATATATATATATATATATATATATATATATATATATATATATATATATATATATATATATATATACACACACACTTAATTCTTATCTCTACTTTATTAAAAAGTCAATCCTAAAAAAAATACACCGATTGAAACCAACTTAAGTAACAGTAAGAATTTATATTACAAGTTATTTGTTGAGATTTCTTTTAAACGGAAGCGCCTAAAGTATAAAATATTGATATAACTAGAGCTAAAATCCAGAACAATATAAAATTTTTATTATGTTCAGCTAATTTTTTGGGAATCTTGTCAATGAGTATAATGCCCTGCTTAGAAATGGACCATTTCTAACGAAAAGAAAATAATCCAGTTCAGCTCATTTAGTGTTCATTAAGTAAGTAAAATTCAAATTAGCATTAAAATTTACTAGCATTTTCTCATTGGATAATGCAAGCATATTTTCTTTATTTAAATTTAAATGTCGACAAAAATTTTTTATAGATATACCACTGGATGGTTTTATTCCAGGGTTTGCAGACCAAAGTATCACTCAAAAGGCGATCAAAGTGCAGTTCTTTATTTAATATAGTCGATGCGTGATTAATTCCGATAAATAGAAGAACGTGAAAGAATAATTTGATTACATAATATGTAATCTTAAAAAAACAATATTTTGAAAAATAACCAAACATTCTGTTTTGCTATGTTTATATAATATATAAACATAGCAAAACAGAATGTTTGGTTATTTTTCAAAATATTGTTTTTTTAAGTTTTGATATACCGTGGTGTGATCTAACAAAGTCTATGTTTTAAGAAAGTCCTTATCTAAGAAATGACAAATTTTCTAGATAACTAGTTGATTAAACTAGATAACTAGCTAGTTAAAATCACTAACTTGATATGTGGTTAGTTAAAATCACTAAATTATTTTCCCCAAATGTTTATTTTATATATAAAAAATTTGTCATTTTTTACATTAGGACTTTCTTAAAGCATAGGACTTTATTAGGTCACATCATGGTACTATTGTAAAATTTAAAAATCGTTTGGGGTGACTAAACTTTCTATCAAAACTGGAAAAAGTTATGTAATTTACATTTTTATCCAAAATTTCACCTGATGTTTACTGTTAAGTACCATGTGATATAAATATATTACATAAATCAAGTTTTCTATAAGCTCTGTTATTGTGTAATTTTAATTAAATAATGTTATTATACAATGTTATCATATAATGAAGATTATATTAGCTATTATATATCACAGGTGCATCATTAAGTTATTATATATCATAGGTGCATCAGATAAAGATGCAGGTAAGCTTTTTTTCTCTTTTCTTTTTTCTTCCTTAATATTTGTTATAACTTAAATGAAGTTTCCATATTTTATGAGCTAATATATTTCATTTTATCGTTTTATATTGAAAATGTTAAATCTACATTTTCATCTCAGTTGAGGAAAAAAATCAGTTTCTTCAGCATCAATCGTACTGTTCGATTTGCTGCCGTTTCAACTTCAAATATCTTTGAGGTTGAAAACTGTATATAATTTTAGTTAAGATTATTATATATTAACATCGATGATTAAAAACAAGCTTCGTCAAGAATAAATAATGTAGAGAATTATTACTTTTAAAATGGTATCAGAAGGTAGCTAATTAAATCTCCGATAATTATGTTTTAGTTTAAAGAAAGAAAAAATCAAAAAAAAGGTTTATCAAAAATCTGTGTATTTTATATTTAAATTATGTTTTACAATATTAGTAAAATTGTTAGTTTAAGTGGTCATAGTTTACTCATACACTCATGTTTTTGGGTCAGATATGCGAACAAGCTTCCAGAAAAATACCACAAGAAGAGCTTAATAAGTTGTGTGCTGCTTCTTACTTTATTTTATTTACAAGAATATTTAATGTTTGTGATGAGTTTAATTGTGCTAAAATGAAAAAAAAAATGCGGATGTAAATATATGTAGAAGGTTAATTTTTTTTAAAACAACCCAAAATGTTGTAAAAAATTAGTTTATCGAATTGAAAAACAAAACTTCAGTTTTTCTTGTCTATTACCGTAACCTCTCGAGCCAGGATTGGCCTAACACCGGGACAAACATGTTTTTTGGGCCGATCTACACAAAAATATTGCTGAATAGTAAAACGTAAAGATAAGTAACACAGTTATTTAATTACATATATAATTCAATTGAATATCTCATAAGGGGTAAAAGATAGATGTTTCTACTTGTAAATAGACCACAAATATATACAAAAATATCTTAAAATTATAGATATCAAATTTCGATATCCTTGTAGCTAAATGTAAAAATAACATACCTATATACATCAATAAAAAAAAGAAAGGTTTAGTATCACATAATGCACCTGTTGCAAAAATAAAATAGAGAACGTCACTGATTGGCTGTCATATAATTGTATAAATGTGAACTAGATAATTGTTTTTTGATGCAATAAATGTTTTGTTGTTGAACATTCTTTTCTTGTAGAGTTTATTAAAATTTGTGAATGAAAATAAGTAAATAAAACAACAGTGTTTTAAATCTTATGATTGCAGAATTTTTAATTCACTATGTTATCGAAATAAAAAGTCACATCAAAAGCTGGGCCATTTTGTGTTCCCAATCTGCCCCTGTCTCGAACAGTCAAGGATTATGTATATTAGTTATTGAAATCTTACTCTTTAAAGAACGAACTTCTTTTCAAAAAAATTGTTAATTTAGCCTTGAAAGATTAGAGAAAGCATTGATTAGCATGTAATCTTATAGATTAGCATGCGTTTCCTAATGATGATACCAGTAAATCAAGGTTGGCACATTTTTTTGATCAAATGTAACACAACGCCAACCTTGTTGTTCATAATGAAAAAAAAAAGGACGAGACTTTTGTTAAAAAATTTATGATCTTTGTAGATATTATAACATCGATCAGCAGGAATGCTTACATACGTTTACGTCAGCACATTTCCAATCTAAAGAAAGAGGTATCAGCTATAAGTTCTTATTTGTATACTAAGCATGTTTGCTAAAGAAATACTCCACACTCTAGAGTTATCCTTTGCAAGTGCAAATTCGATTTTTTTTTTTTTTTACAGAAATGAACGATGTAGATTTTTCAAAGGAAACATTAAATATTTTACAAAGGAAAAGAGAATTATCGGTTACGTCTGAAGCTTCATTTTAACGTTACAGAAATGAACGATGTAGATTTTTCAAAGGAAACATTAAATATTTTACAAAGGAAAAGAGATCGGTTACGTCTGAAGCTTCATTTTAACGTTACACAGCTAAATCACAAATGTGCAAAAATCCCATTCTTTATAAAGGATCTAAGTATTATGCAAGAACGGTCAGGTTTTATCCTAAATTCTTTTAAGCTATAATTTCTTTCGCTAACCCAGAAATATTTCGTAAAATAATATTTTTAGACTGTGCAAGTTATTTTCAGCTTTAATTACTCTAGAGTTTAGCGTGAAATCGAAGAATCAAAATAGTATCTAAATATTTATCCACCGTTAAAATAGTTATCCGAGCAACATTTGTCTACATATGTAATAAAGAGAAACCTCGAATCCTTTTTACTTGTAGAATGATAAAATTTTCTGACTTCAGAAACACATTGAACTGATTTTCCTTCACAGATTCCATCAAATGATTCCTCATTTAAAAAGCATCAAAAGCAATATAACTTGCATATGAGCCAGCATTGGCAAAATGTTTTAATAGCACTAAATAAACTGTAAATGGTATTCGTTTGTTGCTGCACTGTTATAACACGAACAACCAAAATATACTCAGTGTATATTTACTGAACAACAAGATTTTTTATCTTTCTAGGAACCATAATCTCTAAAAGGAAAATACATTTTAAAGTGCTAACTTGTATCCACTGAGCATGGCCATCATATAACATGAATACCTGTGTAATGGACAATATAAAACACCTGGACAAAGATGCTTTCCGTACTTCTAATAAAAGGTTTTGTAAAAGAACTGGACCACACACACCTGTGATCATCTTTTGCGTGGTGTGTGTAAGTGTCAGACATTATTTTCCCTAAATGTGTGTAAGTGTCAGACATTATTTTGCCTAAATATCTTCCGTAAATAATTAGAAGAATGAACTTTATAATAAGGGATTAAAATGTCTTCTCAGGTAAGATTCGTAGAGACAATATGTTAATTGCATGTTTAATTTTACCCTAGATCTGAGCCTAAAGAAAAATGCTTAAACAAAACCAAAGTGCTAAAAGAAGCCAGAAATTGTGCTCCTTACTTGTTTTTTTTCGGGATTCTTTTACTTTTAATAAAAGTAGAATTTGCAGATTGCATGAGGAAACTTTTAGAAAGAATACCAGTTTAGCTAGTGAAGAGCTCTTCAATAACCTAAGCTAATATTGTAGTCAACGATAAGTTTTATATCGCTTTACAGTTTTTTTTTTCATTTTTTCGCAGCTTTTTCACTCATTGCCATATGCAAACTGCAAACTCAAGATATGTTCTAAATTGCAAACTCCACAACACAAGCATAATACAACAATGTTGACTTCATCAAGAAGATTGCCCCCAATGACCCGTGGGGTTTTTGAAATATTTTATGAACCACTTAATCCAATTTGATCATTTTAAAATCGTTTTATGGCAATTTATCTCTTTTTCAAATTATGTAAGACTAGTTTTAAAAAAGTTGTTTGTAAACAAAGAAAATGTTTTTGCGAGCAGAAAAAAAAAATTCATTTTAGACGAGTGGCTTAAGAGCGTATGTTCCAATTCGCTGGCAAAAAACTTTAAGGAAAACTAAAAGGTTTTTAAAGAAAAACTGTTTGTTGTTCTATCAAATAGTGGAGGGGAGGTCACGGATTGGAAAGAAAGTTGAAAAACGGAGAAAAAAAGTCCATCACGTTTAAAACTTATTCAATAGTGATCAGGGGGATAAATAAAAAACTGGGGCTCCTAAATCGACATTTTAAGACGTCATAAAGAGATATTGTAGCAAGACATACAGGAAGCAGAAGTTCCATGGAAAATGTAACACCAATTCAGGGAAGGCCAAAAATACGGTTGAAAACTACAACGAGAAAAGCTTCAAGGAAATCAAAAAATGATCAAGAAACCTTCTGTAAACTTAACTGTTTTAGTAATTTTATACAATCCCTAAAGCAACAAGCCTAAAATTTTACTAAAAACAATTAAAACCAAAAAATTTAACAAGTTATAGTTTGGCTAACTATCTCTTTGTGTGGTTTCAAGACTCATTTTTCTTCAACAAAAGTTCCGAAGTTTACGAGAAAAACATCGGGCAGACACGAAATATGAGCTGCGTTAGAAGGGGAAAATTGCAGCATTTATTCCGCCGAATTTGGGATGTCGCATGAAAATTTACGAAAACTAGTGTCCAAAAGTTCATGCAAGATGTCCGTACTAAACTGAAAAATTACTGTAATTACCTCGAGGATGATGTTCTGGAGAAAAATTTGCTTTAAAACAAAAAAAAGTTATTAAAGTTGATTCAGCAGTTTTTAAAATATTTCAAACAGTCTTTATGTCAAGATTTCCTATATGGCGATTGTTGTGTAAGGGCACCTCTCAAGGGGTTAGATACTACTTTTAGCACAAGCACCCGGAAGAATGAAGCACAACAAGTAGCCTGTTCATTCAGATAATTAGCTTACAATGGACATGTCAAACTTAACTCTTGAATTGCTGGCAAAAAATAACCTACCCATTAATCTTGCTAACATGCCTGCTTTTATTAAGATAATGGATGTCATGTCTCCTAAAGACAAACTGAAGCACTCTTCTACTTTTTTTCAAGCAAGCTCAACAGTGGTATTAACAATCGTCATTTGAATAGAACAACACAACTAACGCGATTTCTGACAATAAACGTTTATTTCTGTTACTAATGAAAAATCTCAATCGGTAAAAAGTAACAACCAGGATTTGTCACTGTTGACACTGATAATCAATGTTTTTAGTCTCTAGTCAATCAATACATTTTTTAATATTTTGGGCACAAGCTATCTTTGTTGTATCAAGCCATTAAAGGTCGTCTTAGTGAAGTTCTGGATGCGGAACTGCCCAAGTTTATTTGGTCTTAAGCTTGGATCATCAAACTTCTTGCTTTATTAATGCTTATTAAGCAACAACCTTACACTGTATCAATGAGAAGTTCAAGTTTAGAAGATGGATCCTGGGTGTCAATACCTTCTCAATGCGCCACTGGTATTAACACAGTAAAATACGTCGATGAATTGATCAAATGTAACGAAGCCATGAACTCTATCCAGCATTGAAGTGCTGTAGTTGCCAAGCATTCAACATGAAGATTGCACTCCCCTGTCCCTACAAGTGGAATCACTCAACGAAAGTTCAGTGATCACAAATTGAATAAAAGCTTCTTAAAAAATCTTTAATTGCCGTATTTACAAATATTTCGTGTCTTTTCTGTAGCTTTCTTTACTAAAATGGTAGTTGACACCAAAAGTTAAAAGGACTAAATCTGGAGGCATTAGGAAATTACTGAATAGGTATAAATTCTATAATTTTCGGCTGTTAACTAGTCTTCCTTTAAAATCTCAAGTTGAAGTCTCTTCTAACATTAGCTGGCGAAACAAAATTCGCAGAGTCTTCACCGTTCTTTTAGGAGCAACCACTCTTTATCTACTAATTCTCTTTATTTTCATTTGTAACAATAACTTTTCTTAAGCTCCATGAGGGTATCTGTAAGCAGAACAACATTTTTAGATATCACATAAAAGAAATAGTTCAACAGCTTGTATTCTTAAGGTTTGTTCTTTTAAGAATATAAAGCTAAATGCTAAAGCTTATCTTTACCCTTTTGTATATTAATAATTAGTTTTTTTCCTGCTATTAATACTTAACTCAGTTGTTGACAGGCGAATATCTTTTTTTAAAGAAGTTAATCTTCATTTCTTTGAGATTCAAAGTTCTCTTTAGTTTTATATGAGTGCGACATCGGTCGTTTTAGAGGCTCTAGGGAGTTTATCTGTCTGAGAAAAGAAATGAAGAAATTTATGTTTGCTCATAAAGACGGAAAAAACTCAATAAACCTATTGAGTAATTTAGCAGAGGCTTCACACTTTTTCCTGAGTTAACCTGACTGCTCAGTACCGAATCCACAACATAAAAACCTTGTTATCTTTTTATTTAATTATTAGTTATCTTTTTTTTTAATTATTAGTTATCTTTTTATTTAATTATTATTTGGTTTATGAACAAGATAATTAATCAAAGCATCCTACAAAAATAGTGCAATATTTCCAGATCTAAAAATGATTGGTTTCATTTATTGAAGATGCTGACAATTGACAAAAAAGAAAACCCTCTTGAATGAAATATACGTCGACTCTTTTACAAAAAGAAGTTAACAGAGAAGTAGAAAAACTAATCATGGTGGATGTTGAAGGCGTATTAGCTTGATAGCAGATGACATTTATTACACAGAATTATTTCGAGTAAATTTAGACTATTAAATTTCTGTTTTTATCTATCAACCATTGATTTCATTTAACAAAAATTAACCCTTTAGTAAATTTAACTATTGCTGCTTCTGCAACAAGAAGCCATAAATACTTATAATTGATTATAGAAATCGAATTAACCATAGAACCTCCAACATACTTGGATACTCGCACGCGCGTGCTATAATTTTCTACTAGATTACTTAAAGAGTGTAGTATTCTTAAAGAGTGTAGTATTATTAAGTTAAAAGATAAAGATATATGAATCAAAATGTATATTTAATAAATGTCTTTTCGTATTTTTTTAAGATCTTGAGTAGGGATCGTTTTGTATTCAGAAAAAACACAAAAATATTTAATAATAAAAAGAGTATGGAAATTATTGAGGAACAAATAGCTGTAAAAAATACAAGCAGCTTTTACAGAAGTCACAGCACAAATACATTAACGTTAAATTTCCATTCTTTTAAACTAAGCCTTGCGTCGGTAATGTTTGGCTGGTGATGTTGGACCAGTGATAAGCCAGTGATGGGTCGGTGAAGGGCTGGTTACGTTGTAAAAAGTTGTGGTTAAAACATGAAAATTTACAGTCTAAAAAAGATCTTCAGTCTAAAAAGAAATGAGAGAAAAAAAATGTTAATGTACTCGTGTAAAATACAGTTTATAAATTTAACTATATCGTCAGAGGTTGTGTGAATAAATTTATCAGTTCTTTATACAAGGGACAATAATTCTAACTCATATTCTGCAATAGTAAAAAAAATCAAACTTGATAAATTTGCTATTGTTTTAAGAAACATTTCTTACCATTCTTTATACTTAATAATTAAATTAAAAAATAGGGTACCTGTTCCCTTCCAGCTTTTTCGATTTCTACGGCTAAGCAGTTGGTATTTCGCTTCTTGCCACTGGTATTAATATTATCTTACTTAAGAGTTTTGCCGTATAAATTCAACAGATTCAAAACATAACAAAATTACATTTATCTAAATTGACAGTTTTTAAGTATTTTGAGAACCTATGAATAAGGTGTAAAACTTAACTGACTGTGATCAAAAGAGATTTCCACAAAAACTTACGTTTTACTTGCTAAGAATGCTTCCTACCATTAAATCACTAAGATTTTAAACAGTCTCCTCATCAATAGCCATTGAAAATAGCTTGCATGTCACCACAAGTAATCTTAATTTAGTCTTAATAACTTGTCTTTTAGTATAAGCAGCTTGCAAATATAAAGTAAAAACAATTCTTCAAAACAAGACGTATTAAATTAATAATGCAAATGAAAAAGAAGTTGGCATTATTCTTTAATAACCATGAAATCAGGGTGTTCAGCCGGTATCAGTGATGTAGTTGGAGATGCAATTTATGTAGGGAACATTTTATTAGATTGATTTGCTTATTGCCTCACTGCAGCCCCTTGATGTTGGATTGAAAAAACGACTGAGCACAAACTACAACAAAAAGGGTGAGAATTGGTTGCAACAAATGAACGTCTGGTAACAACTATTTTTTAGGTTGGTAGTAACTTTGAAAAGACTCACAGACAAGTTGGTTAAGAGAGCTTAGTAATAGCGTTGCTTAGTAATAGCGTTGGTAATATTGTTAAGAGAGCTTAGTAATAGCGTTGCTTAGTAATAGCGTTGGTAATATTGTTAAGAGAGCTTAGTAATAGCGTTGCTTAAGAATAGCGTTGGTAATATTGTTAAGAGAGCTTAGTAATAGCGTTGCTTAGTAATAGCTTTGGTAATATTGTTCAGAGAGCTTAGGCAAGTTGGTACTATCTTTGAGAGAGTTCATGGACAAGGTGCACTTTGAAAGACAATACTTTCAGGAAAACAAGTTTTCTATAAATCTATCGAAATCCTTGCTTATAATAAATTTGTGAAAAAAAAATCATTAATACTAAGTATTAATTTTTTTGTAGCATCCTCGTTATTAACTAGAAAAGGCTTTTATTATCTAATATGTTCGAATTGGTATATGAATTTTAGTTATAGTTTACTAACTCCTTATATGAACTTATTGTCTGAATTAAATAGTCCATATATAATTTTGCTTCCTCCAAAAGCACAATTTCAACTACGTAAAGAAAAAGTACTAAAAAAAGGATTTTACATCAGTTAAAACCCTTTAACCACTCGAAGTACTTTGGTAACTACCTAGCAACAATTTATTCTTGAAAATTAAGTCAAATTTATATTCCATAATTACTCTATTTTACCTATCAAAGTTTTACAATCGTACCTTGAGGAAACAATTTATCAAGATTTAAAGAGCGAGTTAACCACCGTTTTTATTTATACCAACAGAATTGCAATTGGACAAGAACATAATAACTGTAGTTGGATAAGAGGCAAATTGAGAGCAGATTCAGATGAATTGTAAAACGATACATAAATTAAAAAGACCTACAAAAAATGTGCACTAAACTTTCTCGCATTGTAACGTAAATAGAAAAATATCCTGAATGAATTTTTTAATGTTGTAACGTTCATAAAATTAAACATGTAACTTTTTTTTAAGAGACTTTGCAATTTTTTTTCATATTCGCCTCTGATTTCCTACGTTTAGGATTTTTATTTACTGAACTCTCAATCATGTTTTTGTTTAACGCACTTTCTTCTTTGTCAACTTGATCATCAGAAAAGGTATCACGTGAATTCTTTTCTAAATCAATCACCTGTCTTTTAAGGTTAGCAATTGTATAAAGTGCATTTTCTTTATTTTCAACCTTATTATCGTCAGTAACTTCTTCAAAACATGAGTTCTTCCTCTTGGCACTAATAGATTCATTACTTTTCGTTGGTTTCACTTTATTTTGACAAGATCCAGTTGTCTGAAACATGGTATTATCTTTGCCATTTACTGTTTTTTCTTCAGAATTTAATGTCTCATTTGTTATATCGCAAATACCGTTGTGTTTTCTGGGCTCAGTGATTTTTTCACCACTTATTTTTCTTGTTTCCGAAATAGGAACTCTAAATAAGGGAATTATGGCTTCATTACAATTTTTTTCTATATCGTCTTTGTCTTTATTTGCTATCATATATTCATTTTCGGTTCTAGATACACGATAAAGTCTGTTTATATCAAAACCGTTTCTTATATTTTCATTTTTGTTTGTGCTTGATTCAGCTCTCTCTCTTTTTTCACCTGAACGCAAACTTTCATTCGATGTCTTAAATTCATCACGGTTAGATTCTGCAGTTTTTCCAGTAACTATTCAAAAAAAAGCGTGCAGAGTTTAAATTAAGTTAAATAATAAAAAACCAACCTACTAAAAATGAAAAACACAACCTGATTATCAACTTCTATTTTTTTAAGGCTACAAAAGTTTTATAATAAGTGAGACTAGATCTTCTGTCCGCTAAGAAGCACCGGAAACAGTTCATGAAAAATATGAAACTGATCAAACAAAATAAGTCAAAAACTAATATATAAAATATATTACCAATAAATGCTGCAAGCGCCTTCGCTTTCTTCCACTGCATTTCAGAAGATTTCGTGCTTTTTTGGTTGGAAATGGAATGCAATGGAACGTTGTTATCTGTTTTCAAATTGTTCTTACGTAACGGGAAGCCGTTTTTGATTTCATCCATGAGTGAATCAATAATGCATTTCTCTTCCACCATTGGTGTTTTTTTGTTTTTAATGCTTTTCCCGTCAAGGCCAAGTTTTTCTTGTCTAGCTTTTTCATCTGCTTGTTTCTGCTCACGTGCAAGCTTTTGCTTTTCTTGCAACTTGAATTGCTCATTTTCCTATTTAGTGACAAGTAACGCATTGTAAAAGAATAAATATGAAAACCAAAATGTCGGCCGTAAAAAAATAGTAATCTTTCTTACTTCTTTTGCCTTCTTCAGATTCGTTGAAAATTGCCAGAAAATATTTAAATATTCCTCCACTTTAAACTTTGTAGTGTCTTCACAAAAGTATTCAGCAAACTGACAGCACAAGTGACGAATGTCTTTTATATTCGTTTCCAGCTCCAAACACTGCGACTTAGATTGCTAAAATCAAAGTTTTCCTGTGAACATTTACTATTCAAATTACTAGCAAAAATGGTGATTAAAACCTTACGCTTTTCTACAGAAAAAGAAAAAATGATGCAATATTTTAACCTTGATAAAAGTTCCCATTTGCTCTCTGACGTCAGCAGGAGCTTTCTTTAAAGATTTTTTGGTGGATTCTAAGTTGAGTTTTAAGATGTTAACTTCTTTCTCTAAGTTATCGATATTTAATCTGCAAGCAGCTTGAAGAACATCGGTCATTTTATCAGGGAATTCCATTAGCTCTTCTTTTTTATCTTCAGCTATCTAAGCAAGATTAAAAGACTATGATTAAGAAGACTATAATAATAAGCAAGAATTTTCATAAAGTATGTAACTTACAGATTATGCTAAAAACTTTGGCATTGTTATTTTCTTACCTGTACAATAAAATGCAACAAGTTCATTCTTGGTTTATTGGCACGAGTGTCAGACAATTTTAGCAATGACGTAATTTTAAAAGCTTCAGCATCACCTGCGTGCGAACCCTAAATTAACTTTATTCATAATAAAAGATTTTACAGCTAGAGATCTGTTGCATTTATAATCAATCTAGATTCTTCTTTTTAATGAAAATGATTTACTTCTCCGATAGGAATTGATGAGACTATGAACTAAAATGTTATGGAGTAAATAATAAATATAAACTGTAACGTGGATGATATTGCTAAATATTTTAAACTTACATGGTTCATAAAGTTCCCTACTCGAAGAATCAAGTTTAATATTTCTGGTAAGATTTCGCAGTGTAAGATACCTAGTAATCAAAAAAACTCAAGTTTATATTTATAGAGATAATGACTGCACGCAAACGTTGTTTCGTTAAGGTTATTAAATTCAGATTTCAAAGCGTTTTAGAATCATAATTATTTTTAGTTGTTTACGAAAAATGTATAAATTTCAATTTTTCGCTCACCTTCGATTGCTTCCTTCAAAACTTTGATGTTTGGTCCCAGACTTTCTTTTGATGCTTCAAACTCCTCCTTCAATATTAAACTTTTTATGCGTAGTTCATAACTGAAAAGATAGACATAACATTTACATTCCTTTTATCTTAACATAGTAGGATAAGGTAACATGAACTGAAAAAAGTCGGATTTTATAAATAACTGATCCGCTGCGATTTAACTAATAGCTATTTAACAACAAACGCAATTTTGTACACAAAATTGATAAACTGCCCGCTTTTTAATTTAGATTAGAAAAACGTTACCCGCGCAAAATCTGTTAAATGATAAAAAATTTTTAGAATTTTTAAAATAATTTAATTAAGCAAGAATTAAATACAGAAACTACCTTGAAAGATTTATAAGTGCAATAAAAAATTTCTCTGCTGATCCTAGTTTTTCTTTATCTCCGTGAAAATCTTGAAGCTGATCTTTTTCTGAAGAGTCAGGTAGAAGTTTTTCTAAACATTTTAAACGATCCACACCTAATTCTGTGGCATTTCCTTCCTTGATTAAGTCAATAACAGATTCAAATCCTCTAAATTATAATTGCATATTATTATTGGAGCGGTCTTAAATGATAAAAAGACGATAAATTTCTCTCTATATATGTATAGTTTTACCCTTTGAATTGTCTTAAAAAGATATTCACATTCATGCTTCTTTTTCCATCCAATATCGCAATCTAAGTTATAGAAATTTAAGTGGCATGAAATGTGACTAAATATATTAATTTAAATTATTTTAATTGTTAATTTTAATGTGAATTAGTCTCCAGTAAGGAAAAAAAAATTTTTTTTTACCGAATTCCAAATTTAAAAAATTAGAAATAATTGGTTTTGATTAAGAAAGTTGATCAAGTAATATTACTTCTTTAGGCTCAGATTTCTTTTCTTCTTTTTTATCTTGCTTGACTATCTCTTTTTGGCAAAATAACTCCTCTTCTGTTCCGTAATCAGGTTCCACACCTTTAACCTCCGTAACTTTTCTCCACACGCTGCTTGAATTTCGTTTTAATACATGAGGAGGTATTTTACTCCATTGCAATTTTTTCATTTTTTGGCTAGGCGTCTTGACAGGTTTTAATCTACGACCTGAATTTTCAACAGCGGCATGCTTAATATTAGGAACAAAGGGACCTCCAGGTGGTGGTGGAACTCCAGGCGGTAGTGATGGTACACACCCTGGAATTGGTGGAGGTGGAGGAAAACCTCCTGGTAATGGAGGACCACCTATGAATGCTACTCCCGGTAGTGGAGGTGGAGGTGGAGCTCCTCCGCTAAAAGGAAGTGGAGGTGGTGGGGGTGGAGGAGAACCAAAGTTTGGCGGAAGTGGTGGAGGTGGTGGCGATGATGAAACAACCAAATTTGTAGGTAAAGCAAATGGTGGCGGTGGAGGTGGAGGAGGCGGTGGTGGCGAAACAGAAGCAACTGCTGCTATGGAACCATTGCTCATATTTTCTGTAAACGGTGGGGGAGGTGGGGGAGGTGGGGGAGGAGGGGGAGGTGGGAGTTGAGGAGGCGGTAGTGCTGATGACACCGGTAGCAATCCAGATTTTTGGAAGTGTATTTCCTGATCTAATGGTTCTTTGGAAAAACAATTTTCTGTTTGTGTCTCAACTTCATTACGTTTTTCAAAAAGCTCAGTTTGCGTTTCTTTTTCACATTTTCCTGCCATGATTTGCTGTAGATCAAGAAAATCTTTTTCAACTTTTTGTTTGCACTGTACAGCACTTGACTCACTACTAATCATTGAAACGCGAACAACAACATCTTCAACAGTTTGCCATACAAGGTCTTGACACTCATTCTCCTCAGAAAGTACAAGCAAACTTTGAAGAATTGCGAGGAAGTTGTTTGCGACTGGCTTCTCAGCAATCTAAAAAAGATTAATTAATATTGAATGCCAAAATTTTAATCTTAGCTTATATTACTTTAAAAACAATTTTGAAGTATCTCTTTATGTTATTTAAAATTTTTAAAATACTCGCTGGTTTCACCTGCTGAAAAATTGCATTAAAAACTTGCTGATGATCATTAAGATTAAATCCATCAGTAGTGATCATCATGTCATCGTCGCTTTGTTTTTGTTCATCAAAAACACTGATTTGAATAAAGATTTCTTCCTCCTGTTCGTGTCTGTAAATTTAGATAATAAATACTTCAACTCCCAAGAATAAAAATTATGATGTTTGGATGTACATATAATGTATATTTGAACAATACTTACCTTAACGTAGTCAACAAGTCTAAAAGTCCAAGCCCTGAAAAAGAAATAAATGTTTTTTAAGGCCATTTTGTTTTCTGATAAAAAGAAAATATTTAAGTATAAAAATTTTAATACCAATAAACTCATTTCTTAAATTTCTTCTTTCTGCAAAATCCATTGTCGACATTAATATCACGTTAATGAATGCAATAATAGTTGTTTTATATGCAAGTAGTTCTGCATTTTTCAATTCATTTATGATGATGCTGAATCTGTAGCGTTGACTTTTTTCGTTCTTAAAAAAAAAAAAAAAAAAAAAAAAATGTTATAAATCTTTTTCAGTGGTACGTAGACAGGTAAACGTGTTGTTTTTTTCAGTAAAAGAGATTTCCCAGAGGAGTTTTTTTTTTTGTAAAAATACAATTTTTACGTTTATATAAAACAGGAAGAAAATAAACAATTACAAATCGTAAAGTTAAAGTCTGATTATTATTTTTAACCACAAACAGAGAGCGTTATCCGTATACCTTAAAATGTTCAAGTGATGAGAGTGCTAACTGATAACCTCGGTTATTGTATAGGCAAACAGCGGATAGCATCTCAAAAACCTGTTTTTTAACCATTGTGTTGCTAGTATCCAATGCTAAGACAAAAATTTTAATAAATAATTTTAAAAATTTCAAATGCTTACAAAAGCAATTTAACTATTGTTTGTATATTAATGGATTAAAAAAAAAACATTTCCACTCATTCAATTCATTGCTGGCATCTATTTCATGTACCAAAAGCACCTTGTCACTAGCTCCAAGCTCGGTTTTTTTAAAAGGCCAATAACTGCTTTAAAAAATTTGAAGTATGGAAGCAATCATGGAGTAGAGAAATAATAAAAATTTCAATTTTTCGGTTGATAAAAATGAAACACTCTTGCTGTAAGTTAAAAATAATTGTAGAAAATTAGAGCATCTAGTATAAATAATAAATTGAGAAAATAATTTTAGAAAAATTTTCTTTATTTTTTCATGTTTTTTTTTCAGTTTATTTTCTTTACCATAGCTAAGTGGCTCCGCTTAACGTCAGATTGGTCAGAAAGGCAGCTTAAGGACAGAGCGGTGAGAGTGGTTTTGTTAATGCTGCAAGTGACATAATACAGTTTTATAATAGTTAATTAAATAATAAAACTATTTTCTTGCTTTTTTTTTCTAAGAAAATTTATAATTCGATTGAGCCACTTTACAGAAGAACTTAGCAAGATCACTAAGCAATCGCTTGAAGTAAGAAACCAGATCTTCGGATAACGTTGAAAATAAGCACAATATCCTATTCTATTGAAAAATTTACAGCGTGAAACTATATAAAAATAGGACCATACAGAAGCCTCAAAAATATCAATATATAATTATCTATATCATATTATATATATATATATATATATATATATATATATATATATATATATATATATATATATATATATATATATATATTATTGAAAAGGAAAAAGGAAAAAGCGTGTAACACAAGAATGTGAAATAGACTGCATTATAAGGTATCCGTTACTAAGTTTAACATATTGAAACGGTGATAGACGAGCGATAATACAGCTAATAATGATACAGATAATGAATAATACAGATAATAATCTTTGAAAATGTTATTTACTTAAAAAATGAATTATTACCGGATGAATTTATTGCCGGAAAAAGAAAATAGAAATTGATGTAAAATTATTAACGTGCACCAGAAAAAAAAACTTACAAAAACTAAAAGATATTGGATATTAGTTTTATATCCTTTTTTTAATTTTTTACGTAGGTATATTTTTCCAAACATTTTTTTCGAGTTTTGTATTTATCTTCTTTTTTATGGATTGATTTCTATAAAAATCAGTTTTTATCCCAATTTAATATGCTGTTCCATCTGATACCTTTCAAGCAAAATTTAAAAAGCTTAAATTGGTGATCGATAAATTGTTTTAAAAAGCATTTGAATTTATGAAAATTTGGGCGAAATCAATCAAATATTTATTTAATGTTTCAAAGGAATTTATAAAGCTAAAAAAATTAGGTACATTTTAAATTAGGAGAGCCATAGAACTAAAATGTATTCCCTAAGTGCTTACCAAACATAATGCTATCGACCATGTCATGTTCTCCATCGATTAAATAAACCATCCCTTCATTTCTACAAAGTATTGTTTTTATGCAATTTATAATCTCCATTTGCAGTAGCGCTGATGAGAAACGAAAAACACATCTCATTTCCAAAAACCTTAATGTACAAAATATTGTCTGAAATCCATTGAGCTCCAGAAATTCCTCTAACCATGCCGAAGGGCAATTCTTCAGCCATTTATTTAATGCTATATAATTTTCCGATGACGGTCTATATAGTTCATTACAACACTGTTCTATGTCCGAAAAATCTATGGCTTCTGATTCTTTAACTTTTCCTACATTGCCGCTACTTAACCGTTTAATGCGACTCCACCGTGAAAGCATGTTTTAAGAGTTTTTAAACACCTTACTTTTCAAAAAACATCTCCGAGCGGTAAAAATCTTCATGGAATGTTTTTTTTTTAAAAAAAAAAAACGAACACAAAAGATTGTACGGCAACTCAATGTTTATCATTTAGCATCAGAGGATCATTATTTCTATATTGCTTTAAGAGAATGGATAACATCCTGCTTTTAAATGACTTTGTAACAAAATTCGCACGTAACAAAAAAAAATGAACGCGCAAAAAAAAGGTGTTTTCGCGCAAACGCTGTTTTAACTGTTTTTATCCAAAAAAAAAAAAAAAAGGTGAAAAGTTATTAACAGATTTAAACAGTTGGTTATTTTCTTTTGGATTTATATTTTTTAAATATTAATATTTCAAGTAATTTCTGTTTCGTTTATCTCTAACCCGTATATCTCACAATAAATACTTCTTGGATTATTTATACTAAAATGCAGGTGAAAGCACATATCAAGTAAAAACTGCCAATTGAGACGTTTTTATGAAGACACAAATAAAAAATGATAGGATGCAAACCGCAGATAATTTCTCTTTACTACGCTTCTAAACCAAATAAATAGCTTAAGCTTAATAATTGTTTTCAATTCAACAAAGCTCAACTACTCTCGAGCATCCAATCGCAGTGGAGATTTGCTTTAAAAATCCAAGCTGTGATTCTTGATGAAGTTCTATTGCTTACACTTTTTATTTGATTCCAATTGCATTTAAACTTTTAACTTATGAATTGATGGTTTATGGATTTATTGAAACAGGAGTTCACATAACAACAAAACTAATTAATCTATAGTAGCAAAACTAGTGATTTATCAAATATCATACATGATTATCAAAATCTACCTTAAAATCTTATATTAATCATAATATATACATACTTTCCACTAAATCAGCTGATTATATATGATGAATGATCAGCTAAGTGTATATGATGAATGATTCAATTTCAATTAAAACACCAAAATCTGCTAAAAGTTAATTTGTTCACGTACCCAAACTTAATTTTATTTTGCTAAATTTACTTATAAATTTGTATCTGTAAATGAAATACCTTTTACTATTAGTTCCATAAAGTTAAGAAGCGGAGTATCGTGGTTACGTTATTATTCGTCAGAACAGAGTAAAACGATTGCGCTGTAAAAGTCTAATAACTCCTTATCAAGCTGAAATTAAATACCAAATAGCTAAATAGTGATTGAAGCCAACGACGAAAATTCTTTTCAACGAAAAAGTTGTGAAAATTTTTTATAGACAGTTTTGTTTCTTTTTCGCAAAACGTTTTTTTAATTGTTTTCTCATGAAATAGTTTTTAAGAAAATTATTTAAATATTCATGTGACTTCATAATCTCCATGTATGTAATATAGAAAAGTAATTTTTATTGCAAGTAGTCATTTTTTGGGTATTAAAAATTCTAAAATCAAAATTATCGGTTGATATTTTCCCATGCAAATTTATAAGATTGTATTTATAAGATCGTATTTATAAGATTGTATTCAAGCTTGTTATTATCATATTCATTCATAAATCACTTATAAAATAGGTTCGGCAAGAATTTCATAGTATGCTGCCATTTTTAGTATAATTTCCTAATTTTGTAAATAACCCAATGGTATATTATATATACTAGATGTCTAACTTCGATCCGAAAAGTGAAGCCGTGGAAGCCAATTCTAATTCGGGCAAAAACATGTATTTTTAACTTTTATTTCACACGTCGGATATAGCTTTTGCCCTTATTACAAATGGCGGATTCAATTTGTAAACAAAAAAAGCGGCTTCACTTTTCTCCCAAAAAAATCCCGCAAGTTAGACATCTAGTATATTTAATATATCATTGAAATAACCAATGAAAAAGTTTATCAAATGGTGTTATCAGTTCTTATTAAAAAAATTTATCACGTTTTGTGACCGAAAAAATCTCTATTAGTAGAGAATTACCAATAGTTAGTTTAAATTAACAAATTTTAAAATTCAAAAAGAAAACACAATAATTGTAATAGAACTCAGTTATTACTGATTGAACAAAAACGCCCATTCAAATTTTGTTTATTAAAATTTCGGGAGTTTTAACAACTAAAACCGTTACTTATATAAACCTAAAATAAGGTGGCGCAAAGTAATGAAAATTTTTGATAGAAAAATAACAAATCCAATTAATGCAACGCCAGCAATCAATATAATCACAATTCAAAACTCTGATAAAAGATATAAAAACAACCCACAAGATGTTTATGAAAGAAAAACAAAGAAATAAAATAAGAACGTGTGTTATTTATATTAGATTAAGATTAGTCGCTTAATGTGTCGATTTCTTCTGGGAATTTTACCAATTTTACTTCTTTCTAAATTACTTAATTCTTAAAATTCTAAATACTACATAATAAATATAGCATAAAAACAAAACACTTAAAAAACTAAATAAATCCTAAATTGTCTAAACTTCATAGACAGAATCCAAGAATTGGTTAAATAAAAATGAAAAAATTAATTTTTACAAAAATCACAACAAAATGAAAATGATTGTTTTATGTATTTTTGTTAATAATTTTTGAAATTGTTTTCAATTTTAAACTGAAACAAACAAACAAAAAAAACAGCAACATCAACAGCACAACAACAGCAACAACAAATGGCTGCTAGGAGTTGGTTTTTCGCAGTATCGTTATAATTTAAAAAAATAAATGAATAATCGCATTGCATCAACGCTTTGAACATAAAATAGTTTTTAATATTACTTGCGTTGTAGTAATTTAAAGATGGGGGAACCACTGCCCGTAAAAGCCTTTCATGTGGCCCACCTCTAGCTTTTGGTATTTTTTTAAAAGTTTTTGTTTTAAAGTACATAACATTTTAAAAATCAATTTAAACGAATTTATAAACATTTATTTTAGCTTCAAAATTTTAGCTTTGACCCGTTTTGAAAAGAGTTTCCCAATCACTGCAATAATGATAATTGTACTCAGTCTTTTTGCGAGGTGACGATAAGTATACGAAGTTACTTTGAGGGCGCTTATTTTAAAAAAATATGTTTACAAATATTTGCTCATTATTCGAAAGGTGCTTTTATATCACAAGTAAAACGATATAAATAAGAAATGTATATAAAAAGCGAAAAGAATTCTTTGTATTTTCAAAGTATTTGAATAAGAAGAAATTAGTTTAAAAACACCATTTAACTTACTTGGAACAAGGTTACGAACAACCATTTGTTTATCATCTAGTAAATACTCAATTCCGACATGATTGCTTATCACAGTTTTTATACAACTAACCATTTGAAGGATCATAACGGCGTTATTTAAACAATCATACCTATAATTGTTCATTATAGTTAATGCTTCAAACATAAGTTGTAAGCATCCACCTTGTAAAAAGTTAACAAGCCACTTGGGTGTACATTTATTTAACAAACCGTTTATTTTGATCAGATTCTTTAAGGAGGGCTTCTCGAGGAGCCGTCCACATTCTTCTAAATCTATGCGCTCATCATCAAAATTATTTTTTGAATTTCTCTCCTCTAGTATGTTGAATTTAATTTTTTTCCATAGCGCTTCCATGGGTAAATTTTGAGAAGCTTTCTCACTTAAGTTAGTTAAACTTTGAGAAGCTTTCTCACTTAAGTTAGTTAAACTTTGAGAAGCTTTCTCACTTAAGTTAGTTAAACTTTGAGAAGCTTTCTCACTTAATAAGCTTGTTTGAGAGTTTCTTTCGAATACTTTACTTTCTCTTGAATTTCCCGGAGAACTTCCGGCAAAATCAGTTGTGGAGCTGGCTCTTCCATTACGGCTTGATCTATCATCAATAATTGGAGACAAGTTTAAATTGTCGCTAAGTATATTACAATGAACCTGTTGGGCGTCGATAGTTTTTTCATCAAGGCATTTTACAGTTCTTGTGTTGTATTTCTTTTCATCGACAGCTGCATGGTTTTTTTTAGAATTTTTCTTTCTTTTAGAGTAAAAACTGCCAATAGATAAGCAACCACGAAAAGACATGTTTGAAAAATAATTTCAATAGAATTCATTTCTAACTCATAAACGATTACAAACGATTTTTTTATACCTGGTTTACACTTCAAATAAAAAGAATTCAAAATGTAATTCATAATCACTTTAAGGCGTTCATAATTATAGTAATCTGGTTGATATCTAAAATCCCAAAATTACATAAGAACAGGCAAATGTCATATAAAAATATCCATTAGGTAATCATGGAAAAAATTGCTAAAATGCAATTATGGTAAAATGAAATTTTGTCGTGACTCACTTTCATTTAAAGGATAGAAAAGTAGAAACCAGGTCAGAACAACTTTCAAGCCACTTAAGTAAATAATTCATTCAATGGATTAAAACAAATGAATATGTTAAATTGTTGTGTCTATACCTTTGTTTGAAATAGGAGTATTACACCGATTACTAGCTAAATAAAACATCATAATGCAACGTAAAATAAATGATATTTTAGTGGGAAAAACTTGAGCTAGACTAAAAATTTAATTTAAATCTAACCAAAAATTAAATATTGAAGAGCCAAAAATCATAAAAATGCATTTTAAAGATCTGAAAACTCAAAACAATTATTCAAAACGAGATTCTTCTTACGTATAATTATATTTTCTTTTTTTCTCTAGACAAAATTTTATTTCCCTATTCATGCAAATCTATACTTGTTTAAAATGTAGTAGACAAATTATAATATTAGCACGCATAGCATATCTGTTATAGTATATCTTTTACACCCTGCACAGCCATCTTTTACACAGCCAGCTGAAGGTATTGTTGATGATTTCATTTTTAATGTAATGTTATCAAGGAAATTATCATTACTAAATCCACAGCTTCATTCGGAAAGGAGGTATAAATACATCAATATCTTTGTAAGAGGTTCTTTGGGTGAAGGGAGAGAGTTCCTGAAAGTTCTTGTGAACTTTGAACAAGATGAATCAGATATTGAAGAATATTAGAGCTCAGAAAATTCTAACTTTGTTAATTGAATTGAAAGATGCACCTGAAGAATTTGAATAACTGAGGTTGCTTTAGGAAAAACCTAGCAAATGTGTAAAACTTGTTCTTTCTTCAAAATGGGGAAACATAACTTTGATGGTTGTTTTGTAGCACGATAGCGTAATATAATCCACACTATACATTGCCATGCATATGTAAAAATTGATGCTCTTTGCAATTGATAGCAATCAGAACTTTATGTAATCTGGTAAAAATTTCCTAACCAATTTCAAATGTTTTATTAAGAAATGATCATTTTGAAAAAACTCCTCAGCCTTTCCTACGTTAGTTTCTCCTGAATTCATCGAACGCCCTATCATGTCTTTTACTCTCTAAATGCTGATCTTTAAAATTCTTTGTAAGTTTCCATTTCTATTCTAACCATATTTTTTTATTTAGTTTGCAATCATGTAACCAAAAAGAAGTTATTTATTGTTAATGAGACAATTTTCATCCCCAAAAGGGGTATCGACATGAATTACTATTTTCATCCCCAAAAGGGGTATCGACATGAATTGGGACCAAAATAAACAGGAATTTACTTTAAGTAATCTTAAAAATGATGTAAATTAAAAACAAAAAAGTTTAGTTAAACAAAAAAGAAACTTCCACGACCGTCAAAGTAAATTTTAAATCAGAGCGTCAGTTTTCCAACAACTGAGAGGTTGAACTAAATCACATTTCTGTAATAAAAATGACGTAGTTAATTAAGAAATCGCCACAAAAATGGACATTTTTATTTCAGAAGCAAACGAGAAGAATGTGTTTAGTTATCCATAATTTTTAGAAATTCAGATGGCTTAAACAATTTAAATATTTGAAAAAAGAAAAGATAAGTATCAGCTTTTACATCAGTAAAACAAGCTGAACACTTTTATGATAATTTACATAGAATTGTAAGAAAAAATAATTACGAACGTAGGCTTACCTAGTACAACTTTCTTTGACAGGTGGCTGTTATTAACTAAGCTCTCTAATCCAATTTTTTTTTTCATTAACGATTTGACACATTTTATTGTCTCTAGCAGAGTTATTGCGTCGTCAATATGGGAACCACCGAGCCCCTTTTCCTTTTTGTTAAAAACCATTGACTCTATCATATTGAACACAGATTCCAGTCCTCCATAAGCAATAAAAGATTTCATCCACTTGTCATCTGCTGAATCTAACTTTATTCTTAAACCTGATGTGTTTTGGATAGTGGGATACATTGAAAATAGTTCGATCCACATTTTTGTTTCATCTTCTCCGAATGTTTTTTGTAAAAATGAGGTGCTTGTTCTTTTGCTTTCATGAACATTATTATCTGAAGGCTCTGAATCCGAGTGAAAAGATCTCCTTTTTTCTTCATCAAGGACATCGTGGAGTCTATTCACAATTCTTTTAAACGGATTATTCATTGAGGAATACTTATACTTTACCCAGAGAAAACGAAAAAAAAATTTTAATCTGTTGTAACAATTTATAAAAATAATCGCTAAAGGTTTAATTTAAGATAAACACAACAAGCTCTGATTTAAAAAATATATTTAGCTCATATTATTTTGTTATTAGGTTAACAAAGATACAAAGATCATACAGATTTATTCACACTTTACATCCAATCAGAAATCAACAACTTTTACTGCTTCAAAGAATTTTTGTACAAACCAAGAAATCATTCATAAAACCATAGAAAAATATTAGCTTATAAACAGAAATAATCGCACGAGGGTATTTCGTTAAAAACTTAAAAATTCCCGAAATGACGTGAGTACAAAAAAAAATCGTGTTTAATATTTGTTAAAAATTTTGAATAAAATTTGATTCTTTTATTCAAGAGGTTAATTGTTGCTACTGGTAATGCATTAAAAGGAAAATAGCATTATTTAACCAAAAGAATATAGTTCTAAATAATCTGTTTAACGCTTCAGTAAAATTTTAATCAATTAAAAAAACAGTCAAACTTACACGCATCCAATAAATCCTATAGATACAATAATTCATGTAGAATTTTAAGAAATGAATTCAACTTTCAAATAGTAGCATAATTTCAAAATAAATTTTAATGAAAGAAAATTTTTTGAAGCAGTAAACAAACACTTTCATCGATAACGCTTTAAAAATTGTCTTTTATTCAGAGTGCGTTGGTATTTCAAAAAGCCAGTTTCATTTAAGTTTTGTTTAGAATTCGGTTTAATATTTCTGGCTTCAAATGTTATGGCTAATCTCTAAGCCTTTAACTCTCAACTTGCTCGTTGTTTTCGTTTTAGCAAATAAAAACGAGAAAACGATGTTTGTTTTGCAAATAAACTTTTTCGGTTTTCTTGTTTTTTTTGCAACAATATTGCATCCAACAGATATCGTTAATATATTAAAAAAAAAAACGATACTCGTTTTAAATTATAAATCTGTGCTTTACAAACCAACGTTAAATCCAAATTTATACTCTTCTATGCCTTGACTTTACTTTGCTACAGTATACAATTTATATGTTTTTTATATACGTTAATTTAATTTATTTCTCAAATTTTATTATTGCAAAAATAATATTCAAGGAAATAAAAATATAGCTGTAAACGAGTGTAAACAAAGCCATTCACAGGACTTAGGTATTTGTCAAGAATTAATCTTTATTGGCCTAAAAAATGCATTTCTTTTTATACTTTACATATGCACAAATCAGATCACAAGTAAAAAGTGTAAAAAGTGTAAGATCTTTTTTTTTTTTTTTTGCTTTGTTTATACAAAACTCAAGATACTCATATATTGCTCTATAAACATTTAAAAGTTTGTTTATATTACCGCGTATCTTGAATTATCATAAACAAACCGAAATAAAAGTTTTAAAAATATAAGCCTATTTAAATTTTTACTTTGTTTTTTCTACTCGGAAACTCTATTAGTTGATTATAATTAAAGATTAATCATAATGTCATTGTTGAACATAATTTGTAAAGATATAATCTTTTCTGGTGACAAATTTAATATTGAAAAAACTATATTTTTACATTCATGTCAATTTCATCTGACCTTAGAACTTTTCTTTAGCTTGGAACGTCCAATCTATTGGCATTTTTGAGACTGCTGATTTGTTTACAAATTTAAAGTGCATTTTTTGTTTCTAAATTTAAGGTACATTTTTGATCAATAATCATCCTAAAATTAGTTTTATTTTTATACTTTGTGATGTTTTCATTTTTTTGGTTTTGTATTGTTTCATTTTTTTGGTTTTGTATTGTTTTATTTTTGACAGTTGAAGGCTTACAAATCTCAGAAACGATAAAAAATATAAAAATGAAATGTTAGTATTTTCTTATTCGGAATGTTTTTATTAGTTTTGTGAAATTTATTTTTAGGATGTTTTACTTGTTAGATTGGAAAGGAAGAAGCAATGTTATGTTTTGGAAGAAGCTTTAAACCAAACTGAACTGGATAAGTTATCAGCTACTAATGAGAAAACGGTTTCAAACAACAAGCCTCTGGTGGCATCTTGTTACACTACTTGTTAATGATCATGAGATTTTCGGTAATCAAAGAACAAAACAATGAAATTGACCAAATCATTATTGACTGATCAGAAATATCCCCACCATATTATCAGACACCATATTATCAGACACCATATTATCAGACGCCATATTATCAGACACCATATTATCAGACACCATATTATCAGACACCATATTATCAGACACCATATTATCAGACAGCTGGAGTTTACAAGAAGGATGCACAACAAAGTTCAACATATTCAAACCCTGCTATTGCAGCTATGACAATACTTTTATTAAAGATTGGAAGCTTGATTGGGAATGATTTAGCTCAAAACTCTAACATATGTTTCTACATGGGCCAACACAGTAAAAAATTATTGCCCAAACAAGTTCAATTTTGACGCAGGATTGTTTTCATTCGAACTTTCTTACCAAAATAATTGCTACTCGCAGATTTTGAATCGAGATTGTTCTAAGATTTGTCGTTTTTTTTTCAAACTTGATAAGTAAAATTTCTACGCTTAATTCGAACTTCTAAGACAAATTTACTCTCTGATTCGAATATTTAAGGATTTTTGAACGCCTTCAAAACTTCAAAACTTTTGGTCGGTTCACTATGCTTCTTGGTCGATTCACTACGCTCCTTGTTCAGTATAAAACTTGGTCGATTCACTAAGCTCCTTGTTCAGTATACGTAATGAATGTAAATTTTCTTTTCAATAAGAAAAGTTTTTTCATCTGAGGGAAATTAAAGTTTAAAAAACTCTAAACAAAAAAAATTCGTTTTAACACCTTTCCTCCCTCATTCTCCTCTTTAAATTTGCTCATCAACTGAAAGATATGCACAAGTTCTATGCGTTGGATATTGCATTCCTTTTCTAAATCAGCTGTTATTTCGATAGTCGTTTAAAAACCCTATTAAGTTTACACGTTAAGGGTTTTTTCTCATATTTTTGAAATTTTGTTTCGAGAATATGCGATAAAAACACTTAAAATACATAAAATTTCCGCATACAATATATTGTCGCACATGCTACAATTAAACGCTTTCAGCACAATAAAATTGTGCAGTTAATATTGTTTTCAAAATATTTATTCCGAAGAACAATTTTTAGATAAAAAATTTTAAATTAAAATATAAGATTAGAATTTTAAACATTAAACAAACGAATAAACAAAATGTAATAAGTTGCCAATAATTATCTTCATCAGGCATTTTCTTGTAATTGGCCTGAGGCTATCGCCTCATCAGAATTTCTTTTAATCCCGCTGATTACATACTAAAGTATACGCACACGCGCTACAATTGCCAAAGTATGCTAAAACATAATGGAAAGAAAAGAAAGGGGTAATTATTAAATGTAGCCAATAAAATGCTTAGTTCAATTGCGACGATATTTCGAGTAAATCGTATGAAAAAATTCGTTCCCAGACCCTCTATTTTGTACCCTCTTCAATTATACTAAAAATAATCAAAATAACCTTTCTAGAATCTCAGCAACCTCTTAAAATTCAATTTTTTTACATCCATTTCCAAGTAAATCAGCAATGACAAAAAGTTGAAAAGTTGACTGATTTAGGTTCATTATTTAGAATGAAAAACAATAACAAATATGATTATTTTATTGTAATTTTTAAAACATCTTGCATCAAGTTAACAACTCATTTCCATTCTTTTTATATTTAATGTACATTCAACCCAAAAAAAATTTAAATCAATTTTGTTTTCTATTACATAAAGACTAGCCAATTTTTTTTTTTTTTTACAGTATCTTATGCAGTAAAAAACGCTCTTGAAAATAAGTTTTTAACAAGCACTACAAGCGTACATCCACTGTTCTGAAATAGTTTTTTTTTTTCTTATGTGTGCTAAAATAATATTTTTTCAAAGCTTTGACAAAATTCTTTTGGCTTTTAAGCCTCGTTGTTAAGATGTTGTAGTGCAAGAATATTCGAGCGTCTTGCGATAATCTCTTGCAATAGCATTACGCACATTTTGGTTAATTTTAGTTTCCTAGTACTTTAAAATACTCTAACTACTTTATAAAATTTATTACTGTAAGAAATCTCAAAGCATAGGGTAAAGTCTGAACACATGCTAGTACATGACAACTTAGTTAAAATATGACAACCAAATGAAATGTATGATAACTAGGCTGAAATAAACGACAACTTTAAAATGATAAACAGATTAAAATGAAAAGCTAGAATTTATAGCAACTAAGCTAAAATGTATGATAACCAGGTTAAACACATATAACAACTGCGTTAAAATGACCTTATTTCACATTGTTTTTACAATTATAAATAAGCAACGCTATTAATTTTTAACAATATTATAAATCTATTAAATTTAAAATAAAATTTGAACAATAACAAGTGATTTTAAAGAAAGTAGGAACATTGGAAATTTTTGGAACATAAAAAAAGGAATAAATTATGACAATAAATGTTTATCCGTTTTATCGCAATTTTTTTTTTTTTAATTACGACGGCGTCTTCATTTATTAAAGAAAATATTTTATAAAAATCGAAAAAATCTATAGACTTATGATTAAAGTGATTAAAACAAGTAATTTTTATCTTGTTGATTTTGTGACACGAAAAGATAAAGCTTTATGCTATTTTTTTTCTTTTTCTTCAAAAGTAATATCAGATTCGTCCGGAAAATTTAAACAAATACACCGGTATAAAAGAAACTCTTTTATAAGAATTATATAATTTTAAAAAAATGGGAGTAATAATTCTTGCAAAAAAATCATCTTCATTTCTTTTCCAAGAAGCTAATACTTCTACAAAAATTTCAGTTAACAACAAAATGTATAGATTTAAGCTGACTTTCTGATTAAACTATAATTTCTTCTCCTTAAAAGCAAAAAAAAGGAAACCGTTTGCTTTTAAGTGTTAAATCAAAAACCAGATTTAAGAGTTCATGTTTTTAGAATTACGTAACGTAGTGGTCATATCACGATTGCTGAAATCTTTTTGGATTGTTTTTTTTTTTTTCAAACTATGGAAAAAGGACGCAATTGCAATCTGACTTTAGGCTTTAACTACCAGGTTGACCAGACAACATACTTTGACGATTTTATGAATTCTTAGCATAAAAAAATTGTGCATCTAAATGGGAGTTACAAGTTAGTTTTGCTTGATATTAAAGATTTCATTTTCAAGGATTCTTTTTAAGGTCTAATATTAGGAAGAATTTAAAATAACTTCATCAGAAGCAGTTATCTCTTAAATTAAATTTCCGCACAACAGAGAAAAATTACCCATAAGAAAAACCGAGGATATCAATTAATTAGTCTTAATTAAAGTTCATAATAGCAAAATAATAAACATTAAGTTTGCGCATTTGATAATAAAAGTAATAACTTACCCAGAACAATGTTCATTGACAGGTGGCTGCTGTTAATCAAGCTCTCCAATCCAATTTTACTTTTCATTAACGATTTGACACAACTTATTGTCTCTAGTAATGCAACTGCATCGCCAATATGGGAACCACCAAGCCCCCTTTCCCTTTTGTTAAAAACCATCAACTCTATCATAGTGAACACAGATTCCAGTCCTCCATTAGCAATAAAAGATTTCATCCACTTATCATTTGCCGCATCTAACTTGATACGTAAACCTGATGTGTTTTGAATACTTGGGTGGTTACTGAATAAATTTATCCACATTTTAGAATCTTCATGCCCAAAAGTCTCTTGTAATATGGAAGGTTTGTTAACTTCACCAAAAAGTTCTTCTGAATCCCATTGGAAAGATCTGCGTTTTTCTTCATCTAAGGTATCATGAAGTCTCTTTACAAGATCTTTAAATTGCTTAACCATGATGCGAATCTTATATTTATTCGCAGTGTAATGATAAAGTATAACTGACAACCAGTTCTTAGTAAGTCCGGAAAGTCGATAAATTATAACTGACAACCAGTTCTTAGTAAGTCTGGAAAGTCGATAAAGTTGTTATGAACTCCTCGTTATAATTTCGAATCTTTCTTTTGTCTATAAATATTTTACTCAAGTCAGTTTGCGTCATTTAGTTGATTTTACTGATTAAGTATTGGAAAACATAATACGTTTTGTTACGTAATGGAGTCAAAATAAAACGTTGATTAAGAGTATTCATTAAAGTCCTATAATTTCTAATTATTTTGATTATCATTAATATAAATACTTTAAAAACTTTGATAACATAAAAAAAAATCTTTTAGAAACCAATCAAAACTTTTTGATAATTTTCTACTTCATTTTTTCCCGCAATTTTTTTATTACCAAGTTTGCTTTCTGAATTAAACGCTCAGCTTGTTTAAATTGGATTTTCTTCTTGGGATTTTGATTAAGTGGACTTGTCACTAATACCTACAAATAAAAAATGGTTTTTGTCATGCTGTTTAGCATGTTGAATTAAAGAGCATGACAAACAACCATTTTTTATTTTTACGTATTACTTAACTGAGTTTCAAAAATACTTACAGAATCAGTAAAAACCTCGTGATTCATAAAATTTCTTCAGTCTCTTTTAAGGCAACAAAATATTGAATTATATTTGCGGCCATAATATTTTCAATGAAACAATTCATGCCTAGTTTATTTGTTTTTATTTAGTTTATGGGGTTGAGCTAAAATGTCTAAAGAATTTATTACATATTTAATTTAAAACAACAATTTTTTTTTTAAGAAAATAAGTATCATGAGAAACAATATTCGTAGCAATATTTTGATTGAATATCAGAGGGAATCGAATATATAAATAATTACTTTACAATCAAGTTTTAAAATCAGTAGCATTATTCTTAGCCTGTTTTCAAAAAGCATAATGATGACAGACAGCTGAAAATCTAAACCCTTTTGTAAATGTTCATAACTAATATCGGTTGAAACGATGAAAGTCAGCACCATTTAATCTTTAATTACTCAAAAACTACTCGACAGATTTTTCTAATTTTTTTGGAGAAGGAAACTAATGTCCTGTTGTTTAATTTTGTTGGCGTTTAGGATTGCTCATCAATAATATCGGGTTAATATGAGTTAAAAAATTTTAAATCGAAGAAACGTTTTGGAATTTTTTTTGGAAATCCTTTGTTTTCACAAATTAAAATTTCAAAATCGACAAGTGTTGTTCGATATATTTTAGCTGGATTTACTTTTGAGGCAAAGCAAATCATTTCAAAAAAATGCAAGAAGTTGAAAAAAGGACTTAAAGATAAACATAAAGCAAAATCAATCATTCGCTCCATTAAGGCAAATCGATGTCAGTCGCAGAAAGATCTTGAAAAAATTTAAGAAAATTTAAATCCAGCCAGGCTTTGATAGGAAAAGTATTTAAATCTGAAGAATATAAAGCATATCATATGAAGAAACTCCATAGAAATCCATTGATAGAGAAATAAAATTGGTTGTTCAAAAAAGCTATATAAAAACCTTTAAGGCGAGAAAACTTATGACAATTTCCAGGTCAGCAACATTTTAATCAGTCGAAAGGTAGATATGTCGCCAACAAATTCAAGTATATTCAAACAGAAAAATTCGCTCTAAGGTTTCTAGTATGGCAAGTAATTTGCTTCTATGAAAAGTGAAATATACATTGCTCGTAAGTCTTTTAGCTCGGATTTATATATTGAAGAATGCACAAAGAAGCATCTTTTGCCATTCGTTAAAAAGCATGATATGCCCACAGTATTTTGACCAAATTTGGGTTCAATCTACTACTCCAAGAAGTCTCTAGAATGATATAAAAAAATGGTGTCGAAGAATATTCCCCTATTACCCTGAACAGCAAGTTATTTAAACCAGTTCATTGTAAAAGGAATCCTATAGAAAAACAAGAAATTAGCTTCAGATGAAGAAGATTTGATGAAGAAATTAGCTTCAAATAAAGAAGGAAAAAAAAGGATAGCAGCTTCATAAAAAGTAACTTAAAGCAAGATCCAGGAGATGATGTCAAATATTCACAAAAATATTCGTTTTGTAAATAATAATTGACATATATAAATAATTTAGCTTCTGTTAAATAATTTTCGAGTAATTATCGATGAAAGGGTGCTGAATTTCACTTTGTTCAACTGATAAGTGTAATTTAAGGGGAATTGTAAACTACCTACTTACAGGACCCACGCTCATTTATGGTCCTTCCGTTTTAAAATGGATTTGTAAATGATTGAAAATTTGGTTAAAACCCAGGGATGCGAGATTCTTTGAAAAATGTTTACTTTTTCGGGGACAGCTTTTTTGGAATGTGGAGCGAAGCACTATCCATTTCTTATAACTTACATATTAACTGTATCCTTTAGATATAGTATCAAATCAAACTAGTAAACAACATTTGTATCAAACCAAACTAGTTAATAAAAATAGTATTTAATCAAGCTAGTAAATAATAATAGTATCAAATTAAACTAGCAAACAACATGATCTTTACAACTTTTGTTACTTTCGTGTTGAAGTATTTAAAACCTGTTCAGAAAACATTTTAAAGTGATGTGAACAATTAGTAGAACAATTAGCTAATTATTTATTCTTAATGTTTGTTTTATGTAAAACAATTTGTAGCCAAATTTTAATCAAGCTTTGTACTCCATGGTAAAAAAATTTTCTGTTAAATGTCGTACACATGAGCGCAGCTGGAAAAATTTGAGGAAGAGGGCAGGGGGTAAAATTGAAACTCTATTACGTGATTCAGCAGTTAAGACACTTTAAGCGCTTTAACAAATAACAGTCGTTGTTTTACGTACAATTTAATGCTTTGTTTACACTAAACTTAAAACGTGTTTTTTTAATATTAACAACAAAACAAATATTTCAAATAGTTTAAAAAGAATGAATGGAAATAATCGCTCGTTAAACAAACATTGTAAGCTTTTGACATCATCATGAAAGCTATTTAAAATGTACACGATAAAATCACTTATTTTTTTTTTGTTGATAATCTCTATGTGAACTCTTAGCATTCGGAAAGAAGAAAAAATTTCATCTGCCATATATGATCTTACCACATTTTAAATCTTCGAAGTATATTTAATGCTTTGGTCAACTTATGCAGGGTTTGAGACAATGGCTGCAAACTTGGCTAAAAATCCATATATTTAAGGGTAATTGCCTGTACCTTGGATTATGGGATGTCTTTCGGGGCCATATTCTAAACATAACATTTTATGAAACACTGTTGTTTACTTACATATATATATATATATACATATATATATATATATATATATATATATATATATATATATATATATATATATATATATATATATATATATATATATATATATATATATATATACATATTTATTAAAAAAATGTTTGTTTTTTTTTCTCAGTATTATCAGCTATTTGTTTAATATCTAAATACATATTTAAATTGATAAGAAACAAATAAATTGATAATATGTGATTAAAAAGATTTATGCAAAAGCTGAGTTAGAAATATCTATTTATATTATCAAAATTTCTTTAAATTATGATAAATGCAAAAGTTGATATATTTCATTAAGTTGCGCTTCATTAAGATAATTTGTTCCCGTAAGGCATCCCATAGTGCTTTGCGCCAAAAAGTACACTTATTTATCGGGATTTGGAAGGCATTGATTTAAGAGCGCTGGCTTTAGTTTAGGTCTTTACTGTCATATTCTCAGAATTTCAGCAACAAATAAAAGCCAAAATTAAGTTATTTGAAAAATTGACCTGTTTGCTGTTCCTGCATGATTGTAGACATATTGCCAATTTTGAAATGTTAAATTAAAAAAAGATGTGAATTTGTTTCATTATTTTAGGTATTTTTTCAAAATTTAGCTTTTTCCTTTTTATTTTAAAATTTCAACTTCGACTTAGTTTACTAACTTTAGACATTTTCTCGACAATGTTTCAACAAGATTAGCAAAAAGGATTTGTGTGATTTGTCGTTTTTTAATTTGTCGTTTTCATTAAATATTTTCTATTTTTATGCTCATGTTGTTATTATTTATCAACCAATTACAAAGTAACATTTTATATAGTAATAGTTGTATACTAATTTTCAGGGTTTTTCATATTGTTTATGATTAGTTTATTTAAGACCCTCTTGAAAGACTTAAACTCATAACTGACAGTGATTTTCTCTACCTTTGGATTACAAAAAAAAACAGGATACACCCGTTATAATATAACATTTCGGTAAATTCACTTTTGGGTTGATAACATTTTTAGAACACATATACACTACAAGTGTGTTCTTAAAATGTTACCCTACATTATAAATTTATGTAAACATAATGCATAATAATCTAACTAAATGTATCTTACATTTGTTTGTTTATTAATTTTTAGATATTTAAATATTACAAATAGATTTAAAATATACATGTATGTATATGCATTAAAAATGTGATTTATTATTAATACCATTCTTGTTTATAGTAATATAAGTTTGATTTTAACTGCAAAAAATTAAAATTTTTTGGAAGATATTTTGTAAAAAGATTCCTGAAATTCTAAAAGAAGATAAATCAACTAAGCAAACCAAAACTTGAACTGCAGACTCTGCAGACTTTTCCAATCCCAGTTTCACTGTGCAACTCAGCCTCTAATTTTAGTTGTATAAAAATTCTACAGAATGATGGGAAATGATTAAATGATGAAAAAATCCGCTGATGAAATGATGAAAATGATGGAAAATGATGAAATGATGAAATGATTCGCTTTATAAATTAGTTTAATAATTTTTATACCACCTAATTATGTTCGCTTAAATCAGACTACGGCATCACCAAAAAATGAACTCTGACATTCCCCATCTAGATTATAACACATATTTGTTGTAGCCTCATTTAGTCAGATTTTCGAAAAACTTTGAAGTTTATCATGAGATTTTAGTAACTTTATTTCATTTTAAAATGTTTTAAAGAGGAAACACTTGTTTGAACAGTAATATAATTTTTTAATAATTTATATATTGTCAAAAAGATTATTAATAATTTTTTTTAAAAGGGTTTTAAAAAAATTCGGTAGCTAATCGATTGTAAAGTTTTTCATTGAAAGATCTTTGAAGGACAATTGAAAAATATATTACAAAATATATCACAAAAAATCACTAAATTTTATATAGAACTTGATGTTGATAGGAAGTATTGCAGTTCTAACTATAGTTCATATATCCACATATTTAATAGCTTTTACTTATATTAAGTATAACTATTGTTTAGCATATGCACAGTTTTATAACATTAAAACCAAAATTATTATTGTGCTTTCTTGGAAATGTTTAAACTGCAGTTGTGTTTAAGTATTTCTACTGAAACCGGTGAGAGATACCTAACCGGACACTATTTTTTAACCGGACACTATTTAGAAGAATTTTTTCTGTATCACAATGGCAGTAAAATTATATAACTGTTGTACAGTAAAATTATAAAACTGTCGTACAGAAAAATTTGCCCATAAAAAAGATTTCCTTGAAATAGTATTTTTGGCAGTATAAATGCGATTTTAACTTTGTTAAGTTACTTAGTTAAGTTAAGAAAAGGTGACAATATTGGTGACTCAATTGACAATTTTTTAAGAGGAAATGACATCAGGTGGAGCTTTATCATAATTCTAAAGTAAAAGACTTTCAAGGACAAGCTGCAAAAATACTCTGGCTGCAAAAATGCTCATAAAAAACTCCAAGTAGATTTCTATCCTTTTGAGCAATCATCGAAATGAAAAATGAATACAAAAAATTTTATCAAAGTTGCCAAAACAAAAACCAGTATTAAGCTGCAGGATATCATTGTTAACAGAGCAAAGCAACTTTTAAAGATACAGGAAAAGGAAATTTTCCAGTATTTGGAATCTCAGGTGATTAACTTCTTTTGTTTTTTGGGGTTTTGCTTATTTCTTTTACTTTCATAGTGGATAAAAATTTTAACATTTGATATGTAATATTAAATATGTATTATTATTAAATATGTATTAGCAGAGGGAAAGGTTGTAAAAAAAGGGCAAATTTTAGCAAGTATATCAAAAACCACTTACTGAGAGATTTTTAACAAAATAGATCCTTCATATTTTTAAATTTGTTACTCCCTCTGAATCTCACCCCTCAGGTGCCACCAAAGAGGTCATTTCAGAATTGATACTCACAGATATACAACAAAAATACTGTGGGTCAGCGTTTTAAAAGGAAAGTTCTCTTGAATTTTGGATTGACATTTGTATACTATTAGTAACTTATTAGATATATTTAATGGAGTATAAGTTTTAGAATCAGTATACTTTGTATACTGACAGTAAAATCTACACTGAGCATCTAGTACAAATTTCTCTTTGTGATAACTCAAGTTTAGAAAATTTTATTAGTTTTATATATTTTATATACATTACAGTTACTTTTATAACATAACATCTCAAATAATGAACTTTTAAAATTCTCAACAAAGTTACTAAAAATATTACACTCTTTACACTCAATATTTTATCTTTTAAAATTTTCAAGTAATTTCCTTGAAGTTGGTCCAGGTAGAATTAAGTAGTTCATCGATAGCTTTTTTTCATTATCAACCGAAGGAAAAGAGCTGCTCTATCAGTTGCTTTGATTTTTTGAAGAAGTTTTTTCAAAGTAAATTATTCAATTTTAAAAATATTCGGAATTATTTTTTTTATAGCCAGGTGATAGTGTTAAAATTTATATATTTCTTTCAAAAAGCTGATTTTTATCTTCTCTTTCAATAAATATGTTGGTTGATCGAAGTCATTTGCTGCTGCGAGGCAAATATTTGCAGCAACTTAGTGATAACGAAACAAACCCGTATCGAAATTGATATATTCCATGGATGGAATATATTAATTTCGAAGGTATTTCGAAGGTAGCAAACCTTTAAAAAATAGAAATAGTTTTAGTACAGACTTTTGAAAATAAGAATTAAATCAGTAGTTAAATTAAAAAATTAAACTAAAAAAAAGTGAAACCAGTAATTTGAAATTTACTCAAAAGAAAGTCAAATTACTACAACTATAAATAAAAAAAGACAAATACTATAATTTAATACTCTGGACATTGTCATTAATTAAGAATTAATGACTCGCAAAAATCAACTAAAAATAGTTAAAGTTAGTATTTAGACATAATTTTTAAGTTAATTGTTTAAAACATCTTATACACTTTAGAGGTGCCATATTTTACTAGGAAACATTTTATTGCAATAAAACTGCAATATATTTGCAATAAAGTGACTCCGCAACTTAAAACTTTACTTTTAAATATAAATTGAATAACTCAAAAAATGTGGATCATATCAGACGCTGCTCAAATGAAGTCCTGCATTTTTGGTGCGTAGTCTAAAAACAAGGCATTTTAATAAATCAAAATTTTTTTAGAAATTTTTAACTCAGGAATTTCTGGTAATAAAAGACCGTTTGTTAATCCTTAACTAATCTGTTATGGCGAGTGATACAGGCCGCTACAACTGATTTCTCAAGGATTAAAAGCATCTTTGTTGACCATAGTTCTTTGATATTTATTGTGTACTTTGTATTTATTTCAATTTATAAATAAAAATTTAAGTTAATCAGTTAATATGCTGAGCTTAAATTAAGTTTAAAAATTTTTTACCATTCGGTTTTATTGTTTCGAGATCATTGGATTTATCGGAGGAAGAGAGAGAGAGAGAGAGAGAGGGGGGGGGGGGGTCAAAGAAAACCCTTCTTTATCGTTGCCTAAAATGATTCGGAAATGTAGGAAAGTTCTTTAAAAGTTCAAGAACAGCCACTTTATACTTTAAAGCGGTTATTTTAGTACTTGATTCAACAGAGAAACAACTAAAACATTAATATGGTTATAACGTTATTTTTGCAAATAAAGATCATTAAAATAGAAATATTTACTTATCTTTTAAGATAACCACTTTGTTTTAGAAGCATTTAGATTAAATTTATACTTAGTAAAAAGGTATAATCTTAAAAAATGTAATTGTTGCATTAAAACAATACCAAGTGCCGGCCTTAGGGGGGGGGGGCGAGGCTGGGCGCCGCCCAAGGGCGCCAGAAAACTGGGGCGCCAAACGTTGTATGCAAACTTTAACAATATAATAAATAGAAAAAATAAGTCAACCTAAATTTTTTCGAATGTTTGTTTTTTTTATAAAAATAATTTCTTTAAATAATTTATTTATTGTATTATTACACTGTTAAAAATTCTTTATGCAAAATTAATATTTTGATTAAAAGTGTTTCAATCATAGCATATATTTTGTGACTTAAATTCATTTTTTTACTTGTATCTTTCTCGGCGCCAATTATTTTGCGTTCCATCTATTTAAAGTTTAAATTTTAAACATTATTTTCGGTACAAGTTGCGAGCGGGTTGTTTATTAATTTGTAGAAGAAATTTAAAGTTGTATTTGTGATTCAAATTCAGTTTTTGTCAAGTTTTCAAATTTTGCGGTAATAAAAAGCAGGTAAGTATAAATAATGAAATTGTTTATGAATTTTAAAATAAAAAATTACTCGCAAGCTTGCGAGTAATTTTTTATTTTAAAATTTTAGACAAATAGAAACTGTCAGCAGCAATCTATGGAGAGTATTCATAATAAAGAAAAAAATGCTTTTAAAACTCATAATAATAAGAAACCATCTGGTGCTCAATACAGAAAACGTAAAGGAGAAAAAGTTGATAATTTGAAGAAAAATTATAAAAAACTTGAAAATTATTTTACATCGGAAAATAGTGATTGTAATAAAATAAAGGAAGGAGAAAATGTTGCGCATGTACTTAGTGATACATTAACCAGCGATGAAGAAGACGGAATAGTATTAGTTGGAAATGTTCACTACGATGAAAAAGATATCGATAACGAAAATGATGATGGCCAAGATGGTGATGTAAATGATCGCACCAAAGAAACTGCAATCGATTACTCAGACTGTGGCCAATTCATCGCAACATTCAATTTGTTGATTATGTAATTAATATAGGTGCAATACAAGTGAATTTGGACACATATCCACGCGGTAATAGAAGACGACATTTTTCAAATGCTTATTACAACCGAAAACTTTCAAATGGTGAGGTTATTTCACGACGTTGACTTGTTTACTCAGTTTCTAAAGATGCGGTATTTTGTTTTTGCTGCAAACTTTTTGATTTCAACATGAATTTAAAGTTAAACGGAAATGGATTCAATAAATGGAAGAATTTAACAGAAGCATTAAAAATTCACGAAAATAGTAAGTCACACAGAAATGCTTATCAACTATGGATTGAGACAGAAATACGAATGAAAGCTGGTGAAACTATTGATTAACAAGAACAAAAACAAATCGAAAAGGAGAGTTTAAGGTGGCGAAGTGTTCTTGAACGATTGATGAACATTACTTTATACTTGGCAACAAACAATATGGCCTTCAGAGGTTCTTCTGATAAATTCTATGCAGTTAATAACGTCAAATTGTTAGGGTTGGTACAATTACTCGCTAAATTTGATCCTATCATGTTAAACCACGTCACGCTAGCTCTTAAAGGAGATATTTCTGATCATTACTGTGGAAAAACCATTCAAAATGAAATGATAGATATAATGGCATCAAAATTAACCAACATAATTATATCCAAAGCTCTAAAAAGTACATATTATTCTATTATTGCTGACTGCACTCCTGACGTATCTCACAAAGAACAGCTCTCGCTTACGATTAGAATTGTAAATATATCAGAATATCCTATAAAAATAAATGAACACTTTCTTGGGTTTTTCAATGTTAACGACACGACAGGTCTTGGTTTAACAGAAATCATAATTGGAGCTTTAAAAGATTTTGGTCTGAATATAAGCTTTTGTCGAGGGCAAGGTTACGATAACGGTGCAAATATGAAAGGTAAAAAAATAGGTCTACAAAAGCGAATATTAGATTTGAATCCTTTGGCTTTTTACCTTCCATGTGGAAGTCATTCTCTCAATTTGGTTATTTGTGATGCAGCGCAGTCTTCACTAAATTCCATTAACGTTTTTGGCATAGTACAAAGATTATTCACATTATTTTCTGCATCAACTTCACGCTGGAATGTTTTACTTAGTCATACAACAAACTTCACTCTTAAACGATTATGCGACACTCGTTGGGAAGCCAAAATTGAGAGCCTCAAAGCCATCCGATACCAAATAAGCAGCGTAAATGATGCTTTAATTACTATATATGAAACTGAAACCAAAACTCCCGATATTGCACACGAAGCGCAAACATTAGCTGAACAATTAAAAGACTATAGTTTTTTAGTTTCTTTAATTGCATGGTACAATGTACTATTCCAAATAAACGTTGTTAGTAAAGCAATGCAAGCCAAAGACATGGATCTAGTACAGTGCGCTGAAATGTTGAAAAAATGCCTCACATTTTTGGAAAATTACAGAACGTTTGGCTTTAAACAAGCAACGGTTGATGCCAAAGAGTTAGCTGAAGATTTAAACATCGATCCAATATTTAAGCCGCTTAAAAGAGTGCGACGAGTGAAACGTCATTATGATGAAAATGCTGCTGACGAACCAATTCAAAATCCCGAGAAGAAACTTGAATTGACATTTTTTAACCCTTTATTAGATACAGTCTGTCGTCAATAAATGAAAGATTTGAACAACTTAATGAATATGTAAATATATGGAGTTTTTTATTTAATTTGGATAATTTGCCCATCAAGAATGAACTTTTAAAATTGTGTAAACAATTACAAGAAAAATTAACTGTAAATACAAAATCAGAAATTGATGGTGCTTTGCTATGCGACGAACTAATAAGTGTGCAGTTTTTTATTAAAGATAAATTAAGCAATGTTGAAAATGAAATAAATACAAAAGAGATGACACCACTTTTTGTACTGAATTTTATTAAAAGACATGGTCTACAAGAGTTATATTCAAATACATGGATTGTTCTGCGCATTCTTTTTACAATACCTATTACTGTTGCTAGTGGAGAACGTAGTTTTTCTAAACTGAAGTTAATCAAAACATATTTAAGAAATACCATGTTGCAAGATCGACTTAATTCTCTATCTATGTTATCAATCGAGCAAGAAATAGCTGAAAACTTAGATTTTTCTAGTTTGATTAGAGATTTCGCGGACAAAAAAGCTAGAAAAGTTACATTTTAAAATTTAATAACTCTTGTTTATATAGTTAGAGGATTTATTATATGTTTAATAAAAGCATTTGTTATTTTAAAAGCAGCGTTGCGTTGTCTATTTATTTAGTCACTCATTTCTATAAACCCATATCATGAAAAGTCTAAGTTTATAATTTTAATAAAAAGTTATTTAAATAAGAAACTTGATGCACAATATGGTCTCTTTGCATTAAACTATATATTCCCTTTAGCACTCTTGTTCATCATTTTAGAACATTGGTCTCGTAGTTAATGGTAACAACCCACCCATATATACCTAGGGGCGCGTTCACAAGTTTTGCCCAACCTGTCAAAAAAGCTAAGGCCGGCGCTGACAATACCATGAAATAAAAGGTAAATTACAGCATTTGAGTTGTGTTTTTTGAAATTTTTTAATAAGGTTTTGAGAAAAGTTATATTTATGTTTTTACTAACCAAAACTAAAAGATAAAAAAATACAAACAGATTATGCCCAAACTTCTTGTTTTTTTGAAGTTGGATCAACTGTTTTGTTGACCACAAAATGTTTTCAACGTTGAACTACGGGTAATAAAGCGATTTTATAATAGAAAGGTAACATTACTCTCATCATATGAGGTAGTAAACCCAGTATCTACTGTTGAGCAACGCGATCGTATGACTAAATCAGAAATAAAACTCATTCCACAACTGTCTTAATATTAAAAAAGTTTATGGGAGGGTTTGACTAATTGGATTTTCTATATTATAATTCCGATACGGTCAAAAAAAATAGCATCATAAACTTATTTAGCCTTTTTTTAGATATGATAATTGTTCAAACTTCGAAAAAGTTCTGTCATGATATTAAAAAAAAAAATGCTTTAAAAAAAGGAAATTTATCAATGGAGATCAAGTTGATCTAATGAAATCTAGTAAAATTAGGAGAAAAAAACAAGAGAGATTTAAAATAGTTGAAAATCACGTAGCTGCTAAAAAGAAGAAAGCTTCTGTTGCTTTTGTCCCATTTTTTCAACTCGAACTGATTGCATTGGACATTTTTAGTGAAAAAGGGCGATGTCAAATCTAAGATCATCCCTAAGTTTTATTGTGAAAGATTTTTACATACAGCTACAAATGGAAAACTTATGTTTTTCCTCTATTGCCAAATGTTGTTTTAAATTAATAAACTTTATAATCCCCAAACATTAGGGAAATTTTCAAATTTTTTAGAACTTTATTAAAACATAGTAAACTATTATAGTTCAAGGCAAAAAAAGATTAAAAAAAACTTTACTTAACTCATGCAATATGAGGTTAAATCATCCTGAGCCATGAAAAAATAAGGTTTGAAAATGCCGGTTATGAGGGCTGTTGCGCAATGCAGTATGAAATTGTTTTTATTGCGATTTATTGAAAAGTTCGCACGAGTTACATACATAACGGTGACAGTTTAGTACGTCGTTTATTTATACAAGAGGGTTTGATCAAAAAAAGCATTCAAACGTTAAAAGTTCGTATAATTTTTTCTTTTTAAACTTGAAAAACTATGATAACTTAAATCATAGCTATCTTTCTTGAGATAAAAGCAACTATATAAGGAATGAATGAGTGTTCATTATACTATCATAAAAGCAGACCAGCTTGTTATCTGAAAGTAAAATGATATGTCAAGATAAATGTTGATGTTATTTTAACGTGAAATGAGTGATGATGTCACTGACCATTCTTTTCTAATCATGAGCACAAAATAAAGTAAGTTTTAAAAGGATTTGAATATTATACATAACCAAGAAATTATAATATTTTTTAATTTTACAAATTATATTTTTTTGTAAAAATAGAAATATAAATAATATTCTTTGATTCTTGAAAAAGTATTTATGTATAATTAAACATATTTACTATGTTTAGTATATAAAAGTTTATACAGGTAGTAATAATATCTAAATACTTTCCTTGTTTTTTATTATTAGTTTAGATACAAAAAAAAGATGATGATATAATGGATCAGAGAGAGTTGTTACATCATGGTTATTTAAGAAAATCTCCTCCATATGAAAAGATATTAAAAAATTATAAAGTAAGTTGTATGATTATAAAGCAATAGTGACATCCTATTTAGATATTTACATATAATTATCATAAAATACATCATATATCATATATGGCAACATATCTGAAGAAATGTTTCTGTTGGTTTGTTATTTAAATTTCATTTTATTTTTTTTCAATTTAGAAAGTTATGTATTTTAGAAAATTGCTTTAACATGATTATATTGTTTCAGTGGCATAAACGATATTTCAAGCTATGGTCAGACAGAACTCTTGAGTATTACAAAAAGAGTAATAAAGTCAAACCTTTAAACGAACCAATTGACTTAAAGTATTGTACTGGAGTGCATGACAATTATCCAGAGTATGAAAAATATTTTAGTAAGAACTACAAGTGGCACTTTTGTTTAAATATGCCAAACCGTCAGTATCACTTTCTGGCACGTTCAAAAGAAGAACGTAATGAATGGGTGGAAATGTTGACAAAAGTATGGAAATCAGGCAAGAAATGTTATATTAGTGGTAAAAGTTTTGAATATAATGGATGTTTTTAATATGAATAAAGTTACCTCAATACTTAATTTAACAGCAAGAGAAACTTAAATAAAATAAAAATAAGTTAACAGCAAGAGAAACTCTTGATGTTAAAAGAGTTTTTATGTTTGTTTTTAAAAAGCCAATCTAATGTTAAATAAGAATTTTTTTTGTTTTTTAGTCTCTGAGTCGAATAATCAGTTGTTTGTGTCAACAATATTAACTGAAATACGCCACAGTTCATCTAATTTACAAGACTCTAATTTCAGTGATTTTATGAATGATTATGATGAGCTTCCTCAAATAAGGCAGTCTTATGTCAATGCTGAACCAATGCCTAACAGTCCTAATTTTACTCACTCTCTGATATATCCAGATGATGAAAAGATTGATGTTTCAAATTATGACTTTCTTCCACCAGCTATTCCAATAAATATGCAAGTTGATAATGCTGATGGCTGCCATTTTAATGCTGATAACTACAATAAACTGCCACCACCTGTTCCTTTCACAGGTTTAAACTTAACTAACCCTACAGAAAGTGATGGAAGCATGATGGCAAATAATGAAATGAACTTGCTGAATTACAATAGCTTACCTCCTCCTGTTCTAGCTGTAAATGTTTATAAAAATGCATTTAAAGATTTAGAAAATGTTGAGCATGATTTAGTTAATTTTCCACCTATTGATAATCATGCCACTTTTATAAAATCTATAAAGCAGCAATCAACGCGAAGGAAACCTGATGAAGATTTTTCTGAAACACTTAATACTTCAGGTTATGTTCCTATGGACCATATTCCTATTGAATGTCTAAAAACTAATGAGCCTGAGGAGTATATAAAAATTGCAGAGTCAACTAAACTAACTGCAATAAGTCCTGCCAAGGAGTTTAAGAAATTCAAGTGTCAACCTCTAACAAATGGTGCATCTTCTGCTAATCTAAATTCCCCAACTTTAAGTTCTTCTCACTTGGATCATATCCCAGTTGTAAAAAGTAAACATATAGAGAGCCTAAAAATCTCTGAGTCTGGCACTCTTTCTGTTCAGGGTAAATTCTTAATCACAGGTTTTTTTTTTTGTTGTTTTTTATATCTGTAATTATATTTCAGTTATTTTTTGGTAATATCTGATTTTAGTTTGCATTTAAGTCTAAATGTTTTTGTTAATATATATTTTACATATAAGTATTACTTAAAACATTTCAATTTTATTTTGAATATGAAGTTGTTTTTTTTTTAGTTTTTTTTTTTTTTTTATAAAAAAAAGATTTTACAAGTATTTAGAGAACTATTATGATAATAGTTGTTGGAAGAATTTTAATTTATATTTCTTTCTATTAGATTAGGCCTAGGGTATAGAAGCTTAAAATTTCTTTCTGGACCAGAATTAAGAATTTTCTTGAAAAAACTTCTATATTAACAATAATGACTTTCAAAGTTCTTATAAAGTAATTGAATACTTGCTAATCTTACAATGTTATTTGTAAAATAATGATTATAATGTAAAATATGGTTAAAAAATTGAAAAAAAAAAACAACAGAAAAACAAATATTGTCTTAATCAGTAAAAAAATTTTATTTAGGTACGACTGTATATGTTTAAAAACTTTCATATAAGCTATTTATTATTCTTTTCTTCTAAATAACTTAACTTTTTATTTCTTTAACTAGGCTCATTAGCCTAAGAGAAAATTTTCAAAAATAGCATTTATTTCACCTTTGTTTTCCAAAATAAAAACAATCTGACTAGGTCTCTACGTCCCCAGATACTTGAACATTCTCAGGTAAGATCTGCATGTGGAGAACATTTTGAACATCATGATTGACTGGTTGAATCCTTTCTGATGAATTTCCTCATACAGTTGTTGTTCAATGATTAACTGGAATATGTTCATCAGTTTTACAAATTGTAATTATAAACTGTATTAGCATTATGCAAATATTTTGTTGTCAAACTTTAATCTTATGTTAATTATGCAAATTATGTTTTATGATTTTCAAGAGAATTTTTTTCTTGTTTAACATGATTATTTACTTTAAGTGAAGATAATTTACTACTTTTGAAATATTTTTCTCTATAAAAACAGAAGTAGAAAAAATTTATTTAAGACATTGAATGCTTTATGAGTTTCCACAAGAAAAAGTGCTGTTGGATCTATATTTTTCAATTCATTCTGTTTATGGAATTAGTGCTCTAGAAGTAAAAGCCTGTCAAAGATGGTTTGCTGGGTTTAACAGTGGTTCCTATGACTTAGAAGACCAACAACACACTGTAAGACCACAAAAAGCCAAAAGTGAAGATTTGTTAAAGTTGCTTGATGAAAATCCATGTCAAATGACAATAGAATTAGATTTAGAATTACCTCAAAAGCTTTCAGTTAATCCATCTACCATTCCTAGATGTTTGCATAAATTAAGGAAAATTGGAAAGTGTGTTTCATATGAGTTAAGTGAAAGAAACATGATTCAAAAATAGAACAATTACATTTCTCATTTAGCAAATTTTAAGAAAAAATATTTTTTAAGGAAAATAGTTACTGGAGAAGAGAAATGGATCTATTTTGAAAACTATAAATGTTGTTAAATCATGTTCAAACAACAGCTACAACTTCAAAAAGACACCACTACTGTAATTGAGTAATGTTATGCATTTGGTGGGATATGAAAGGTATGTTGTATTTTGAGTTATTAGAACCTAAGCAAACTGTTAATGCTCAATGTTATTCTCAAAAAATAAGACCTCTGAATGAAGTAATCTTAGAAAAAAGAACTGGACCAGGTCATGGAAAGCAAAAAGTTATATTGCTACATGATGATGTTTATCCACATGTTGCTACAGAAACATGAAATACAACATTTGAACTAAGCTGGGAGGTGCCACATTCTGCTTATTCACCAGACTTAGCATCATCAGATGACCATTTGTTTTGCTCACTTGAGCACTTCTTGTTGAAAATCTCCTATCTTTTTTTGAGTGCAAACCAATATCAATCTACAGGGATGGTATTTGCCTACAAGAGGGCAAAAGGTCATCAATTATAATGGAAATTAAAATAATTATGACTAATATATTTAAACTTATTTTTTTGAAATAAATTAAAATAAACAAAAAAATTTTTTTTTTTTGCATACTCCTAATAAATCCAGCAGAAAAATATCTTTATTTTTTAAGTTTTTTCTAAAAAATGTTTTTTTTTGTATCATATACATGAACAACTTTTTTTCAGCATTGTTTTAAATTTTTCAAAAAATCTTCTTTATAGCCCTTTAGTTAGATATTCTTTTGTTTAAATATGATTTAATATTAGGAACTAATCTAATAATTATGAAGTCTACTTTTTTTATCACTTAAAAAAAAATGCAGATAAAAGTCATGCTTTTAGTTTAGAGATTTTTTTATATGGTTATGGGTAAAAATGTTTGTTTTACATGCAGCTTGAAATAATGATGTATGCATTATAAAATATAGGCAAACTTAAACAATATTTAAAGTAAATTTAGGTTGATCTGTAAAAAAGTATTTTGAGAATATTGATGTGATTTAACAGGCCAAGTTATAGCACTTCCCTGGGAGTCATTTTTTCAAATTAAAATGAAAGTAAAATTTATTTGATTATAAAAGAATAAGAAAAAAATGTACTAATTTTGACTGTAATTAATGCTTTTTTTCTATGCTCTAATTTTTAGAAGTATTTCTTTTTTTGTTTGTAATACTTGAAATTCTAACTTTCAATTTTTAAACTTAATTTTTAGATCAAATTATGAAAACTGGAACTCCTCCTGCTATTCATAGAGAGACAAAGCCACTTCCTGCATTTGATAGATCCATAAAACCTATCTTTTTAGTTAAGAAGCTGTGCACAGATAGTTCATATGATTATGTATGTCCAAAAGGTAGTAAGTATTTAAATGGAAATCTAGACTCTTCTAAATTTAGCATTTTGGATGAACAGCAGCAAGATAATGAATATCTTTCAATGGCCGATTCAAGCTTTGAAAAAGAAAAAAAAAGTTTTGACTTAGTCACAACCCATAATGATAGATTTGAAAACTTTTTAGCTAATACATTACCTTTAAACAATAATGTCTTGAATAACCACTCTCAAAAGTACAGCAATAGCTATAGTCTACCTGATTATCAATCCGTTAAAAGTAAAGTAAATAATTCTAATGAAGTCAAAGTTGGTGAAGTATCAAATTGTTCTCCTAATAAGTTTTACCAGGCAAAAAGTTGTGATAAAGAAATCAATATTAATGGTAACAATAAGTCCACTGATGGTGATAGGATTTATGAAAATGTAAAAGCCAAATCAACTGCTGTAAGTACTTTCTGCCTTCCATGACCAAGCTTTTGACCTTTTTATTGTTCTCATGCAAGAGTACCTGATTTTTTAAGGATAGTGTTTTTTCTGGTTTGGTCAATATAAATTTTTTACATATATATTTTTTTTTCATAGACCTTATACGAAAATAATAACCTAACATATGTCTCTTGTTCTTATGATGATACGAAACTAGCCCATCCAAAAGTTGAAGTTCAATTATCTCGGTATACCGCAGTTGACACTGAAAAATCTGAGGCTCTAAAAAACATACGATGAAATTTCATTTTGTGGGTGCTGTTACTAAATGACTTGATATTTTATTTATTTAAATATGATAATTATTTTTATATAATTAATATATTTACTTGGTTCTTCAAAAAATATATTTGATAAAGTAAATGAAAAGTTATAAATATTTTAATACTGTAAAATAAACATTTTAAAATGTCTTGGATGTTGTATCTCTGCAATATTCGTTCGATTTTTTTTAAAAAGCAAATTTAAGTGATCATAAATTATTTTTAAAAATATTTGTATAACTAACATCAAAGTCATCATTTTAGTTCCTATCTATCAAAAAAAAAAAATTTTTTAACAAATTTTTTACCTAAAAATAAAATGAGCTCAAAAAGTTTTGAGGAAAGAAAGATCTTTATTTGCTTTGCAATATAAAAAAAATTTGTTAATATTTTACTTTTAGGCTGTAGTCTGATACCATCCCATCTTAAAATTCCAAAAAAGAAAACTTGTTTATGTTTGTGTATATTTTTTCATAATTGATCTTTTATCAAGCAGAAATGTTTTGTATAATTTACATAGATCAACCAATCAGATTGTTATCAAACTTTTTAAGCTATGGAATGTCTGTGTTTCACGATGAAGTAGAGATAGAAGACTTTGAATACGACAAAGAAACTGAGACATATTATTATCCATGTCCTTGTGGTGATCGATTTGAAATTTCATGCGAGATGCTTGCTAATGGTGAAGATGTAGCTACATGTCCAAGCTGTTCACTTATAATAAAAGTAATTTATGATGTGGTAAGTTCATAGTCTGTTTTACATTTATGCATATTCATTAGAATAATAAAAAACAAGAAGGTTGCAATTAAATTTTTTGCTTATTTTACTGTCAAACACTAAGAAGAAACTTAAATTATTTGTGCTCAGCCTTAATCACATCCTCAGCCTTAATCACCCTCTTGGCCTGATTTTTGAGCATGTGACCTGCCAATATGGAGTTCCTCACCTTATATATTTGGATGTTTGGGCTTGCCTCAGACTGATTATGTACCAAATATTGAAAAAAAAAGGTTTTTTTTTTTTACCCAGAGTCGGGTTGCCAGACCTGACTCTGGGTGAAAACCAGATACTGATGTCTGCATGAAGAACAAGATGCCAATATCTGCATGAAAAACAACCTCAAGAGGTGCAGGAGATTTGTCTAAATGAAACTTTATGATCAAGGTACTTATTTACCTTCATTTAAAAGCCTTTTTCAGAAAATGCTGGCAGTTTACTGAAGAATTGCAATCTCTCTTGTAAGACATGTTTGATCACTTCAAAATTTAGTAGTAAGCACGAACTATGGGCATAAAGCTTGTTTCTGTCAGGATTCTTTCGAAACGATTTTTTTTTAGGATGATTTTATGAAAGGAGAAGAAGTAACAGCAAGTTCGAAGCGTGCTTTAGAGAAGGTTTGAAAATTTCAAAAATTAGATACAATGAAATGTAAAGAGAGGAAACTTTAATATTTTTAAAAATAATACGATAATATTCGCTTTATACTGTCGATAATCTAAAAACATATGAAAAGTTGTATTTTAATTGGCAAGCTAACTAGATTCATTGTTGTTTTTTGTATCGTTGCTCAATCTTGAAGAAATTGTAAATCCAAGATAATTCTTTTTTCAGAGGATAAATGGTTTACTTCATTTTCATATTTGGGTATTTTTTGTCAAAAAAAATTATGACAAATAATAAGTTTTTTTTTTTTTTTTAAAAAAAAAAAAATTAATATTTTTTTACTAAAAAAAAAAAACAAGTTTTTTTTATAAAATTTAAGAGGTCTGTAACAAGGCAGAGTTGCTAATCCACTATTTTAAAAAATTAATTTGACAAATAAGATTAAAAAAAAAAAGATATTGAATTTCACCACTATGAAGAAAAGCTTAATTTGAGTTTTTACGCAAGAATTTGAACTTAATAAACATTTTATTTAGTATGCATCTTGACGTTTACTATCTAAATGGTATTTTACATCGATGTAATCAAATATTTGTACGTTAAAAGTTGCTCCAAAAATTTTGTTGAAGTTTGTCACGACTTTAAGTTAACTTTTAACTTTGAAACTTCTTAAGAGCTTCGCGGTCACATTTTCTTAATTATGATTGTAAATGGGTTATTTTAAATTTTATTAAAATGAATGTTTGTTACCTAAATCTCGTATATACAGTAGCGTGCAAAATTTTATTAACATCTAAATATTTTATGTTTTTTTGTCATAACTTTATGACTTTTTACTGAAAATGAATGAAATTTTCAACAATTGTTCCTATAATGTGATAAAATAGTGTTATTTACTCAAAAAAATGATAACTTGTAACGGAAGGGAGAAATTCAAATTTTATTGAAAACATTATCGTGCAAAAGTTTAAACATAAAAAAATCAAAAAAGAGATGTTATTTCTTATTCCTCTACAATTCTTAATCACACCACAGTATTTTGTTGGATAGCCACTAGATTTTAGAATTGCTTTACAACAACAACATATAGAGTCAACTAAGTTGATAAGATTATCTATGGGGATATTTGCCCAACAATCCAAAAGCACCTGGAATAAATGATTTTTATAAGTCGGGTTTTCGCCTTTTAATTGACGATCGAAATGTTCCCAAAGATGTTCTATTGGATTTAAATCTGTGTTTTGAGAAGCCCAGATCGAAGTAGGAATTTTTTTTCAAAATAAAAAATTTTTTGATAAAATTTGCACGGTACTTTAATTGTTGCCTTGGTGGAAAATCAAACCACGAGGCATTTTGTCCATTCCATGTGGCAGCATAGCATTCTTGACATTATCTAAATATACATTCTGATCCATTATGTCCAAACCATTACATTCCCATCACCATGCTAAGCTGTTGGCATTTGATACTTAAGAGCAAATTTTTCATCTTTGAGACGTCTTATGTAATTGATAACGTTACTACCAAACATACAAAATTTTGGTTCGTCACTGAATAAGACTTTTGACCATTCTTTTGAAATCCAATCAAAACGACCTTTTGCAAATTTCATTTGGACTGAGCGATTACTTTATAACGTTTGTGGTTTCTTGGTAGGACAAGTACCAAACAAATTACGAAGTGTCTTCGTAGAGCCCAATGCGCTCTACATAGCCATAAGCTGTTCAGAGCGCAATATTGTACACGCATGCGCAATTATTTTATTATAGCAGTGCGATTTATATTTCACAATAAAGCTGGTTAGATAGGCGGTTAGGGTTAGAGTTAGGGATAGGGTTAACATCAACAAGATTTTTTTTTTTTTTTAAAAAAAAATTTAGCGCATGCGTACAAAGTATTGCTCTTCGAGTAGCATATGGCTGCATTGAGCGCATTGCGCTTCAAGTAGCAACGGCCAACAAATTAAGCAGACGCAGAAACGTTTTGCAGTATCTACGCTGCAAATAACACCTAAGAGGAATATAATCGTAATAATCTCAATAATTACATTTTCACATATCCTTTTGGCAGTTAAACAAAATTTGATATATTTCCTTATGCTTTTCACGCCATCCGTTTGGTAAAATTACTTTATCTCACCCTTTATTTGAAATGCTCAACTCTGATTGGTTGTTACAAAAAGTCCAAGGTAAGCCAAAACCAGTAAAAGCGTCATTGTGTGTAAGAATCGTTTCCTTTTCCGTTTGTTAAAATGATGTTAGAAAGGTTGTAATTTTAAAATTTTGAATTTAAAATCGAACGGCGTAAAAGAGAAAAACATTTTGAAAATGTCCTTATGAAAGCGAAGCCGAAAAAACAAGTAAGACATTGTTTAATATAATTAGTTTAATTTCTTTGTTTAGTGCTTGTAAATTTTTTCACAAGGTGCTAATTACCTTCAAGCATCGCTGAAAGTTGAAAAAAATCCATACAAGTTGTCAACCTGGTAGCCAACTACTTGGACCCATATTGCAAATGTGAGTGAAAAATTATTTCAAAATGTTTTTTAGTCAAAAGTTGCAATGTAATTGGCTGTAGTCTACTTTTGTGCAAGTTCCCAATCCACCATTAGAGGTTCTAATTGTCAAAAGTAACATCTAAAGTTGCTAGTAATGATAAGTGCTACTAATGATCTGAAGTGAATAATTAAAAGAAATGAGAGGGACTAGATGCGAATAATTCCAAAAATGCAAATAAATGTAAATATTTGGACACAACCTTAGTAAATATTTGTTAAAGAATGAAAAAGTCTGACTATCTGCCCTTAAAGTCAGTCTTTTTGCCCATGAAAGTCTAACTTTTTAAATTCTCTTTTATATTTTTCAGACCAATACATCAAGTTCTTGAATGCCAAACTCAAAGAAAAAAAAATCAGTCTCCAGAATTTGACCAAGGATCCTGAAGAAGCTTTCAAAACTGTCAAGATTGAACCATTCCTCGTCGACGACAGCCTTCGGGAATCACAATTTGGAAGCTTCTCTTTGAGCTTTATACAGCGAAAGAAGCAGATGAAGAGCGCGACTAGATTGAAAGGAGAACCTTTTGCCCATGAAAATGATGTTGAGGCAGTTTCTGCATGGATGGGAAAGCCAATGTAGTTCTGGGTGACAAAACGGAAAATCTATCTAATTCCTTCCAAGGCTGCCTTTGCTATCCTGAGCATTCCTGCAAGTTCAGCATCCTTAGAGCGCTTGTTCAGCAATGTCAGCCTGACATTCACTAAGAGAAGAAACCGTATAGATTCTCTGAAAGCTGAAAAACTGCTTTTCATCAAGAGCAACTACTCTCAGTTTGAGAAAAAAATGTTGCTCAAATTCTGCTCAGGAACCAAAAGCTCTTCATTAATTCCAAATGAAGACCCGAATAATGACATCGAGGAAACCTCTGTTGACGCAAATAACATTACGGACATGTATGACATTGAAGAAGACATCGAATTTGTTGGAAATGATTTTTTTTAATTTTTGGTACCAAAATTGCATATATTTTCATATTATTTACTCATGTAGCTTAATTACTGTGGACTTTAATTAAATACTTCACTAATTAACTCCAAGCTTAAGTAAGTTTCATTTAGTTTATTTTTTAAATTTTACATACATTAGTGACTTAGCGATATTCGCAATTTTTAAAAATCTTTTTCTAAGTTTCGGGACCCGAACGGTAATAACGCCAAAAACCGAACGGGTTCGGGTTAAAAAAAAGTTCAATACCCGAACGGGTACCCGCTAATTTATCGGTTTCGGTTCCTTAGCTGTCGATTATTGTTTCGGGTTATCGTGATATCAGGTATTTAACGGGTTTATACCCGAAAAATTTTTTGAAATTACCCGTTCGGCGGCCGAACAGGATTCGATGACATTACCTACTCCAGTAAATTAATTTTAACATAAATATATTTTTCTTAATGAAATTTTGATCTTCTTAATGGGGCATGGAATTGTTTATAAACTTTTGCACGGTTATGTTTTCAATGAAATTTGAATTACTCCCTTCCGGTACAAGCAATCATTTTTTTGAGTAAATTATACTACGTAATCAAATTTAGGAACAGTTGTTGAAAATTTCATTCATTTTCAGTAAAAAGTCACAAAGTTATGACGAAAAAACTTGAAAATGCGAGATAGCGATAATGTGGGATAGCGAAACACATAAAGTCTTAGACAGATTTTCTGTCCAATTACATTCTCTATTGAGTTTTTAATATATTTATAGACACTTTGGCTATATTATGATAAAAATGATTTGATGTCATGCACCCACCCAAGACAACCACCTTCCCAAATTTTTAACTTTTCTATGTATGTATGTATGTATGTATGTATGTATGTATGTATGTATGTATGTATGTATGTATGTATGTATGTATGTATGTATGTATGTATGTATGTATGTATGTCCTCCACACCGCTACAATTGCAACAACACTCATCAAAAAGATTCACAGCAAACCATTATCATCATAATAATCAATGAAAAAATGAAATGTATATTAAAAGGTATCTATTCTTAATTTAAAAAAAATCCGAAAATTGCGCATTTCAAACAGCAAGGAAATCTGATCGCAATAAAACTGACCCCCGCGGAATTTTTAAGACTCAAAATGAGTATAATTGTTATTCAGTTTCCATGAAGGAGAAAAGAGAAGTTGTTTACAAACAAACCATCATATAGAACGAAATAATAAGCAGAAATTCTTTTTTTCATTTTGATAACAATCAGCTCAAACAATTATTCTAAAGTATTTCAAGGTCAACATGACGAACTTCTGGATGATTTTTCTAAAAGATAAAAAAATAAATTAATTAATTAATTAAAGGAAAAGTAAATCTGCCAAATAATCATACATGCATAAAGAAGAATTTCAAATAATCTCAAAAGAATTTCAAATAATCTCAGAAGAATTCAACTAATTTCGGAAAATTTTCAAATAATCTCAGAAAAATAGACGCTATTTTGGCAAGACTGTTGAGTCAAGCCGGAAGCCATTGGAATCGGAGATGATAAAAATTCTCCAACACAAGTATACTATGAAAAATGGAAACGTAAATTTCTTTAGATTATCGAAAACATCTTGATGTAACTGAGACGATTTGTATGATACCACAAATTTTATTTTCGCGTATTTAAAGTTTGCCGTTTTTATAGTTTCCATTTAATTATTTATTTCATGAAATAATTCAAGTAATAAGAAAATATAGTTTGTATAAACTTTGAAAGAAACCGGCAAAAGATGATTGGTAGAAAAAATGAAAAGATGTTTTTCGTGAAGTTAATTTGCTGCAGATTAGACTTATTGTTTTCAAAAAAAAAACTTTACAATTAAGGATTTATATCTTTGAGGATTCTTTCATAGAAAGTTTAATCAGTTGCCTTTCCCAGATTGAAAATTTATTAGCAAATAGTATAAGTAGATTCTTCAAAGGAAAGAGAAAATGTGTATGTAAAGACAATGATTGCAATTTATACAGAGAAACTAGAGACTAGATCTAACCTATACAAAGAACAATTTATAGCAAGTAATTTTAAAATCATAATAATTTTTTTTCTACTTGTAAACTTGAAAAAATAGGACAGAGACTTTAGCATCCCTTGCAACTCTAACATTGATTGCAGATCATAACACGCAGGTCTAACATTCTTAGGAAATTTTAATTTTTCCAAATTGAGCTATCTTGTTTTTAATAGACAATGACGAATTAATATATAGAGAAGTTGGAGTTCATGATACTTAAAAGACTGCAGCGCTCGATACTTACCTCTGAGAAACTTAAAACCTGTAACTCAAGAAAAAAGAGGAAACTAAAAATCAGTGGACTTTATGAAGTTCTCAGGATAAAGCTGCTCATATTGTACCTTAATGTTTCTTTCTAATCTATCAACTTGTGCACCAAGCACATCGATGATCTGCTCACCATGCTCCAGCATAAACTGCTCCAACTCTTCTGGTGTTTTGATTTTTTTGATACTCTGATAAAGAATAATAACAATTTTAAAAAAATGTAAATACTGCAAAAAATATTTCTTTTGTCATCAAGTTCAAACTTATTTTACAAATGAAATGCCACATATCACCATCATTAATGGTATTTAAATTGAGGGAATTAGTTGATTGCACTAATTACCATTTGAAAAAAAATACATAACAATAAAAAGCAGAATTGTTGCCTTTACAAACGATTGTTGCCCAACAAATAGAAATAATACCTAGATTTTGCAACAAAAATCACAAGAAAAAAATACATAAAAAATAAAAAATTTACCTGCAAAACTAAATTCATATCAAGTTGGTTAAGATGCACTCTAGTTATTTCTCTACCGTCAAAATTTAATTCAGCTTTAAAACGTACTGTGTCAGCTCCTTTAATCAAAAATAAATTATGAGGACACTCATCAAGAAAAATTATCAGATAAAAAATATATTTTTAAATAATTGGCATTTTATGAATTGTTAAATGATTATTTAAAATATGATAGGTATTTATACAAATTTATTATATATTTTTGAAAAAAATTTTTATAAAAATTTGTATATTCATTAAATTTCTATAATCACAATTAACAAAGAAATAAAAGACCAAGTTTATATACCCATTTCAGTAGCCTTTACATCATGTATGGACCTAACCATAATGTCATTTTCTAAAATGTTTATAATTTGTCTCAGGCGATCAGGATGGATAGATCTATGAAAAGTAAGAATACTTGAAAAAGAAAACCAAACAAATGATAAGATCATAAAAAAGTGAAAACTAGAAAAATGGAATGAAGAAAACAACAAAAAACAGCTAGGAATTTATGTCATTATTGCTTTCATACCTTCCAATTAAAAAATCAGCATTGCGTTGTATTAGAAATGCAGCAACAACACCCAACAGACCTATTTTGTATAAAACAACTTTAATGTGTTCATGGAAAAATAAGTTTTTATGAATTTCAAGGAAATAAAGTGAAAAGATAATGTAAAATTTGCTTATGAACAAATGAAAGATAATAATAAAATATACATGAAATGAAAATAACCAATGGAAAGCAAGAGCTGTAAAAAATAAAATAACTTTGAGGTAAAAAACTTTAAATAAAAAACTAAAAATTTTAAATAATCACCCCCTATGGCGATGGAACCACAAGCGTCATATGCAGGATTTCCTGTGTAAACTGTTAATCCAATAGAAGCAGTAGCTATAAACACTCCTAAAACGGCAGCACTGTCTTCTAGTAACACAGCTACTGCATTTGGATCACGACCACGAGCAACTAAATTAATTGTACAAAATTTTCATGCAACAAATAAATTTAAAAATCACAAACAAATAAAAAATAATTCAGAACTTTAATTTTTTTATTTTACAATCTATTTCTACATTTTAGAATGAAATCTTGAGCCAATATAGTTATTACAACTAATTAATAGACAATAAAAGTTTTGCCGTTACGTGTAACGCTGATGGCGCTAAAACATTAATCATTAACACATAATTGGGATACATATATATTTCTTACAAATATTTTCTTAATTTAATAAGGAAATTGTATAAGCTAAATATGTTTAAATTCGGCAACAATCCAGATAGCACTTTATATATATATTGCCATTTTATAAAGAAATATAAACAGTAACATTAAACTTACTGTATTCACGAAATGTTACACCAGTCTCTTGAGCACTTTTTCGCACCTGCTGAAAAGCAAGCACCATTGATGCTAAATACAATTTTTACAAATAAAATTTATTTTATAATTACAGAAACATGCTACAACAAATTATACAGTAACTTACACAGTACTAAGTTAAAACAATTACTAAATTTTAATGTTAAAAATCAAACAGTTAGAGAATAAAAATAATTCTCTGTTTTCAGTATTAAGATTTATGAAAATATAAAGGCACACAAAGAGAACTCATTTATTTACTCAACTTCACTACTTCTATTTAAAGATTGAGTAATAGTAAATTTGTTATGGTACAACTGTTTAATCACTTTGACAGAAAACTGATTATACCTTAGTTTTACTTGATTGATCCAGAACTGTTTTGGTTTATCAAGTCAATGAATTTGACTTTAACATGAAAAAACATTTACTAGTAAAAAGCTACAATATTCAGAACAAAAACTAAGCATCTGCGTTTGGTTTTTTGGATTTTAATGAACAGTAACAAGTATCCAACTTTTACATGAACCTTTTAAGTCAAATTTTCTTAAATTTATTAAAATCTTTGTGTTTAAAACAGCAAAGCTTTTGGTCAGAGCGGAAGGAATGTACATCCATACACCCAGATTTATTTTCATTCATAAAATCATTATTTAAAATAAAAATGAGCTTAAGAGTTTTAAATGAGTAGAAATTCTACGCAATTTCTTTTTTGAGCATTAAGTATGCAAGGTAATACTTAATTTTTCTGGAATCATAGCATTGTATGTCTAAATATGTAAATTATTTTACATTTGATTTAAAAAAACAACAACAAAAAGATAGCTTACAGCTTTCAATAATGAGTGACAGGGCTGCAACACAATAAGCCTAAAGTACAAGTATTAACAAAAATCATCAATTTAATAAAGGCAGTTAAACAAAAAAGACAAATTACACTTCATTTAGTTTTTAAATTAAGCTTACATTATCTTGATAGAACCTAAATGTCCAATCAATTCCTCAATTTTGGCAGACATAATGTCTAATAGGCAAGATAATTTTTTCATGGTCTGTGCATATTTTCTGTACATTACATCAGCAAATTTCTTATTAGGAAATAGTTATGTATTATCTTGTCTGATGCCCCATGAATGAAATGCATCTGAAATAACTACAACAATAGATTAACAGTTTAATTGAGAATCAAGTTGAAGATTTTTTAATAAAACAAAAAAACTCACAACATTAAGATATTCTAACATGGTAGGAGCCATTAGTTCTGAGAAACCATGATACACAGTAAACCCAGCACCAAGAAAGAAAAACCCACAACCACTCACTAAGGAATAGATATAGCGTGAGCGAACCCAACCATACCTAAAAAAGGAAAACATTTCTATTTGATATTTTAAGAACTGTAATATGAGATCTTGCTCCAAAGAATCAAGGACTCCAACTTCCCATTCTATAGACTATAAAGCTCACAGACACATCCTTACTATTTAAAAAACAAGAGTTCTTACGGATGATCAGGTGATGGCTTTTTGATTGAATGCAAGATTCCTATGTAAAGCAGCATCTAGAACATGATTTTAATTTTTTGTTTTAAAAAAAAAATGACCATATTTTTTAAAAAAAAACTATTAAATTTTATTTCAAAATTTTTATATATCTTCATATAAGTACATCTTTACAACAATTACTATAATATTCATAGTTATTGGTACTTAGTACTTCATAAGTATTTTTAAGAGTTTATAATAATTTTGATAGGTAAACTTATGTTCACATAAAAAACCTGATTTGCAGCATCTGCAAGTGAATGAATTGCTTCAGATAGCATGGATGCTGATCCTGTATAAAGGTATGCTCCGAACTTGATAGAAGTTACCACCAGATTCCTTACCAAAAAAAAGTTCATATTACATAAAAATAGTTTTTGCATATACGTCAACCAAAATAATTCACACTACTTACGAGGCAACAGCAAACAAAACCACTCTGCCTGACCCTTTTAACAAGCTTTCTCTCTGAGCTTTTGTTCCAAAGAGCTAAAGTAAAAAGTAGCATCTTTCAGCAACTTGTATACATTTTTTTTCAAAATAGCATAAACAACGTTACCTTAAATATATCCATTATGACTACTTCCAACCAGTTATTTATTTACTACAAATATTTAAATAGCCATAAGTATCACTTAATAGCTAACTGATATCATTTATACATATATATTTTGTTAAAACACCTGCTTGTCATGTTTTAATTTTGTTTGATCTTTAACAGTTTTCTTTAGATGTCCAATTAATGCACTCAACCCTGAATAAATCAAAATTTCATAAATATTTTACAACTTCTAGATTAAATATGACATACAAAACTTATCTTAAAATCAAATCAATTCTAATCTTTTTACTAACCTTTCCTATATCTTTCTCCTGCTTCCATAGCTTCTTTTCTTCTGAAAAGTTCTTGTTCTAAAGCCTCCATACTTCCCCACCGCTCTAAAGCTCTTAAAAAAAGATCATATAGCTTAGAACTTTTTCATGTGCATGGATTAGCCTTTTTTCCGGCATCACCACATAATGAGCTTAGAAAGAAAAAGGAGCTTCTTTCTTTCCTGCCAATATATATGATATATTTAATATATTTTTGGGTATATAGTAGTAGCCAAAAAATAGGGTTGTTTTTATTTCATCAATTTTTTGCTTGGTAACTTTGATATTTTTTGTTAAAAATTGATAGAGTTTTTATGGTGGACAGCTGTTAAAAACACTTGATTGATTTTAACCCCTTTTATTCTTTTACACCCTTTTATTCTTTTACACCCTTTTATTTGATTTAAATAATTTTTAACCAAAATGTAAATGATAAATCAGCAAACAGCAAAATCAAAAAATTTTTACAGGAGAAAGAGGAACTAATTTAAGAGGTTTAAAGAGGTTTATCTCAGCTTGATATTGTAACTTGATTTGGGATTTCCAAAAAACTGTGAAAAAAATCAGATTCAACTTTGGTGTTGGAACTGTAAAAAAAATGTTTGCATGTTTCTAAAAACAACCCTGAATAATCATTTGGAACTGAGTAAAAATGTGTAAGTTGTATACTGTATAAAATTATATATGTTCATAGCCCTATCAGTCAATTCAGATTTAATTTCAAATATTAAAGTAGATGGCTTTTCAACTGAACTTTACTAGTTTCTGACTGGAGAATTCAGAATATTCTTTACTTTTGAGACTTTTCAAAGCATTCTTTCTTATATTTCTAAAATTAATTTCAATCTTGCAAATTAAACATGATGCAACTGTCAAACTTTTTTTAACAATCCAATATTTGTACCATAAAATTTTAGTATAACATTTTAAAATTTTTCAATAATAAAATATTTAATTATCTTATTTATAATAATAAAATAATTAATTATCTTATTTATAATAATAAAATAATTAATTATCTTATTTATAATAATAAAATAATTAATTATCTTATTTATAATAATAAAATATTTAATTATCTTATTTATAATAATAAAATATTTAATTATCTTATTTATAATAATAAAATATTTAATTATCTTATTAAAATTAGTGTTGTTATGAATTTGAAATTATTCGACTGTTGACTAAATTGATTAATGTATTTTTCAAAGTCGAGCACAATCGACTAATACATTTTTAAAATCAACTAAGTCAACTAAAAGTCGATTTAGTCGAAATATTTTAATAAAAAATTTTATTAAAATCGTATACTTTAAAATTGCTTGACAATTTATTTTTTAGATGCTACAAAACAAATAGAACTTTAAAAGAGTAAACAAAAAAAACTAGGTGGTATGTAATACTGTTATAATAACACATGCTGTTGTTATACCAAGAGCATTTTCTTTAATCATTTTTAATTCATCTAATCTATTAGATGAATTAAAATCAAATAAACAAACAAAATTACAATTGCAAAGTAAAGAAGAAAAAAAAACACAAATGAGCATTTTACATCATTTTTCACAACAATTAACTAAAAAATTAACTAATAAAAAGCAGTGGCATAGATAGATGGGGGCAGATGGGGCGGTTAAACTTTTTTTGGGGTGGCAGATTTATAAAACTTTTTCTAACTGAGTACCATAACTCATTACTTAACATTTTGTTTTAAAAAGCATCAATTGGTTACTATAATGAGAAAAAAGAAACATTAATGAAATGGTGGTACATACAATAAGCTGATAGTTAAGTTTATGTAACAAAGCAAATAAGGTTCAATGGTCAGATATTTTGGTTGAATTAAAAAACCGCTATGAATGATATTCTTACGCATGGCTCAATCTTTATAAATAATTTATCTTTACAAGATAAACTACTTATAAAGATATCTCTTTACTAATTGGTCCACATCATAACTATTAAAGATTGCTAAAATCAAATCAAGTGAAAAAATAGAAATAAGGATGTTAGAATGTTTACCAGACTAAATCAACTTTTAGTTGATGAGTAGGAAACCCATAATCAATTAAATTGACTATTAGATTTTTCAAAGTCAACTAATTTCAACTTTCAGTTAGTCGACTTTTAGTCAATTTAGTCGTAGTCGATAACAACAATAATTAAAAAGTTAATCCCAGGACATTTCAAGACATTTTTGACAAACATCAAAAATTTCAAGGACACTTGAAAAACTTTAGAATTGTGGGCATCAAGAACTTACTAAGTGCTGTAATTATTCTCTTTCAAGATCACATACTGTAGTGATACTAAATATAATGATTTATTTCTTGATTTGCTTTCTTTTGCACCAATAACTTACAAAGACAATTTTGTTGCCCAACTAAACACTTTTAACATTAAATTTTTGGCAATCTTACTTACCTCAAATATTATTGATTTTAGTGTTTGTCTAATAATTTGGAGTAAAAATGAACAAAGTTATCTTTCTTATTTGATGCAAACATTATTGAAATCTGACTAACTTGAAGCTGCAAAAATAAAACTATTGGTATGTATATGACCCCACCTCTTCTCAACATCCAACTTTAAATAACACTGGTCAGCTGGTGATTCACTTTCATTATATGCTGTCCGAACCTTTGTTTGTCGTAAACCTGCCAAGTCACTAAAATAAGTATACTATTAAACTCGGTAAAACCTGTTTATATTTTAATCAAGAGCACTTTAAAAACCTTGCAAGAGCACACAAAAAAAATATTATTTAGCTATTATAAGGAGATAAATTCTGGCAGTAGAACCTGAATACTAAATTATATCTACATTCGAATACTAAATTATATCTACATAATGAAACATTTATACACATACTCTGTAGTAAGTAAGTAGTCACTGATAGCTCTTGAAGCAGATATAGATGTATTTTTTGTGTAGATGATATTGTAGTCTATTTTCCTTGGTTTATGGTAAAATGGTTTATCAGCTAAAAATAAATGAAAAATAATCTTGATTTGATTGTCATCTAAAAGTATATGAAAAGTTAAACTTTAACCAGCAGTTTTTTGCATTAAGCATTATTTAAAATTTAGTTAAATCACAATGTACCTAAGTAATTGTAAATTAACAAACAAAACCAAAAAACAAACAAAAAAAACAAAAAGCAAAAAAGCAATTACATTAAGATGCAGTTCTAAAAAAAAACATACAAAATTTATCAACAGGGATTTCTGGAGCTTTAACAGGACTTAAAACTGTTTTCTTATCATCATTTTCTAGATTTTTGGTTGGGGTGTCTTCACACAATGTTCTTTTTCCCAAATGCTTGGGAAAAGTTTTTTTATGCAAAATTTGTTTTAGTACATAATCATTTTTGCATAGAATTTTGTAACCTACAAAAAAAGTTACACAAAGCTTAGATAAAAAAAAACATTTTTTATTGACTACAATTATATAAAAATGTAATACTTTTTTTAAATAACTCCTGTTTTAAGAGCTATGTATGTATGTATGTATGTATGTATGTATGTATGTATGTATGTATGTATGTATGTATGTATGTATGTATGTATGTATGTATGTACATATATACAACTTTAATGGAGGTGTCAAATATGGAGGTGATAGAATTCTCTTATCTTTAACCAGTTTTGTTATGTTTTAGTTGGTCATTATATTTACCTAGGTAGCTATATAGTTAGCTAATTGTATACGTACATACGATATCTAAAACTGATAAATTACGTAGCAACCTTTAATCAACTGTATTACAATTTTTTTTAATTTGAAAGTAAAACTACAACTATATATACCTCTACATAACATTCTGTGTCGCATAAACAAATTTAATTAGCATTTCGCATCAATTGTCGTATTTATTTACAAAAAAATCGTCAGAGATGTGATGTATATACACGGCTCTTATATGCTCTTCGCGATTAATTTTTTGATTTAAGTCCTGGTTCCGGAGAATATTCAGAAGCGCTTTTATCACTAAAAATTTTTCTTTTATTCATTGATATAACTAAACTAATATCACAATATATAAATATTGCTATTAGTTTGAGATCCGTTGTTTTATTTGTAATACATAAAACAATGTTTTACTTACAGTAAGAACTTTTTCCGTAATAAGCATTTTGATTCGGATAAAAAAGTAGAGAGGTGGGGCAGAGGGGAACAAGGTTGGCGTTAACTACAACCTCTGTTCCACAATAGTTGTCACATTTGGATACTCTTGGTCCGAATATTGAAAATATATGCTATTTGAGTAGTTTTTTTTAGAGATTTGAACCGTTTTAACTATTTTCAATTTTGTACCGTTTTAACTATTTTCTAATAGTGTAAATTTAAGAAAAATAATTTGTAGTACTCACAACACAATACTAGTAGTATTACAGTGTGAATCTCCCCTACAATTAATAAAATACTTATTTCTGACTCGCAATTTTTTATTCACCTACTGATCACCTATATTTAAGTGCCCAAGCTTGTTAGAAAGCCTTAGATAACCCTTTTCAACAAGCTATTTCTTTTGAAAAACGGTCTAACACAAACGAAGCTATAGCTATAAATGTTTTATAAAATGGGACAAGTATTATGAAACAAAATTTATGCATCAAGTGTGAGAACATTATTAATATTATTATAATATTATTGTGGAACGGAGGTAGTATTAAAAAAACGTGATGTTATTATAAAACTAAGGAGATGAAGCGGGTTTTGCGACGTGAACGTGCCTTCTTTAATACCTCATCCGCTTACTATGGCCGTGTATTTTAAATTGAAATTCGAATAGTATACGGTTGTTTCAACTGCATTAAATTCCCATACCAATTCATATTTAAATGTTCAATTTATAGCTTGGCTCGTAATACAAACTTCAAAAGTTAAAAACAAGAATGTTTTCTTCACCATTAAATTATTTGAACAGTCTCTCAACAGCATGAGAGTATTTAAACAACTGTTGTAGAAATTTAAAACCTTCATTATTACGAAAATTTCAATCAGTTTAAACGAATAGGGATTTACATCATGTTGTTTATAATATGCGCTGCTTTCCTGCTGGTGGCGAAGGGAATAGGTATCCACAAATACGATTTTTAATTTCTTATAGAAATAAAAGGTTATGATGTGTACACTTAAGTTTACATGTTTCATTTTATTTAGTTGCAAGCGAAAACCATTTGTTCACTCAGCCCTTAGATCCAGGTATAATTTTATAGATATTGTTTTTTAACGATAACTTTAAACTTTGAGTTGACTATAGGTTTGTATATTTTTATTAGTACTTGCTTAATTACTAATAAATACTAATACTTGCTTAATTACAATTTAATTCGTAATTATTTAAGAAAAATCTTTTAAAGAGAGCAAACGAAAAGCGATTGCTTTTTTTAAACTGAGCATAGACTTATTAATTTTTTTCCCGCCATTTTAAATTGTCGGTGAAATATGATAAGTAATTGATATAATAACTGCTGCTGTCACCACTTTCATTTTATTCATTTAATTTACAGTCGACACCCGGTTCAATAGATATGTAGGAGCAAAAGCTTATGAAGAGTAAGGTTTAAATAATATTTTTATAAGGTAAAAATGATAATATTTTTAGTGTGCTGGATTCGTAATATTGAAAAGTACACTATGACCTCTTCTCTCAGTTTTTTTTCTTTGTGCCAGTTGAATGGTGAGATAATTTAAATTTATTATGCGTTTTACACACAAAGTGCCCAAAAAATCAACATTTCTATGACTTTTATGGCAGCTATCAAATTATTTCGATAAGAACAACTGGAAAACGACAACTTGATGAAGTTTTATCATGTGAATCATCTCTTAAAATTTCGGTAAGATTGTAAACTTATTGTAGATATCAGAATGCTTCTCTTAAAGAAGCTTTACTAATCATCAAGATATGCTTGTTTTATAAGAAAGGGATATACCAGATTTTTTCGCCAGAAAATGCTCAAACATGATATTCTGCTTTCCTGTTACAAACTTAAATTGAAGTGTTACTGTTTTTAATTTTTAGATTGACTTTTGGAATGTAGAAAAGAACTCTGACAACTACACAATAAAAGCATTAATTAAAGGAAAAGATGTTAAGGTCATAAAAACTTACTTAGATAAAAATCAAATACAGTATGAAATAAGTGACCATCAATTGGATGATCTAATACGATATGAAAATCAAAAAAACTCAAACTACCAGTTTAATCAATATACAGGGTTCGATTATTCAAGATATCATAACAACTTTGAGGTAAACCGTGACACTGATCATTAATAAAAGAGTCAAAAAAAAAAAAAAAGAAAAAAAACATGATATGAGCATATTTAAAATTTTTCCCTCTACAGATCGTTGATGAAATGAAAAACCTCGTCTCGAGTTATTCACGCATTGCTTCATTTGTCAATCTAGGAAAAACATTTGAAAACCGCGATATGCTTGCAGTTAAAGTATGATTTTTTTTTTGCTAAAAATATTTCTTTCCTATTTTCTTTTTCTTCTTTTTTTTTGTTTTCCTTTCTTTTTTCTTTTCTCAAGTCCAAGAGGTTTTTATTTCATCGTTATTTTTGTGTGAAATTTTTTTGCAGTCATCTTATATCTTTATTATACTTTTATTACTATTTTTTAGTGCTTGTTATATTTTCATTCAGTTCTTGATTTTATTTCATAAAAAAATTTCATAAAAAAATTTCATAAAAAAATTTTTGTTGATAGTAACATTTTTAGTTTTTGATTTTCTGAACTTTTCGTCCGAACAAAAAAATAAACCAAAAAAATACCAAAACCATTTTATTGCTGATTTTTCGTTATTGTTTTCATTTCTTGCTAAAAATATAAATATCTTTATATATATTGATATATTCTTGATTTGTTTATCTTTACTATTGTCGTTGTTATTGTTTTTATAGATTAGTGTAAAACAAAGTCCTGGCCGAAAAACTTTTTTTTTTATGTGTGGTCTTCATGCCAGGGAATGGGTGACGACAGCTACTTGCATATATATGCTTAAAGAGGTAACTTTTAACTAAAATCTAAGTTGAAGAGTTTAGTTAAAAAAAAAAAGCAAACTCAGTTGTTGGAAGTTGACTAACTTAGCTAATATCCAGTCTTTTTTAATATTTTTTAATGTATACTAAATATATAATTTGTTCATTTTTATTTGACTTTCCATAATCTTGGTCCGTGTTCTGTATTCATTAGTTCAGTCTTTTAAAAAATTTTTATACATAGTAATTTATCTTTAAAACTGTAATTATTTCTACAGATGTTAAATGGATACAAAAAAGATTACAGCGTGACTGCTATGCTTGATAAAATGGATTGGGTAATTCTACCTGTAGCCAATGTTGATGGATATGTCTATACATGGAAAGATGCTAACACAAGGCTGTGGAGAAAAACAAGAACATTCTATAATAATTATCAATGCATTGGTGCAGATCCAAACCGGAATTTCGATTATCAGTGGGGAAGTATGAGAGATGAGACCTGAAGCTTTTAACTTTTGAAGCTTATAACTTTTTGCTCTTTGGTATGTTCCTTTAATCAAGTAACGCAAATTAAAACGTTCCTTTAGGTGTTGGTACATCAAACGATCCGTGTTCAAACATATATCCAGGTCCTAAACCTTGGTCAGAGAAGTGTGTATTAAATATTGCGCAATATCTTCGGAATAATAAAAACATCTTATCCGGTTTCGCAGGTAAAAATTACAATTTTTCTTTAATAAATAAATGGAACCATCTTTTTACTAAATAATAACTAATTTTACTACTTTTGAGTAAGAAAAAAATTTTTGCAGCAACTGTTTTGACAATAAAGCATTTTAGTCAAAAGGGTAAAAATACTGATGTCTTGCAAGCATTATAAAATTGATTATTTAGATATTCATGCTTACAGTCAACTTTGGATGACACCATGGGGTTATACTAACCAACTTCCGAAAGATTACCAAGAGCAGGTAATGGTTATATGAACTTGAACATGCCGTTTTCTCTTCTTCGTGATTTGTAAAATCACGTGCATTGTTTTGTGGTATAAAGTTCTTATATTTCTTTTCCTTGGAATCAACTAGATAAGAGTTGCTTCAGCTGCTGTCAAGGCATTATACAAAAAGCACGGAACAGCTTTCAAAGTTGGACCATCTTCTATAATTATATGTATGAAAATTTATATTACATATTGCCTTAACTATTTGTAAACCAAGAACAATTATTATCATTTAATGTAAAAAAGATTGTTAAAAAAAAAATCTTTAAAAGGTGGGGAAGCAGGTTTTTGTTGGTTGATTGGAGAAATTTTTTTAAAATGTTTTTATAAAATAGAACTGATTCTATAAAATAGAACTGATCGTTTGAGATGCAGGGCTTCTAAGTAATCCAGAAGAATACTAAACGACGATATTGACACATTAACACATCTGGCTTGAAATTTTCGTTTGGGAGAAATGTTTTTTCTTTCTTACAAATATTTCTTTGAAGTATGACGTCATATATGTCTTCATTTCTTAAAAGAAAGCTGCCAACTTTATATAACAAGAGTCTCTATCAATCAGTAAATAAAAAGTGATGAACTTAGTTGATGAAATTAGTTAAAGATTAAATAAAAACATGAATTTAAGATAAAGTAGCGTGTAAATACATAAATAAATGTTTTTAACGGTTGAAAGGTTTGATTGGTCTCCATTACTAGTCTCCATTACTTTTGAGTTGCATATTACATATTTTTCAAATACTTTCAAAGTATCTTTTTTTAAAAAATGATTTTATCATTTTTTTTAGATCCTACAAGTGGTGCCAGTGACGACTGGGTTTATGGTGCGCTGGGCTTAAGATACTCATTTGGCTTGGAGCTAAGGGATAATGGCCAATACGGTTTTCTTCTTCCGGCTTCGCAAATTATTCCAACAGGAGAGGAAACATTAGAAGCATTTAAAGCAATGGCTAAAGAAATACTTGTATAGATGAACACTAAAGGATTTAAAATATAAGATAAAAACGTCTTATTCACTGTTAAGGCCAGCGCTCATGTTTTTTAAAATAAGCTCAAAATGTTGTGAGTAACGATTAATACATTCTAGTACAACTATTGCACTCTAAACATTAAACTGCAACCTTTCTATTGCAATTATTCTATTGCAACTACTCTATTGCAACTATTCCATTGTAGTTATTCCATTTCAATCAATTTTTTGCAGCCATTCTGTTGTAACTATTTATTTGTAACCATTCTACATCATTTATCCTATTAAAACCATTCTTATGTAACTGTTCTATTGTAATTGTAAAAACTTAAAATAAGTTTAGTCTCGGATTGTGGTGCAGAATTTTATTTAATAAAGTTTACAATTTGCTTGTTTCTTTAAGCCAGCATTTTAAATATATATGCTATTATTTTAACCTTTAAAATAAAACGTAAATATTTTTAATGCAATTTGCACATGCAAATTTTAAGAATGTTGAAAACGAGAAAATGACTAAACGTTTTAAATCAAGATTTTTTTTTATTTGTATTGTATACATAAAAAAAATATCTCAACGACTTGTTTCTTGAAAGACGGCAAATACTTTCACACATACGTTACCAACGTTATCGCCTTCAGAGTAGTTGATAAGGTCTTCACCCCACCAAATGCGTAAATGATCTCCATTGCTTACATAAGCTGGCGAGCAAAAGTCGCTAAAAACTAATTCTTCATCAACGCTCATGGTTCCGGGGAGCGTATACCAATTTCCAGCGGCCAAGGTTACCTGTTGCTTTGATGGGAATATGACTTCTCTTTTTTCATCTGTAATAAAGACATTGAGCTTGGAGCTGTCATCGCATCCCCAGTTACTTCCAGTATCCGTTGCTACACATTTCATTGCACCAGACCGATAAACCAGTTTGATTGCAACCAAAAACCCAGTCTTGTGCATGTAGATAATTCCTGGAAGATCACCCTTCGCATGGAAACACACTTTGTTACTTATTGGTTCCCACTCGAAAACTAAAGAGAAAAATAAAATTATAATAAAAAGAATAACTAAGTTATTTTATCAAAAATATAAAATTTAATATTTTAAAAGGTAAATTATTGATTCTTCAAAAAAAAAAAAAAAATTATTTAAAAAGTGTTTAAAAAAAGCAGAAATGTTTTTTACTTTCTTACTAAAGTGAGATAATGGTGTAAGGTGAGATAATGGTGTAAGGTGAGATAATGGTATAAGGTGAGATAATGGTGTAAGGTGAGATAATGGTGTAAGGTGAGATAATGATATAACGTGAAATAATGATATAAGGTGAGATAATGATATAAGGTGAGATAATGGTGTAAAGTGAGATAATGATGCAAAGTGAGATAATGGTATAAGGTGAGATAATGATATAAGGTGAGAAAATGGTATAAAGTGAGATAATGGTATCAGTTTAGACATATTTATCTACTTTTACTCTGGTTTCAATTAAAAATTGTATGCAGTGTTAAACAACACCTTTATAGCCTTTTTTAGTTTTTTTTTTTTCTCAATATTTCTTTTGCTTTTCTTTCTCAAGTAAAAAGGTTGTTCTTACTTTCAGGTGTTTGTACCAGCCCAGTATATTTGTTTGCATGAAGAGTATGCTATGCCACATTTGTTTTGTGTGCATTAAACATATTGATGCTTATGTTAAACGTATACAAAATAAATGTGCGCTACTGTACAGTTTTGTAGAATAGAATTTGTACTAAGAGCCAATCTGTACATAAAAACTATATTCGTCAACCCAGGTTATTCAGTAGATGGGGTGGCCCACTTATGGCAGAATACTCAATGGACCATTGACAAATTAATGATTCGGAGTAATTTTTTTTCCTGTTTCCTTTGATATAATTATTGTTAGTAAAATATTATTTTTTGTTACTTTGACTTAAATCTTACATATTTTATTGTTTATCTCTTTTAAAAAAATATTTAACATTTTTATAGCAATGTTTTGTGTTAGCCCAAATCATATCATTTTTTTTTTTTTAATTTTCTGTTTGCTTACGTAATAGGTTATGGTATAAACTATTCATCATAGTAATGAAACAGATAAAGCAGAAAAAATAGAAATCAAACTTTAATTTGACTAAATAAAGTAAGTGCAAAAAGCTATGAAATTTAAAATTATTCGAGAGCTTACATTTATCAGAATTTTGGTTGGTTACAACGTCATCACCAGCGACAAATAACGTAAGAAGTACGAAGGAAAATGAACGTGTGAATAGCATGTTTTCTTCTCTATATAATTTATTCATAAAATCAAATTATTCATTAAGGAGATAAAAAAAAATACGACAACCTTTTTAATAACAAAACCAACACGAGCTTTAGAACTTGATTATAAATACGCACAAAAAAAAAAAACAAAAAAAAACGATTCAAAAAATTTTTCTACTAAAAAGAAATTATCCTACCCCTTTTTTATCCACTTGTTGATATTTTTAAAAACCATAGGGGAGCTTGTTTTGAAACTTAAATTGATTTTTGTTTGTCATACTTTAGACATTTTAAGTTGTTTCCAAGGTAAGGATCATTGTTACCAAGCCAATAGGTCCAGATTTTTGAAAATAATGTTTACTTTTTAGTCTTTAGATGAATTAAGCTTAAATTATAGTCTATCTGATAATGAAAAAGCATTTAAAAAGTGATAACATTTTTTAAAATGTTACATTATTGATTTTAGTATTTAGAAAGTGAAAATCTATTTACATTTAACATAAAAGCTTCCAGGGTTACTCGTTATTCACATCAAAGGTACGTGGTGACACGTTTTCTCGTAATAATCAAGGATAAAAAGGTATTCTGTTTGTCTTCACCAGATTAATTCATAGAAGAAGTTGATTTCATACTACCATATTTTGTCAAGAGATATCAATTGTAAGTATTTTTACGATCGAAATTTTACTTATAAATTCTTATTTCGTATATTTTCAAAAATAAATAACTTCTCAAGTTTACCTTTTTAATTCCAACTTTTACTTGTTCAAAACAAAAACAAACAGAAAAACAGAAAAATAATTATTGTGATATTTTGTTAATATAAATAACAATTTCCATTTTAAGGTCAAAATGATTTGCAAGCTTCTCTTAATTTGTTCGCTTCCAGCAGTTATTCTCTGCAACAGCATCATCTCTAAGCGAGACGTTGACGATGGTAGATTTTTATCTTCATTATTTATTAAAAAACTTTACGAAATAACAAATAGCTAATATATGATTGTAATAAAATGCAATTTCGTAAAGTTAAATAGTTCTTTAATACTATCAACTGCAAGCCCTCTCACAGTTTTAGTTTGATAGGCTTTACAGCTGAATTTATTTTTAAAAAATTCATTACTAATAATTTAGAGCCGCTTTTTTCTCTCTAAAAATCCTTCATTTAATATTATTTAATTATCCAGATATTGGCAGCAATAGCACGAACCTGTTTCAAAATTTTTCTATGATAATTACATAAATTATTTTATAATACTTAAACTAATTTATAATATTTATTTAAGTTATTTTACAATAATTACAAAAAATTATTTTACAATACTTAAATGATAATTATAGATTTAAAGTGGGAGCAAATTGGTAAAGATGTTTGTTTCCATGGAAATAACGATGCTTTTGGTGTTGTAATGCTTAAAAAGACCGGATTCTTAAAAGCATTAAAGTTAGTATATTTATCTGGTGGTATACAATGTTCTGCTTCAGAAAAAGCAAGTAACTGGGGATGTGCAGATCAGACCAAGCTTAATGTCTTCGTAACTGACGAAAAGAAAGAAGTTATCTTCCCGCCAAGGAATGAAGTAACACTAGCCGGTGGGAACTGGTATACTCTTCCTGGAACAATTTCAACTGCCTCTGATCTTGTATTCAAAAACTTCTGTTATCCAACATATGTGAGAAGCATGGATCATCTCCAAGTATGGTGGGGAGAGGACCTTATTAATCATGGCTGGCAAGGGGATAACTCTGGCAAAACCTGTGTTAACGTTTTTGCGGTATTTGCAACGCCTTCCGATAACTAGGAAAGTCTAAATGTAGTCACTTGTGAAAGAAAAATTCAACAAAGTAAAAGAGAAAATTTTTTTTTCTTGTGTTTTGAAAATACCATTTAGAAAATTTCTTTAAAAACTAATTTTTGGAGACATTTATCTGGCTTATAAATATTCCCAATAAATTACAGACTATATAAAAAATCAATTAATATCTAAACATAACTATCAACATTTTTGAAAAATTACTGGCATGAGTTCTCTTATGAAATGCATCTGTCGAGCTTCTTCAAACAAACAAACAAAAAAAAACAAAAAAAAAAACTAAATGTGTATTATCTTTGGTTTTCTTTTAGTTTGAAACAGGTTCAGTGATTTGTAAGTACAGTGGAAGTGCTTAAAACCTCTGTGTTTTCATTACAAATTGTATTGACTTTAAAGTGAGTTGTATAAAATGATATCAATGACATCATTTGAAATTAATCTATTTACTCCATTTTTGAAATTAAAAAAAAAAAAAAAGACTCATTGAAGGTCGAGAAATAGAATGCGCCGAAGTTTTCAAAATTCTAATACAAAAGTTTAAATATCTTGAGAAATTACTGAACAATAGCAATAAATTTGTCAAACTTCATCCATTGTTTCAGCTTTAATCATGTTATTAAAAACTTGTTTGGAATGAAGAAATTGTTAAATGATGTAACTTGACGACGAAATTACGTCAATATGATCACTGCATTCTAAGGGTCTGCGTCTCGTTATTTTTTTAAATCGAGACGAGACGATCCTAAAAGCTTTGTCCCAATTAGCGACAAATATCGAGACAATTTCCAATTTTCAGTCGAAATCCGGGACGATACCGAGACGAGACGAGATGTCCCGGACAAAAAAGGACCTTTACAATTTCCCGGAATTTACATCTTTTTAATGAGACATAACGAGACATAACGAGATATACTAGTTAATCTTTAATGTGAAATTTAAATAATGAACTTCTGACACAATTACCATTATTTATTTCAGCTGCTATTATTGATATTGTTATACCATCTACATAAACACAGCTTTATAAAAGTTAATGGTAGCAACTGAAATCAGGGGGAAAAAAATATTTTTGGGATAGTATTTAACTTTTTCCACTAAAATATCGTGTAAGAAGTGGATAAATATATGTCCAAGGGCTAAGTTTCTGATCATTTAATATTGTTTACCGCCGAGGTCAGTATTCACTTCTAATGCAAGAGTTTGTTTTACACTCATATTTAAGGGAAAGATTTTATCCAAAGTGTCTTCAACTTTTTTGATCTATAAAACGTTTGACTTTTTTTAAAAAGTGTACTTTTTGCAGAGACTAACAAGAGAGCATGATGTTCAATACCTAATTCTTTTATTTTTTCTCTTTTCCTTTGCTCTCTAAGGACCACCCATTGTTTATGGGGTTTTCCAGAACCAAAATGGCTACTTTTATTGGTCATAAGATTTTCTTGAAGCCATTGGTCTTCTTTTTCTATAAAAGAATCATAATTTCTACCACATTGTTTTAGTTTTTTTCTTCACTTTTGAAATAAATCTATCTAAAGTAGCATTAATTTATGTTCTATTTGCTAATTTCTTTAGTTTTATTTGATTTCGTTAAGTAAATCCTTCCAAAATGGTATTTATCCACTCCTAATTCACGTATATTCGGGATAAGATCTAACCTTTTTGTTGTTGTTGTTTTTAAAATCATTAATATATATCAGAAACATTTTTAAGTACTCTGTATCATTTTTCACTTTACACTGTTTAACATTTTATGTTATAACTTCTTTGACAATTACCACATTACGTTTCCTATAATGTTTAAGTAAATAATGTGAAGTTGTTAAGTAATGCTATTTCAAATATCTAGCACCTCTTGAATTGTAAATCATTATTCAAATTAAAACATTTAAACAAATTTCTAAGTAGCATATGATGTTTCTTGAAACTATATTTGATATGTTGAAACAAGTCATACAAGTAAAAAACTCAAATTCAAGATACAAGTAAAAAACTCAAATTCAAAAAATATATAAAGTTACAAGATTATCTTCAAAGTAAATATAGACTTTAACTTAGATTAAAAGTTCTCCATTTTTACTAAATAAAAATCTCTCATTTTTTAGATTTCTTTAAAAATAATATTAAAATTTTAAATTTCTTTTAACCATAAATTGTAAAATATAAGTTTTATTAAAAAACTGTTTTTACTTTTTAAATAAATGATTATTCTAATTTAATATTATTTAAAAAAGAGCATTATATTTACCAAAAAACTGTGAGGGTTTTAGTGCCATTTTTTTGCTGTTTTGAGTCACTGTGCGTCATTTCTGGCTGGCAAAACAAACTTGGTTGGCAAAAAATTTTCTTCACTGCGAAAGCGCGAGTAAGATATCTAGTTAATATTAAGGGTCTGCGTCTCGTTGTTTTTTTCCAGGAAACTTCTCGTCTCGTTACGCTTTTCCCGGTTCATTTCAAGAAAACGATTCCGAGACGCAGACCCTTAGTTAATATAATTGATCTGTCTCGTAACGTTTCGTTATTATCCGGGACACAGTTTTTAAATTCCGAGAAAAAAATTATGTCCCGATTTATAACTTTATTCCGGGATAATTGTTTCCTTTGTCTCGTTATTTTTTTCCGGGACATTTCTCGTCTAGTTACGCGTTTCCCGGTTCATTTCGAGAAAACGATTCCGAGACGCAGACCCTTACAGCATTCCTTGAAGAAACTATATATGTAACTTATAGTCGTTTTTTACTTTTTAAATAGTTTTTGTCAGCACTTTAAACTAATTTAGTAGGAGGAGGGAAAGGGAGAGAAGCAAAAATAACAATCCATATTAGGGAGGGGGGAGCCAATGTATTACGATGCACTGCTACATGAGCCTAATAAAGTTTTAGAATTTTTTGGGTGATTTTAATGAACCCTAATTACCATTTTATGTAGTAGCTCAAGTGGAGGGGGGTGGGGGGGGGGTGTGTGACTGATATGGAAGTCGGAAAATTTCTAAATAAATAATAATCTTAAAATGAAAGAATTGTTGTTAAAATATTACGTTAATCTAAAGTTTCAGAAGTCTAAGAGTGCCACACACACAGATGCATCCCCCAGCCCAAAACATATCCAATAAAGTAAGGCATAGCAAACATAAATAAATAAATATAACTCTCACAATTGCGTTTAACATAAAAAGTTTTTAAACGATATTTAGAACTTTATAGCTTTGCTCGTAAAATTTAAGTTCCCCAGTGGGCACGCGATGTCAAACCGACGTCGGGTTTACGTTGGATTTTCATCGGCGATGTCAACCGACTTATTACAACGTTGTTATAACGTCGCGATAACGACGTCAAAACGACGTTGTCTTACCAACGTTGTTCTGACATCGTGCGATGTCTTTTGACATAAATACGACGTAAATCGACAATTTTACAAATAAATAAAATTTACATACCGTGGTGTGACCTAACAAAGTACTATGCTTTAAGTAAGTCCTAATTTAAGAAATGACAAATTTCGTATATATAAAAGAAACATTTGCGGAAAATAACTTTGTTATTTTAACTAGATATTTAGTTAGATAAAATAACTAAATTTTTTTCTCTAAATGTTTATTTTTTCTCTAAATGTTTATTTTTTTCTCTAAATGTTTATTTTTTTCTCTAAATGTTTATTTTTTTCTCTAAATGTTTATTTTTTGAACTGGAAGTTTGAATACCGGAAAATAAACATCTTATTGGAAAAAAGTAGTTATTCTACCGGAAAAATAATTATTATTGGAAAAAATAAATTTACAGGGAAGATATAAATTTAACACTAAGACTTTATTGACAGCCATAACATATTGACAAACCATAAAACGCATGCTCTTTATGGCAAGCGAAAGTTAGTTTATTTTTTTACTTGATTTAATTAATTGTGACTTTAAAAGATGTATGTATGTATGTATGTATGTATGTATGTATGTATGTATGTATGTATGTATGTATGTATGTATGTATGTATGTATGTATGTATGTATGTATGTATGTATGTATGTATGTATGTATGTATGTATGTATGTATGTATGCATGTATATTTAAATTAGTAAAAAATATTTATCTGAATTTTTTTTATTAATTCATTACTGTACTGTTTTTAAGGTTATTTGTATGTGTAAATTCAACAAGAGTGCTAAATGAATAAAATCAGAGTAATATATTTTATTTAATGTGATAAATTTAAAATAAAACTACATAATGTTTACTACTTTAAGTTTCATGCTTATTGCAATCATCAGGTAAAAAATACATTATTTGAGCTTTTTGTGAATAAATGTTTGTGGTTTGCACATCTTTATTTCCATTCTTCTTCAGATACCCCAATATACACTTTGTTAGATGTATTAACAGTTTCATCATGCTTTACAGATCTTGTCTCTGTTGTTTCCATGATCTTGTCCCACTTTCTTGTTTCCATGTTAATTTTTTTGGATAGGCACACAGTGGGATAAACATGAATATTCAAAAATGGATCGATATCACAATCTATAACTTTTTCAACAGCTATTAACATTATTCTTTAGATGTCTTACATTAATAATTGGGGAGCCCAAAATCAACAAATCAATAATCTAATTAATGATGCTCTGCGAAATGATTCTGATGACAATGTACAATTTGTTAACAATGAAGTTGAATCTCTTTGTTCTGAGTCAGCTAACAGTAGTAATTGATCATTATTTATTAATATTAATAAATATCATTATTATTGTATTAGGGTGAGTTGATCCTAATACAAAAATAATGATAAAATAATAACCAGTTGGTACAGTTAAGGGATCTAAGTTTGTGAATGACTTTGTAAATAAGAGGGTAGACTTTAGAATACATATTAAAATATATAAGAATTTTGTTACGTGATATTAATGTTGTTTTGTTAAGTTATTCGTCATCCTAATAAAAAAATAATTCAATACATCCCTCAAGTCTTATCAAATCAACATCACAACAACCATAAAAACTGTGCAACATAATAACAAACACAAAAATTTGTCAAAGCGTATTAATGGTAGAGTAACTTTCAAGTTTATAAAGTTTTATTTGTCTATGCTATTGTAGTTCATGGTGTTAATTTTGTTAACAATTTCTTTTATGCAGACTAAAAAAATGGCTATTTATGAGTTATTTTAAAGTACGTTTTGAATTTTTGAAAAAAATTTTTTTTACCTTGCATGAGCAGAAACATTTTTAAAAAGTCAGAAGTTCTCACTGGTTATGAAATATTTGGAGACCTGAGTGTGCTACTGACATGCATATTTGATAGTTAAGAATATTTATTTATCAATATATTGATTCCAAAAACAATATCTTTTGTTTTCAGAATCAACTTCAGAGTCTGATACAGAGAATGAATACACACTTCATTTGAGAACCAGAAATCAGAGACAGACCATTACTGTTATTAAAGAAGATATTGGGTAAACCATGAGAATTGATGTAAGTTTCCTTGCATATTTGATAATTAAGAATATTTATTTATCAATATATTTTGATGATGATATGGATACAACCAATAAAATGACTGCAATATCCCCCATACATCGATGGCGAGCTGGACTTGTCATATTGGGAAATAGGCTTCCTCCACAACAAAGAACTCAAATATATATACTCTTAAAATTATTTTTTCATCATTTTAAAATTTTTTCTTTCTTTTTATAGTCTGATGTCGCACAAAGTTATGGCTTGTTTTAATATGAAAGAGACTAAACGCAAAAAAAATGGATAAACAAAGTTTTGAAAAGTTAAAAGTTTACAAGCTTATCATTGGGCGTGTCCAGAAAGATACTGATGCAAAATAGAAAGTTGTTTTTTGTAATGAATGCTTTTACGCCAGAAAATATGTGCTATTTTTTAATTGTATTTATTATGTTGGTTTAACATCGCTCTACCACTTAATGACATCGTCTTTACATCAGTAATCTGACGTCGTTCCGACGCTGGTTTAACATCGCTCGACGTTGAATGACATCGTAATTCTGACATCACCCGATGTCTTTTTTTCGACGTCGCCCAACCTTTCCATTTCCAACGTAAATCCGACATCGATCCGACGTCAGCTCCGACGTTGTTCCGACGTCGCTTTGCCCACTGGGTCCTTTTTTAACATTAGGAATTTTCCCTTACAATGGTAATACATCATAAACATCTGCGTCTCGGAATTTCGCTATTTCAATACCATTTGCAATACTAGACGATATTGACCTTATTTAAATAAAGATATTATAAAACCTGACGAAATGAGAATTACGTCCCTAAAAATCCACTTCTTGGTGTGGTACTATCGCCTTCAGAGTGAAGTGAAGTGAAGGGAAGCGAAGCGAAGCCCCTATTACTTTGAAAACAAGAAAAATCAGCCTTTGAAAACGACAAAAGATCAGTGACAGTTCTGGCGAGAAATGTTCATAATACTTAAAAAATGTTCTTTAATTTCCGCTTTCACATGATTTCACGGCCCCAGACATCTTTTTTGTGGGGCTTCCTCAAAGGTCAGACTTGCGTAAATAAATTTTAAATAATGAGCTTAAGGAGAACATTCGAACAAATATCTGACGTTTAGGTCTTAAGGTTAAAGAAAATATCTGACGTTTAGGTCTTAAGGTTAAAGAAAATATCTGACGTTTAGGTCTTAAGGTTAAAGAAAATATCTGACGTTTAGGTCTTAAGGTTAAAGAAAATATCTGACGTTTAGGTCTTAAGGTTAAAGAAAATATCTGACGTTTAGGTCTTAAGGTTAAAGAAAATATCTGACGTTTAGGTCTTAAGGTTAAAGAAAATGCTGTGAAAACAGCCGCTGTTTATGAAACGAAAATGGCGGTTGTTAGAGGCATGTCGCTTTTTCACGCACAGAAAATGTAAATGACGAATATTTTTATACAAAAAAACAATTCAGTCTATGTATTACCAATTTGAATTAAAAAAAGAGCAACAAAAAAACGAAGTTTTAACAGCTATATTTTTTCAATATCACTCAATCTTTCAGTGGTTACCATGCACAAACAACTTATGGGTTTGTTGGAGCTGGGTGGGAGAGAGACTAAGTTCCTGTTTCATTTTTTAAAAAACAAATGTATTTCCCACTGTTTGTACTTTCTTAGTGCCTTTTTTTTAATACTTTCCCCTCTTTAAGACCTAAAACCTTAAGAAGGCATTGTTGATTTTGTAGCCACGGGCCCGCTGATGCACTTTATTAACTAGCCACATTTGTAAGCAAATCAGTATCAAATATCTGGACCCAAAGTATAACTTTTAACATTTTTAAACTTTTACACAAAAAAAAAACCTATAACAAGAAAGTTAAAATTTTATAATAAAGAAGTAAATATTTTTCGTATATTACATAGTTAAATTGTTAAAAAAGACAATAAAAAATTAATTATTAAGAAGCATGTTGAAAGTGATATTTATTATTTAATTATTGTATTTGGGTGTTGTTAAATGTGGTATTTGTAACTTAATTATTGTTATTATTGTTAATGGTCAATTTATTGGTGCGTGCTCTCCACAGACCTCTTTTTTATTATATATTCTGTTGGTGGAGCAGCATAGAGACTGTTGCATTTTATACTAGTTTAAAGATATTGTCTCTCCAAACGTTCAGTTTTTTATTCCTCGAGATTTTACATGGCGCCCGATGAAAAACTATGAAGAGTTTACCGAATTAAATGATTAAAGAAAGAAGTTTATCAAGAGTTAAGTAAAGTTTGAGTTGTTGAACATTGAAGTAAGTGGAGTTTGTTATTTGTAATTTTGTTTGGGAAGATTTGATAGAATTAGAATTTAATTATTGAAAGTGTTAATTGTGACGAAAATTTGATTTTATTCTGAGTTGTTGTGCACATTTATTTAAAAATGGCAGCCGCATTAGGAAGGAAAGTAGCGAGAAGGAGAGCGTTACGAGTAAGTTTTGGAAATTTGTTGAGCGAAATAAGAGAGGAATTAGAAAGTGAGGAGTTAAATTATACAAAATTAATAGGCTTAAAAAATAATTTAAGCGAGAGTGATGAGAGACTAAACAATATTGATGAGGAAATATTAAATAATTTAGATCAAGAGGAAATTGAAAATGACGTTTTGGAGAGTGCGAAAGTAGTTGAGTGTTATCATGAGTTGATGGCTGGAGTGACACTAAAATTAAAAAGTATAAAAATAAATGAATCAGATAAAGATTCTGTTAAAAGTTTAAATAAATCAAAGTGTATTTTACCTAAGTTAGAATTGTCAGTTTTTAATGGGAATCCCTTAGATTGGCAGGGTTTTTGGATCAATTTAATTTATCAATTCATAGGCATGAAGGTTTAAATGATATAGATCAATTTAACTATTTAAAAAAATTTTTTTCTGGCCAAGCATTGGCTACTATTTCAGGACTTTCAATTAGTTCAGAAAATTATATAGAGGCAATTGAAATCTTGACTAACAGATACGAGAATACACAAGTTTTAGTTTCAGCACATATGGATTCTTTGTTAAAAATAAAGAAAATTAAAGATTTAAATGATCTAGAAGAATTAAGAAAACATTATAATGATATAGAGAGCTGCGTACGTAATCTTAGATCTCTAAAAATAGAAACAACAACTTACGGCTGTTTGTTAATTCCTACCCTTAAGGAGAAACTGCCTGATGAACTTTTAATTTTAATTTCTAGAAAATTTTCCGGAGAGTTGTGGACTTTAGATAGACTTTTACAATATTACAATGAAGAATTACAAGCTAAAGAGTGTTGTTCCAAATATCTTTTAAAATCAAATTATGATAAAAATGAACATAAAAATTTGAAATACGATTCTTTAAACAAAAATCCACAGCAAAATTCTTCTCATAATTATAGAAACAAAAATAACTTTACAACATCAGGTTTTCATACACAAAATAGAAGAGCACCAGAACAAAGAATTTTAAAATGTGTATATTGTTCAGAAAACCATAAGCCTTCTAACTGTTTAAAAGTAACGAATTTAGATTTAAGAGTTGAAATTCTAAAAAAGCAAAAGAGATGTTCCATCTGTTTAAAATTAGGTCATATATCAAAATTTTGTCATTCTAACTATTCATGTTTTCAATGCAATGGAAAATGCCACATCTATATTTGCAATAAGAAGCAAACCCAAACTAGTGCAACTCTTGTCCCAGCAGGCAAAAAGATGTCTAAAATGCATCTAATATGCATCTGAGAACTGGTCTAAAAGATGTCTGAAATCACGTCGTGAATGAACGCTAAATAGACGTCTATCTTATAGACATCTTTTAGATGCATTTTATTCGATAAAAAAATTAATCAAGTAGACGTATATTGCACATCTTTTATGCATCTAAAAGATGCACTTTTATCAAATAAAATGCATCTAAAAGACATCTATAAGATAGACATCTATTTAGCGTTCATTCACGACGTGATTTCAGACCTCTTTTAGACTAGTTTTCAGATGCATATTAGATGCAGTTTAGATATCTTTTGCCGACTGAGTTAAGATTAAAAAGTCTTTAAAAAATTACACAAGTAAAGAAACAATTAAGTTCAAGTTGTTGAAATTTATTTACCAAGATCATAAAACAAATGTTTACAATAAGAAAACTATAATTCTTTACTGAGTCCGCCAACTCGCTGTTCCTCAGCATCGGTATCTAAAATATAACAGCATGTAAATAAATGCACTAATGCTTTAAAAGACATGTAGAATGATTAAAAAAATCTGTTTACATGAAACATATATAAACTTTCACTCGACTTGTTGCCAAATTTCATAAAAACATCAAAGATATGAGATATAACACATCTTTCTGGAACAAAGTAACCTTATTAAGCTGTTTTTTTCTATTTATTAACCTCTTCATCTTCAATTATCTGAAGAAGATGTAATATATAATAATAATAATAGTTCATTTGAAAATATAATTTTATTGATTTTAACAATTATGTATCACCAATTTACCTGTAAAGACTTTTTTTTTCTGATTGCGAGCAGGAGCATTTTGCAAAAACATTTTTCTAGATCTTTTATTGATTCAACATTGTATTCACAGGAATCTGTCAAAACGAAAAAATTTTAAAATATTCAACATAATTTACTTTGGTATAGATAAAGAAAGGTGATGGAGACAAAAATACTAGTATGGCACAAAAATGAGCTAAAGAGTACATTTTTAATTCAAAGAGCAGTTATATACACATTAAAACTATACCTCGTAAAACACTCCAGATATTTACAAGGTTTTCAAGACTTATTTTTTCCCCATCACCTTTTCGATTTAATTTAGATTGTAGCTGATTGGAAATTGACCTGATAGATATTTTTACAATAAACTGATATATATATTTGAATATGTAAATGAAATGACATATTTGAATACATGAAATAAACTATTTGAATGAACTATAAATTGTAAAATTTTGTAATCATTAAATTTAAACTCCGAACAAAATTACTTTTGCATGTAGATACTAGTTTAAATACCTACAGTAAATTACTCAAAAATTTTATTATTTTCAAGTTACAAGTAGTTGTTAGTCAAATGGTCAAAATTATTTGTTTTTTACTGCTATTTAGTTAAATTTCTGATTAACTGAAATAAGATTGGAATTGTCATTTACCTTCTCATGATCATGAAAACATGCTCTCTTGGCTTTCTGCCACCAACTATTTTCAAACTATCAAGCTAAAATATACAACATATAGAGTTAATCCTGAACCTTCAAATAACCCAGACGAAAACAAGATAACTAGATCATACCAAGTTATTATATTCTGATTTGTCCTTTTGATTATTATTAGGTGCTACCAATTGGTCAACTGATTCTAGCAACTTCACCCCAGTTGCATGAAACTTTACTTCAATGAGCTCTTTAAGATAAGTTTTATTTCAGCCAGCTCTTTGAGAATAAGATGTTCCACTTCTATAAATAATTGTGTATTTGTGAATAAAGGTCAGTAGTTACCTCAAAATTATTATTTAGCTCATGAAACCAAATAGCAAAAATATCCTTTTAGTTGTTTATTAATTGATCCTAACAATGTTTGGGTACATACCCCCTAGTGACATATCCAGGCTGATTTTGACACTGGTATACTGGTTTGGGTACCCAAAATATTCTGCCATAACTCCAGATCAAATTAGTTAAAATAAATATAATTCATATATAAGTTCTATTTAGAGGGTAATGTAGACTGTTCTGACAGCATTCAAAGTATTTGGGCACTGATTCTCAAATTCAGAAATCAAGGACCTTTTTTTTCTGCAAATATTGTTTTTTGGAAAAATGATTTTTTTTACAAATATCCATACAGCTGTGCGCTGACTGTTTTTTTTTTTTTTTTTTTTTTAAAAAGGTCCTCAAAATAAAAGTTGAAATTCTTTTTACCTGTGTCCCTAAATAATTTCTAGATACATCACTGACCACCAACATTATACAAATGCAAAAGAAAGGAATGAATAAAATCAAACCCCAAAAAAACATATCATTTGTTATTTTATTCACTCCCAGTAGTTGGCATAACATTTTTAAAAAACTTACTTTTTATATCAGTGTTAACTTCTTGCATAGAATCAGACAGCGGCAAAAGATGCAGACTGGAATCCTAATAAAAACAGTCTGGACTGTAAATAAACTACTTTTCAATATTGTATCTACAAAATAACTTAATGCATGCAAATTATCAGTTAAAAAGGCTAAAATGAAAATAAAAATTCAGGTGCAAAAGAGAACCTTACTTTGACAGATAAAAAACTAAAAAGTAACATACTACTCTGCTTTATTACATGCAATTATTGATAACTTCCACTTACTTTTCTTAGAGTGTGGCTTAAGAGCAATTCTTGATCTTTCCTCCTGAAAAATTTTGGCTATCAAAGAGATTTGTTTAACTATTTATACTATACTTAAACCTGGTCAAATGCTAAAACATCCAGACAAACTTTTCTTCAAAGTTGAGCTAAGTTCATTAAGCTCATGGTTATCAGAGTATTCATTGTCAGAAAACAAATACTCAACATAGTTAGAATATTCCTCAAATGTCTTTTCATTCTCATACTATCTCCTCCTAAGATTCCAACATTAAGTATACTGTCTAAAGATACAAATGAGGATTCTAGTAATTTCTTTTATTCCTTTTGAATCTGCGACATCACTGTTGGTATGAACTTTTTGTAAAGGGCATAATTGTATCTAGATAAAAATGTTTTTATTTCAAGACAAAAAAAAAAGGCAAATAAATCACACCAGTCAAACTTCTAAAAACTCCTTCCTCTCACTGTTTTTTTTTTTTTAACTATTTTTCTCAATGGAAATGTTATGTGCACAGCCAACCACTAAAACAGTTTTTGGCGTTATTAAAAACACCATATATTTTTATAAAAACACACATTTATATTAAAATTACATTTTAATCTACAAATAAAAATATCAACTTAAGAATAACTTCTTATCTTTCAGATCATGAAGTGATTTTAGTAAAATGTTATGCACTGAAACCATGAAAATATTTTGTCGTTATATTAGCAAGTAATTTGTAATAGCATGTAATTTTATTTATTTAAAAATCATTCAAAATTATTATCATTATGATTTATGTTCTTCATAGGTTAGTGTAAACTTAGCTACGTATAAATTTTTATTCCTTTCTAGAAACAAGTTTCCGCCATGCACGTTTCTTTAATGGCGGTCATTTATAATAATCGTTCTGTAAAATCGACTGTCTTTAGTTAAAATTTCTTCTTTCTCTTCAACTGATCTATAGAAGACATTTTAAATGCATCTATATGTAACCGAAAAGAGATATCTATGTTTTAATCTTGTTTATACATTTAATATGCGTCTACAATTGGAAAAAAATAGAATCACTGAAATTAGACCTTTTTTCGATGAATAATATACGTCTAAAATATACGCATCTACGAAAGATGCAAATTAGAGTAGTTTTAGATGATCTATAGACGTCTTTTGCCTGCTGGGGTAGGTGTGTCTGATAGCATTTTGCTACAGACAGCACTTATAAGCACTTACTTAGAAACTGAATTGGGTAAAAGTGATCATGAGTATAAAAGAGTTTTAGGAATTGAATGGGACTCGGAAAATGATGAATTTATTTTCCAATTTAATGACTCTATAAAAATGTCACGGGCATTTAAAACAACAAAAAGGAATATCTTGAAAATTTCGGCATCAATTTACGATCCATTAGGCATTGTTTCGCCTATAACAGCCAGACTAAAAACAATTTTTCAAATTTTGTGTAGAGATAAAAAGGAGTGGGATGCGAGTGTGAGCGGAGAGATTGAGTTTAAGTGGAAAGAATTGTTGAGAAATGTTGAGGAGTTGAGTGTTTTAAAAGTAAAGAGATTTGCGTTTGTTAGAGTTGAGGAGAGAATAATTTCGGCAGAGTTACATGGATTTTGTGATGGCTGAAGAGAGATATATTGTGCAGTTGTTTATCTTAAAGTTAAGTCGAGTGTTACTGTGAGAGTATTTTTTTTTCAGCCAAAACAAAGGTAGCGCCATTGAAAGAGTTGTCTGTTCCTAGGTTAGAACTGTTGGGTTTTTTGCTGTTGAGCAATTTAGTAGGAGAAGTGAAACGAGTAATAGAAAATCGAGTAATTGTTAGTAATGTTAGTTGTTGGGCAGATTCTGAAGTGGCTTTGCATTGGAATAAAGGTAAGGAGAAAACTTGGAAACCTGGGGTGGAAAATCGTGTAGTTGTGATTAGGTAAAAAGAGGTTGATAGGAAGAAATGGAGGCATGTAGCAGGATTGGAGAATCCAGCAGATATTCCAACTCGTATGTTTTGTTTTAAGCTATTGAGTGATAGTTGGTTATCTGGACCTAAATTTTTATGTGAGGAGGAGGTTGAAGTAGGATTGTTTGATGGTAAGAATAGTTTGAATGTGGATGAAGTTCTGATTGAGTCAAAGGGTGTAGATAGGATAAATGAGAGTAGAGTAAATATGGTTGAGGCTGCGAGTAGTGGTAATATTGGTGTTCTGATAGATATTAAGAAGTATAGCACATTGAACAGACTTATAATGGTAGCGGGATATGTAAATAGATTTGCAAGTAGTTTGATAAAAACAATTAAGAAGAATAATGGAATAATTAAAGAAAACATGTTAACACTTGATGAATATGATATGGCATTTAATTTATGGTTATTAGTTGAACAGTTTTATTTACGAAATCAAGATAACTACAAAAAGCTAAGTTCATCCCTGAAGTTGTTCACTGATGAACAAAATATACTGCGATTAAAAGGACAATTGGGAAATTCGATACTAAGTTATAATGAAAAATATCCGATTATTTTACGTGAAGGAATACATAGCTATTTTATGGTGTTAATTATTCGTGACGCCCATAAACGTGTTATGTATCATGGCATTAAAATTACATTAAGTCAAGTTAGAGCAAGGTTTGGGATTATTAAAAGAAGAAAAACTGTCAAGAATGTTCTGCGTAAGTGTGTTATTTGCAAGAAGATTAATGGAAGAACAATGCTGCCTCCCCCAACTCCTGACTTACCCGATTATTGTAATGTTTCTATGATTTCGTTTCAAGCTGTTGGTGTAGATTTTGCTGGACCCTTATATATAAAAAGTTATTTAAAAACTGATGCTGTATCTAAGGTTTACGTTTTGATTCTGACCTGTGCGTCTAGTCGTGCTGCTCATCTGGACATAACTCCTGACATGAAGATCTCTGCTTTCCTCCGAGCACTCTAACGCTTTATTGCACACAGGGGCATACCTGATAGCATTACTTGTGACAATTTTAAAACATTTAAATCAATCGAAGTAAAGAAGTTTTGTTTAAATGATAAGATTATTCAAAAATTCATCCTACCTGCTTCCCCTTGGTGGGGAGGATTTTATGAAAGATTGGTACGATCAGTTAAGATAGTACTGTTAAAGGTTATGGGAAAATCCCTCGTTACTTATGAAGAACTGCAAACAGTTTTATGCGATATTAAATCTGTAATTAATAGTAGACCACTTGTCTACATGAGTGAAGATGATAATGAAGAAGCGCTTACTCTCCCTTTCACTTGATGTATGGACGAAATATAATAAGAAATAATGTGAAATCAAATTTATGTTTTGTTATGGTTGATTTCAAGAAACGTGCTATCTACTTAAGGAACTTAATGATTATCGAAAGCGTTTTAGTAAGGTTTTTCTGAATGAATTAAAACAACAACATTTATATAATAAGTTTAATGATAATAAGCAAGAAAAGGTACTAAAAGTAAATGATGTTATGTTAATTAATGACAAACATATGACACACAGAAGTCAGTGGAGAAAGGCAAGAGTTGTGGAAGTTATTGAAGGAAAAGACAAAGCAATTCGCGGAGCAAAATTAAAGGTTATATCAAATAAAGGAACATCCAAGATATGTTTCCGACCTGTCCAAAAATTAATTCCTCTGGAGATCGATATTGAAGAAGATAGCAAAGATAAGATAAATCGAAAAAAAATCTCTGTGCAGTTGAAACCGAGATTGGGCAGAATGATGCGGCGCTCAGGTCAATTAATAAACGTCCAACCCGACAGGCAACTCTTGATGGACAATGTCTAAGACAATTAAAAGACAAATATTGTTGACAAGTCAACAGGGGGAGTGTATTAAAAGTGACAATAAAAAATTAATTATTAAGAAGCATGTTGAAAGTGATATTCATTATTTAATTATTGTATGTGGGTGTTGTTAAATGTGGTATTTGTAATTTAATTATTGTTATTATTGTTAATGGTCAATTTATTGGTGCGTGCTCTCCACAGACCTCTTTTTTATTATATATTCTGTTGGTGGAGCAGCATAGACACTCTTGCATTTATACTAGTTAAAAAATATATTGTCTCTCCAAACGTTCAGCTCTTTTTAATCCTCGAGATTTTACATAAATTATTTTTCTTATATTACATAGTTAAATATTGCATAGTAAAATATTACATAGTTAAGTATTACATAGTTAAGTATTAAATAGTTAAATATTAAATAGTTAAATATTACATAGTTAAATATTACATAGTTAAATATTACATAGTTAAATATTACATAGTTAAATATTACATAGTTAAATATATAGTTAAATACACAATAAAATAAGGAAACAAAAAAGCATGTAGAAAAAAGTCGCATTCCAAATTTCATCGAGCGATTGAATGGATTATTTCATCGATCGAGTGGATTATTCTTTGTAAATATTTTTGAATAGTAGATGCACAAATCTATTCGTTTGGCTCTGTGCAATTTTTTCTTAGATCGTCAGGTTAGAATTATTTTGTTCTCCCTTTTTAAACGTTGAAAGTTATTGATTTTTTTTCTAAAAGTAAAAATTACTTAAAATTTGAGAATTACTTAAAAAATTTTAAAAGTAATTATTAATTACTTAAGTAAATAACTTATTTTTTCCCAACGTTTAAAATGGGAGACATATTGCAGTCAGCAAAATTTGTCATTCGAGGCCCAGAAAAGCTTAAATTAGTTGCATTTTTGTATTTTTTTAATTATTTTCCGCTTGCGTATTTAAATGATACCTAATCAAAAACAAATAAGAGTTTTTAACCGTTTTCCAAATTTTTTTTGCAATAAGTTGTAAAATTAATAATTTAGTGCAATTCTGCTTTTTTGGTGAATCACGTCCTATTCTTATAGTTCATCTAAACGCGGAATCGCGCCTATTTCAAAAGATCAATATGCAAAGTGTGTTCAACCTGCGAGAAGCTGTGAATACTATTCTGGGTGAAGCATATTTTAAAATAAAATTAGCTAATCTTCTATTTTTTCATTGTTTCATATAGCTTTATGGTTTCTCTTTGCATAACAACTTCGGAAATGCAGCTACATTTATCTTCTTTTTCTGTTATCCATCTATCTGGCTCCATCTATCATCTTGTTTTGCTGTAAAATTAAAGATCAACTTTTTTACAAAAGTGAAATGAAGAACTATAACATACCTTACCAGAAAAAACTTAATTTTTTCTAAAAATCCAATTAGAAATGCTTCTTTGATTTCATTCGCATGAATTTACTCTTCAAAGTTTTTCACAAATTTTTAATGATGTAAAACAGCATTTTTATATTGAATTTCGCTTTTTTTTTAGTTGATTATGACATCACCAACTTAACATCATGAATTTCCAATATCATTTAATAGCAAAGTACTTTACAATAAGCCTTTAAATTCCCCATTTTCAAAAAAATTTTCTTTTCGTATCTTTTTTTTTTCTTTCGTTTTCTCAATAGCAAAAAAGATTTTTGTCACGCAGAAACACTTTTCTGACACATCACCATTTTTTACTTCACAGCTTCTTAATGCTATTTTAGTATCTCATTAAAAAAATATATAGAAAACACTCAATAAATGTAAATTTAAAATGGAGTAGCAAATGTTTGTGAGCTTTCGTTTTATTAGGCGGTAAATCCAAAAAACCTTGCCGACTATTTTAAAAATCTTTTTGAGTTTACGAAACTGCTTGTTCATTATAAAACGCATAGATGCGATTCCAAATTGGTTTATTGGTATATCAACCAGGTAAGAACTCAGTTCAGCGTCGGTAATTCATGAAAATAAATAAACGCTAAAATAAACTTTTAAAGTCATATATTGAGATTTGTGTATGTAGTGTTAGATGTGTGTGAATATTGTGCCATGTGTGTGCATATCGTGTTATACGTATGTGCATTTATGTTTGTGTATAGTAAACCTGGTAAACTTGTTTCTATGGACTGGGGAAGACCGATAGTTGTCCAATTTTTCTACTTTTCAAAATGGAATCTCAAAAACTTCAGTAACTTTAATCGTCAAGCTTTTTTAAACTTCTCCATAGTGCCTGGTAACAGTGGTCTTTCGTTTGTATATTGTTAGAAGTAATATGTAAGCACTAGCACAATGAAAAAGATGCAAATGCGAAATCTTGCTTCTTTGGACATCTGTTGTTATTCCCGTCTTCAATTAGTTTCAAAAATTACTTATTAAATTAATCTAAACTTAACTCCCTAGTTATAAATCGAATTACCCCCTGTAACAAATAAAATCCAGATATTTCACTTAACATTTGACGTAGCTTTTTAAAAAAATATTGAGTTAGAAAGAAAGTTCTTTCACACTTGCGCCATACGAAATGGATCTTATTGCAATATGTGAAGTTCTATGACTTTCTAGATTGTTCAAGCATTATATTTGTAAAATGCATCAACGGTCTATTATTTTCTAGAAATTTCCACGCAACTACAGTTACAGAGATAAGTATCCGAATCCACAATTCTATTATGAAAAATAAACTTGGGTGAGTTATTCAGAAAAAAAAAAAAAGTTTTTGATGAAAAATTTTATGATTTCTTAAAGGAAATTTAATCAGGATTTTAGATTAAAAAAAAATTACGTAAATTTTTTTTGCCCAAAATCTAACGATTCCTTAAGGCCATGTTAAAATCTCAACGAAAGATAATTATTAAAACAACGTTTTCTGAGTGATAATTAAAAAAAGATTTTTAAGCAATAACCACTAATAATTGACTGGTGTTTTTCAAAACTATTTGGTTTGACATTGAAACCATCAAAAATGGGAGTTAAAGCCAAGGAATGGTCGCAAGCTCAGCGCAACTTAGTTATTGACTAACAAGGTAAAACATTCAGATTTATACAGCCGGAATGGCATTAGGAACCATCAGCAACTTGGTTAAAAAACATAAAAGGTTTGGCTACGTGAAAAATTACCTAAAATCAGGACTAAAGCACAAAACGACACCTAGAATTGATTGACAAGTTCTGAAGATGGTGTAGGAAAACAAATTTTTATGAGTACCAAAAACATCAAAGCTTCTTGAAAAAGAACTTAGAATTCAAGTGAACACGTTTGATATTAAAAATTGATTAAAAGAGAGTGAATTTAAAGCAAGAGTTTCACACAAGAAGCCATTCCTTTCAAAAACCCAACGAGAGTGAAGACTCGCAGTTGCTAATCAATATGTAAACATGACGTTATCATTCTGAAAAAAAGTTTTGCGGACTGATGAATCAAAATTTAATCTTGTAAAATCCGACGGAGCTCACATGGTAGAGAGAGATTAAAGCATCCAAACTCTATTGCATTCAAGGAACAGCGAAATTTAGTGGAGGCAATGTTATGGTGTGGGGAAAGATGACTTGAAATGAAACAGGAAAGAGGTTATTGATGAACTTATGGACTCTGATGTTTATGTCAACATTCTCAATAAAAATCAAATGGGAAAATATTTCATCTTCCAATAAGACAATGACCCCAAGTACATGTCAAAGATAGCAAAAAAGTTTTTCATCCAGAAGCAGATTGAGTTACTTAAATGGCGGGCTAAATCTCAATCCAATTGAACACCTGTGGGCTATTCTGGATGAAAAAACTGGGGCACGATGTGTTAAAACGAAAGAAGAGCTGAAGATCCTGCTCCAAGAAGCTTGGGCTCAAATTGATTCAGATACGACAAAGAATTTCGTTGAATCAGTGCAAAATCAACTCGATACTGAAAAATTCATAAAAATTAATTAATTGGAGAAAATTTTTCTCTCAAAAACCTGTGCGGATATTTATTTAGCGTGGAAAACTTTTTAAGTTTAAATGTTTCGTTAAGTTTTGAGGAAAGGAAATTTATTACCATAGTTTTTTTTTTTTTTTTTTTTTTTGTTATCTGAAATCTTGATTAAATTTGCTTTTAGAATAATCATAAAAGTTTTTTTCTGAAATAACAAGTCAAAGTTTATTTTTCACAAAAACTTTTTTTGTTTGGATACTTATCTCTCTAACTGCATATAAACGAGTGCAGATAATTCACTCGACATAAAATGTCAGATCAGAAATCCCATATTCGACACAGCAACTTATGTTTGTTTCCGCTCTGTCATTCCGCTGGTGACGCCTAACATATACCAATCCAATGCAGTATTACCAAACGCACTTATCAAAATTAGTTTTAACGTTCTCGTTCCAATTTCTTCAAACTCAAGGATCATCCTAGGTCTGGTTATCCAACTGAAGTTGATTTTGAAACGATACCCAATCTGGTGGAGGAGAATCCAAGACTCAGTAGCTATTGCAAAGCCTTAACACTCTTATGTCTTCACACATCAATGCTGTACTGTCTTCATTCATTTGGAAACATTCTAAAGTTGAGGATTAGGGTTTCTCACAATCTGATGCAACATAACAAAGGTATGCGCTTGAAGATTTGCACATTCTTGCTCTCAAAAAAGCAATGCTTTGACTGGTTAAATCACTCAATTACTGGCGGTGAGAAGTGATTACTTTATGTAAACCACACAGTCAATAGGTTGAAGCTGAAGAGCTTGAAAAATCAGAGCCTAAAGCAGATCCTTACCAAAAGAAGGTATTGTTATCAGTGTGGCAGGATGTACATGGCATCGTACATTTAGAGCTTCTTCCTTCCATCGCCACCGTAACGACTGACTATTACTGTCAACAACTAGAAAGACTCAGACATAAGGTCACTCAAACGTGGCCACAGTATAAAAATATTTATTTTTTGGGCGGGACATGATCGCATGTCAATTTTGTCACACATGGCAAAACTGACATGTTTTCATCGTGGTGAATGGGGAGCCAATAAAGCAAAAATATATTTTGAGGAAGTTTCCATTTCCATTCTCTTCCCTTTCTTATTATCTATTAAAACTTTTTATCCATTAAAATTTTGTTTTTATCTATTAAAAAAAAATTTTGAGAGGTTCTACGAGATAATAAGATGGCAATTACGAAGTTTTTTACCTTCATCATTTACGACGCTAAACTAAATCCTAACCTATCAAGCAAAAAAATTCTGCAATAAATCCTAACCTATCAAGCAAAAAAATTCTGCAATAAATCCTCACCTACCAAATCTTAACTTAAAAATAGTAAATGAGTATTTTAGGTCCTTAAACACGAGAAGTTAAAATTTTGTGCTTCCACCCCTTAAGGTTTGTTTGTTTAAATGGACTTGTAAAAATATTTTTATATTTGGTTGATGTTTTGAGGTCGCCTAAGCATGTACTATAATAGTTATATTGACTTAATCTAAAATAAATAAATAAAACTCTGTAATGAAACATTAAAACTAATTTAGCATTTTGACTTAGAAGAACTTGGACCATGCAATTGTCAAGTTGGAACTACTGTTTAAGGAATAGTCAACTCTGAAAAACCAATAAACACGCCAGTCGTAGTAACATACGCCATATGAAACTCAATTCTGTGGCAAAATAAAAAATCTCCTTGACATTGCTAACGCTGTCACTTTGATTGAAATTTTAAAAAATCTTAAATTTCTTGGAGCACGATTGGAATCTTGTTGACGAGGCTATATCGGTCAATTGATAAAGAACTGGCAGCGAAGGAAGAACTGAAAGCAAAACATATTGAGTAGTTGAGTATGAAAATGCTAAAAAAAATAAAAAGATTGAAAACCAACTGCCACAACTATTAACCAATGACGAAGAAGACAGCATCAGTTTAGAAGAGCACGGCGAGACGGTTGCGAAAAAGTTTTGTACTCAACCAAGAAAAAAAAAAAAGAGTAGAGCAAAAGTTAATAATATCTTATCTACTTTAGATCGCACAAAAATGATAAAATTTTAACTCATAATGAAGACCAGTTTTAAAGTAGTGACCAACTTCACTACCAGGATTACTTTAAGTCAGCACTGCAAGCACAGACAGATCCCTGATAGCCCAGTTAATGTAGTGAATTTAACATTGAACAATTAAAACATACAATTAACACTATTACACTTTACTGCCAATAAATTAATAATGAGTTACTGAATCACTCTGTTCAGACCAATCATAATCGCAATAAATAAGATTGACAGGATAAGCAAATATTTTTTGGGCTCTCTTGTTGCTCAAAGTAACATTTTATAGGGTGGCAGTTGAGAAATTTTAACAAAAAAGTTATTGTGCTTTAGGGCCACCCTAATGTGTTTTTCAAATTGCCGAATGCCTATGTAAGTTTAGGATAACTTTTTATGAAAATTAACTAAAGACGTTATGTTCCCAATCTAAACCAATTTCTTTTATCTAATGACTACATTCCTAATTACGTAGATCTTTATTATTGTTTATTTATAGATGCCATTTATATGAAAAGTACAAATGAAGCACCAATCTTTACGAAGAATCAAAGTATGGACATCAATTACAGTAGTCGTGGTTTTTATTACTGTAATCATTGTTAATAGAAAACTTTCGTTTAAATACAAATGGGAAAAGTCTCTTCCTGAGTTAACGTATCATTATTTTGATACACAAAGCTCGGCAAGTGAAAGCAAAGCATGTGTCATACCATCTCTTAATCCGTTTAGCCCTGAGGTTTTAAAGTTCTTGAAAAATCATTCAATGAAATGCTCTATAAAACAGTATGGAAAAATAACTAAAGACGGTTTTTATTTGCTGCGGCCTTCCAACAAAAACAACATAACTGAAGTTAAAGTTTCTTACATCTACAGACACAATCCTAGAAACAGATATGTAAATAACGATTTTGGTGTGAAGTTCTCAGATCCTGTTTATTTGAAAAGAAACAACAAAGGTAAAGATTTTAAAAGTAGCTGCTGAATTCACGTTGTTTTTTGACCATTTTTATTGTTTTTTTTTTCATCTTTAACTTTGATCTGAATGAGTGAAATTATTTTTTTATGCGCCAGCCTCTTCCACTTTGTTTTTAAAAAGTATGAATTCTATTTACTGCTCTATAAGAAAACGTTTTGAAAAAATAGTAAATGAGAAGTTTTTTTTGACGGAAAAGTAGCTATAAAACTATTTAAATATTAAAAGTGATTTTAAAAAATGACTTAAAAATGCGAAATACATAATGCGGATATTTCTAAGCAATTACAATAATAAAATAGACAATTACAATATCTTAAGTTACGAGCCTGGTTATCTAACAAAATATTTTTATTAAGTGCAATTATTTAGTTTTATTACAACAATAAAATCAAATATTTGCACTTAATAAAAATAATTTGTTAGATAATCAGGCCTGCATGTTGAATTTTTATTTAGCAACTTTTTTTGAATTGCAGAGTTTTGTCAGTTAAAAATTCCATTCCCTAAAATGTCAAGTCTAAAATTTCAAGTCTTTCGTGAGCATATTTCTAAAGCTATTTATAAAGTCAAAAACCTTTGTTAAAGCTCCAGCTATTTGTTTGGTTGACCCTACACGGTGCATAGGAACATGCTCTAAGACCTTTCAACACATCCCCAGAATTTTTTTTTTTTTATTATCATTAGAAAACATTTCCTCATTCAAAAAATGTAAACGACAACTTTTTTTAGTGGGGGTCTGGGGAGAAATCACATATTTTAAGGGAGTGCCCAGGAATTTTGTTGTTCTAGATAGGTAACTTAGATGCATGGGGCATACTCAACTTTCTAGTATGTTGATACTGGTGTCCAATGAGGATGACTTGCAAAAACTAAGGGTAATTGGAGCTAATTTAACCCTACCCCGACCCCTTACTGCTCCCTTCCTAAAACTACGTCTCCTTTAATCTTAATTTTTTTTTTTTTTGTTCTATCATAAACTATATCAAAATTCATCGACAGATTTTAATTTTCATCAAAAAAATCTCTATTCGTTTAAGATTTATAACCATGCAAAGCTTAAAATTACCCCCTAAAATAAATTTAAATGGTCTTAACTTTTAAACGAAAAACTTTTTTGATCTAATTTGAAATCTGTCGATGAATTTTCATTACTTTCTATTTACATTCTTATTGAAATAAAAACAAAGCAAAGTAACTTTTAATTATTAACAGTTAGTAAAAGTTAGCATTTGCTAATTGTTAACAGCTGCATAATAACTCCTCACATGCGATGACATACAAACTGAAAGCATGTTTGTGACCATTACAATGATATTTGATTGATATGACCGATATATCATGCTAGTATTATCAATCCATATCAGAACTTTTTATTTGAAGCATTCATTTAAAATGCCTAAACATGCAAAAGAACATAGTGCACATCCCTGTGCGAAATTAGAAAGAATTTGACTGCAATTGTAAAATCAACATCCCCAACAACGCAAAGAAGAGTTCTGTCCAGTTTTATCAAAGTTTTAGCACAAATGACTCAGGGAACACCTTAGCTTTGAAAACTTCTGGTCCGAAGCAACTCACTGTCTCTTTCGGAAAGAGTGAGGTCAAGAAACATTTCTTTTCTTTAGATAAATTAAACAAACTTCAATTAAAACTAGATTCCAGGTAAAGATTTGTTGCTTAAAAATAATTTTAAAATAAATTTGTTATGAGTTTAAAGCCAATTTTTGAAATAAATTCATTATGATTTCTAAGTAATCGCAACATGATTAGTTGCACAATTTCTGAGAAGTAAAGCAGGACGGAAAAGTGTGGAACCTGGTTTCAATGTTAAACAACGAAATGATTGGAAAATTATTCAATGGTGATAAACTCCCATTGCTATTAGAATTACATGAAAGCGAAGAGGTATGTAAACTATTTTCAAAAAAAATATTTTTTGATAGCTAGATTGCAACTTGTATCATTCATTTTGATTTTTTATAGATGTATAGTTGGTAGAAAAAGATATTGCAATGACATTGAAGAGCTTGTAGCAATGGTACTTAATCACAGAAGTCAAGGAACAAAAGATGTCAATATCAAACTAGACGTAGATGGAGGGCAGGGATTCATTAAAGTTACACTGTCAATAACCCTAAAACCAGAGTTAAAAAATAATAAAATTCTGGAGAAACTGAGCAAATGTGACGGATATGCGTGCAAAGATTTTAAAGATTCAAGGGTCAACAAATCTATTATATTGGCCATTTTGCCTTCATTGAACGAAAATTACCAAAGGTTGCGCTTCATTTTGAATAAATTAAACATTTCATCCTTAGATTACACAGCATCTGAAGATCTAAAGATTTTGCTTTAAATGGTTGGAAAACAAACTGCAACATCAAAGCACCCTTGTCCGTATTGCATGACGTCATCTCCTGACTTTCAAAAAGCTGATCATCATACTCTAGAATCTTTGTGTAGATTGTACGAACAATGGATGGCTGATGGTGCAAATTTAAAAAAAGCAAAAAAGTACACAAATGTTGTTAATCCCTCTTTATTAACAGGCTACAAAAACAAAAAAAATACTAGAACTTGAAAATATTTCTGGTCTACATATACTTCTAAGTGCTTTAGACAAAATTTTAATTCTACTCGGCAAAATTTTAATTCTACTCGGCTAAACTGACATTACTCAGCCAAAGATTAACTAACAGTGTTTGTTTTTAGCCTCATATTTTATCTTTGTTTTCTCATCCACTTCTCTGACACCTTTCTTTTTGCAACCTTCCTGTTAAAAATGCTAATCGTTATTAGTAAATTAACAATTTGCCACTTTATCTTGTATATTAGACTTTATTTACCAAGAGACCAATAATATTGCAACCGCTAAATCTGTTTTTTTTTTAAAAAAAAAAAAAAATGTTTTAGCTTTGCCATTTAAATACAACTTAAAGATGATTTGTAAAAAAAAAAAATTTTAAATATCATTATTATATTTGATTATGGTTTCTGTATATGTATATTTTTTAACTTGATGCTGTAACCTTTATACTTTAAGGGGAACTGGAAGAAAATCTTCCAGAAACAAGGCGTGGCCGGACCAGAGTTGGTACCTGTGATCAATTCAACTTAATATTTAAAGATCTCCACAAAGCTGGTTATGTCACTATGTACAGCGAAGACACTCCAACAACGAATTCTTTTAACTACCGTTTGAACGGATTTAACAAGCCTCCGACATCGTGGTATCTACGTCCGTATTGGTTGGCACAAATAGGGTCGCCTAAATGCGATGTGGAGTTTAATTTGAAGTTTCTCAGAACATTCATTGAAACCTACGAAGACACTCCAAAGCTATCTCTAACAATACATGGAGATATTGGGCACAACGATTTTAACTTGTTACAAGTGATTGACAATGACATTTTAAAAATGATTGATTTCTTCAAATCCCCTGTTCGTATTAACCACACTATTTTTATAATTTTTGGAGACCATGGCTCCAGAGCTGGCAGTTTTCGCACTACTACACAAGGAAAGCTAGAGGAGAGGTTACCATTTTTTTCAATGACTTTACCCCCTAGTTTTAAGAATAAATACCTGCAAATGTTTACCGCGTTAAAGAACAACGCTGATCTTTTAACTAATCACTTTGACATATATGCAACGCTGCAGCATTTGTTGAGTTATCCAAGTCTTCCAAACATGAAGTTTATCGGTCAGAGTCTGTTTACCGAAATAGATCCTGCTAGAACGTGTCAAAGCTCTGGCGTTAAAGAACATTGGTGTCCGTGTTTGGTGTATAAAAACATTCCAGTAACAGATGAGAAGGTAAAAGACCTGACTCAAAAGATCGTTAGCTACATAAACAGTTTGATAAACAATAATAACAAAGCTAAAGGTCTTTGTGCAAACTTAACTCTGTTAAATATTACAACAGCAGCTTTGATGACTCCTAAAAATGAAGTGACCCGATTTAAAAATACCAAAGTAAGTAAAGATTGCGATTCGTGTGAGGTGGTTTATGATAATTCTCTAGTTTCTAAACAATACTACGAAATTGTTTTTACAGTAAATCCTAGTGGTGCAACTTACGAGGCAAGTGCTGATGTTTTACCAGACCTCACAGCATTTGTTGATCCTAACATCAGCAGATTAAATTTCTATGGCAACCAATCTCACTGCATTGTGAATGAATTTCCGTACCTGCGACCTTACTGTTACTGCTTGCAACAATAATTTTTTATCTGATATTAATTGATCTGTTAGGTTTTTGGCTATATAATCATCAAACAAATTATAAATATCTAATGTTACATTCATCACTACCGATCATTTTCAATTGTTTGAGGTTTTGGGTTCAATCTATATACCCTAATTTGAACAAAAGACACTTTTAAGTTGATTTGAAGCAGTCCGACAAGTAAACTCCTACTGAAACAGATTTTTGTTGATTTGAAAAAAACTTGTACAATTTTAGGTTGATATAAAAGATTTTGTGATAATTTCTTTCCATAAAACTGTAAAAGTAATACTTATTATTTTTTTTTTTTACCTAAAACTCTAATAATTCTAATTACCCATTTTTTACTCAAAACTCAACTAAAAAACCACTTGTTAACAAAACTTCTAACTAAAAGATTTTACTTAAAATAAATGACTCTGGTATCATAAAATAATTGGCTCAATATCTCGAATACCTAATATCTCGAACTTTTATGTATCCCATGGTTTTTTCCTGTTATTTGGGCGTTACACACTCATTTAGGCGAAATCTTCGCGATATCTTGAACTTTTTGGTATCTCAAATAATATTTTTGGAGTAATTTTCTTTCGTTATTTCGAAATATTTCCCGACTTTTCAAAAGATTTTGATTTTTGAGTTCTGAGATTTTTGCATTTTTGAAGGTTTTGATAGAATTCTATTTTTCAAAATTCGAATTATCGAAAAGTATTCCTTTGAAAGATTAATTTTTTCTAACAAACGCAAAACCATGCCACTCGTTAAAAAGAGCCATACAAACCAACATATAATAGAAAAGTGAAAGGTAATAAAAGACCCGGAGAAAGAGATATCTAACGAACAGGTTGTCTAACGGTATTGTGCCCCAAAGAATGCAATATCAACCAGCGTTAAGAATAAAAACAAGTTATTGACCTTCGTTGTAAAAAAAACGGGGAGGGTCGAAATTTAAAAGATTTAATTATGGGTTGCATAATTAGAAAAAAAAGGTCAGTTATACAGCTATTCACGAAAGTTTAAACGATTGCAGAATTTTCAAATCTAATCTTCGGTTTTTCTTGAATAAAAATCTAACGGAAATAGATATGAAAATAATTATTTTTCCAATTTGGTAAATAGGTTATTTGTTAATAGAATAAAAAAAAGTAGGTTTTGACTCATTACCGTTTACTCAGAAATTTCATTAAAAGGTAGGTGATACAAATAGGAGGTTTCACAAAAGTTTAAACGATTTTATTTATGATCAATTATTTGCTAATTAATTGATAAATCCGCTGCGAAATTTTTTTTCGCAGCGAATTAATCAATTAATTAGCAAATAATTGAGTAGTTTTTCAATCAAAAAATTCATCACAACATCATCAGGCAGTTTTTAATTCATTAAAAATCAACTTAAAATATTGTGAATTTCAAATTAATTTCAATTGCGTGCAAATGGGTCGAAAATCAGTTTCTAGTGACATCAAATGGCAAGTTATTGGTATGGCGCGGACAAAAAATCACACAAACGTTCAAATAGGCAAAATACTTAACATTTCTGAATATTGCGTTAGAAAAACCATCAAAACCTGGGAACTTACCAAGGACGTCTCCGACATGCCGCGTACTGGGAGACCATCCAAACTTAGCAACCGGGACAAAAATGGTATATTCAGAATGAGCAGAGAAAACCCCAGACTCAGCTATAAAAAGCTAGCACAAATCTTCAATGAGTCAAAAAATAATCCAAAAGTTAGCAGAGAGCTCGTGAGACGAACATTGTTGGACAAAGGTATTGGAACGTACATAGCGGCTAAAAAACCTATTCTTTCAATTACGGATAAATGTAAACGACGAGTGTGGTCCAAAGAAAGGCTGGACTGGTCTGTAGAACAGCGGGCAAAAGTTATTTGGAGTGATGAAGCTAACTTTCAAGTTGTAAATCGCAAGGGAAGAATCTATGTCAAAAGATTTGCAACTGAGAAATATTCAGACAGGTTTTTGCAACATCGTCGACAAGGCGGTGGAGGTTCGGTTGGCATCTGGGGATGTTTTTCTCACAAAGGCATAGGCTTCTGTCAGCTGTATGAAGGCCGAATTAATCAATACACCTACAAGAACACATTGGAAACGTGTTTAGTTCCATCAATCAGACACATGTATGGCAGAAGCAAGCAATTCATCTTTCAACAAGACGGGGCTTCAGCTCATACAGCACACTCAATCAAAGAATATTTTTTGAAAAAAAAGTTCAATGTGATGCCCTGGTGCCCTAGATCACCAGATCTCAACCCAATCCAAAATATTTGGTCTTGGATCGACAATCAACTGACATACCATGAAATTCAATCAACTCAGCATTTAAAGCAACTTTTGAATGAGTACTGGCTGAAGGTACCTCGCGTGATGTGCATGAAATTAGTTGAATAAATGCATAAACAAGTTTATCTTTGCTATAAAAACAAAGGAGGACACTTCAAATATTAATTTCGCTTTTTTTTCATTTTTTGTTCGAATGTTGCAATTCCTTTAAACTTTTGTGCTTCTTATTTTTCCTATAAGATTTTATGTCATAGCTTTTTTCTAACTAAATATTAAAATTTTTATAACATGTTCATATTCATTTTAAAGCTAATTACTTTTTCTTTAATAAATAAAAAAAATTAAGTCGATATCATTTTACAGTTTTTCTTTATTAAACAAAAACCAAACATACTTGATAAAAATTCTGCAATCGTTTAAACTTTCGTGAATAGCTGTATTTTGTCAAATCAAATGTTAGGTTTAAATTCAAACAGGTGAACAAGCACCAGTAGTTATTTTTTGAATGTGTAGTTCAGGTTAAGATTCGAATTTTCTGTTCATATTTTAGTTTTAAAACTAAATATCTTGCAAAAAAGCGTGAAAACTAATATGACTGCTACTTGGAATGAAACTACATTTCCAAAAAAACTTTAAACGAGTTTGGGTTGTTTTTACATGAGAATGCATTTTATTTGTCACCCGTTAATAACATGTAAGTATAAAACCATACATTTTCAGAAAAAAAATTAAATGCGCGAGATAATCATATATCACAATTCGAACTATTAGATCCGCACAAATAAAATGACTCTAAAGTTGTTGATTTTTTAAACAGTGCTACTAAGAATTCCACTGAGAAAAATTGCTTAAAAAAACTTTTTATAGGTATTTAAATAAAACTTGATAATTTAGTAGCCCATGGGTACTAAGCTATCAAGTTTTCCAAAATGCAGCCATATTTTTTTGCGAAATACAGTTAATTGATTTGATAGCATTTTACGAAAACATAAGAGTCACTTAAAAGATGATTTTTCTTAAATCTTATTTACAGTTAGGGTGGGATTTTCTAAGTCTTAGCGGATCAATTATGTATTCGCAGTTGTTTGTTTAGCGCAAAGAAAAGAATGTAAAGATGGTGATGAAACTTTTCCATAAAAGTATTAATTCATGTAGTAACAATAATAGCGGTTTTATCAAAATATATACAAAAAAATGATAATAACCACAATATATGCAAGATGATAATATTTATATACAAAAATATATAACTTACTTAACAAATACTCTCAAGTATTTATCTCACGAATATTTTCTTTTAACACCTTAACATATGTAAATAATAATGTTATCTCACGAATAATTTCTTTTAACACTTTAACATATGTAAATAACAATATGTTATCTCACGAATATTTTCTTTTAACACTTTAACATATGTAAATAACAGTATGTTAATACCGATAGTAATATGTAATCACTCAAATATTTTCTCTTACTACCTTAAGACTCGCGGCCAAACTGTCTTCCTATATTTAAACTATTCTCATTTTGAAATCTTTCTTTTTTTCAAAAATCTCTTTTTTAAAATCTTCCTCAAAAAAATTCTCTATTTAATTTTCTCATTAAAATTCTTTCATAAATTTCCGAAACTCTTCTCATAAAACTCTCCTCAAGAGGAGAATCTCCTCAAAAATTTGTCTTGTAAAATTCCTTCCATGAAGAGAACCCTTCAAAAACTCCTCTAAAAAATTCCCTCTAAATTCTAGTAAGATTTTCTCAACCGTTCTTTTTACATATGTCCGCAGATATTTTTTGAATCAGTTGTTTTCTAGTATAGGCAGTGGATTTTATCCTCAAGTTCGTTTAGTATTACTGTTTTAACCTCTATGTCATAGTTCTCTAAAAAAGATTTTACCAGTTATCTTTTGCTTAGTGTTTTTTTTTTTCAGAATGACTACAGAATTTTCGTGAACTTTACCAATTGAATTATTATCATTTTAGTTGAAGTTGAATTTCTGTTGCAATTGAATTTTTTGCGAGTACTTTTGCGAGTATTTTTGCGAGTATTTTTGCGAGTATTTTTGCGAGTATTTTTGCGAGTATTTTTGCGAGTATTTTTGCGAGTATTTTTGCGAGTATTTTTACGAGTATTTTTGCGAGTATTTTTGCGAGTATTTTTGCGAGTATTTTTGCGAGTATTTTTGCGAGTATTTTTGCGAGTATTTTTGCGAGTGCAGTTTTACACTTTATAGTGTGACTGGTTTGTTTTTCATGTGTTTATACATGTGTGTCCACCTGGTGTTGTGGCTGTCTCGCATTTTTATTTGATTGAATGTTGTACGTTTGAGTCGGGTAAAACTTAAAGATGATTTTTGTATTTTTTATTCATTTTTCCTCCTTACATCATTACAAAAAGTAAATCTTACAGATTTTCCGAGAAAAATCACTCTCTTTTTATGTTTCCTTCAAAAAGTTATGTTTACCAACAATTAAGGTTAAAAAGTTAATTATTTTAAACTTATCTGTTCTTGCTTCTTTTATTCTATTTAATTTTGTCAAGATTTTTGAGAAACGTAAATTAAACGCAAGCAGTTTAAATCTTATCAATTAATTCATTTTTTGAAGCTTTTGTTGTTTTAAGTATGTTTCAAAAAAGTTACACAACTTTTGCACAGGTAATATGTATTATATACATATCAGGCGCGGATCCAGGAATTTGTAACTGTGTGGCCAAAATTTATTTTCACAGTTGAAACTTCGATAAAAATCGATACTTTAAAATTTTTTTTCACAGCATTTATTGATTGAATAAAACGTCGGTAACGTAAAATAAGAACCGTTGTGGCCATGGTAGGAATCTCTATAGCCAAAATCAGTAAATTACGGCAGACAATTTTTTAGGGATATTCCTGAAGCCAAAAAACTCATAACTAACGTGGCTGCCGTTAAATTTAAACTATGTGGCCATTGCCCTAATGGCTACCCCTTAGATCCACGCCTGCATATATTATATGTATATAAATATACTTTCCCCAGTACATCCCTCTGTATCGGAACGTCAGTTTTCCTTCTTTTTACCTGTGCAAAAGTTGTTCAATATTAAATGATTTTAAGTCCACTTTAATCAGAAATAAAACTGTGAAATATATTGTGAAAGACGCTGAATTGTAATCAGAAATTGCGAAAAATGAGCAAAGCCTTTTGAAAGTTATTTTGTAACTTTTGTGAGTTGTTTTGCGTTCAGTGACGGTCAGTTAAAGTATGCAGTTCACCAATCAAATGTTGCAAATGTCTTTGTACGTTCGTGACTGGCTTTATACCCTAGGTCTATTAAAAAAACAATTCAGCATCATTTCTCATTGCCGGGTCTAAAACAATCAACTCTGGTCTACAGAACATTTGTATTTTAAACAGTAAAATATAGCTTCAGTGAGGTTGCACACAAATTGGAGAAAAAAACTTTTATTATTGAGCATTTTTATAAATTTAAATAGATGTCTAGTATGTGAAACAAAATAAAAAATGATACATTTCTTATAAAATGCCCATGAAGTTTTGAATTATGTCCAGCTAATTTAATTTAAAATTTGACAACCACAATTTTTTTTACACTTTAACAAATAAGCTGGCATTACAAATATATCTGAATTGCGTTTCTTCAAATTTAAATTGATCTTCCTAAACTTATTAAACTCATCAGTCAGCATTTTCCTTCAACTTGTGCAAAATTCTTCAGCACTCATTAGCACTATTTGTAACAAGTAATCCTTTACATTTACATTTCACAGCTGTTTAATAAACAAAGCTTGCGAATAAATGTCCTATAAAAATATATTAACATAGCGTTCAACAAAAGTGACTTAAAGTTGAACAATTCATCTTCTTTAACAAAGCAAACAATAAAACCTTTGTATTTATTTTTAAAAAATCTTTGTTCATTTGTAAAACTCCGTGTTCTTAGAAAAAAAAGCCGAAGATGTGAATCGATATTTCAGATACTTTTTTAAAATGACTTCTTTTCAGCAAGATTTCTAAAAAAAGTCATAAACTTTAGTGTTTAGTTTGAGATTGTTTCAAATTGGTTCGTTGTTAACAAAAGGTAAGGACTTACTTTAACGTAGTAAGTTATATAAAAAATGTTTAAAAGTAATGATACACCACAAAAATCATCCTAATATTGGTGTTAATATCCAAAGTCATTGAAGGAAAGAGAAAACTGTAAAAAGAAAACGCAACATAATTAGAAAAAAATTTATTTGTCAAACATTTTAATTTACATTTATTGAACGCTCTGCAAACATTTTTTTACCCTTAAATAAACAAATAATTATTCGTCACATCGACAGCTTTTAATATAAACATTTGTGCTGGTGAAAAGCTAGGTTAATAGAGTTTAGTTCTTCACGTCGAGATGCTAGATATATCGACATTCTACTGTAATATTTGATTGAAGAAGAAACCTTTTGAAAGATTATTTATCAAAAATATATATTAAATTACAAAAGTGTATATCAATTTTTATAATACTTAATAAACACTATTTTTAAAAACTTTTGTTAATGATTCTTAAATTAAACTTTTTTACCTTTTCTTAAACAAACTTTTAATGATGCATTTTTTTTTTTTTTTTTTTCTATTTAATGCCAATGAGTTTTCTAAAAATCAAATGATGTTTAAGAGCAAATATCGATTTTGACTTGTATTACGGGGTTTTTAACAGTGGCTTTTATAAGTGTTATTTCCGAATCTAAAGCTTCAAATGAAGTGTTCTAATTCTACATTAACTCTACATTTTAAAAAATTTTTTGAGGTCTTGCAAGATAATACTGAAACCCCTTTTTTCTGAAACTTGCCGCGTTTTTAAATTCTTGATTTACTACGCTAAACTGAGTCCTTACCTATAAAATAAAGTACACCTTATTAAATCTCAGCGTAAAAGTGGTAAGGGCGTGTTTTTCAAATTTTTTAAAACAATTACTAGTTAAACATAAGTATGAAACTAGAGTATATATGTATATGAAACTAAATTTTATAAAGGTTGTGCTTACGATCTATATCAATTTTCTACTATCTATTATCTGTTACTATTATCTATATTATCTATTACCTATTATCTGATGACTGCATTCCTAATTACGTAGAATATTATCATCACATATTTAGTTTATTGGAATAGCCATTTATATGAAAAGTACAAATGAAGCACCAATCTTTACGAAGAATCAAAGTATGGACATCAATTACAGTAGTCGTGGTTTTTGTTACTGTAATCATTGTTAATAGAAAACTTTCGTTTAAATACAAATGGGAAAAGTCTCTTCCTGAGTTAACGTTTCATTATTTTGATACACAAAGCTCGGCAAGTGAAAGCAAAGCATGTGTCATACCATCTCTTAATCCGTTTAGCCCTGAGGTTTTAAAGTTCTTGAAAAATCATTCAATGAAATGCTCTATAAAACAGTATGGAAAAATAACTAAAGACGGTTTTTATTTGCTGCGGCCTTCCAACAACGACAACATAACTGAAGTTAAAGTTTCTTACATCTACAGACACAATCCTGACGACAGATACGTGAATAACGATTTCGATGTGAAGTTCTCAGATCCTATTTATTTGAAAAGTAACGACAAAGGTAAAAAAAATGATTTCAAAGGTTATTGCTAAATTTAGAAATGCAGGTAAATTAAATAACGTACATATATATTCACATACTTAAAACTAATAAGCTATAAGATGTTTATTAGAGTTAAAATTTATTAAGAAATTCAAAACCCTGTGCATACAATGAACTTTCGTATGTAATTTTCAGAAACGACTATCATTATATTTAATTGTGAAAAACGTTCCCACCTCTAACAAGGTGTTGAAAAATACAAAATCATCATAAGAATATTTGGCTGTTTATAAGTCATTTATTACAAAAACTGTCATCATTGTTACAGTAACTAATCGGAAAAGGTTCAAATTTCCGAATAACTATTCATGAACGCAACATTAGGAAAGTTAATATTTTAAAAAAAGTTACAAGTTCATAACCCTAATGTACATATACACAAATAAAGGTTGATAATATAGTTAACTATAACGATTTGGCTGAAATAATGGAATAACTTTAAAAACAGATTCTCGAACCTAAGAATAACATCTGTTTGTGGGGTGTTTGGGAGGGTATTCCAAGAAAAGATACAGTAGTATGTAACGGAATTAGTTCCATGTTAAATTCTTTGTTGTAGAGGCATATTTAAATTGTTACAAATGACTAATCTAACAATGGGTGGCGATCACATTTGGACCAGTGGTCCTTATTTATAAATACCATACAAAGAGGAATTCTCAAGGAGAAATAAAAATAATGCAATTATTTAATACAATTCAAAGCTTTTTTTTTCATTCATAAAGTATTACTTAATTAAAAATTAACCAAAAACTTTAAACATTTTGAATATTTATTGGTTGTTATAGAAATATACTTAAGGTAAGGATATTTTGTAAAACGGTCTTTTAATTGCTGCAACAGCGTCAATGCGCTATTCATGCTTGTAATTAAGTTTTTAATTGTTTCTGTCAGCTATGTATCGTTGTGTCAGATTTTGATAATCTTTTCCGTAAGTTCTTGGTTGCTATCAATAATTTCTTTTTCGATCTCTTGCAGCTCCTAAATGTCGTTTATGGGTTGAGAGGTAAATTGCCTTTTTTTTTTGTTTCAAGTAAACCAAAACACTTTTGAGCGGTTTGCAATTTGGGATTGCAACTGATTCTCCAGGATTTCATTTCACTAAAATCTTCTCTTTTTTTTTTCTAAATACTTGAGTCCACAGGAAGAAACTTTTTGTTTTCAAATTAGTTAGTAATTAGTTCAAATTTCTTGTCTGGACGATGACACATCAATCCCTCTTACTTTTGCTTTCTGCAAATGTTCCGGTCTGACAAAACAACACCAGCTTGGTAGATAGGCTTAGCCAATGCTCTTTGTAGCTTTTTTCTGTTCTCCAGACAAATTTTCCGGTACAAACGATAAGTTTTTGGTATTGTTTTGGATTTAGAAGACGGTCTCTTTGGGCTAAACTCCTCTCCTGCATCAATTCTATTTTTCGCTTGCATTACAGTTTAGTGAGACACCTTTCTAATATTATAATTTTTCTCTGAGAATATTGTGTATTCTTTATAAAACGTTCAATTTCACAAAATATGTTAGAGCAGTGTCATTTCTTTCCCATTGATGAAAATTTTAATTGAGAACTTCAAAAAATAGGTAGAGTAAAGTATCTTTATATAAATAAAAAAAATACACAATATCTTTTATTTAATATAAGCAGTTACTGATCACTTAGTTCTCAAAACAAGTTCATAAAATGAAACATGAATTATAATAAAATAAATCAAAATTTCAACCAAACTAAAAAATATCAAACTGATTGCTGACAACAAGAAGTTAAAAATTTTTAAAATAAACTTTGTTAAGAAAGAACTTGAGATAAAAAAAAAACATCTTTATTTTACACATGATATTTATACCATCAAATAAATTTTTATTTCAAATAAATTATTTTTAAAAAATTGTGTGGTCTGTTTTAAATTTAAATTTAGAAAGACAATAAATTTTAGACGGCCGCCTTGTGATCCGATAATGGGGTGGTAAGCGGATAATAGCATTTCAAAGTTTTTTGTAAGGTGAAAATATTGAAACCAAGCATACTTAAATCGACGTAGCGTATAAAAGTTGAAATGAAATTTTTGATTCGTTTTTTCGTTACTAAAGCAAACTACAAACAGTAGTAAAGCAAACTACAAACAGTAGTAAAGCAAACTACAAACAGTAGTAAAGCAAACTAGCAATGAAATTATAATCAGTAAAATAAAAATTCGAACATGAATAAATTTATGTTATTTTAACAAGTTTAAAGTTTAACATGGTAATATGCACAGCAAAAATTCTGCCATTAAACAATACTGCGAGAATATACCATATGTCAAGTTGAATCTAATTCAATGAAACACTAGTTTGCATATTTTATCACAGATCAAGCATATGTATAAATTTCTTTTTATACTGAGATCATATTTTTAACATAGAAAACATATCTATAAATCAACTGTTACGTGAAAAATTTATAAAAAATGGTTTCTACACATAAAGCAGTACTGAAATAATATTTCTACCTTTCAAATGTATTTTTATTAATTCCGAATAAAATTTACAAAATACATTTAGATAGGAACATTGACTCAGTGAATTGACTTGGTGAATGGACATTAATTTGACTCGGATCACATCTCTGCATATTGTTGTAGTCTTTCCCGAGCAGGCTTACACGTGTTCTCCATTCTGTCAAAGTTCAACGTTGTTTAACAGGATCTGATTTAACAGATTGATAGTTTAGATATACGTGCTGCAAAAACCACACAAAAAGCACATCTCAATATTTTTTTAACCTTTGGTTTTGCGGAAAACTACTTTAAATATATCTAGAGTTGCTTGAAATTTGTTCCTGCCAATTGGTTACTTTTTAGGAGCAGCTTTACTGTTATTGTCAACAGAATTTTAAAATTTCTCGGTATGTGTACCCCAAAAACCGCAACTAAATAATTAATTGTATATTTGGACTCAAAATTTGGCGTAGCTTAATTTTACATAATCTGTTTAGAGTAAAAACAGTTATTGCTAACTTAGCCTCTGAAGAGACATTTGATACACTACAAGTCCCACAAAATAGGTACCCCAGAACCATTATAAATGTTTTCAAAATAACATTTTTTAAGTTTTACATGTGTTCTTCATATAGAAAATGAAGCCAAAATTTCAGCTTAGAAAGCAAAAATTTTAATCTGTGCGTGTAAAAAGCAAACCAGAGGCAATAATAGAGAGAAAGTTCACAGATGCAAAGAAATCTGATACAAGAGAATGTAAAATCAACTACAATGTACGAGACAATAAGGCTTTGAAGACTGGATTGTTCTCAAAAATAGAGAAACAATAGAAGATTAGAAAAAAGATAAAAAATGCTAAGTGATCACTATTTTAGGGAACGCTCATATACTTGAATTTGATATACACAAAGATTTGGTTTTTCCCAGGTGAGAAACGTCACTATTATTGTATTTTTACATTTGTAGAAGAGCATGCAGTAGTAAAGTATGTCAAGATATCTAAAAGGCAGAATTGGTCAAACTCTTTCTTGATATCTTAAAGATAAGGAAATAAAGGTTGGAAGTTTGTTAAGCTATCTCCTAATGCAAAATCAGCTAACATAATTGACATTGCTAATTAGTTATTTTTTTGCCTTTTTTTTTATATATATATATACTGCAGTGAACTTTTTTTCTTTGCTAGAGCAAGTCAAGAGTTTTGAGTAATTTCTATAGAATATTTACGACAAAAACCTTTAGTGATTCAGGCTTAGTTGTTTATTTGGTCACGATTCCATGCAAAACACTCAAGCTTAATGCTAAAACGCCAGGCTCACGAATCAATCAACAGAGAACTTAACTGCACTCGAGAAATTAAAATTCCTTTGAAATCGTTCAAATGTAATTATTTGAACGATTTCAAGTTAACTTCAATATGCCTGTATTATGAAAAATGTCGAAAAAGCAGATGATGGTGTATAAAAGGATGATGTTGACACCACAAAAATCTTCAATGATGATGAAATACCACAATTTATGAATTATGCTGTTTATGAGGCTTCAACAGGCTTGGTTTATACTGGGAAATGTGAACTGTGCTTAAGAATGCAGAAAGAAGGGCATGCGTTACCATCCATCCATTTGTTTCATCTTCAGGTGATGTTGGAAGGGAAAAGAAAGATCTGTTGTGTTATCATCTGACGGACATAATTTACGATTCAGTTAAAACGGTCTCATATATCTACTTTCAATCAATCAATTGAAAGGGGTTTATGACCATCTTTCTTGGAGGAATGGGCATTAAAAATGATCCTTGTTTTTGATACAAGAGAGTTGTCATAAAATCATTTGTCTTAAATGTTAGCTTAATGCAAAAAGATTTGTTTAAGCAAGCAGCTCTTTGAATTCAAAAGGAAGATCCACTATTTTCACCAGCATCAGCTTCGTTTAAAACACCTAAATTGGCCATTTCGTTTCCATAATGTAAAAAAGAGAGGTTTGGCAAATCACTGGAAAGGCAAGTTTAATTAGGCTCAATCGAAGATTAGAAATATGGCTAAGTAAAGCCTCTAATGTGGGAAATATGAAAAAAATTCTTGACCTGTTATTTATTAACAAAATTAAACCAAACCTTGAAATTGCATCTACAAGTGTTACTCAGTTCTACGGTTCAATGCGTACAAAAAAAAATTTTATGGCAAAAGTAAAGGAGATAAAAAAGATGTTGTAGCAAAAGTAAAAGAGATAGAAGAAAACTCTATTAAATGGAAAAGTGTATGTTCTTGCAATAAAGAAAGTGTCAGGCTTTTGGCAATATATTCATGCGTGTTAAAAAGATCAATTCGAAATGTAATTTTGTGATTGTTTTTCACAATATGGTCCATTAAGAGAATTCTACCTAAATGTACTACAAAAAATATCACATTTTTCTTTTTGAGGATGTTATATAGGTTTATAATTACTTGATGGAAAAAAACATTTTTATTTATACAAAACGAAAACAAGCACAACAATTTTTGGCTAAAATTTGCATTTTTATTTATTTACTGCGAATAACTAAGCTTTTGTTTTATAAAAAAAAACTCTTAAAGATACTTTAACTTTTAAGTAGACATTAAGCTGCCATAATCAAAGTTTTCAAAGATACCAAAATTTTGGTATCTTGATTCTCTTACCACATTTTAGTTCATTTAAACTGAAATTGTGGTTTTTGAGTGTTTTGTACGTATATCTCTTAATTATTTTGTCTCTAAATACAATCTTTTTTCTATGTAGCTTGTTACACGGAACGCCCGAAACCACACAATTGACACGACGAAATTGTTTATATCAGACACAAGACAAAATTAAATACATAAGGTACATAACAAAAATTGTATTCATCAGCTACGCGATAAAGCTGTGCGATTAACTACGCAATAAACTATACGATTTCCTAAACGAGTTGCTGAATTATTTAAGTCTAAAAAGTTTTGCACTTTTTAAACGAGTTGCTGAATTATTAAGTCTAAAAATTTTTGCACAAAGCCAAAAAAAATCTTATAAATGAAAAAAATGCTTCTTAGAACAGTAGTTTTTCCAAGCTAGAAATTTCTAGGCTAGAATTTATTTTGAAAAGTGATACTGGCTTGAATTTAAAGCCTTAGCCGCAATCCTGTAAACTGCAATAATTTTCAAAAACCAAGAAATAATATTGAGTTAGCAATAATGGCACTGCATTTCTTTACTGTTGCAGGAATATTTGAGCACAAGTTAGTTGACGATTTTACTCGAGTTGAAATTCAAGTAAATGGAACTTATCACGTAGAATTTCATGCTCATATCAGTTTTAATTCACAAGAAATTTTTAAGAAAACTGCATTAAAGCGAAAAGGTAAGGAAATAAAGTTATCACCAATGAAAACAATATTAAGACTATTTTAAGAACTCTTTTGAAGTGAATTTTATGAAGAAAAATATATTTTGTGTAAAACGTTTACTTTGTTGATAACCATTTTTAAACTCCTTTAGAAAACCACATTTTCTTAAATTAATGCGAAAAAAGTTGTTTTTCTCTTGCTTTTAACTTTTCTTTTCTTTTGTTATTTTTCTATTTTTATGCAAAGATGTGAAAGGCTTGGGTTTGGATGTTGTGTTTATAATGGTAGATTCACAATCCAATGCTAATTTCCATCGGCATTTAAGCAAGAGCATGCATCGTCTTTTAAATGATGAAGACACAATTATTCTTAATGGACATACTATAGTTGGTGATGGTACAACTGCACAGCTGGTCGGAATCCTCACAGGTTTGATTAGGTTTTCGCAAGCATTACAAATTTTTACATTAAAAAAAAAAGCATTACAAATTCAAAAATTAAAAATTTTGTTTGAGACTGTTTCGAAAACAATTAGTTACAAAACCAATGGTATGATAAAATTTAGTTCAACTATTGCTCTGTTCAAAGTATATTGCTTTAAAAATCCATGAAAAATGTTCTTTTTTTTAAGAAACCAAGACTTTTTTTATAATTCAGTGATTTAAAATTGTAATTACGAGTTGAATAATAATGGACCATAACTGTAATTACACGGAGGATTTTTTTTTTGGCACAGAAAGGAGTGTAAGCACAAACTTTCTAATATCATTTTTAAGTTCTTACTGATGTGTACGTTCAATAAAATAACGTTGTTTAATAATATAAATATTAAAAATTTTAAAGGTCGTTTTATAGGTCGTGCATTTACAAAATTTGTAAATGCACGACGATATATTAAACATATTAAATGTCGTTTTATGTATCTTTAAACTGTTATGTATCATTCGTTAAGCTCAATTTCATTTTAATTTTCAAAAGAAAACTTTCCAGATCTTTAATTACATAACTTCATTACATTTTTTTATAATTCAGTCGAACAACTGCTTCAACTTCATTACATGCTTTGATCGTGACTTGCTTTAACAAAAAAGATGTTACTGAAACTAACATTGTGGATTAGAGCAACATGATACTAACCATCTAAAAAAAGGAAGTTGAAACGTTTTCTACAGAAACTACTTTTAAACTCCTAATTGGCATATTTTAGGAGTTATTGTCATGCCTAAATGAATGAGAGATTTCCAAATGTTTTTTCCTGCTAAGACAAACAAAACTGTGGTTGGTAACACAAACATGTAACCTAATTTATTGATTTTCAAATGAAATGTCTGTACTCGTGCAATTTTAAGGAAAAAATTTATCTATACTTATGGGTAGGGATTACTCGCTAAAGAGAAAGTTCGAGAAGAACAATAGTTTCTAAAACGCGGTACATATTGTTCGTGTGCACGAGACTGGAAAAAAAATTCAGCGTCTATGAACTGTATACATATATACACACATGTATGTGGGGGAAAGGTGCCTATGATGGCATAGCGCCTATGATGGCATACTGGTCATATTTCCATAAATATTGGTTTTGGTGTATAAGTGATTAGACCAACACGTGTATATTAGTAATTCATTACTTCTGGTGAAAATTCGTCCTTTTGTCGTAAATAATGCTTTTGTAATCAACAAACATAAATTTTCGCATGTGGTGTTGTAGTTTTAATGCCCTCATATATTTAGGATTACGATTTTATTATACATCATACAGAAGTGAAATTTTCATGCATTTCATCTGCAGGATTTATACATTTATTAGAATACCTTTTTTAGTGCTATGTGTAGAATAAGGTAGACACAGCTTGTTTTAATAAATATAGTGACTCAATCCTATGATGGCATACCGAGGAGTTACCATCATAGGAAAGTCTGCAAAATGAGTTGAAAAAAATGCCTGAAATAAATTTTAATGCGCATAAAAAGGTGATCAGGCTAAGAACAAAAATGAAATACAAGAGTTTGAGAAACCAAAACATTTATAAATGAGATCTCCCCCATCAGTAGCTTCCACATGCATTGGATCTTCTGTTTCAACGAAAGGATAAGATCTAGTATACAAAGTTGTGTCCAGTGCCTTTAGCAACCCCTAAAATTGAATTGAAAAGGGCAGGAAAACGTGGAAAAACTGGACCTCTGAATACCACACCGGATATTCAAGAATTAAAAGATAAGGCAAAAGAAAAAGATAACAAAGAAAAGGAAAGTTTTGTTAGAAAAACAAAAAGAAAGACGACTGTTGAAGAAAAATGCTGCAGTGAGGAGATTAAAGGAAGTAATAATATAATGAATTTCGAATCTGGTACAGCATTTTTGTATTGTTATGAACTTTATTTGCTGTCTTGCTCTGAAGAACTATGGATTTGTTGTCAAAAATGCAGATCTTGGTGTCATTGTTTATGTGCAGGCATAAAGAGAAGTAGAAAAAAATTTATATGTGAACTATGCTTATAGACCAAATATTTATGTTTGATTTTCTTTTTTTGATAAGTTGTGTTTCCATTAATAAAAAACAAAAAAGTTCTTGTTTGTCTAATTTCTTTAAAGTGTGCCATCATAGGAGCTGTTTGTTGCCTATGATGGCATACTTGTATTTTTTTTTTTAATGGTATAAACTTATAAAAAAGCAAAATAGTAAAAATTCTGAGGTTCATTCTACATGCTAGAGGGAATACACCCATGTCAAAAATTATTTTTTAAGTTTTTAGGTAATGACTCAGAGAAACGTTAAAGTTAAGTATGCCATCATAGGCACCTTTCCCCTATGTATGTATGTATATATGTATGTATGTATGTATGTATGTATGTATGTATGTATGTATGTATGTATGTATGTATGTATGTATGTATGTATGTATGTATGTATGTATGTATGTATGTATGTATGTATGTATGTATGTATGTATGTATGTATGTATGTATGTATGTATGTATGTATGTATGTATGTATGTATGTATGTATGTATGTATGTATGTATGTATGTATGTATGTATGTATGTATGTATGTATGTATGTATGTATGTATGTATGTATGTATGTATGTATGTATGTATGTATGTATGTATGTATGTATGTATGTATGTATGTATGTATGTATGTATGTATGTATGTATGTATGTATGTATGTATGTATGTATGTATGTATGTATGTATGTATGTATGTATGTACGTATGTGTATTTGACAATCACTTTAAACACTTCGAAATTTGTTACTGAAAACAACTATTAACCAGTCTTCTACAGACCATTGTAGTTTATCTTTACACCACTTATGTTGCCTTCATCTATTTATCTAAGTGCTGTATACAAATCCCATCCTTACTTTCTTTAAATTTTTCTCTTGTTGGACAACTCGGATAAACGAGCAACGATATTACTTAGCTAAGGTTAATTCTTACCTGATTATAAATGTAGCTGGCATTTCGTTAGCTTAACTTCTGGGATCTCCAAGTTTTATTGAATCAGTTTCAGTGTTTATGACCTCATATTATCTTTGTTGTTCTCACCCACTTCTCTGACATCATTCTTTTGTATCCTCCCTGTTGTTCTCACCCACTTCTCTGATATCATTTTTTGTATACTCCATCGTTTTTTTGTATACTCCATCATCTTTTTGTATCCTCCCTGTTAGACATGTAAATCGTTTCAAGTAAATCAACAATTGAACGACTGTTCCAAAAATACGAAAAAAAACTGAGGTAGCCATTTTGTAGCTGAAAGGCCAATTCGTTAAATTAATAAAAAATATATAATGATAATATTTCACAGAAACTACATTATCATTCTCATTATATTTTTCGTATTTTTGAAATATTATCTTTTTTTTTAACTCAGTCGTTTAATTTACCACTTTACTTTGTCTATTAGATTTTACTTATCCATTTTTATAGTTTAACTCATTACTTTATCTACCAAGAGACCAACTCGAACTGCTATTACTAATCTGTTTTGTTTTTTGTTTTTTTTGAAAAATGAAAGTTTATCGTTGTGTTAATTAAATGCAACAAAAAGATAAATTTGTAAAAAAAAATAAATTTATTATTTACAAAAAATATCCAATTAAAAGAAGGATAGCAGAAATTACGAGATGACCGCTACCATGCAATAAAAGCTGAGTAATTTTGCAAAATTTTGTGAAAATATTATTTAAAAGATTGATAAGTGTTTAAACGAAGGAAGAACATAATATTGAGTAATTGCCGTACTTTTTGTTTGAACATCATTAATTGTTTCAATTACTCGAATGTTTAACAAGGATTTAGGCATGATTATGTTGAATGATGTTGCATCATGATTATGTTGCATCTTAATTATATTTGATTATGGTTTTGTTTATTTACCATTGTATAAAAGAATGTGTAAATTGTAATAGCCCTGCTTACTCCTTTATTCTTCTTCTTTTTTTTTTTTTTGTATGTTTATATATTTTTTACTTGAAACATTATGTTTTAAGGGGAGCTGGAAGAAAATCTTCCAGAAACAAGGCGTGGCCGGACCAGAGTTGGTACCTGTGATCAATTCAACTTAATATTTAAAGATCTCCACAAAGCTGGTTATGTCACTATGTACAGCGAAGACACTCCAACAACGAATTCTTTTAACTACCGTTTGAACGGATTTAACAAGCCTCCGACATCGTGGTATCTACGTCCGTATTGGTTGGCACAAATAGGGTCGCCTAAATGCGATGTGGAGTTTAATTTGAAGTTTCTCAGAACATTCATTGAAACCTACGAAGACACTCCAAAGCTATCTCTAACAATACATGGAGATATTGGGCACAACGATTTTAACTTGTTACAAGTGATTGACAATGACATTTTAAAAATGATTGATTTCTTCAAATCCCCTGTTCGTATTAACCACACTATTTTTATAATTTTTGGAGACCATGGCTCCAGAGCTGGCAGTTTTCGCACTACTACACAAGGAAAGCTAGAGGAGAGGTTACCATTTTTTTCAATGACTTTACCCCCTAGTTTTAAGAATAAATACCTGCAAATGTTTACCGCGTTAAAGAACAACGCTGATCTTTTAACTAATCACTTTGACATATATGCAACGCTGCAGCATTTGTTGAGTTATCCAAGTCTTCCAAACATGAAGTTTATCGGTCAGAGTCTGTTTACCGAAATAGATCCTGCTAGAACGTGTCAAAGCTCTGGCGTTAAAGAACATTGGTGTCCGTGTTTGGTGTATAAAAACATTCCAGTAACAGATGAGAAGGTAAAAGACCTGACTCAAAAGATCGTTAGCTACATAAACAGTTTGATAAACAATAATAACAAAGCTAAAGGTCTTTGTGCAAACTTAACTCTGTTAAATATTACAACAGCAGCTTTGATGACTCCTAAAAATGAAGTGACCCGATTTAAAAATACCAAAGTAAGTAAAGATTGCGATTCGTGTGAGGTGGTTTATGATAATTCTCTAGTTTCTAAACAATACTACGAAATTGTTTTTACAGTAAATCCTAGTGGTGCAACTTACGAGGCAAATGCTGATGTTTTACCAGACCTCACAGCATTTGTTGATCCTAACATCAGCAGATTAAATTTCTATGGCAACCAATCTCACTGCATTGTGAATGAATTTCCGTACCTGCGACCTTACTGTTACTGCTTGCAACAGTAATTTTTTTATTAACTGATACATAACTGATTTTTTATTAACTGATACACTCAGTTCATCATCATATTGATCTGTTAGGTCTTTGGTAACTTTAGGTACAAATTTAAAAAGTCCAGTGTACTGATGCGATTGATCACGACTGATCCGATTGATCACAATTGATCAGTTTCAACTATATGAATGCACTTCTGACCTAAAAATCAAATATTACTATTTACCTAATATAAAAATATAAACAGTTTTAAAACCCTTTATGTTATAAATCATTGGAATATGGAACAAACTTTTTAATTCCGTTCTACAATATAGTAAGCATTAAAAAAAGAACCTCACTTTTTAATGTTTACTATATTGTAGAACAATTGCAATGAAAAGAGGTTAATTTCATAGCGGTATTAATATTTAATAACGCTTTTTCCCGCTATTTTCATTTTTTTGTTAGGACAAACTTGATTGCCAATTTAAAACAAAATTTCTGTTCAATTTTTTTTCTCCTATATGCTCATGCCCTTGCATGGTCTCCTAGAAATTCTAATAAAGATGTTATAAAGATGCTAATAATTTAAGGCCTTCTGTGATTCTTTTTTAAATCCTTGTATAGGAACTCAGGATCAAACTCTTCGCTCAAAATCAGGCTCTAGATCTCATGAAAGTAAACTCGAGTGAGTCTAATGTCCAAAAAGATTGTTTGCTGTAATGGAAAAAGTTTGTAAACATACGAAGCCATTTGCTATTAGAAGTTTAGTGAGATTTTTACGAGATTCTTATAGTAAATTATCTATTAACGTCAAAGTAGATATTTACATATATGCGATTTATAACAGAGGTGAATTATATAATTGCAAATATTTTATGTTGGGTTCCTTCAAGACATCGGTGTTCACGCACCTTTAATGACGGTTGTTGTTCATACGAAACTTCAAACTTATTAGAGAAAATGTCTTCGAAAATGGATTTAACGTTGATTCAAGAATTTAGTGCAAATGTTGAACAATCAGTTGTTCCTGGAAAAAATTGAGCTGGTTTGCAAACTAATTGGCGTTACTGACACAGGAAGTATGGTTCTGATTTGAAAGTAGGATTTGATTGGATTACCGATGCACTCACTGGAAAATCCAGTTTGAGGACAAAAGCTTCATACGTAATGTTAAGAAGACGACTTTAGATTATTGCGGTTGTTTTAGACGAATATAAACTCTGGTTGGATATCAAACTTAACAGTCTAACTTAGTTAATGCGTTTACTCGATTGCCTGGAATTTGGTTAAAAATAGTCGTTAAGTCACCTGAAGTTGCAGCCAGTGGAGAAATCAGCGCTTCGCTATCTTCCAAAGAAATAGATCACGTTCATAGCTCATAGTTAATTGACCCATCAGTCAGCAGGGAAGAAGTGAAGCAAGTGTTTGAAAAATTTAATATTTTAAATATCATAATTAAATATTAATTTCAATCATTTCCTTTTTAAATTTCAAATATTTACTGGATGGCGTTTGCCTATTGCCATAGATACCTGAATGAATCAGCACCATGTAAACTAAATTATACTTAAATAATTATATAGATCACATGATCATATATTTCTTCTACGATCACATGATCGTATATTTCTTCTACGGACAGTCAAATCAGATATCCAAATGATTAAGAACCTCTGAAAACAATACAAATAATATGAAAACTTTATTTAGATTTGTTTTTTTACTCAACTCCTGATGTAACTTAATTATTTGACTAACACTGCGTTGAAAAGTATCAAACACCAAAAACGTGTTAGAAATTTAGTATGTTTGAATAGTTAGTTATAAGTTTAGTATACAAACATCATTAAAATGGATATCTGCCGTATAAGTCATTGAGGTTGAGAAATTGCAAATATATTCATGTAAACTATAACTGTTTAAATAAACTATAAATTGATTATATATATTGATTGTTAAGATTCTCCCCATTCCAAATTATAATTCTTTCCGTTTCTCAAGTAAATTTTTAGAGGCGTTTAAAAATGTTTTTTTGGTTCGGAAATGAGAAAATTATCTGCCTCTTATCATCTCAGATCAGAATATGTATGTATGTATGTATGCATGTATGTATGTATGTATGTATGTATGCATGTATGTATGTATGTATGTATGTATGTATGTATGTATGTATGTATGTATGTATGTATGTATGTATGTATGTATGTATGTATGTATGTATGTATGTATGTATGTATGTATGTATGTATGTATGTATGTATGTATGTATGTATGTATGTATGTATGTATGTATGTATGTATGTATGTATGTATGTATGTATGTATGTATGTATGTATGTATGTATGTATGTATGTATGTATGTATGTATGTATGTATGTATGTATGTATGTATGTATGTATGTATGTATGTATGTATGTATGTATGTATGTATGTATGTATGTATGTATGTATGTATGTATGTATGTATGTATGTATGTATGTATGTATGTATGTATGTATGTATGTATGTATGTATGTATGTATGTATGTATGTATGTATGTATGTATGTATGTATGTATACACCAGGCGCGGGTCCAGGAATTTGTAACTGTGTGGGCTAATTTTATTTTCACGGTTGAAGATACGATAAAAGATCGATATTTTAATATTTTTTCACGGGATTTATTGATTGAATAAAACGTCGGTAACGTATAATAAGAACCGTTGTGGCCATGGCAGGAATCTCTATAGCCAAAATCCGTAAATTACGGCAAACAAATTAAAATTTTTAGGAATATTCCTTAAGCGAAAAAACCCAAAACTAACATGGCTGCCGTTAAATTTAAACTATGTGGCCATTGCCACAATGGCCACCCCTTAGATCCGCGCCTGTACACATACATATAAATATAGGAAGTTCTCGAGTCTCTTACCATCTTAAATTGTCTTATTTTAAAACACGAACATATAAAACTAGGGTGGATTTAGCCACATTAACCGATTAAAATTAAAACTCGGACATAAAAGACATATTTTGAAAAATTAATGCTACGAAAATTACAAGTTATCTTCACAACATGATTTGGTTAGCTACACCAATTTGTTAGAATCAGATGCTGATACTGTTCGAACAGGTTGCACATATGGTCCGAGAAGGCTATAATCCCAACTTGATGTTCCGGAGAAACCCTTTGGTAGTGATATATACGCACCCCTGATATCAAAAATGCAAAAACTTTGGAAAGCACAATTCTGTTCAGCAAGCCTTTGAATGTTTTTTAGTAGTTTTTGGCAGTCATTTCCTGCAAAGTGACCTCAATGAAAAGGCTGGATTTTGATGTGAAGTGCAGTAGGCTATTCTTCTGCCTTTGACCAGCTGTCTTTCAATGCTTAGTAAGAAGAAGATGTAGTTCCATGGGTGGAATCAAGTCAAGCATAAGCTCACTATTTGACATAGAGATAAAGGGCTTATGGACTACATTTTTGAAATTTTTTGCTTTTTCAAGCATTTGCCAGCAGCTTTGAAGACTTCAAAGCAATTTCGAAGTGATTCAAGTGTACAAAGAGTCCTACAATTTTCCAAATTTCAAAAGTCAGTGTCACACCATGTGCATGGTTGACTACTTACATGTGACTGCAAACCACAGAGAATGTTTGCCAATTTCAACTCACATGACACAACAAATGGAACATTTTCAGGACAGATCAAGGTCAAAAGTTTCTTGATATTATCATAATTTTCTGGTACATCTTCAGCAACTGCAAAAAGAAGTTGTTATTTCACACTGATATCTGCTGCAGTTTGGCAAGTCAAGGTCTTTTTGCTGGGTAGGCATGACTATTTGTATTGAGCTCTTGAATGCCCAGACTGATTTTGAAAAAGCCACCACCATCCAACCCGAGTTTGACAAGATGTTCTGAGTATATTTGTCGCTGTAACAAGATCGCATTTTGAATCTCTTTAAGATTCTTGCAGTGTACAACAAATTGTTGCTTTGTTTTTATTTGATCCAGGGATATATCAATTACACTCTGAGAAAAATAATTGGTAAGTTGACTTCCAAGTTGCATAAACTTTGCTCTATAATTCGGTTCAACAATTGGTGATTTTGTAGCTTCCCAGCAAGCACACAACGTTGAAATAACGTTGATCGACGTTGATCAACGTTATTTCAACCTTGTTTCAACATTGTGTGCTTACTGGGTTGATTCAGTGGTGGGGAGTTCTTTAATGCCTGAATTAGACAAACCTGTGTTTGACTAAATCTGTTGCTGCCAGCTTTGACTACTACCAAAAAGGTTTTTTTGGTATTCTTCATGCAATTTTATTGTTTTTAGCATTTTCTAACAAGTGACTTTTGTTGTCACTTGATGCGCAAACTAAATGAGCAACAACAGTTTCCCAGAAAGTAGATAAAAACACCATTTTGAAAATTCTTCTAACCACCACCAGAACAAAAATATTTATGGTTAATATTAATTAAAGTTCAATTTGAAAGTTTTGATGGAAATTACTTATGCCATAAAAATGCAAAAATAAGAAGTTGTAATTTATTCAATATGTGTAATTAAATAAGAATTTTAAAAAATATTAAAAACTTTTGCCAACAAAAATCTTCAAAAGCTATATTTCTATTATCAAATCAATGGCAAAATTTCATAATTCTGTAGAGAGAACTATTTATACTGTAAAAAATGCAAAATATATGAAGTTATCATTCAAACAACTTGTGTTAAAAAATGAGATTATTTAAAACAATATTTTTTTTGGACAAAATAGTTCCATGTCAGTTTTTTCATTTTTTATATCAGGGATGTGTATATATTACTCTATCCATATGTACTTGACATTTAGCCCCATCTGGTCTGCATGGACCATATTTTAGGCACCTATCGATTACATTTCTTATTTGATTTTCATTAGTTTCTTTAAAAGTGCTTTGAACAGCAGCTGAAAACAAATACATGAAGCACTTATACACATTAAAAGATAAACTATTACCGTATGATTGGGTGGCTTTGGCCCATTTTGCACCTTAATGTCTATTGCATGAAAGCCACAAAAGTTATAAGGACAGTTAGAACTATCTGTCTCCCATTTGAAAATTATTTACTTGAAGTATCTTTTATGTGGTTTAAATGGTGGGCCAAAGTCACCCTGTGTGTTAGGGTGACTTTGGCCCAACCCTGTAAGAAGGGACTAAAGGAAGCAAAACAACAATAAAAACAACAATATTTAAGCAAAGAAAATAAATTTACAAAAATAAAGTGACAAAAAAAGATGTAGTAACAAAGTTCTTGTATACAGTAAATAAAATATAGGTACAAACTAAACAAGTATAGGTACCAAGTAAACAAAACAGTTTAGATATAAAGTAAACAAAAATAACTTAATAAATGTTTTAAAAAATTTAGTGAAAAAGTTCTGGAACTGAATAAATTCCTCTTTTAGAAATTTTCTTTGGTTTCTCAATAAAATCGACTATTTCAGACTGGGGAAAAAAAAGTTGCACTGCTGGTAATGACCATTTCCAGTTTAGTCCATTTTTTTTCATAATAGTAATTTCTGCTCCATTTTTTCTTAATTTTTTCAACTGCAGAAAAAAAAACTTCCAAAGTTACTTTAAAATTATTCTATAGTTATTACATTAAATAATATTAGGTATCAAAATAATTAGTTATAAAGTTTACTAATTTTTTTACTATGCATCTTAAATCATATTTATCAACAGGAAAACCAAACTCAGATGATTTTATTGCATATGCCTTAAACATGTCTTCTTCTTTTGATGTAAATATTTGCTGACCACCATACTTTTTAGGATATGTCTGTTTTATTTTGTTTTTTAATGTTGATTTGGTATATCGTATTTCAAAGTTGTTTGTCGTTGAGTAATTAAACCATTCTTTAAATCTTTTAATGCATTGTCTAACTTTTCTAAAGTATAAGTAACATATTTTCTTTTTCCACGATTTGGCTTGTAATTTTGTGGCATATTTAAACTAAGAACTAAACAAATTTCGCTATTTACTAATACAAACTGTTATACTGATTTTCTATTGCATTACTACTACAAAATCTTTCATTCCAACATAGTAACTACCATAATATCTACAAATGATCACTAAAAAAGGTTTACTCTAATACATGGGGTGACTTTAGCCCGGGCCAATGTCCCCCTATGTAGTGGGCCAAAGACAACCTTTTTTTTTTAATCTCAATTGCAAAAAATAAATAAACTCTTAAGCTTTCAAAACAAGATAGAATCAAACGCTAATGGTTTAAAATTAATTCAGTGTATATTCCAATAAAAAACCTTCTCCAGGTACTGCTATCGATGTAAAAGTTTACACACCTAAAAAAATTCGGATTTTAAGTGCTTTTTCTAAAGTGCAACTTACAATAATATCACAAAGACTCGAGTTAAGTTAACTAAGTTAGACTAAATAAATAATAAATTTCCACAACTTGTTACTAAACATTAACCGGCATACCTTGAGGTATCGATTTTAAACCATTATTAAACAAAAATTTTGCTTGCGCTAAAGTCATCCCGTAGGGCCAAAGCCACCCAATCTTACGGTATTTTAAAAAAAAACTCTGTAAGTGTAACATTAAACAAGAAAACTTTTTAAAACTATGCACACAGCAAATAGTCACATTCAAAAACAGTGTAAAATAAAAGATAAACATAATAGTTACTTTGCAAATTAAAGTGATAACAAACTAGTTTATTATATGCAAACAGAACATTACTATACCTATAAACAGTGGCGTACCTAGGGTAAATAGCGCCTAGGGCAAACACCGATCTCGCGCCCCTCCTCCCCCACATAAAGTGCTTAATTACAATTTTTTAATAAATGATGGCACAAACTTTGTTTTATATAATATATTTATTTTATATAATATATTATTTCTTAATTTATTTTATATAATTCTCGCTTATTGTATCGCAACTAAGCCTCTTTTGCGCCCTTTTCAGGTTGGCGCCCATGGCACGTGCCCTGCCTGCCATACCCTAGATACGCCACTGCCTATAAAATCAGGAAAGATAGCCATTAACATACAAAATCTAAGAACTTACACTTATACAGCCATGACCATATATATTGAAATTATCATTGTTTTATACTTTGTTTACATAAACATTTACCCTAACTTTTTTGCTTAGTGGTGGAGTTGGTCACTTAAAATGATCACTAGCCTCTGAGGTGGTTGTGGCTTCATATTGATTGCAAGTCTTATGTCTAAAACAACAATTTCATGTAGACCAAAGTCCCATGCTGTTTTTTTTATCTTAAATGCTTAAATATTCTTCCTAATCTAGAAACAGAAATCTTTCATTGATAAAACCACAATAGTAAATAAGTTTACTTTTTAGAAAATTTTTAAAATACTATAAGAAACACTAAACTTAAAAAAAATGATAAAATGATTGCTATAATAAATATTATAATAAATGTATAATAAATACTTTGAGAAAAATAAACCATTTTAAAACATTACTTTCTTAATTTGAAACTTCTGCAATTCATTTGGATTAGTACCATTCTTTATCTGAGACTGAACATGGCCTCTCAATGGTCAAAACATATAGTTGTGGTCTTCAGAAATCCAGTTAGCAGGTACAGTACTATCTAACTCTTCGCTATTTTCTAACCTTACTAACTATAAATATTTATTAATATACTTTTGCCTCATTCTAAAAAAACTTTATTTTTCTATGAAGATGTAAAAACTAAATTAGGTAAAAAATACATAAAAGCAAAATGCCTTGTTACAACTAAGTTGCATCAAAACATTTTGAGGAGGGAAAAATACAACTATTGTATCAACCAGGCATCTATTATATGCATATTTATAAAGGAATAAATAATATAGCACTTGTAAAAACCCTCAACATTTTGTTAATTTACGTACTAGAGAGAGAGAATAACTTTATATTACGCATTTTATTTTATTTCACACTACATCTGTAAAAAGTTATTCAAATAACTCTTTGACAACAAATTTTTTCTGAAATAACTCATTAATCTGATTAGTAAAACACAATTGATTAAACAACCCTAAATTTTAAAAATAATAGATAAAAACTCTTTATCACAAAATTTATGAATAAAGTAAACAAAATAACTAAAAAGCATTATAAGTGATCTTATCACTGAAAAACCAAGTTAACCCAGTGCCAAAAGAATACATAGTGAATTTTAACTTTGAAGGTATGTAATATATATTGATGAAACAATTATTGCAGTTGAACTTTTAACAAATCTTGAATGATTAGAGATAACTTTCTATTCCATTTTTCACAGTCATCATAACATATCTATTAACTATCGGTAAACAAATAACCTTACATTTGACATCACACTTTTGGACAAATATTCCAATTATAGCATTTGCTGCTTTAAAATGTAAAGCATTTAATAATGTTGAACTACATGGCCTAGAGTAAAACTCTTTTCCTTGGCTTATTGCATAAAAAAACTCTTTTCCTTGGCTTATTGCATCAAAACCATCTTCTTGAACAACGGCAAAGTTACCATGCTTAAGTAAAATGCATGAATCGCTTGATAAATGGGATTTTGCTGTTATTTTTATTTCATTTTGATTATTTTCTTCCTGCAAACTTTATTTTTTTTAGTCTTTTTACAACCAGTACTAGAAGGTTAGGTTCACTGCGAATTAGATATTTTAATAATTGCAAGAATAATAGAAAAGAAGACAATTGGTTTAAACTATATTGAAAGTGTCTAACATCATCACCAAGATGTAACAAACTGTGAACATTATAGGGGAGGTAGGGGAGCATTGGGCAGTCGGGAGGTTTGGGCACCCCCTCATTTCTCACAATCTATTATAGATATTTTTTGTTTTCTACCATAGCACTATAGTTTTATAACTGGCAACACGTGTTGCCAAGTTATAAAACTATAGTGCTATGGTAGAAAACAAAAAAACTCTGAACTTAAATCAGTTATATCACAGAGGCTCAATGTAGGTGAGTGGTCTTTAATTAACATATTTATGTGATCATGATCATTTTCTGTTTCATTTATAAGTCGTTTCACTTGTTTGCTTATTCCACGATAAGTCTTTAAATTATTTCGTCAAGACATTTAATGTAAAATGATAATATACATATAACGTCAACAGGGGCTACTTGCAACAAGTGGGTCTTCTGAGAACAACATTCAAAAAACAGTATCACAGTGTAATGAAAAAAAAAAGGTTACAAAAAAAATCGTCAACATTTGTTTTATAACCTTTTTTTTCTTTTTTTTTTTAAAAAAAAAAAAACTATATTTTTTTGTTTATAGTCAATTTTGCCGTGCTATCTTTTGATTAAAAAACCAAAAAAATATAGTTGATTTTCGTTAACTTGTATACAGACTTGTTTAAACTTATGTAAACTTATAGCAAAAAAAAGTTCCATTTATAATTTCATAACCCAGATATAAACTTATAATCTAATTTACAATACTTATAAATATTGAGAAAAGTAAAAAAGCAAAAAAAGTAAAAGCATTAATTCTATGGAGATATAATGCTTGAAGAATCATATATTATAATTGAATTGAATCATATATGATACTGAAGTCATATATGATAAATGAATCAAAGATGATTCAATTAAACAGCTGTAATTACAGCTGTTAGTTAACTAACGATGTATCAATGTTTTTAAAACGTTAGCGCGCGCAACCAAACTAAGTTTGAAGTAAAAGTTTATTGGGTTTTAAATTTTCAACATTTTCAAGACCACCACATTCATTTATGACGTAACGTACGACCTTATATAAAAAATGAACAAAATGTAACATTAATCTTCTTAATTTAGCTGCGTATTACATACTGCATTACTTTCTTTTTTTGTGCTATATTGTCAACTTAAAATAATATTTTTGAAAGAAGCTGAAAGAAGAGCTTGCAAACTCCGGAGAACATATTCCGCTAACTAAATAGATTAGTATGGTTTGAAAATATAATACCTTTTCTAAATATAACATTTTCGATTTTACTTAATCTAATTTTTTATAATTCAAAGTCGGTTATAAAGAAATCACCCCTTGAAGGTCAACACCCTTAAATAGTCAACAATCTTTGATGTCTAAGAATTTGTTGATACCAAACATTCTGAAGTTCTTCGAAAACAAAAAATTATTTCTATGTGAAGCTCTCCTAATGTTTATCATTTCGAATATCAAAATATTTTGATATTCGAAATGATAAACATTAGGAGAGAACATTATTTCAAATATTTGATTATGATTTAATTTTTTTTTACTATTTATCAGTCGATAAACTTATATGATCTTATGAGTTTTAAATCTTTAGTAAATAAAAATTTTATACTCGAGTTCAATTTTAACAGTTTTTTTTTTTTTTTTAAATCATCGCACAGTGAGCTAGAGATGGACAAAAAATCCAAAATCTTACCAAAAAGTAATGGCTATAATTTTTTTTAATTTTTATTTGCCAATACTTTAAAACTTACATCTTATGAAACAAAAAACAACTAATTAAAAGTGTTTACCATGAATGAGGGTATTCAAGACTTTCTTTTAGATATCTACTGAACAAAATTGGTGATAATCAGCATGAGATGGGTTCCTTAAACAAAAAAGTATTCATCAACCAAAAGGGAACCTTAATCTCGAAGGATCTTTGACAGGTTTTACATTTTAGTCTCGATAGGTTTTTTATATAGCTGTCAACAATGTTTGTTTGCTTCTTTTGAAACACCTGACTTAGGTAAATTTTGAGTTATTGGACACGTATGGCTGGCTTAAACTTTTTGCCCTCTTAATATTGCAACTGCCTTTTCCAACCATTGTCCAAATATTTGATATTTTGTCTTAGGTTGCTATTTTTGCCAATCTGCAAAGCAAAAAGCGTTGACTTTTCAATCAAGTCAAAGTTCTGTCTTGTTCCAAAAGATTCAGCCAATTATATAAACTTCTAAAAATTTGACTTTTTCTGTCTATAACAATTGTGGAAAATTTTAATAAAAACAAATAACATTTAGAGGTCAAACTGTTTCACAGCTTTTTATCTCAAATAAAATAGTTGTCGAATTTTGATCAACGATTATTGATTTAAAACTTAAGATTACAAATACCATGTAATAGAATACCATATCTTTTTAAATAAATGTTAATGTACCTAAAGCGCGCACTATACACGCGTATCCGTGTTAGAGTTTTACGCGCACAAATATTAATTTAAATGAAAAAATTTGGGTTCCTCAAGCCAAAATGTGCATATATATTAAAATAAAAAATTTGAGTTCAAAAAATTGAAATACTGTATTATCTTATCTTACTTTTATATGATCAAACAAAAAAAGAAAAAACTGTTGTTAGCAAAAACAGCTTTATTTTGTTATTACGTTTTTCACAAAGAGGAAACTTCAGGGAGAAGTGGTTTTCCATTTTCAGGTTTGTGTTTTTTGAAATTAGATATCTTGGATGTATGGTTCAATCTTTGCGAGTTTTCATATTCAGAGCTTTTTATGATTCCTCAGAGTAAAAACTGATAAGCAGTTCTAATGCCTCAGTTCTGTACCCCATGTTCCGAGAGCTTATGAACAGTTGGAGGAGTTACATACCAAAAATAATTTTCTAGTATAAGAGCAGAGGTTTCATAGTTGACCAAATCTTTCAGAGTTCATCTTATAACAGCAGCATACTGATATTAGGATTTTCCTTAATCTAATAATTACATCTACCACTACTCCTGTTATATCAGCAAAGATCTTATCACTTTCATGTGCCCCTTCTGGCAGTGTTCCCATCATTAGTGTTGCCAAAACTCTGTTTAGACATCCCAACAGTAAGGCTTAGCTTCTAAACTTCTCTAAACCTCTGTTGAATATTCTTCTTTTTTTAAAGATGCTTTTTCAGAAGAAGATTTGGCAAAGTATGTTTTAATGTCCATCTTGTATCCCAAATGTAAAATATACTCAAAAGTTCTGATTAATGAAAATCTGATCTTACCAATGAAAAAAAAAAAGTTCAAAATATATGATCAATATACTTAAAAGATCTGGTTAAAAAATCCCAAAGATAAATTTTTTTCATTGACTGGTTCAGATCTGATCGATAGTGGATTATAAAACCACTGAGCTAAGCTCCACAAGCATTACATGATTGGTAGGATAAAGTGTTAGAGAGAGCATTCACCAACTTACCATCAAATATTATTACATCTAGTTTGAGCCTAAAACTGATGGTTGAATGAGGTTTGCTTTTTTCTAATTCTAACGCTACATCAAACTCGATCAATCTATTCATTTAAGCTTTAAGATGTACGCCAGAGAATATATATATATATATATATATATATATATATATATATATATATATATATATATATATATATATATATATATATATATATATAATTTACAAATTATTAACAAAATATTTTCAGTTAACTCTTTCTGTAGTAGTGTTTGCTGCTTTAAGTAAAAAAAGAACTTTGCTTTTTCATAATTTTCAAAACAGTTAGCGAATTTTGCCATTATAAGTATTACGGCTCTTTAGTGAAAAGACTGACATTGCTAATTCTTTGAAGTTAGTTAACCATTGTGTTAGTAAGTTCATATGGGAGAGATCAAGGGTATATGCTGATGAGAGAAAGAGACTGTGGGGATGGGAGGGGAGTGAAGCGTCAGCAAGAAAATGGTTTTAACCTATTTTCAATTGGTTGAGAAACTACCCTGGGCCGAGCCGCCTTTAGTGAGGAAGATTCAAATTTAGTATCCTGCATTGTAGAGTTCGGTTAGTTACGGTAAATGTAAAATCTGCTTTCGAAAACCGTAAAGGTGACTACTTCTTTCATTAGCTTTTGATAATTTATATCATGCATTTTTATTTTCCTTTTTTTCAGAAAAAATATTTTTTGGACAAACAGCTGAATCAAAATGTCTATACAAATTTACCAAGATAATTTAACTAATCAAAATAACAATATTGGAAAAAAAGCCAAGCTAGAAGACGAAAAACATGCACATAATAAGTCAATTACATCAAAGTATAAAAGAGTCCCTCTTGCATCGATTTCGAATGTTCAAGGGAGCAGAATACAACCAACTAGAGCTGCAAAAGAAAAACTTAAAGTAAGTTAGTTAAACTTTGAGTTAAAATAAGCTTATTAGCAGCTGGCTAGATCCACCTTTATTTTCTAACCATAACTTTTTTGTTTTTTCCAAAAATTGGCTGAATATTTCTTGTTTTGATAATCTGCTATGTATATATTCTTTCAAAAGTTATTATTATTATTTTTTTGCTATAATTAGAAAGCAATGCAGAATCTTATCTAAAACCTGTTTTAACTAAAGTCTTGTAACAATCATTTAGTGTTTTAAGTTGAGAATTGGTTCCTATGTCAATGCAAAATGCTCCAATATAGTTATTTAAGCTATATTTAAGACATTGTAACAATTTTTTGTCTAGCCTCCTCAAAATATATCTGATAGTCAATTAGTAAATGATTCACAGAAAAGTTCTAATTCTATACAAGCGCACAACACAAAAAATGATTTACACAAAGAAAACTTATATAATGAATCAGCACTCGATACATTTAAAGGTAGGTGAGATTTTTTAACAATCTTTATAAATAAAGATTACTTTTTGTTCTTTCTAAAGTCTAAATATGTTCATATATTTAAAAAAGAATTTTAACAAAGTTACTTAAACTAGTTGATATATATACAATTAGCACTGGATTAATTTATCTGCCTTCCCCCTCCCTACTTCACTATCTTTATATCTCAAATAAGGAAAGTTTAAAAGTTCAGTTTTAAAAGTTTGTTTTCTCTATATCTTAGGTATTTACTGATTAGTTTCAATAAAATTAAAATGAAACTAGAGCTCTTACTATGCTTAACAATATTTTTATACCAGTTATTCCAAAAATTAGTATTATAGCGACAATAATTGAAAACCTTACCTAATTTTATTCAATAGTCTTTAAATTATCTTTTCAAATAGTTGCTATGTTAAACAAATATTTATATTGATTAGTTTGACATTGTATATTTACCTTATTCAATTCTTTCAGTTTAAATTCACCTCTTTCTGCACAATTATAGAACTTTAAAAAAACTCAACTTCTATATAATCAATATACAAAACATTATTTTTCCAATTTGAAGGGTCCTCATCAAGAAATGAAATACCAATACTTAAAAAAAAGTTTAAAAAGGTAAGCAATTAGCTTTTAGATGTTGTAAGTTCTTTAAGAAAGTTACTCTTAACATTCCAAATGTTTGATAATTTTTTAGCTAGCCTGTCACTTACATATTAAAGCTGACTGCAGTTATTTTTAATTTATATTTCTACATCATCATTAAGAAAGCCCAAAAGTATTACTGAATACCATAAATGTCATTTAATTGCAGTGGCTGCAGCATTTGCTGTGGCTTAATTCACAATATTGTTGCTTTAATAAGTATTTTTAAAAAAAAAACAGTGCTCTAAAAATAAAGTTAGGCATAGCAAGGACTTACTTAGTTTTACTGAAATCAAATCATAAATGACCTATAAAATGTAGATTCTTATTTTTCCTAATAAAGGAGGTTCTCTACATTTTTATAAAAAAATTTCAGATTGGAAAATTATATATCATCAGAAAAATGTCATCTAAATAGGCTGGTTGTATGTATGTATTTTATAAGAAATAGAAAAGCAAAAAGTTAGTTAAAGTTTATTAGTTTTAAGGAATCAAATTATCATAAGAAAACATATTTTGTTTTATTTTAACAAGGAATGAATGCTAGAAGTAAATATAATTTTTTGCAGAATTTATGTTAGTATATTATAGTTATAGATGTAACAATTGCTATATAAACTTCATGATTTATCTGTCTAGCTAACTATGCAAATCATTTTTATCCCCAAATTTATTTATTTTTCTCTAATTTTTAATTGTCTTTTCTCCTAAATATCAAGGCTAAAAATACAAATAACCAGGTTATTCAATTAGGTTTCCTGAGGTGTCTGTATGTTTCTGTTATTAAAGAAATGCAACACTGAGCACTAAATATATTTTTACTCTTATATGATTTTAAAGATTTAACAAATTTTTAGAATCTCCTATGGTTTTTTCACCATTCCTATCTGATAGTAGTTGCAAAAAATATTCTTCTCTAAATGGAATACAAGACATAGATTCTAAGCTACATGAGGTTTTTGAACTTCCTGAGTATGCACAAGATATACATAACTACTTGAAGAAATCAGAGGTTTGTGTGTTTTTAAGCAAAATCCAATATTACTTATATGTTTTTATGAAAATACTTTTCAATAATTAATTTTTTAACTGCAAGCAAAAAAAAAAAAAAAAATTTTTTTTAATAAGTAGTTGCATATTGTATGTGTGAGGGATAACCTGATTGGTTTACTAACTTAAAAGCAAGTTTTTATTTACATATAAATCAATTTTGAATGATCTAACCTTTCATATTAGTATATACCAGTCAGGTTACCCCACCCCCTGCCTTCCTAAAATAATAGTTTGTATACTTTTTAGTGATATTGATTTCACAAAAAAAAAAAAACAAGACCAATCTAGTTAAAAAGAAATGCATTACTACTAAAATAAATTGTTCTATACAAATTGTTTTGTTTTGAGTTTATCAAAAGCTCTGATTAAGTATGGTTACCCTAATTAAAAAGCTTGATTGGTTAAACAGCTTATTTGTATGGTGTTTTATTTAATGTTATACTGAGCAGGCTTATTTATCTAGCAGACTTTACTATATTTTTTTTCATAACAGAAATCATGTTAAATTTGAAGTTTTAACAGGGATTCTCAAATACAATATGTACTAGTGTATAAGTCAATCAGGTCTGTAAGTTACCATATATCTCTTAGTTTTGATTTTAAACATTTTGTATAGAGTATAATTAAATTAATGTTTTAAAAAGGTTTTTATTCAGAGAATAAGTTTCTGAGTACAGATCCTTATTTTCAGACTTTGTGTCAGAGATCAACTAAATGGGTTGAAAATCTTTAATATAAGGGAATTTTCAGAATGTTCCTATTAGGTTTTTTGGGCTGATTTTATACAAAGAAAGTTTCTTAGTTTTTTATCTGTTTAATTGATATAAACACTCTTTAACTTTTTGTTAAAAATTTAAAAGAAAAATTTCATTTTAATAGTCCAACAAACATTTGCTTTAACTATTCTTTCGGTAAATCTGGAGATGCCACATTTAACTTACCATTTAAAAATTGATTTATTTGAATTTCATAAAAAAGTTCACATAATTTTTTTGCAAATTCTGGTTCTAACATTTAAAAATTCATTAAAAAAAGGGAAAATCCTTGAAAGTGCAAGTTACTTCAATTTTGCTCTTGAAACCTATTGTTTTTGGTTTCTATCATATTTTTAAAGAGTAAAAGAATTAACTTTTATAGTTTTTACTTTTGAATATCTTCAACATCTGGGTTTTAGTGTTAACACTAGCGTTTAAGCAATATGATTAAGATGAAGGAAGATAACATTTAAACTCAGTGGTTTTAGTTGATAAAGACAAAGTTTTTATTTAGTCTTAAACATTCTATTCATTTAGTTTTAACTTACAGTTTAAAATAAGAAATCAAAAGACTTGAAATATACTTTTGTAAGCTAAAGTATCATAAATTTTGTTTTCATTCTTTCTAATGGCAATTAATGTGCATAGTTGAAAAACAAATAAGAAGACTTATTGTTTTTATACCCTTCTGAATCTCTTAGAGCAGTTGTAATTTTCTTAACACAAGCTTCATTTATGATATTTTTAGTACACTGCCTAGGAAAATTTTCTGGTCACCTTGCCAAAAATTTTAAAAATGCACAAAATAAACGAAATAACAGTAAACAAAATTTTAGTTTTTTTTTTTTTTTTTTTTTTTTTTTTTTTTTTTTTTTTTTTTTTTTTTTTTTTTTTTTTTTTTTGTGCACCAGCAAAATAAACCAAACTTTTTAAAACTTATGATAAAAAGAAACAAGTTTTTAAAACACAAAAGATATAAATTTATTATAGGTTTTAATTTTTTTTTCCACCCTTTGCTTTGTTTAATTGCTCATACAAGCTTTAGCATTCCTTAAATTAAACTATCCAATTAATTAGGAGACATTCCACGTTCATTGAAAAATTGACCACAATTGAGTTGTTAATGTAGCTTGCTGTTTTCACAGCCATCTTATAATAAGAAGTTTCTTTTTTTGTAAATAGTTGGTGAAAAGGTATGCTTATGTATTCTTAGGTATGTTTTTTCTTGTTGATTAATGAGCCCATAAGTAATTAGATGCTTTCTGCATGGTACAGCAACATTTATGATGACTCTTATCTAGAATTCTATTTGTTATCACAAAAATCATTGTTAAAGCAAAACAGCCCCATAATGTCACTAAATCTGCACCATGTTTGATAGTAGACTGTGGGATTTTCCAGTAATGTTTGTTTCATAGATCCAGTTGTTTGTTCTTTAAATTGATAAATTTGGATTTTTCCGTTTAGTATATTTTGCCAATCTTCATCAGTCTAATTTTAGTGTGCTAAAAACCCAACAAAGTCTTTTTCTTTGAATGTTTAGCTTTAAAAAGGATTTTCAATAAAGTACTTTTAAATCAACAAATATAAGCTTTTATTATTAATAGGTGTTTTTCAGTAATTTTTGATTATGTATATAAGTACCACCATTTGCCAAAGCAACAATCAAGGAATGTGTTGCTTTTGCAAACTATTTTTTATTATTTGAAAATAAACAAAATTATACTTTAGTAATTTTAAATCTAAAAAATGGCAGTGATTTTTATTAACCTCTAAAAGGTAATTATTAAACTTATCAGTTCTTTTTAATAAGTTAATTGTAAGTTTGAACTATTACTAGTGAGTAGCTTCTAAAAGTTATAATGGAATAGTGTCTAAAAGGAAAAAAAGCTGTTTAATTTTATTTACACATTTTATGATCATATTCATGTATGTTTCCTTGAAAAAGAAGGTTTTCTAATGTAGAAAAAGTTATACTTTGAATTAATTTCTAAAATACATTATAATAATTTATTTCTTTGGTAATAAACAATTTTAAAATTTAATATCAATTGACATAATCTAAATATAAGCTATTATCAAAATTTCAAGTGGCCAGCAATTTATTTTAGGTAGTATATGTCATTTTTTTTTAAAAAAAAACTTTTTGTTGCTGATATTTATTAAGTTATTTTGTCTTCTTTAAATAATTTAATTTTTGGTTTCTTACTTAGGCTAAGTACCGTCCTAAATCTAATTACATGAGAAAGCAAACTGATATAAATAGCAGTATGCGTGCAATTTTAATTGATTGGTTAGTCGAAGTTAGTGAAGAATACAAGCTAATACCACAAACACTTTATTTATCTGTCAGCTATATTGACAGGTTTTTATCACATATGTCAGTCCTAAGAGGAAAACTCCAACTTGTTGGTGCAGCTTGTATGTTAGTTGCTGCGTAAGTAATATTTTTATTCTTTATATATTATGAAAGTTATCATAAATCTCAACCTAAAGGGTAGTTTAATAGTTGAGAAGTAAAGTATAAAAATACTTAAAGATTTTTAAGCAACTCAACTCAACATGGGAAACACCAGTATTTGTTTCAACAGTACAGTTTTGTCTTTGTAATTATGGTTTAAAAGGATGTGTTGCCAAAAAAACCCTTACAACACAAAACAAAGTTAAAAGATTGAAATGGCCAAAAAGTACATAAAGATTTGACAATTAAACAATGGTCTATGGTTTTGTTCACAGATCAAGTTTTTGAAGGATGTCATTGACAATATGTTCTATGTTTGATCAGCAAATGTATGATTAATCAATTTGTTATTCCAAAGTCAAGCCTGGTGGAGGGTTGGTCATGGTTTAGGGATACTTTGCAGTAAACAAAAGTTGGTAATCTGGTACAAATTGAAAGCATTATGGACAAAAAAAGGACTGCAAAAATGCTCTAACAAAATGGTTTTTTATGTGCAAAGCAGGTTGTGGATTTGTTTTTTAGCATGACAACAATCTTAAGCACAGTTCTAAATAATGCTGGAATTGCATATCAGCTAAAGTAAAGCAGAGAAGTAAATTACATGTGATTGGGCATCTCAATCTCCTGACTGTAACCCAATTGAGCTGTTGTGGGATAAGTTGGACAGAAATGTGAGGAAAATGCAACCAACCAATACAAAAAAATAGCTTGGCGTGTTTCTAAAAACTTGTGGGAATAAAACTACAACAGAATTATTGGGTAAACTAATTGCAAAAATGTCTGGAGAATGCACTGCTGTTATACAGACAAAAGGCAGATATTTTGAAGAATCAAAAATATAAACAACTCTTTCAAAAGTTTAAATATAAACTTAAATACTGAATAAAAGTTTTAAATATGAACAAAACCTTCAAAAGAGTCAACATACTTTTTTTCAACAATGATTACTTCTTTGTAAAAAGACAGTTGCTAAGGAAAATCTTGGTTTTTATTACATCTATTTAAAGTTGTGGGGCGAATGTAGTGTATTTTTATGAGGGTGTGAGTGTTTAATTTGAATATAATATTGGAATTTTTAACCAACTGTTTTTTTCTATTTAAAACCTTGCTAGTCAAACATTCAAGATGGTGTTTTAAGTGTGTTCACACTGAACACATTGTTTTTAATGTTGCCCACCTTAGTGGTTTTTTCCTGTAAGTTATCCACTGAAAGTAGAAAAGACTTAAAGTTGTTAAGTATGTGAATTACTATATATTGTTAAAAATGTGAGTTACTAAAAATTGAGTTAAATATTGTATTTCCTGAACTAGGTTTAATACTGGAAAACTGTGCTCCCGATATGGATTTAGATCAGGAACTAAGATTCCACTTTAGTTCTAGTTAGAAACAAAATTCAAATACTTTTTTTTGTTATTTAGGAAAAAGCTTTCTTACCATTAAGAATGATTAAATATTCTATTAAAGAATTTTGCAGAGTTTATTTTGTCTTAAATAGAATTTAAACAAGAGTGTTTAAAAAGTGATCAGCCAATCAAATTAGCTGTGTAATATATAATATTTATCTTTATTAACTGCTATAATTAGTATAACCTGCTAACTGTACTGAGCTATGTGTGGCAATAAAGAATATATTTAGAAAATTTTTAATTGCTTTGGTTATATTTTTAACTAAATGGTTTTGAAAAGTGAGGAATAAGCTGTTTATTTGCCAATTTATCTTAAAACAATGACTAGCTTGATTGTTTATCAGTTTCATCAATTGTATGTAAACTACATAAGTATCTGATTTTAGAGAGTCTTGTACTTTAAATAAAAATGAAATTGGATACATCATAAAGAATATACTGTTTTAAACTTTAGTATTACTGCAATAAAGTTATTCCAAATGAAAATATGGAATAATTATATTACAATTCTGCTGAAGTTTAAATTAGTGAGTTTTTTATGATGCATCTAATTGCTATTAAAATATTTCAAATAAAAACGTGGAATGTGGGTATGTATTTGGCACCAGTACTATAAAGCCATAATAAATCCTTAAATGTGAATATTTAAATTAAAAGTGTGAATAACACTTGTTCAAAAGTTTAAGATGTTTTTACTAGGCTAGATTTAATGGTACTATTTTTTATTTTCTTTGTAAATTTGAATATGTTCAATTGCATCTTTTTACTTATAGAAAATTTGAGGAAATATATCCACCTGAAGTTGCTGAATTTGTCTACATAACCGATGATACTTATACTGCAAAGCAAGTATGTTTGAATTGAAAAAAACATGTTTGAGCAATTTCATTCTTATAGCATGAAGTAAATACTAAACTAGTTATATCTCAGGTTAACTTAAAAATTGAAATAAATGAGTTCTGTATTTATACCATAATTATAGAGTCTTGATTTTATAGGTTTTAAGAATGGAACATTTGATCTTGAAAACACTAGCATTTGATCTAAGTGTACCAACTTGCAGAGATTTCCTAAGTCGCTACTTATTTGCTGCTAATGCTAAACCAGAAAGTCAGTTAAAGTATCTAGCTGAAGTAAGTGTTGTAAGCTTTGTTAACATTTTAAATATATTACATAAACAGGCCTAAAAATTTAAGTTGCTGTCTTAAAAAACACTATCTGATCAGGTGCCATCTTGCAAAAAATATAGCTGAGTATTTACAAAATTCTTAAAGTGTTAAGTATGGTTAATAGTAGTAATGCACATATTAATTAAATATGTTAGACACTCCTTTTTTAATTTATAGTTGTACATTTTATAAAGTCTGTTTTAAAAAGTGGCAAGTGTCTGGCAAGAGATTTTTTTTTTGTTAATCAGTGTAAATCTTTTGATATTTTATATTTTTTGAATATTGGAATTCTTGATGTTTTATTAACTTTTTTTTAGTATCTATCTGAATTGACTCTTATAAACTGTGATATATCTGTTAAATACGCACCCTCTATGATTGCTGCATCTTCCATATGCGTTGCAAATCATATGCTAAATTCAATACCATGGGTAGGACATATATATTTATATAGTAGGACATATATATGTAAAAACTTACAGACTTGTCTATATATTGAAATTTACTCAACGCTTTACATTGTGAAGAATTAAAATAATTTGATTTTTTTCTAAAACTCTAAATTTTGGAGATTAAATTACAGTCAGTTAAATTTAGAGTTCCTTTAAATTTTAGACGCCAACTTTAGAATTCTACTCTGGCTATAATATTCAGGACTTAAGGAGTTGTTTAAACGAAATTCATTTGCTACACTTAGCTGCATCTACAAATCCCCAACAAGCCATACAACAAAAATATAAATCACCAAAGTAAGTTTTGCTTTTCTACTTTAAAGATAATCTTTTTGTGTTTCCTTTTTAATCGGGTGTCATCAGTTCAAGTTTTAAATAGCCAGGTCAAACCTTATGAAATGAAACGATGTTTATATATATAACGGTTATTTAGGTTCGGCTGTGTCTCTTCATTAGTGCCACTTGAAATGCCTTGTTTCTAACAGATCTCCAACAAATATTTATAAAGTAATCATTTGTAAGATAGTGTAAGTCCACATTTATCTAGAAATATGTATTTGTGAAGGCTGCAATTTTTAAATTAAGGGTAAGTGAGAAGTCTAAGTAAGCTAAGAGCTAACACTTTTTTTTATTTTTTTACGTCGTATCTTTATTATTTCGTTTATTTATTTTTAATTTTATCTCAGACGGTTTTACCCGATATTGTATATTGCTCGTTTTAATGATGAAAATTTATTCGTATTTTTGTCTATTTGTTATTTTAAATAATGAAAAATTTGCTATGAAATAAATGTACACGCAAAATAATACATATTGAATTTGAAATGTTGTTAAGTGTAGTAAACAGTGAACTTTCGAATTGTGTAATATTTTTCTTATAAAATATCAATTTGGGTTTTTTAACAGAATTAAAATCAAAGTACACGTGTTTCATTCAAATTTAAAAGTAACTTAATAACCAAAATGATCGAAAAATTCCAAAATATTACACTTTTTTTAGTCAAAAATGAATTTAAAAGGAAAGTCGCCAAATCTGTTAAGGGTTGCATTTGTTAGCCTTTTGACGATCACTGTGATAGATTTTAAACTTTGCAACTTTAAAAACTGCTGATATTACACGGACCTTCATCAAATTATCGTTAAGATTACAAAAAAAGATTAATTTGAACATCTTCAATTTATTTAGATTCATTTGGAGTCTTTCCTACCCAAATTTCTTAAGTTCTACAACTTTTTCTCATTCTGGTAGTGCTTCTAAAATTGACTATACAGCCTTTCTTCCGACTGGATTTAAAAATCATAAATAATCAAGATAGTATTTTATAAGCTATTGTTGAACTCTACCAAGCATGCTAAATTAGACCTGAATACCTACATTTTTAGTAGAAAGTCGCAGTTTGACAGCTAACTTCACTTTTTGCAGCATAAGGATAGGGAGAGATTTGATTAAAAACTTGGATATAATTTTAATAAAAACAGTATTTGCATAAAAATGTTGACCCTTCTAACTATTTTATTTGGCCACAAGGGTCAGTTTTTTCACAATAAATTGCCTTATTTGTAATGTTGGTTAAAAACTATTAGAACATCGGCGATAGCTGGTTCTAACCTAATTTAGTTGATCCACGTTTGCTTATCTAGTCTCTTAAGGTGGTACCAGGGTAAAAAACGGCTATTTTTGATAAAATTTCGAAAAATACTAAAATTAATGTTTTGAATTCTTAAATCTACTTATTTCAATATGCATTTTGCAAAAAGTCAAAAATCTTCTTAATTTTAATCAAATTTACCCTTTTTTTAAAGAGTAGTTTGGTTCTTGCTCCATAGCGATGACCTTAGAAACGCTTTTTCTCCAATATCTCCTAAACCAAAAAAGCGATTAACTTCAAATTTTTGCTAAATAATGCTCAAGACGTTTGACTTCTCCTTAAATATTGTTTTAAGCTATAAGCTGTGCGTTGAAACCACTAAAATTGTTCTCAAAATAGTGCTCCTGAAGGACGGTAGTCAACTTTTTGTCAGTCTTCCTTCAGTTTAAATTGAGTAATAATTAAAGATTTTTTAGTGTTTTCATTTATAAATGGGTTCTGCGAGCAGGTATAAGTCCTCTAAATGAAGAAAGCAATTGCTGCAGTTTTACACCATTCAAGTGAGCACGATGATCCTGAAAAACGACATTAGTATTTGTCCTCGCCCAGCTGAAACCTGGTGAAAATTTGAAAGAAACAAAATTACTGGTAAAACCCACCAAGATAATATCAGTATTGAGACAGCTGTCTCTTAAATAGTTAAATAATTGTGCTACAGGACTACTTCCTGTGTTTATTAAAATAGGTGTAAATTGTAGTTTTTATACTACTGAGGGAAGTTATAATAAAGATATTCATGGTGTTAAACAATCGGACCATATTACAGAAGACTGTGTTAAAAAAAAGACGTAAAAAGCTCAGAGCCATGAGAAAAGGGCATAATGATAAAGATAAATTTGAAGAGGGAGAGACATGGTTATGGCCATTTTTAAATAGTCAATGTTACCATATAATTAAAATATATTACTTTTTAAAACTTGTTTTAGCTTTTCTGCATTTTTTTTTTTTCTCACTAAATCTCAATTTTTCAGAAAAAATAACTTTTCATTGAAAATAGATAATGGGCTGAAATTTTGCAGGTTTAAAGATGAGCATGTTAGGAATGTTGTCTATGAAGCAAAATATTTTTATTTATTTTTTTTTAAAAACTCATTTTTATCATGCTTTGGTCCCAAACTTCCCTTAATTTTTAAAGTTCGAATGTCAACCTGATAAAATTAAAATGTTTTTAAAGAATTCTGTTTCATAGACAAGGTTCTAAATACATTAAAGAATTCATGTTCAAATTTTCAAACAGTTTTGACACTTTTTGAGTTAGTTATATTAGATGAAAAAATAGGCAGTTTTTTTTTTTTTTTGGGGGGGGGGGGGGGGGTAAATAACACTAACTATGCGCATAATTAATGACGTCATCACTTTTTTTTGTGTGTGGAGAGGGGTGTACTGTTTTATTTTTTTTTTGTTCATTAATAAAAAAGAGCTAAAGTCTATTTAAAGTTTTCCATTTTTTGTTAAAAAGTTGTCTTTACCCTGGTACCACCTTAAAAAACGAAGGATCTACAGGTACTACTAGAATGAATAATCCAATAGGTATTTTTTAAACAACTGCTATCTTTTCTCTTGAGAAATTTATAAGAATTTTGGTATGCATGTCGGACTTTTATCTAGTTTTCGAGGTAGTCGATACTTCGAATACATTTAAACTATTTTCTGGGGTATAAATCCACCATGATTTATAACGTTTTTGTGAAGTAATCATCCATGAAATGCTAGTAAATTGCTACCACCTTTACAATTGAACTATGTAATATAGTAAACCATTTTAAGAATAATTGTCTGTTATTTAAGATAACCAGTTGTTTGACTTATACATAATCTTTAAAGAGATTAATAAAATAGCCGTTTACAGTCAAGTATTGTTTTATCAAAAAAACTTTTTCAAATTTCTTTAGAAATTTTTTTCACTTTAAGTTCATTTTCACTTTCAAATAGTCGTAACCAATGATTTGTTAAATAAAGTTCCATACATAGTTCATGGTATTAACTTTTTGATTTACTTACTATCTAATTTATTAAAGGTTAATGAGTTATTCTAAAACTTCCTCAACAGATTGATTTTCCAATGATTCCATCGCAGTTTACTGGCTGAAAAAGAAAGAAGGCAAAAAATCTTGACAGTTTTATTTGTTCAAATACTTTTGTATGTAAATTATAAGGAATCAAACATTTATGACGTGTGCAAAAAAAAAAACCCTACAGAAAATAAGGATCATCCCTCCTACACATACATTTGCAGGTGTAATGTGTTCGTTTTTGCCATAAAACTTCCTCATATTAGACCTTAATTAGTGAAAATAGAGTAAGTATTTGGAAATACTTGGAAAGTTTCCTTTTTAACTTCAGCTTGGTTGCGCCATTTTTACGCAATTAAACTTAGAGGGCAAAATTCTGAAGTGACTAATATATTTCGTTATTGAAAAAAATTACACTCAAATTGCCTGCAAATGTGAAAAATTTAAAATGCTTTTAAAAATTGCTGCCAATATTTATTTTTAAGAACATGCTGCAATATTTTGGTCTTAGTAAATCTCAATTTGCTAAATTCTAATTCGCAGTAATTAGTTTTTAGCTACATGTGTTTTACTGCTTTTAACATTTTATTCTTTGAAAAATGCAAAATTCACTAGTTAAAAAAATGTTTGTCTTTAGCGGATGGCTATGCTTCAGAAACTGGGCTGACTCCAACCCCACCTAAAATGGATCTTACATTTCTGTTTAAGTAATTTAAATGGATAATTTAACATTCTACCCCTCTAGTCTCCCTGTGTAAACGTCATAAGTGTTTGGTCACTAACTCATAATGAATAGTTAATTACACAGGCCAACCAAAAAGTATGGTGTTAAAACTTTTTCAATATAAGCAGCGGAATCTTGCGCATTTTTGGGTGCTGAAAATGTTTCTGGGACCAGTTTTTTTGTAACACCTCTAAGTTAAAGTAAAAAGTAGGTGTTACTTTAGCTTTATTACAGATTTTACTTAATTCAATATGATTTTTAATTACAAACTCCCCACATACAGTGATGGGGAAACAACATTTTACCCAATTGACAATCATATATATCTGAATTATCAAGAGTTTAGAAAAGGTGTAATGTGCCTTCCTGCTCATAATATCTTAGCATAAAACCGTCGTATGAAATTTTTTTTTTAATACCATTACCATCGCATTTACTTAAAGTTAGTGTATTTCCTGTCACACAATAATTAAAGAATTCGATTTTGAATTTGAGAGCGATAAAGGTGGGAAAACAAAGAGCAGTACTAAAGACCCCATTTACTGCCATTGCCAACCTAATTTAGATTATTATATGTTTTAGTATTTTAAAATGCACAGATTCCGTATGTTCAAATGTGAAAAAAAAAAGGTGGGTGATTTTTTACAATTATTTTCGAGAGCGCACACAAAAATGACGGAATCAAAAGATATTGTTAAAAAAAGATTTTTTTTAATCGCTGGCCTGTGTAATTATGTTAACTCTTAAATGTTGAATTTTAAGATGATTTCAAAAGAACAAGGAAAGAAATATTTAAAAGGCTTTTGGTGCTTACCTAAATAGTAGTCAATATCATTTTCGTTAAAAAAATTTAAGCCTTACCTCGCACTTTTTGTTAATGCATAAACTGTTATCCGTTTCTATGGATAAGCAAGGAGTGCCATCATATACATTTGTTTTTAGCATGGTTGTTAAATCGTTGTCAACACATGCAATTGAACATTGGTGCGACACTATTTTAATTTAAAAAAGAGCATTGCTAAAACCAAATTATTACTGACGGCCCTTAGAAAGGAAACATGAAACACGTTGAAAAATAAACTTATTGCTCACAATTTATTTTAGGTGAAGAACATAGCCCGTTATCAAACATAATGTCATCAATTGCTATATCGCTAGTGTGGCTGTTACCACGAATAGCTTCGATAGTTATCTTAAAATAAAAATGAGTCACTATAAAAGTGCAATTAAATCTCCTAATAATTTGAATACAAAAATACTGGTTCTCATCAAATGAAACACAGATTAAAAAATAAACGAAATAAATACTTACAAAATATTCAATACTTATAGAAAGATCTAGCTCAACCGTATTCCAGTTATTTCCTTGAGGTCCTTCTCTATGCCAAATTTTCTTTCGATGCATGCCATTGTTCAAAAATACTTCAAGCCCTTTTACATCACTTCCATACATGTGATAGGCAAACTTTAAGCAGGCCCAAGGTGCTACAATAGTTGGAGATTCTAAAATTATGCGGTCATTATTCTTCAAACGTGGCGTTCCATGAATCCAGGACGCTTCAAAATATAAGTAGTGTCCAGATACATTTTTAAACGTATGGTCAAAAGAAGGTCCTGTGTTTATGGAAGCAGTTGGACCTTGACCGACGTTCCATCCCTTAACACCTTTCTCAGAACTTTTCCATTGGCAGCCTTCTCTTTCAAAATCACATGACACGTTTAAGCTTTTAACTACAGAAAAATTAGAGCAAGCTTTGAAGAAAGTGTGTGATGTTGTTTTGAAGATAAAAAATTCTTAAGAAAAATCTTTAAAAACGTTGATACAAATTATTTAACTTTATTTACTAAAATAGTTTTACCTACAGCAAGTCGTTTTCAATTATGCTGGTATCTAACAGCAACGAAAATTTCATGCTAAGTTTTCTGAAAGTTAGTTTACAAAATTTAGCATGAAATTTTGTACTGACGTTTTTTCAGACATTCATGCCCCAAATATTATGCCTCAAATATCATGGTTTTAAATTAGGAAAACTATTGAGATTAGGAAAAAGTATAAACAACCAGATTTATTCCTTTAATTAAGTATTTTTATTAGTTGACATTAGGCATTTTGTAAGAGAATATTACTGAAGGCATCTTCAGTCTGATGCCTAATTTTATTTACTTTATGTCACAAAGATGACATTAAGTTGACATCAATGTTAATGGGTGGTCAATTTTAATGAGTGGTCATTGTTAATGGATGGTCAAAGTTTATAAATGGTTAATAATTATTCAACAATAGAGAAGCAATATTTCGGAACGATAAAAATTCAAGAAATTCATTTTAAAAAAATGCTATAATAAAATTGCATAACAGAAAAAGAATGCATAATAACATAAAATAATCAAGTAAATACATACAATATGCCTTTTGCATATCATCAGAATAGAAAGTCCAGACTTTATTATCTTTCTTAATCTTTTCGCATTCATCACGGAGTGTAGCCTTCTGGTACAGAACTTGATTAAGCGACTAGAAAGAAATATTTTTCAAAAAACAAGATATTTGCATTAGATTGCTATCCATAACAACAATTAACATTTTTCAAAATCATTTAAATATGTAGGCAGTCTGTATTTTCAAAGCACTTACTAATTTTTGTAAAGTGTATGGACTGCATGTTTCCTTTTCGTCAGGAAGGACAACTCTTTTTTCATATGATATTCCTTTACATGGATTTCCATTGAACTCAGGCCTAAAAAATAAGTATGTACTTTAATTGCTTGGGATTTTCATTATTCATGCTTGTTAAAATTTTTCTGTATAATTAATTTTTAATATTTATTATTTACTATCATTATTACAATGTACAACGTATTTTTATAAATATTTTTATAAAATTATTCTATAAGAATTACTATTATACTGTAAGATAGATATTACTATACTGTGAGATAGCTGTAAGAATATTTGATAATTGTTTTCTGAAAAGTTTTTCATATGCATTCAGATATTTGTGTTATAAAACAAAAATCTTGTTAATAAAAAATTCTTACTTAGGATATGTGCAGGATCTGTTTCTTTGTTGAATCAGCAAATGTTTTGTTGCATTATCACAAGCTGGAAAATACTCTGACCATTGAGACCAACCACCATGAATTGGAAGCTGCTTCTTTTTAGCAATGCAGGCCGAATTTATGCACCACTTAAACACATTAGAAAAATTCAATCAGCTTACAGCAAAGTTACCTATTTAACGCACCACTTAAAGACATAAGAAAAACTTAAGCAATTTGCAGCTGTACAGCAAAGTTATTCTATTTATTATATAGTAAATTGGTTGGTAATTATAACCTACTAAGAGATTATAGTTGGAGTTAATGACGAAAACCTAAGAGAAAAAAAAAAAGAGATTACTGTAACACACAAATACTATACCTACTTTGCCATTATCACATGTGGATCCTTCTAAAGGAGATTGCAACCACAGAGGTGTACATGGTGCACCATGCTTAGGATGACACCATAAATATCTACACACTGATACTTGCTGCAACAAAAAAGATTACATACATATTTTCGTGACATTAAACAGTTGTTAAAAATAAATACAACTACTTTTAAAAAAATATAAAGATTTTTTTACCACAGTACAGGAACTAGATTGATTGCCATAATGCATTTGACATTGCTTATCTAATGAGACTGACTCCCCAGGCAAATTCATCATGCTTACTTGGAAAGAATGAAGAAGCTTAGGAATATTGGTCAGACAAGGAAAGAAACTAAAAATAAAGAAAAACATCAATTTAAGATATTAGTGGACTGTCAATTGCACAAAATTCAAACCCTAACCTTTCATTAAAAATAGAAAAATAAGTAAAGTTTTAATATGTTAATTTACAGGTCTAAACTATAAGTCTCAATAAGCATTTCTGTTTCTGATTACATCTACTCAACTATTTAAACAGAAAAGGATCCTGCAAAATTTTTAATCAATTTTAAAGACTTAAAAAGAGTAAAAGTGCTATATTATATATAACAGTAACTATTTTTATTATATAATATATAAAACAGTAATTAACATAATAGTAATTAACACACAATAGTAATGAATAATAGTGTAATATACAACTAGCAGTTAACGATAACATGGTTTAAGACAATTTTCAAGTAACTGACACTGCAGTTATATATCCTTTTTTACAACTATTAAAAAAAAAAAATAACATTACATGCATTAAATTTTCCCAGATTATTATTTTAGCACATAAATATCAAGTAGATCCAGGCTTTTAATGATTGTTTATAGTTATTGATTGTTTATGGTTATTGGATAATTATGCATCATGTAGCCATAAGGTGGGTCACACTGTTAAAAAACTGTAACTGTAATTAGGGTGCCTAGTTTAAACATTCTATTTTTTATTTAAAAATTTTTCATCTCAAATTAAAAAATACTATTCGTAATATTACTTTAGGTTCTCTTTTAAAATTCTTTGACTGCATTCAGACCACATATAGTTTGAGCTGGTAGTATATATTTTCTTTGCCATTATGTTAGCATTGCCTGGTGGAATACAAAGTCCTTCATCATGATCTATTCCTAAACTGGAAAAGAAGAAAGCTCTTTTAACACTACTAAAAGTGACACAAAGTTGGAGGCTGAGTTTAATATTTTTTTACTTAACATTGAATAGTCATGTTATTGTATTTTATTTTCTTATGAATGTCCCATTTAATTAGCTACCAATAATATAACTTTAAAATAATATAACTTTTAAAATAATTATTATTCTTTAAAATAATTATTATTCTTTTACGAATGTCCCAATTCATGAGCTATCACAAATGCTGAGTCAAAACCATCTTCTTTTACTAACGCACAACTTTTTTTTGAGCACATGGTATACATCAATGCATAACCTAAAATAGCAAACATGCTGCTAATAAGAACCATTGCTTTGGATAACATAGAAAAATAAAAAACTAACAAGTCAAAAAACTTCAAACCTTACCAGATGGACCTATGTTTTCCCTAAAATGAAAGTTTAATCTATTTTAAAAAGAAACCAAATTACTAATTAAAAAATATTATTTTATGAAATTAATATGACATAATATCATTTTTTAACAGTATACTATTTACCTTATAAAAGGAATCAAAAAATAGACAGAACTTGTCAAATAGTAAATTTTAAATGAGAAGGTAGATTACCTATTAAAAATAATCTTGTATTATATTTTTAAATAAAAAAAAAATACAAATGCAGAGGATTTTATATCGAATTTGATTAATATAAGAGAACCTTTTTTCATGTTTTTATTTCAAAAGTCTTTCATCTTTGAATTTAGAGAGCAATAAATTATTTTCATTCCATAGAATCATATAAAAAACTAAATATATGTGTGAAAAATTCCATAAAAACATGTTAAAATATACGAATTTTTTGAATAAAAATGTTGTAGTTTACTCAGGTAAACTACAGCATTTTTATTCAAAACATGCTTCTATATGTGTCAGATAAAGATAAATCAGATCCTAACAATAATTTACATATATTTTTATCTTATCAAGAATTACGGAAAGTTTTCTAAAAGCTTATACTGTGTTTTATGGGTAGTTGGTGTGCTATGAGTTATTTTAAAAGTTTATAAAAAAATTTTTTTAAGAATCAGTTTAATCAATGTAATTCAAAAGTTCAAATCCAAAGAGAAAAAATTATTCAAGTATTGATTTTATTGTATATATTTAGATATATATTTGTATATATTTATTTATTGTATATAATAGTAATTCTCAGTAATAGCTTTAAATTAATAGATAGTCTAAAATCTTGTGGTTTTGTTGCCTTTCTTTTATTTAGTATGAGACTTCTAGAATATTTTAAGATGGGTTTTACTAAGTGACTAGTACTTTAAAGTTATTTAAATCTATTATGAAGAATATAGCTTGCAGGAACAAATTGAAATAAAATGTATAGTTATTAACTTGCCATTAAAATCATACCTTGTAAGTATGAGGACAAAATCAAATGTATAGTTATCATTTAGCAACGTATTTGCAAACTGACATGCTGCTTCAACACTGCTTGCTGGATTGTTTGCTTCAATATTGTAGTTTAACTAAACAGTTAATCTAATATACTACAGATATATACAGTTCTACAAACAAAAATAAAGGTTTTGCATCATTAGAAATTTTAATTTACCGCTAAAACTTTTTTAAGTCAAGTTCAAAAGTTTAGACTTAGTATTAAAGGGGAACTTTTGTTATTAAGCCTAAACTTTTTCTGATCCAAGGGGTTTTCCCTAATGCACCAGCAACTTTTGTAATATATTTATAAATAACAAAGATTGCTTTCTCATATAAGACAATAGCTCAATTTTATTTTTTAACTTTAAGTGCAATTATATCAAAACTCAAATTTTTTAGTTACTTTTTGCCATATGACAACAGTATTTGGATTGTAAAAGTGTTTGAAAAACTTAAGGAAACTATATTCTAACATCTAAATAAAGCAAGTTCTAGCATGTCATGAGACTTTAAATTACAAAAAAATTCATTTAATTAAATTCATTTAATTAAATTCATTTAATTAAATTCATTGTTAGGTTGAACATTTTTAATCTACTTTTTTTTCAATCACAAAGTTTGAATGAAAAGTAGTTTAAATACTCACTAAAAATACCAATTTTATGTGATTTCAATCAACTTCCTTAAAAAAAACTTCATGATATTTTGAAAGTGTCAAAATACTTACTGGTAAGACTTCCATCTTTGTAAACTTAGTCACAGAAATGTAAATTGGAGTGTTTAAACTTTTATGCATGAAAACTCTGGTAACCTGAAAAAGGAAAATTCCATAAAAGCAGCACTTTATCTCAATTAACTATTTATTTTTTTATATAAAATAGTTACCATGTTCATAAGTGTCATTGTGTAGTTTTCAAGATGTTCACCATGGTATTTAATCATTGACTGATCAGCCACAACCAATGTTTCAATATAAAATGAAGGCATTTTGGCCTTTGGGTTAAATTCTGGTGGGAGATTATCTAAGATTATATCAGTAAGAACAAATAAGACTTAATAAACATCTTCAAATCAAGAAAGCCAATATTTAAAATAAAATACTTACATGTTGTGATGAAAGCTTCATATGGGAATCCTGTATACAACCTATTAGTTTCCAGCCTTCTATATCCATTTATAATGAGCTCTCGCTTTGTTAAAAAATCAAACGCCTCAAAGAATGAACCATCTGGCAGAAAACTTAATGTTTTTCGCTCATTTGGTCTAATTGTAAAGCGATAAAATATTTCATATCCATTTGAATTTGATTGGTAAATCTAGATCAGCAATAAATTGTACAAAGAAATTGCATAAATGCTTCTTAAATCATGTATACAATTTAATAATTTGTAAATATATTCAAAAATACCAAACATAAATTTTTAGAAATGCATACATTTGCTCTTCTCCCTGACTTGTTTATTAGAGTAACAAATACTTCATTCTCTCGAATTCTACTTGTATCGTATCCTAATTGAGAGTCACCCCACACAAAAGTTGCATCTAATGAAAAAAAATCATGAAAATTATTTAAGTTAACTAATTAAATTTTACCTTAAACTGCTACCTTGTGTTTTTACTTTTATTTTTTATTTCTTGTATGTATGTATGTATGTATGTACGTATGTATGTATGTATGTATGTATGTATGTATGTATGTATGTATGTATGTATGTATGTATGTATGTATGTATGTATGTATGTATGTATGTATGTATGTACAGTGTCTCAAAAAATTATCCGACCAAACAAGTTTTTCCCAAAAAAAAATATTTACGCTCTAAATTATACTAAAAACAATGAATAGCGATACTTACTTTGTCTGTCATTTTAATTCTATTGGGAATAGTATGTTATTTAGCGTTCATATTTTTTGATTCATGCTTCAGTTGGTTTATTATTTGTCCTAAGAGGAACTTAGTATTGAATAGGCTTGTAAAAAAATTATCCGACCAAGCGATATTTAGGTAAGTTTAATTAATTTTATGTGAAATTTGTTGAAATATTTTAGCAAATTTTTATACAATTAATGAAATTGCATAACAAAAAACTGTTTTTTTGTAGTAAAAAAAAAAATTATGTATAAAAAAAAGGTTTCATGTTTTTTTAAGTAAAATGGTGGGAGGAAAACGTCACTGGACTGTTTCTCAGAGAAATTTAGCTGTTGATCTAGTCAATCAGGGTAAAACCTATCGTCAGGTGCAGCAAGAGACTGGAATTCTTCATAATACAGTATCCGACATAATGAAGAAGTATAATTTGATCGGAACAACAGCCACAAAAGAAGGGCAGGGTCGCAAAAAAAAGGACTTCTAAGAGTTTTGATAGAAACTTAATTATACAAGTCAAGAAAAATCGCTTCATTTCTGCTCAAAAACTGGCTGAGCAAGCTGAAGAGAATTATGGAATCAAATTATCCCATCAGACAATCAGAAATCGTATCCGAGACCAGGGATTTCAAGGACGACTTGTGCGTAATAAACCATATTTGAGTAAGAAACACATGAAAAGAAGATTGGAGTTTGTTAAGAAGTTCAAAAACATGCCGTTAAGTTTCTGGAAAAAGATCCTGTGGAGCGACAAATCGAAATTCAACTTAAAGTCATCTGATGGAGCCCAAAAAGTTTGGAGAAAAGCCGGAGAAGCCTATAAATTAAGCTGCGTGAGAGAAACTGTCAAGTATGGCGGCGGTAACATGATGGTATGGGGTTCAATGGCTTGGAAGGGTGTTGGAAAACTCCAATTTATTGATACTTTAATGGATCAAGTGCAATACAGAAACATATTAAGGCAAAATTTGAAGTCATCTGCTCGAAAACTTCGGCTAGGATCTGATTTTACATTTCAGCAAGATAACGATCCCAAGCTAAACTAAGGAGTGGTTTGCTGAAAATAATGTTGAGGTCTTGGAATGGCCCGCACAATCACCGGACCTTAATCCCATTGAACATTTGTGGGAAATTTTAGACCGAAAAATTGGAGATCGGTCATTTTCCAAAAAAGATATCCTTAAAGTGGCAATTGAAGAAGCCTGGGAAAAGATTCAACCAGAAGAAACAAAATCTTTAGTTGAATCAATGCCTAGACGTCTAGAAGCTGTAATCCAAGCAAAGGGAGGCCCAACAAAGTATTAAAATAATTGTTTTGTTATATAATAACTTGTTATGAAACAAACAATGTGTTTGGTCGAATATTTTTTTGACAATAAAAAAACGACCCAAGTTCCTTTATTTTAAGACTGAAAACCTTGTGATTCATATTTTACATTAAAATAAATAAAATCTATTAAAAAACATGTTCTTTTATTTTCATTAATCTTGAGTTTACCAAAAAAGTCTAAATTTATGAAAATACAGCACTTTTTTTAGGAAAAATATTTTTAAAAATGTTTGGTCGGATAATTTTTTGAGACACTGTATGTATGTATGTATGTATGTATGTATGTATGTATGTATGTATGTATGTATGTATGTATGTATGTATGTATGTATGTATGTATGTATGTATGTATGTATGTATATAAACTTGGCAATTATATTGACTTACTCTGAGTCTGACGAAGCAGTGATTGAGCTAGAATCTAAATAAAACATTAGAATATTTAAGTTCATAACATCCTAGTCTAAATAATTCTTCCTTTTTTGTAAAAACAAAACAAAAAGCTACATAGAACTAAACCAATTGAAATCATTAAACAACCATATTAATTCTTGATTATGAATAAAACTGTATTTTTATTAACTTGATTTGGAGGAGTAACAACTAACAAACTAATTAAACATGATATATCTTGTAAAAAAAGACGTAAGTACAGGATTCAAAAACTTTAAAATAAAGTTAAACTATCACTTAGAAGTTGAGAGTATCAATCAAATATGTCTAGATTTTTTTCACAGGGTATTTCTATATTAGAAGAAATAAAACTTCTAGATAATCAACCGTCATAGAATTGTCTTTATGACTCTAGCTAGGACTATACACCAAAAACTTCCGCTCTCAATTCCCAAAGATTTTAGAGATAGCTGTTGTCAAAGATAGACTTACTTTGAATCCAACCTTCTTAAAACCACCGTTGTAGATTTTTTCATATTTTAAATTTAGTTTCTAGGCTATATACAGTAATCTAAAACTGAAAATTGTTAAATAAGGGTTTTTTTTTTGGTAGAAAGTATTCAATAAAAAATATAAGTTTGAAAAACTGAAATAAGTATGTTTATTTGCCATCATTTCAAATAGATTACATGTGGCCTCAGGTTCTTTAGGATCAAGTGGACGGAGAAAACCATACTTTTATATCAGGTTTGAAGTTCATATATTCTGAGGTGTTACTTCAAAATAAAATTTCAAAGAAAGCAAGTGTTTCTTTATTTGTAGCATTAAGTAAATAATATGCTGGTTTATTGAGAAATTGTTATTGTGATAGGGCTTTACTAATAAACTGGAGATATAGTTAAAATATTTTATTAAAAATTATTGAAACCATCTTAAAACTAATCTTATATGATTTGAACCAGATATCAATTTAGAATTTTCATTAGTGTAAAGCACTCTGAATCCAGGAATTATTTTCTTGTGTCAGTCACAAACAATGTTGATAGCCCATGTAGATACAAAAATTATGATAACATCTTTGTTTTTCCTGCATCAAGTTCAAAATCTTTATTATGACAATTAAGATTAAGAAAGCTTCCACAGTTTTATACTGACCAATGCAACCACCTTAAAAGCAGTAAGTTTTTGTTACAACTGGTTGGTGTGTTTTATATAGGTAGCGAAAAAGTGTTGGGCACATGCAAAAACAAAAAATTTTACAGCTGCCCCTGAGCCCCAACATATTAAAGCCCTTGCCTCACTTCTTAACAGGCCTGGTTGCCAAAATGTAAGAACCATCTATCTATCTGTGCACCAACTATATAATGCAAATGAAATAGCATGAAGGGAAAACTCATGCTGAGTTCCTTCGAGAATTAAAAGAAAAACAAGAAGTTTTAAAAAAAGCAAAAGGATAAAAATATGTAATTAAAATATGTAAAAAGATCTAAGATAAAGAATTGAGAGATAAAAAGATAGAAACGAAGGGATTTTAGAGAAATAGTTGAAGATAAAAGATTAGGGAATAATTAAGGCAATGGAAAATTGTTCAATACCTATGTAACATGAAGATTGCAAAATCTTTGTTTTTTAGGACTTGAAGTTCACTAAACCCATAAACATGGAAGATGGTATTTTCGTAGTTAGTTTGATGTTGACTACCAATAGAAAACAGAAATACATTTTTTTATTGTAACCCGACGCCCTTTGAGTCATGCTGTAAAGCGATAAAGCCTAAAATTGCTTAAAAATGATGTTTAAAATATTACCCTTATAAAACAAATAAATGTAAAAAACTCTAACTCATCAGTTACCAAACTTTTGTACACATCGTAAAAAGCAAATAAGTTGAACAGGTTTCTGGCATTTTAAAAACAAAGGAGTTTTATTTTCATGCGAATTTAGGTTTTAAAAAACATATTTTGGACCACATGGAGCCATAGTAATTTAGATGTTTTCAATACTTTTGATTTATGAAACAGCTTCTTTTTTATTTATTTATTTTTTTTTTTTTTTTTATTTTTTTTTTTTGAATTGTTAGTTTATTAGTTACCATTTAAGGTCAGCCTAAATATGAGAAATCTTCAAAAACTTCATCACTCAATAGAACTTGAAATAGCAACTACAATTCACTTTTATCAAAAATATATCATTTTTTTGCAATTGCAAATCTAGTAAAATATAATTCTGTTATATTAAATATATATTTATTAACATCTGGTATGCATATTTTACATTTATACAAATTTTTGTTATATATGTATATGTGTGTGTGGGTTAGTTGTAAGGCTATAAAATTATGAGATACAACAGGTAAGATGCAATACATCTTGCCTCATAATTTTATTGCCTTACAACGAAAAGAACAAATCGATCCTTCCAAAACGTCTTTCAGAAACAAACTAAGGGTTTATTTTCTAGCGGTAGGAACAAGAAAAAAATTATGTTCTGAAACATTTTCAATTTGAGTAAAAAATTAAAAAAAACCGTTGCATTGGCAAAGACGTTACAGAGCATGTACATGGTACAATCTCTAAATGCCAGAGAATAGCATCCCCAAATAAATTAGCCGTATGATAAAATTGACATCGTTCAATATATTGAATCATTCCCTGACTATTAATATCTGACTCTCGTGAAGGTACCTGAAAATATCTTAGAATTTATTTAATTATCACCACAATGTACAAAATATATAATGGTAGTTGTACCCCAAAAAATTATAGGAAGAAGTAGATTTACTGAGAGGTTTAATTTAGGCTTTTATCCTTCAACAAATAATTCATGTAACATCACAAATGTCATTTGCTGAGTGATTAAAGGTGATCAAAAATACGTTTGACCAGCTTACATAAGAATCCCAGAGATTTTGACAAAAAATTAAAAAAAAAAAAAAAAAAAGAGGAAGAGATGATTAAAGATGAAGAAAATCTTGCAGAAAGGCAAAAACACGTCTAGATTTAAAAAATCCGATGAGGCGGAAAAATGTAATATTTGGTGATACAATAATTGATAGAAGCAATAATAAGGTATACTGTTGTACGTGGGATGAGACCGTTGGTGTTAGAGATGAAAACGAGGTAGCATCTTGTTTACTTAAGTGGATCTACAATAAAATGGACAATAATGTAGAAGAAATTACTACTACTAAATTTTTAGTCAACAGTAACTTTTGATTTTGTACAGTCAGTTATAAAATGATATAAAAAGAAATCAACACATCTCCAAATTATCGAGTGGCTGGGAACTACTTAAAAGATTGCACAAATACACAATTAGTAAACTGTTCATTCCACAAACCTGGTGACTTTTAAGAACATTTGCTCCCTATACGATGGGCACCAATCACCTTTTGTGGCACACAAAAAGAACATTAACAATAAGATTTCCTTTTTCTCAATAATAGCGTAGATCTTGGATGAGATTGACATCTGGAGTATCTGGAATAGTGCTAAAACATGTTAAAAGAAGGCGAGGAGTTTTTATTTTTAACAAGATGAGCACCTGCTGTAAGATACACCTAAGACCCCAGCTAATATTCTTCACTTAAACAATATTTATGTTTGCCAAGCTAATATTTAATTTTTAGTCTATTTATAACTATTTAGCAAATTTCATGTATTCTTCTACTTTCATATGTATTCTGTTAATTTAATTAAAGTAAAATGGAAAGAGAAATGGAAAGATCCGGGAATGAATAACCGAACAACTCAGTTGTTATTTAAAAGCAACTCAGCCTCTTTAAAACTACTTCATATGGATTACTTCATAAGTCATCCTTGTTAAATCCAGTAGTTATTATTGAGCGCTAAGACATTTACTGTCCAGTCAGTTATAATAACTTGGTACAACTGATTAAAAAAAAATTTTGAATTCTTTTGTAACTGTCTTCGAAATAAAAAAGAGTGAAATGGTATTCAAGAATTTAAACTTACTTCACCAATTGGTATGAAAAAGCACACTATTGTGCATGCAATATGTTTTTCTTTCATTAAAAACGTTTTTAATTTCCAATATAATGATGTCTCGTCAATTTCAGTTGTTGGTTTATAAAATTGAGGCTTTTTTTATTTAAAGTTTGTTATTGAAATAGGATACAGCGTTTACTTAAGAAGTGACGTTCATTAGGAATATGGAACTTAGATACCCTCAAACAAATTGAAAGCTTACTGTGAGAAACGTAAATGTTTGTTACACCTACTTACGATGGAAAAAAGCTTTTTTTTTTTTTTTTTTTTTTTTTTTTTCTTTTTTGATAAATGTATTTATAGTGAGATGCAAGGCGAATTCTATTTTTGCTAAAATGTTTGACGGTGAGATAGGAACTTGTAGCAAATTGGTTTTTTACCATTTCAAAATATTAAAGATAAAATTAAGGTAAATTGCTTTTACTAAAAACTCAACAAAAAAAATCTTCGGCGTAAGTCTTAGAACTAATTATAAGAAAATTTAAGAACTACTGCTGGGGGATCATTCCTTTCATAGAAAAAAGAATTTCTACAAAACCCATTTAAAATCTAAATGTAAAAGTCCATCATTAAAATGTTGCTTTTTAAATTTTCAAACATTATTATCTGGAAATACAGTTGTAGCAAAAAAAGTAAATCACAAGTTGCAACTGGATCTTTTTGATAAACACTTCCAAGATAATATTTAGTTATTTTAAAATTATAAATACTTCATTTTTTTAAAGATAATGCTTTATCATTTTAAAAATATAATATTTCATCATTTTAAAAATATAATATTTTATTATTTTAAAGATTAAAGTATGTCTTACACCAAAGATTAACCTTTCATTATTTTAAGACCAAATATTTATTTAAATTTTAATTGCACTTTAAAGTAATGATGATAGTAATTAAGAAAACCCTTTTGAATAACATTCTAATAGGATTCATTGCAAAATTTTAAAACCGCATGTTCAAAATTTTTAGTTTTTGGGTTTATTAAAGAAATTATCTGTTAAAACTGCCAAAACTTTAAGTGAAAATTTGTTTTTAAAAAGAAACAACTTTAGCTCAATAAACCACTCTTATGTTCTTTTTACATATTCCAGTAATTTCTTAAAATAAAACTGAATTCGTTATCTTTATTCTTAATGCAGAAACAAAGTTTACAAGTTGAAGAAAGTTTGAGGTAGTTTTAACAAGCATTTCATCATCTAGATTTGTATCTAGATGATAAAATGCTTGTTAAAATTTGCTCTAAATATCTATAGTTGCTTCGATTGGGTTAGGGTTTAAAATTCTAATAGTTGCTCAGAAAGCTTTATTTTTGAAATAAAAACAAAGTTACACTGGCAAGATTAAAGACATTCAGTGATTTTATTACCTCGTTTTTATTAAGAACTATTTTTATTTTGAAAAAAATTTAATGCTTTCTATTTTACTAAATTCTTTTTGCCTAATAATGTTATTGGTTGATTATTACGTTATCTTTAAAAAAGAAATTTTGATGGGGATCTTAGAAAAACTAACTTGTTCAAGCTTTTTTTATTGAACATATTATTTTGAAATATCAATAAACGAACCATACACATCGACACAAACGTTTCCAGAGTTATCTGATTCAGCATTGTTGAAGAGATCTTCAACGTTCCAAACAGTTAAATATCCTTCTTTTATGTAAACAGGATTCGCAAACTCACTGAAAATTACTTCGTTCTCGTTTGTTGTAAAGCCAGGATATTGGTAATGTTTGTAGCCGTCGTAAGTAATTGCTTGATTTGGGGATGGGAAGATAGTTTGTCTTTTGCTATCACAAACAACAACAGAAAATTTCGTGAAATCATCGAAGCAACCAAAGTTGCTGCCTTGAGCTGATCCGTAGCATTTGATTACTCCACTTACATATACAAGCTTTAATGCAACTAAGAACCCTCTTTCCGACGCAGGAACATATGCAGGGAGATCATTCTTTCCGTGAAAACAGGCATTTTTTCTCAACAAAACCCATTTCAAATCTAAAAAGATAAATTACACTATGAAAACAAACAAAAAAATGTGAAGAGAATCGTTCGGAGAAAAATATTTTAAACCTTTAGTGTTTACACTGATCCCCCTCTTATCATTAACTACTCTTTCAGCAAACAAGAATGGAACAATCAAAACAAGTACAAAAAGCTTCATTCTCTTGAATTCTACAAAAACAATGAATATTGAATATTAGGCACTTTTATTACAACTTTTTTGTTAAATTTGTTAATCAACAATACAAAAGAATTGAAAAATAAATCATATTTAAAATTTAAACTATTTCCTACCTTATCGAATGAACTTTATTATTGTTGTTTGATTAATGTGTTCTTCAGAATCGGCAGGGCTTTTATGGGAAAAAAAAGTAAATGTTACATCATCTTATTTACTCATGGTGGAAATAAGCTATCGCGAGATCGGTGCATATATATCTGACAATTATATTTTAGCTCCTTAGAAAAACATATCGAGAATGTGTCGTTGTGTGATCTCTGCGTTACTAATACAGGCAGTTTGTTATTACTGTATTGTTAATATTAAATATATATTTTTTGGTCGAGTAAATAAAAAATTTTAAGAATTGAAACGACCATTACAGCTGCATCAATTTCTTGTGATCATCCTGTTTTTTGTATTGAATTACTTTTGCATTTCCTATTGAAAACTTTTAAGCACTATGCAATTGAGAATAAATAAAATTTGCTCGTTGCTATAAAGTTCAAAAGAAACTGTTACTATTGCTAAACAAAAAGTTAAGAAACAAGTAGAGTAATTCATTGTCAGCTCAACGTCAGCTGTGTTGCCATTCTTTTTTATTTTTTATTTTTTAAATTGGTGCAGTTTAAAAACTCGGTGAAGATATTTTCCTGGAGAAAATTGGACGCCCAATGTAAAATGTTCCTTAAAATATTCAACAATAAAATATCCCATTCAAGACTAATTTATATGGCAACTTAAAATTTTAAAATTAAAAAACCATTAATTACAAATATCCAAAAGTAATAAAACTATGTATTTAGAAATTTCATGAGAAATCTGCTTTAGAATGGTTAAAACCTTTTAAACTAAAATGTTGTTAGGTATTTGGAAAAAATATTTATTCTTGGCTTAACAAATTTTTGCAGCGTTTTATCAAAAGGCAAAAAATGAGAGTCTCTATTTGTGGTCTATATTTTAATGCTGTAGTTGTGCTTGAAGGTGTTATGAAGGCTAGAACATGATTTATGAGTATAATTCATTTATAACTAAATCTCTTTACCAACTTACCAATCTTTTTCTTATTGAGCTCAAATGCCAAAGTAATTGCTTCAGCCTTCAGACTTAATCAGCCTTAATCTTATTCTTCAACCTTAATCTTTTTCGTCAGCCTTAATCTTTTCAGTGCTAGAATACATACAGATATGGTGTAAACTGATGAAAAAATCGTTTTCCTAGTAATGCTCCCAACTTGTCATAAGAGTTTGCTAAAGTGTTTTTAAATTCTTGCGACATACTACATGACAATATCTTTAAAATGCGATATACAAAATTCAAATATTTAAAAAGGCTCCAAAATAGATATGCAGATATCTAATGGTCTCTGAAGACTTTCTTGGAATACAAAGCTGTAATTCTCTGCAAAGTCACTTGTCCTCACTTATGTTTAGGTTTCAATTAAAAATGAACTTGTGGAAAAATGCTACAACTAAAAATTAAAGATTTCCCAAACAATAGATATCAACATTGTAAATTTTAAAAAATAGCATCTGCCAAAGCTACTTTAGCTAGAAAACTAAGAAAAAATTTTTTTTTTAATTTTTGTCTCTCGCTTGAAAACTTGCTTAGTTTTATTAAGCTTTAAAAACAACCTAACAACTTTTTCTTTTAAAAGTTTTTAACTTTTAAAACAGATCCGTAAAAAAACTGATTCTAAATGCATAAATTTATTACTTTTGGATAATTATGTCAATAGATTTTATAACTTTAAATATTTTAGTTGCCGTCTAAACCAGATTTAAATGGGATATTTAAAAGTGGATTATTTTGAGGAACCACTTTGAAATAAGTGTCAAAATAAGATAAATTTTTGATTGATTTCTTCAACTTTATTTTAAAACCATGAAAGTTGTTTCTTTTATTTTAACCTACTTTTATATTTTTTAAATGTGAATTTATCTTATCTTTTTTTCAAAAAGGTAAGATAAGTTAACATCTAAAAGTGCCATATTTTTTGGTAACTTTTTTCATTTTAACACATTGACGGGCAGCAGGAACAAGTGAAGCTCGAAATTTAACGCTAAATGTTTTTGTAATATTCAGAATATTAGAAGTATAGTTTAACTTTTTCTGCTTAAATGAACTTAACTTTGATTAAATCAGCACCTTTAATTAGGTTGCAGCTATTGCCATCATGCCATATAGTGAACTTCGCTTTGACAGCTATAGACGCAAATGTCTGTCAACGGGTTAACCTAAAAATCCGGTAAAGTACCTGGGTCAAGTGTCCGGTACCTGACTGGTAGGAAATACTGTACAGTACTTTACAGTATTTCCTACCGTCAGGTACGGTTTACTGTACAGTGGTCATTGTCGTTAAGTCATTCCTTCCTGTGACACCGATGGCTCCATTGAATAGGGCAGAGGGGCGACAATTGTTGTAATTTTTGTTTTAATTGGCATAATTTTTTAATCATAGAAAGTATTACATTTCTTCTTCAAAAATGAAGCAGGTTTATCGATTAAACATTAAAAGTATTAATAAAACATTCGTTTTTAAGATATTTTTACTTTGGTGGCATAAGTTAGAAAGTAACAATTGTTCCACTTGGTGGTCAGTTGTGACAATTTTTTCACTGGGTAGGTCTACATTGACAGTTTAAAAACTTTCTTCTCAATTAAAATAACTATATAATGGGTATATTGAGCATAAAGCAAGATAAACACTGTCACCTAAATCAAGTTTCTGTAGGGTGAAAGTGTGTATAGGTTTTAAGGTTTTTCTTTAATTGTAATTGCTTCTGGTAAAGTAACTTACTAAGAAAAAGATTAATGTAGAATACAATCACTTATAAAATTATTAGACAACTTGATGAATGGGGGACGCAACTCCGCAAGTTTTTTTTCCAAGTTTAAGTTGGGGAAAATTACTCTCAAAACTCTAAAAAATTAACGGAGCTACAATAACTTAGTAACTTTATCTCAACTTATCACAAATTACAGTGACTAAAAATTTTTAACAACCGTTTTTTTAAACAACCGTTTGAATATTTTAACAACCAACTGTTTTTCGAGATTTCACGATGATCTCCTTTTTGGTAAAAAAAAAAAAAAAAAAAAAAAAACCGTAAATATCGGCCTGAAGTACTCATCAACGCAGTTTTTCATTTCTAAATGCTTCAACTTTATAAGCTTAAAGTTTTCAGGATCTTTGTTCTTTACAGATTCTGAGGGACTTTTGCTTTAACTTCATTTTCAAGAGGATCGTTAAACAGATGAAAGAGAGTAACTGAGTAACAGATGGCTTTGTCTTTTATAAGTTGAGATGAAAACTTCTAAAGCACGCATTTCAAAAAAACATTCATCTTTATTGTGTAATTCACTGTAAACAAATTACTAACAGAAGCAGTTTGAGTCTGATTTGATTTAAAGCCTAAATTAGAGCACGCGATTGAGAACACATTAACATCGATTCGAGGAGATCCACTGATTTATTAAAGTTTATTGAAACTGTTGCCAAAATGGTGGTAATTTACTAGAATATTAACTAAAAAAAACTTGATTGAAAAAAAAAAGCGTAGATGTTGGAATAAAGTATTAATTTGCGTTTTAGAAAAGAACCTGAGACCAAGAGAAACTCTGTTATTGTGCTTTAAGTACTAATTAGCTAAGGATTAAATGAGATGGCAAAAGATAACATACTCTGATGCAACGAAGTACGTTATTATCTTTTCGCTGTCTCATCTTGTTAACAAATTGAATAAAATTCTAATTGTTAAACACATTCCTATGATCGACATTCTAAAGATCAACATTCCTAAGATTGAAATTCCTTTATTCTTAAGATATAAATATATCTTTATAAATATCTAACATGAATATAGAGAAAGAAACAGGCAACTATTTGACTGCAGATCAAATATAGCTCTTCAAAATACCTTAAACAATTGCAAGTGGTTTTTTTATTTTTTAATTTAATGGGTAATTTGGTTTGAGATTAAGGTAATAGCAAACGTATCACAAAAAGAACCGAGAGAATTCGTTTTTTATCGTTGACCTCTGAACTCTAAGTAAATCAAGTTTGTTTTTGAAAGGTAAGAATTAATGTGTATCAATGTTTTCTAAAGGTAAAAAAGGTTGATTCAAAGCCTATTTTAGTTGGCCCTGGTAAAACTTTGAGACAGAAGTCGACACTTTTACCTAAAAATTCAGTAATAAGTTTTTTATGCAAAAAATATCTCTACTCATTTCAAGCAAGCCGTAACTTGGAATGGAGAATTGTTCTACCCAATTTTTTGAATCATTGGAGAAATAGAAAAATGTATGCAAGTTGCGGTTCAATTTGACAAAGAGTTTTGAATAATTTACGAACTCGTCCTAACTTCTAAGAAAAGTTTACAGCAAATTTAAAGATAGTTAATCCCGGGTTCGAGTTTCTATCGGATAACTCATAACTCTATTTAAAAACTGAAGTAAATATGAAAATAAAATATAAGGGCTGGAATTTTTTTTTCTGATCAAAATTATGCGGGTTTTCTTCATTAAGAAAACTTTCTGTCATAATCATTAGAGAGCTGTATTTGAATGTTGAAGCCTCAGCAAGTAGATAAAGAGGTGAAAATAAGGAAAGTAAAATTTTTTTCAGTCTTCGAGAAAAAAGTTTCAGAATTTTAAAATTAGTAAAAGCAAACAAGACAACATTAGGTACGTGAGGACTTTTTTGAAGCCTAAATTAAATTTAAGCAGGTAGACTTGATAACGGGACTTGAACTGCTTTGGTGTTTTTTTTTATTTTCGGTTCTGACCATGCTTCTGATGTCAGCGTTGTCATGTCAGCGTTATCATGTTAGCGTTGTTGTTGTGCAGTTTAATTAGAGGAAGAAAACTAAACTTTTTAGTTTCCAATTTCCAGCCTGCCAATGCTCATGCTCTAAAGAAGTTGCAAGAAATGAACGTGTAACTTTTGCTGTAAACAACGCTACAATCAAGATATTTAAAAACTCGATAGGGAAAAAAAAGTGACTAATGACTATCAAGAGTCTATACTGTCTGCAAATGCCACAAACGCTGTAGTAAAAAAAAAGCCCGAACAATTCATTATTTCCCGTCCTTTTGAAGGGTCATCATTGCTACGTGTGAAGTGAGAAGTTGCTCGTCCGCTAACAAGTTATTTTACGAGATGGAAACCAAGATTATCAGCAATCAACTTCAGTTTTCTTCTGTAAAATAATTGAAATGCAAAATGGTATGTTTCATATCCGCATAATATACGTTCTTTACATTTTTTTTTTTTCTTTATTTTGTTCATTAAGTTGTTAGTTTTAGACTATTATTGTTGCTCGTTCTAGAGAGAACTAGCAGCAGCAACTTGACATTTAGAGAAAAATAAGAGAAACTTAATATTTCAACTAGCAGCTCACCACCTTGACACTACACATCTTCAGAATCTTTTCTGTCGCCTCCTTATTTAGAAATGGTGAAAAAGCTAAACTTTTGTTCAGTGGCTAGCCACAGTAACGGGTGATAATATTTAATTTGGCCTGCAGTTTTAGACAAATTTCTTGACACCACAATTAATTTGAAACATTGTAAATACATTCAAATTATTTCAAATCTTCCATAAACTTATCTATTAGTCAGAAACCTTAAGAAAGCGTGTGTACGAGTTATTAAACGCATAAAGGTAAAGGTGAAAAATTTACTGCTGACCATTTTTATGACAAAATTTGTACCAAAATCAATTATCTATACTATAATAAAATCTATAGAAAGAGTAGCTTCCTGTCAAAAAGCAACTGGAAGCAGTCATAAACTCAAAATATTGACCTAAAAAAATTTCAAGCGCTCAAAGGAAATGTTTGACCACAAGTATGGAATTTCTCAAAGACAAGCAGTTCGAAAGTCAGATTGCAACCAAGCTCACATTAGTAAAACACTGGCAACAAAGTCTGAGATCCATTTGAGAAAAAAAAAAAAGATTCCGAGCTGTACCGATATTCAGACAGCATTCGTAAGAACAAAATACAGAAAACTGCATGAAAAATTTCGAAATCGAGCTTTCATCATATATGCCGAATCTTACTTAACTTTAACTCATACTAGCATTAATGGTAACAACAGATTTTAGACAAGCATATAAATGACACCTCTACAAACGTAAAATATAAACCTACTGCTAAATTTGATTAGTTGCCCGTCTGGATATGTTTTTCAAAAAATGGGATGTTGATTTCTTATTGGTTCTAAGCGGCGGCCTAGCTATCAACCAAAAAGTTTTTTTAAAACATTGTATCAAAAAAAGACTGATTCCATTCTAATGATGAATATGTATTTTGGCTTGACTTGGCATCTGCTCATTAGGTAAAACCGTGGTTAATGACTTTCGAGAGAAAAAGATTAATTTTTTTAAAAAAGAAGGCAACCCAGAAAACTTACCAGAATGTCGTCCAATTGAGAATTTTTGGAGTATTCTTGTATGGTATACAAGAACAATTGGCAAGCTAAAAATTTAGATCAATTAAAAAACGCATTCAGTTTTGTATTAATAAAATCAACACAAATCTCATCCATTGCTTAGTTGAATCAATTGTTTCTAAAATTGATTTTGTCCTTAGAAAAGGGGGTAATCGAAGAAAACTAATTTCATATAACAAAAATAGATAAAATTTTTTATCTAAATCTGTCTTCGTTTAAACTTAATCTTAATTTTGAAGTGAGTTATGACTCTTCAAACACAAAATGAAATATTATATGTCCGTTGTAGACCAAACGAAAAGTTTCATCCTGATTTCAATGTGGAAACACTCAAACATTCACCCTCAGTAATGATCTGGTCCTTCATTTGTGTTTCATTTGTGATGTCCAATTAGTAGGACATCTTCACAAAATGGTTGAGATGATAAGACATAATCAGAATAACGAAGCTCTGGAAAATCAGTTGCTTCCCTAAATGGCAGATTGGTCAAAAATGTTTAAAATACTTTATGCATGCGAGACAGTACAACTTGCCATACATCAAAAGGAATTATGGTGTACTTGAAACAGAAAAACATTTATGCATTGCTATGGCTAGGCAACTCACCTGATCTCAATCTTATTGAAAACATTTGGGAGCTGCTAAAGCAAGAAAAGAAATTATTGATAACAAGTAATAACTTATGGAACAGATTATCAAAATCAAGTCATGCAGCATCGACGATGCTGTTGCAAATAAAGGCCATTTTACACAACATGAATGTCTTAAGTATATTGCTGTAAAAACCAAAATATATTCAAAATGTTTAAACTTTTTTTGTTCATTTTTTTTATCAACAAATGCTTTTGATTGATTTGTTATTGATACACAATTTTGGGGGGACATGTGTCTAAAATGTCACATTTTAAAACAAGAAATTGTTTTTGATTGTCTTTGATTGGATTTGATTTCGATCGGGTTGTGCAAAAAAACTATTCGAAGTTGAAGTTTCAATATTAACAAATGAAGTAGATCCCACATATTTATTATTTCTCCTTTACATATGGTTCATATCATGAGAAATTAGGCCTACAAAATTGGTTGACAAAGATTTCTTTTCAACAATTTTTCACTTTTTAATGACCAATATTTAGATGCTAGTTATGTACTTAGTAATCGTTATTAGAAACTTCAGTGGACCTTACTTCTTTGAAGATGAATATGCACTAGCAATCACTGGCAAAATGTATCAAAAAATACTGGAGAATTTTGTGCATCATGCAATCTTAAACACATCATAGATATGGTGGCAACAAGGTGGTGTTGCTGTACGTACAGCTTAACTGACTACATAACCCTTAGGCAAATTTTTGGGAGAAGGGTAATTTCAAGAAATTCTGAAAATATTTTGCCACTACGCTCACTTGAATTTACTGCCCCAGGCTTCTTCTTGTGTGTATTTGAAAGATAGAGTATACCGTAGCAATCCTCGAACCATTCAGGATTTTAAGGCCAATATCCGTAAGAAGTTGAAGAATTAAGCCAAGAAGCATTACGATAGGTGATAATGCCTAAGAGTACGTTAGTGTGAAGAGAAAAATGATGATTATTTAAAGGATATGTTTTCTGTTTACGAAAAAACAAAGTTCATTGTTAAGGAAATGAAAAAGTTATTCTTTTTTAGAATAGTGTTATGGCTTTTTGACCACCCTGTATTTTGTTAAAAGTAAAACTAAAGTATTGGATTTTTGTATTCAAAATAAATTTTTCTCAAAACTGTCTTTGAAAACATTTGTTATTAAGTCTTTTTCACTCATTTAAGCTTTTTAAAAGATATTTCAAACAAAAAATCAAATCAAAAGGTTACTTTTATTTAAAAAAATTTTGATGTATTTACTAGTTGTTTTTGTCTTTTGATTTTTTTTTTTTTTTCTTGCTGTAAAAACGTTTAAAAGTATTATCTTTTTATATATAAAAAATTCTATATAAAGATTGCTTTAAAGAGTAGAATTAGAATTGATTTTTCCTGTTTGATGGTGCATACGCTAAATGCTATAATCAAATTAACAACATTTTAAAATGCAACTGAAAAACAAACCGCATATCAAAAACGGACCTCGAACCTCAACACCTCTCCCTACTTTTTTGTTGTTTTTTTTTGATAAAAAGAACGCTATCAAATAAACTTTATGGTTTTATTTGCTCAATACTTGCTCTAGTAATACGGCTTCTATTACTTAAATGAATATTAAGTATAATAGATTTTACAAACTCTAACGGTACTTCAACTTTTCAAAAACTTATCCTTATTTTTTCATTCTAACATTTTGATGGTTTAGCAATACTGCAGTATGCAAAAGTTTTTGGAGACGGTTTTCTAAAACATACAGACGATTCTATGGTTTTAAATTATTTAACTTTACAATATGTTTGGTTTAAGGTCACCTTTAATTGCTGAGTTGGCTAAAAGCAACCCTATTGGTGCAAGAATAAAAAGCCAGACTGTTTTGATCTTATTCATCTCTATGCCAAATACTTTATAACCAGTTCCTGCATGTTTTTGGAAATCTTCAAGTCTGCTTGAAAACTGGAGAATTTCCGAAACATTACTAAAAGGAGAAGTCCAATCCATTTTTGAAAATGGAATCGCCAACACCGATACGATGACTTTGTTTTGCTTTTTAGACACATTACTTAACAGTAGCCACGGTAGTAAAAATAAGTAAATGACCTCAACTGTTCCTGATAGAAAAGTGAAAATGATGTTAAAGACGGCAGAAACTTCATTAGTAGAACTCCTTGAAAATCTGGACAAGTTTTGTACAAATGAGTAAACGCCAAACACTCCCCAAATAATTACAGTACCAATTGAAACTGATAAGTAAAGGTGGACTTTTTTTGCAGAACTACTAATTTTTTTGTGGATTTTAACATAATCATGGAAGATATCGTCAGCAGATTTTAATGTTCTTGTTAGCGTTAGACAAAACTCTTCAAGCTCGATGCATTGTAAATAGGAAATAAATATTAAATAGTAGAGAAATGGAAGTGATACGATTCGTGTATAAAGCAGAACCAAAATGTCTATAAACTCAATCCAGAAATTGAACTTAGACGAACCTGGTTTTCCAACTTCGTTAATAAGGATAGGAATGACTCTTTTTAAAAAATGAAGCAGAAAAATGCACAAGAATGCTGATGCAATTATTTTATTCACTTTACGTTCTTTGTTTTTCAGTTTTAAGTTGATCCTCTTCAAATCTTCTTCGCTTTCGACTTCGCTTTTTAAACTTTCTATCGATTGGACGGCAAGCGATGGAATGCGGCAGAAAGTTAGAATGCCGAAATGGTGTAAAACAAGATATCGAACCATCCACACTATGGAGTTTGCAATAATCATAAGAACTTGAAATAAACTAGCTGTCTTTAAAAATGGAATTTCACTATAGAAGAACAGGAAAAATTTAAATACTACACAAAGCCACATAACGACCATTGACAAGACTCGAAGAGTTTTGCACCAATAATAACGGCTTGGGTTTTGGTAAGAGTTTAAATCTTCATCTACGTACTGGAAAACTCTGCTCATATACTTGTATAAAAAACTAGTGCGAAAATCAAAAGAATCTTTTTGCGGTTCATAATTTATTTCGTTAGCAAGTAGACTGTATGTTACGGCGAAATCATCTTGCCTAGAGAGCAAATTTCTTTCCACAACCGCCATTTTGCATAATTATGCTTTTTAAAGCGAAAGAAAAAGTTTTTCATGTTTTTAACTTTGTTTCGTATCAAATTACTAAATTCCAAAGATACAAAAAGTATTCTCAAATTTCAAAAAGCATCTTTTTTTCTATTAATAAAACATTAAAAATATTCTATTTTACTTTATAGTCTTCCTATTTTTTGTTTATTTATTTGTTTTTTTTTTATATATATGTATATATATTTATATACATACATACATATACATACATACATACATACATACATACATACATACATACATACATACATACATACATACATACATACATACATACATACATACATACATACATACATACATACATACATACATACATACATACATACATACATACATACATACATACATACATACATACATACATACATACATACATACATACATACATACATACATACATACATACATACATACATACATACATACATACATACATACATACATACATACATACATACATACATACATACATACATACATACATACATACATACATACATATACTTGTTTTACATATATTTACATGTAATAAATTTATGCGGTTTTTTACATTGATGAAATAAAAAAAGCAAGCAAGCTATTCACCACTTGCTTATTCAGTTTTATCAACTCATAATATTGTGAATTTTATTTGTAAAAATTTTTGTGCTTGTGTTAACAAATGCTTAGCCACCCATGACGAGACTTGGTTTAAAACAGGAGTCTTGTTTATTTAACAAATATCTTCAGTTGTTTAAATAAACATTGTTTTCTAAAAAGTTGGATTAAATGGATTGGGGGTTTGTCATTCTAATTGATATATCTTGACCTTGTCAAAGTATCTGAGAGAATTCGTATTTTAAGGCAATAAATGATGCTGGTGGCTCATAATTTAATCATAGCATCTTTATTTTTCATTGTTCAAGTTCTAACTCTTTGTTCTGACAACACACATTAAGAAAATTTCTATAGTTTTACACTGAGCGTTTTTTACAATAAATAAATTTTGTATAAATCTTAAAGTAAATAAATTTTCGAAGGTTTTAATTTTCGCTCAGAAGCTTAATTTTTGCGTTTGATGTTGATAAGAAAACATTTGAATGACTTTATTTTCACAACTAATGTTGGAATAGCAAGAATTCTTATTTTTTGGAATTCAATGGGATGCAGTGAACTCATGATAGCTGTCACCATATACTTTTCATTCGAAGAAATAAGAATTCAATAGGAATGTTGCTACAATCGAAAATTTAATTTCAAGTTCTTAATTTAAGAACAGGGCGTCATGTAACTTGGATCTCAGGCGTTTTTAAAATTACTTTAAATTTTATTCAAAATTGGATTACGATTCTATTGTTTAATTTCAATATAGCCCTAATAAACCATGCAAAACTTTAATTTGTTTATTTAAATCATTAATTACTTATCTTTCTTCCTCCTCCACCCACCCACCTGTTCTTCCTATGATAAAAAGAAAGATTTTTCTTCTTCAATAATCTTACTATTGTCTAAGCAACCAAAAAAACTCTTTTTTTCAGTTACATGTTTTCAGCTCCATGTCTTCATAACAGTTGTTTGAACTTCATGAAAACAATTAAAATGAACAGCAAAAAAATTTGGGGAAATTCACAAATGAAGCACAAAAAAGGTGACTGGTGGACATTATCTGTATCTTGCACATTCTTACAAAAAAACTTTTATATGAAATGTAGAAATACCAAAAATAATGTTTTTTAACTTTTTAACTTTCTTATGCCATCAAACGTACTAATCCGTTTACTCTGACCCAGAATCAGAGATAAGCGTTAGCAGTAGCCCTCCTCCCCATTTTTTATTACGTAAAATGTGAACGATTCTTTAACACTTTTTCATATATGGAAAAGTATTAAGGAAGTACAATATTGGAAACTACACAATTCTAATAATTCATGATGATGATGATCATGATGATGATCATGATGATGATCATGATGATGATCATGATCATCATGATGATGATCATCATGATCATCAGCCGAGTTTCTGCCACCCACTGCGGTCTGCAGCCAATTGTTCTAGCTTTCTAGCTTGCAAATCAACGGCACTTCCAATGGTGTTCTTTGTATGTGAGCATTGATCTGCCACGTTTCATTACTCCTAGTCGTTTTTGCGTATTGTAAACGGCGTATTTTCGAATAAGATCGTCTTCGGGCCGACGCAACATTTATCCAACCCAGGTCAGTTGGCATTGCCAGACCTTAATCGATAGTTGCTGTTATTGTACGCGTTCATATATCTCGATATTTTTGACATGGTTGATTCGATGAATGTTAAGCATGACGTGGCAACAACTTGTCGCAAAACTGTCGAGAGTTTTCTTGTACTGATCCGACAGGATCCATGTTTCGCTTTCATACAATTTTATTCGCCTTGACCACCTTTGATGCTATTTCATAATGGCGCAATAAGGCAAACATGAGTTCTGCTTTGATTAAGTCAAAGGCCTTCTTGAAGTCGATGAAAGTTGCTTTAAGGGTTAAAATCTAATTAGCTGCAGTCTCAATTAGGTGTCAGATAATATGCATTTTTTGAATGAAACTGCACTCTTTTCGAAACCCGGCTTGATTTTTTCTCAGCATTTTGTCACACCAATCATACTAAAGTAGCAGTCATTGTGATGAGTTTTCAGTTCTCTTCTTACTCTTGAAATGGCAAAAGGCATTACCGTTCATGTACTTCTTTTTTACCATCTTTATAGAGAAGCTTCCACATATCACATAAGGGGCCAACGGATAATCCTGATCACCCATTTCTTTAGGCTATTTACAATTTGTTACCTTCCGCAATCTTAGGTAACACCAATGATATATATAAACTAGATGTCTAACTTCACAAAAATCATTAAGAAAAAGTGAAGCAAGTTTTTAAAGCTTTTAATGCTGGTAGCCGTTTTATTTAAACTGACTTAATACTTCATTTTTGTTTTGCTTTTAATTAAAATTGCGTCATTTCAGGCTGACAAAAAATTTTCTTCACTGCGGAAGCGCGAGTTAGATATCTAGTAAACATTGGGAGACACCTCCTTTTTTCCAATATAGTATATATAGGAAACACTCGTAGGAAAATGTATTTGGAGCATTTTTTACATCCTCTGGTAGCCATCATGTATATAACAGAACTTTTTAAATGATCTGAATGAATGAACTAGATGTACATTTAATGGCGGAGCATATATCAATTCCGAATATATAATACGTTAATAAATCATAGTAATTCAGTAAAAGGAATAACAATGAAACGATTAATGATACAGAAAAAATACTTGCATTTTATTGGAATCAGGTGAGAAATATGATTAATAAACAATAGAATAGTTAAACAAAGCTGTTGTAAAAAATTGTTACGTAGTGTTATTAAAGCTCATTCTAGTACATCTTTGCGTAATCTTGACCATACAACATATAAATATATACAAATATGTCTATACAAATAAAATTACATAAGGTTGACTAATCTTTTATTAGACATGGTCACAAGTGTTCCAAAAGGTAAAATATGGACACTTGTTATAAAATGGACAATGTCCTTAAGTCATTTGCTTAAAAAATGAAGGGGAAGGGGAGAGAGAGTGAAACTTGCTTCATACATTTCTCATGTTTTATTAAAATTTTCACGTTTTTCATAAAAGACAATCCAAAGCTTCACCAGTCGTGAAAAAAATGTTCTCCTTTGGACATCAAATTTCTTTTTAAACTTGATCTTTTTAACCAGCAGGGTAAAAAAATTGAACTACTAATTTCGTCACAAAGTTATTAAATGTTTTATTAGTGCTCATACACCCATTTTTTTGGTTTGTAGCAATCTATTTCATTTTTTCAATAACAAACGGTTTATTAGCTAGCTTCAGAAACGTTATCTTCACGTCAGTGCAGTAAAAAGTTTTACAAAAAATACTGTTGTGCATACTTCTTAATGTAACAATTACTTTTAGCTATTTACAATTACATTTTGTAAAATATATACAAATAATATGCAAATTCCGTTTTCCAAATTTTAGAGAAAAACCTTTAGCATACCACCGGAACTTCTCATCTCGTACCTAAATCACAGCAATAATTTTTTCACATAAATGTTATGAAATATAAACAGCCAAAAAAAACTATTTTTGGTAAAGGCTTAGTCTCACCCTCCAAAAAGTTTATTTGTTATGATCTGATTCTACTTAAAAAAAATTCAGAATGTTTAAAGAATTTGTAAGGGTTCTTGGTTCTGCTATTGGTCTAAAAACAAATAACGCGATTCGAAAGTCTGGTGCCATGCATTGAGGACGTTGGATGGCGAAGGCCATATATTTGCTGAAGATAGAATTCCTCTATAATGGCAATGAAGCCGTGTTCAAACTTACTGCTCGTAAATAAAAAGGAATTAAAGGTGTAACAGATTTGTCGTCTGTGTTTACATCCAGTAGTGGTTTACTAGGAGAATCATCACAGATATTCCGATAAATAATATTCTGCTGATCCAGTGATTGCGTGAATATGACTAAGCGTTGCCGATAACTGGCTAAAAGTTAATGACACGAAATTTGTGATACATCAGCCCAGAATAGTTAAGATTTTGTAAAGAACCTGAAGCTCAAAAACAATGTCTGCCAAAAGTCGTAGAGCCACATTAAAAACTGTTTAGTAATTGCAACTGTGACAGCCTTGTAGATATGTAGATTGCGTTATCGTTGCACAGACTAAACTTTTGGGTTAGAAACTTGCAGAAACTTACTTTAAGTTACACTTACAGATTGTTACAGCTTTTATTAGTGCATATTATAAAGTGAAAATTGCAAGATCGTGTATGTTAATTTTTGTGTAAATTTTGATGTTAATTAAGTTTTAGTTTGCTACACAAGTATAGCTAAGCAAACGTTTAAATAATTTAATAGATTCTGCATAATTAGACGTTTCCATTTTATTAAACACATCATCGGCAACTTATAAATATGCTAAACAGAGCTTTGGAAATGCACCCTGTGAAAAAAAAGGATAAAAAAGTGTTAGTGTTGTTTGTTGACTTTTGATTTGGCAGAAATCAATAATTTTGAACAATTATCAATTGAAAAATTATTGCAGAGTATTTTAAACTAAATTTATGATTACTTTTTGATACCATTGTAGTTGAGTGTATGTAGTATTGAAAGATCTAAACCTTCTAATATCACAGACTATATTCGACCATAGTAAGATAGGGGAGAGGGGGGCAAGTTGATACGAGGGTAAATCGGTACAAAGCTAATAAAACAGCAATTACACTAATTGCGCGAATAAGATTTGGTACGGGAAATAGCTTTTTAGTTCTTTAACTTCCGATGTAAAAAGATTTCCGTTCATTTTAAAATTAATCAGGCTGGGAAGCATTTTGTAAATCGAGCAACTTTCAAAAAAACTGACAACGTGTTTCGTAAGAGATTTTACAAAAAAGGTAAGTACATTTAACTCATCAACTCTTCCATAAGTTTAAGAAAACATTGTTAAATGATTTTGTATATGTCATTTGTTTGTTCGTTGCTTCTGTTAAAATATAACTCGAATTTAATGCAACGCGGTCTAAAGGGGCACGTTGATACAGACCACTTGGGGCAAATTGATACACTGTATCATCTTACCCCTTTGGTAAAGCATTTGAATATGGCCGAAAATATTTTTGTTTATGTATTTGCATTAATGCAATTCAATTGTTTGGTGTAGACTTTTTTTTTTTTCTCGCAGAGATAGTAAATAGGTAAATAGGCCTAATAAAGGTATAGTGAACGAATCAGGTATAATGAACAGGTTCAGATATAGTAAACGAATGGTAGATGGAGGTCCCCCCGGCTCTGTTGGAGCATGTCATATTTCTGGCTGGATGACAAGAGAGAATTTTTTTCTATTTTTGTGAAACATTGTAAACATTTGTGAAACATTGTAAACCAAAAGTTGAACAACCTGTCCAGCTGCTGTTGGACAATCATGAATCTCATGTATCTCTTGAATCTATTCAATATGCCAAGGAATATGGTATTGATCTGCTTTTGTTCCCTCCTCATTGTTCGCACAGACTGCAGCCTTTGGATCGTTCAGTGTTTTTTTCACTAAAGAGACATAATATTCAGTGCGATGCATGGCTAAATAGCCATTCCGGGCGGCCAATGCAGCCTCTTCACATTTCCGCTATATGTTGTAGCAGGTGACATTCAAGCTTGCAATGTCACTTGCTAACATAGTCAGGCTTCGAATCTACAGGGATTTTTCCTTACAATCGTTTTCGGAATGACGCTGTCCTGTTTCTGCCCTTGTCTGTTAGTGATAGGCCAGATCCTGCAGTTTCTGGAGGTGTCGATTCTGCTTTGAACGTGAAGGAAATTGCTACTACTGAAAACAATGGTCATCTTCAAATAGACGTCACTATGAACTTAGCTTCATTTGAATTTCAACCGTTGACATCAGCTCTTTCAGATTCGTTAGCGATATGTAAGGAAAGTCCAGTAGCTTCCACATCTGCTGGAACTATTTTTCGTGCCAATAGTCAAGCTATAGCCTCGCCCTATGTGGTACGGCCATTTCCTAAAGCCGAACCACGCAGCCAGAGTAAACGCGGGAGAAAACAGGGCAAAACACGTATTTTGACCTATACACCAGAGAAACTGGCTATTGACCTGGCAGAACAAAAGAAAAATAAAAAAGGAGAACCAAAGTCAAAATTGATTACACTAAGACTAAGACAACAAATTGTGGGCCCATGAAGAATGTACAGATGGTACTCCTGATTTTATTTGTGAAAATTGCTTAAAGTGATTAAAAAAAAACATATTTTTTTAGTTTGTTTACTTAATCTTTTGTGTTTGTTTACCTGTTTACCTAATCTTTTGTGTTTGTTTACCTGTTTACCTAATCTTTTGTGTTTGTTTACCTAATCTTTTGTGTTTGATTACTTAATTAGTTTTTTAAAGCTTCATTTTCAAGTCTTATTAAATTTATAAACTTGCCCCATGGTGTGTATCAACTTGCCCAGCATGGGGCAGGTTGATACACAAACCTTTACCTTACTTTTTGTGCTGTATTTATTTTAATTATGTTCTAATCAATAAAATTGTGGTACTAAAATATGCAGGATATTTAGTGTAACATATACAAGTTATTATTTCCACTCTAAATATAATATTTAGCTTTTAATGTCAGAAAATGTAAAAAGTGTATCAACGTGCCCCCCTCTCCCCTAAACAGATAAAGAAGTCTTGGAGAGACTAAAATATTAAATTGCATTGTAATGAGATGAAGAATTGGTATGTATTGGGTTTGATAGAAAACAGGAAATGACTCATGTGCATAATACCAAATGCCGAAGGAATATGAAAAATGAGCAATTATAGTTCCCTTTTTATGAAACAAACATGTTGATCTTGTAGTTCTAAAATGTAAACGAGCTACTGAAATTTTCATTTTTAGCTGAGCTTCTCTGCTGAATTATATTTTGAGTTGATTGATCGGGACAACTGCCAGGTAACACCGCCATCTCTGCTGTCACGTGTCCAGCGATGACCTTGAGACATGTCAGCAACTTATTCTACCAATATTTCCATGCCATTTACAAGCTTTTAAACGGACAATTAAAAATATTCCAGCATCTAGCTCAAAAGTCTATGAATATAGATCTCGACATGGCATGGTTTTGTTAAGTAAAAAAGCTAAACATGAGCTAACTAAAGTAGATATCAAGGGTTATTTCAAATAACAAGTATATTCGGAATGTATGTATGTATGTATGTATGTATGTATGTATGTATGTATGTATGTATGTATGTATGTATGTATGTATGTATGTATGTATGTATGTATGTATGTATGTATGTATGTATGTATAATTAGGATAATATACACACTCACCACTGTGAGCCAGAGAGACCGCCAGGTTTTATGTCGTGTCACTCAACCAAAACCTTTTTTATTAGTTTAGTATTAGTTTATATTGATCATTAAAAATGTTTTTTAAATCAAAATCGCGTGTTAGCATGTTAAAAATGATAATTAAAAGCCTTGAATAAATGCTTAAAAAAGTTACTAAAAAATCGGTAAAAAAAGTCGTCGTAATGACGACATAAATTGTGGGTAATGAAAAGCGTAAGTCTTATGTAAGAATGAAAAAAAAACGGGTGTCTTCTATCAAGTAATACAAATAACTTTTACAAATACTTATTTAAGAACCAGATATTGTGAAATCAATTTTATAAAAAAAATCAAAAAAAAGTTTACAATCACTTTTTCTAAAGATTTAATTTTAAGTTACATTTTTCTCAAAATTACATATTTTTTATAAAACCATGTCATTTGAAACAAGACACCCGTGTTATTTTTTGGATTTAATGTTTTTAATCATTAGCTAGCAGCAGCCATTTTCATTTATTAAATTTTATTTAATAAACGAAAAAAAGCCATTTTCATATATTAAATTTTATTTAATAAACGAAAATGGCTGTTGCTGGCTCATCGCTGCTGTTTTTGAACGAAATGACTTTTGCTGCTGCTGCTGCTGGGAATTTTTTGGAGCGAGGTCCAAATCTTTTATACCCTGTAAATTCAACAATAGAAGATCTGATGAAGCTGTATATATATCCTGGGTATTCCCTTGAAATTTGTAATTACCCAACTGTAGTTTGCTCTAGTTGTAGAAGAAACCTTTACTTGATGAAGTCGGGAAATACACCCAGAGGCTCGTGGGGAGAGAGAGTATAAAAGGTAATTCTCATATTTAAAAAATAAAAATATTTTTTAAACTCGTTAATTTTTTTAAAGTGTTATTATAAAGTAAGCCTATTAATCTCTAAAAAGTTTCATGTTTTATTTAAAAAACCAGACCACTATTTATATTAAATCATTCATTGTAATGAAGCATTTATCTTTATATAATTATGTATTTAAATACCACTTTTGAAGGTTGAGTGGAAAATGCTGACCAGGAATTCAGCTTCAATGCTTCAAAGTAGTGAAACAGAACCAATCATATCTTCTTCACCAGATAACTTAAGAACAGTTGTGGGTGTATCACCTGGATACACCCACAACTGTTCTTCTTCAGTTGCTGTAACAAACTTGATCTCTCTTGTCAAGAGTTTGGGAAGCATTCAAGCTGAACAAGTTGCTTCAGGCTTATTAAAAGATAAGATGAAAGCTGACTGCATTCCAAAAGAAACAACTTTTTCTTTATCAACTGGTGGAAACCCATTGGTTGTAACTGTTGGATGTCCTGCCAACAAGGCAAATCGAAGAACAGTAAAACAAGTATCTTTACAGGTTATAAAAGAACATCAAGTAATATTGGAACTTTCTATTAGTGAAACCAAACAGTTAATATCTTCTCTTCGGAAAGGATTAGGGAATAAGACTGCTGTAGAACCTAATATTTTTGGCAAATTGAATGAACTTGAGGAGTCCATATAACATTTTTATAATGTAGAAAAGGTAATTTATAAGTATTAATCACAAAAGTGCACTTTCAGAATGTTCTAACATTTTGTATGAATATGTTTTATATGTAAAGAGAAAGAGATCCTCCACCATGAATTTATGATGGCTACACATACAAATATTGTAACTATATAATGTGTAACCATTATAAGTTAAGTAGTTTTTTTTGTAAAATTAAGTGCAGCTAATATTAAATTGACTAATATATAAATTAGAAATTGTTATCTTTTTTGTGTAATATACATTTAATTTTTTTGTGTTAAAGCTTTAATCCCTAAGTTTTCCCAATCTGGAGATGCTTCAACAAGTTGTTGAATGTGAAGGCTATTTTTTAGTGTATAAATAAATGACATTATATAAATATTTTTACAGATAGGTTTCCTAGACAGTGAAGATGGAAAAGTTTCAAAGGATCTTGTGTATGTTCAAGAGACATCATCTTTCATACTTGATTTGATAAAACAACGTGCTCTAGACCTTCATTCAGCATTTGTACAAATTTCTATGGATGGTGGAGGATCTTTTTTGAAAGTTGTAATTAATGTCTTTGATGCAAATGAAAGTACAAAGTCTGCAATTTACATGAATAGTGGTGTTCAGCGTTGTCAAATTCTTGCAATAGTTGAAGATATTCCTGATACAAACCATAACTTAAGAATAATATTAGAAAAACTCAATTTACAAGATGTCAAGTTTTTTGCAGCATTTGATTTGTGTGCCAATGCTGTGTTTGGTCTGTCAGGCCATGCAGGAAAAAGAGCTTGCCTGTGGTGTGAAGGGTTGAGAAATGAAGAATGTGGAAAACTAAGAACTCTTGGGAGTCTAGATTATTGGTATGAAAAATATGTTTTGGAAAATAACTCCAAGAAATCTAACATGCAACATTATATGAATGTGATATATCCAAGGATTCTCTACCTAGAGGAGAATCCAGATACTCTAATCCAGCATTTAGTACCACCTCCTGAATTGCATCTTTTGATTGGAGTTGTATCTACTTTAGGATGTCTGCTTATGGATACCATGAATTTGATGACTGGCGTGAATTTGATGACTGGCTGAAAACTAAAAATGTTCTTCAGAGACGGTACCAAGGTAGAGGTTGGGATGGAAATAATTCCAACAAGATCTTGAAAAACCTGAATGAACTTGATAAAGTTGTTACATCTCAGGTTCCTCAACTTAGACCTATAGTTCAGTGCATGAAAGACTTTAAAAGTAAAGAATTCTTGTTTTGGTCGAACTCTTGAGTCAGATTATAAGTTAGCATTTGCTAATTTAAAAAACTCCTTCCTATCTACCCAAGATCTTGCACAGGTTCTAGGGAAAAAAATTTCAGCAAGTTGGAAGTTTCACATTTTGCTGTGTCATGTTCAGCCATTTGTTGAATACCATAACTGTGGCCTATCCAAGTTTGCTGAACAGTGTGGAGAAGCTATTCATTCTAAATTTAAGTCTACATGGAGTAGATTTAAACGTAAAGAAGAGCATACTCGACATGGAGAGCAACTACTATCCTCTGTAGTTGATTTTAATGCAAGAAGAATTTAACATTAACTTTGATATGCAGCCCTAGAAACAAAAAGAAGTCAACAAGTCCAGGACAGTGACTATAATCCTGTCAAAACGGCTATTTTCATAGCCACAAAATTTGTTTAAAAACATTACAAATGGCTTGTTTTTTAATATTTCAAGAGCTCTCATTCACAAGAACAACTTTCATTTTAGGCATGTATGTTTTTATAGTGTGCCACAAGATTCAGCAAAAAGTTAGGGGAGCGGGGAAAAAAAAAGTCAATTTGCTCCTATTACATGTTTGAAAAGCTTTTTCAAATCCAATTGAAAAGGTTGCTAATAGTAATACCTACAAAAGAATCTTGAAATAGTTTAGAAATCAACAAATGATTTTAATGGAAGAAGTGTTTAATTTGGTTATGATAATTATACGTGATAAATATATGTAGAAATTTAAAAATTGATTTTTCCAACCTTAGCATGTAAACCAGATTTTAAAAATATTTTTAGTTAACCATATACATTAATACTAAACTAAAAATAAAAGTTTGGATCGAGTGACAAGACATAAAACCTGGCGGTCTCTCTGGTTCACAGTGCCACATGTATTATCAACAAAATAATTATACATTTCTGAGCCATATCTAATTATAGAAAAAAATTAATGGCTCAGTACATAGGAAAAAAAATGAAACCTACTTATAACCACTACTAACAAGATACGTCAGCACAGCATTTCGAAGAGGAGATTTCCCATCTTTGTTGTGGTTACCGCGGCCAGTTATTACAGTTATGCATTTTAAATCAACTAAACCAAAACTCGTTTAATTAATCAAATGTTGACTTACTTCTTTAACAGAAACCAAAAAAAAAAAAAAAAAAAAGGAAAAGAAAGCTTGCCATTGTCTACATCAAAACAAACTATTCTTTCCAAAATACTAAACAGAATTTTAAAAAAATTTCATAAAAACTATAACCCAAAATAAAGAGATTCTATTTTAACATAGGGGTTAGGTTGGACGTAATTTATTTAACTAGATACCATTTGTAAATTATTTTATTAGTTTTTAAAAGCACAAATGAAAAACGCTCCTTGAACATGTAAACGTTCAGCAAAAAATTCATCAAAATGTTCATCTAACTGTTAAGGGATTTAGTACACTTCCCTTCTTTTTTCTTGTTTACTTTATCTATTTCTTCATAAATGAATTTCCACTTTCTAACTTTCTCTTAAACAAAGATTCTATTGCTCATTCCAGTATTTCAAATAATCAATCGTTTGGTGTTTTTTTTTTAAAACTTATTTTTGCACGACACACCCTTTCAAATTCACGATCAAACTCATCTGAAAGGACCAAAAAATCCTTCTATGGAGGCTTTATAAAGACCTTATATGTACATTTGGAGGTGCTTTTAAATCTTTTAATTTTGTCCAAACCTGATTTTTGCGTTTTAACAGGTGGATTTTGGATTTTTTGTGTTTGAGATGGTTAACTTCCCAGTATGGTGCAAAATCAAAACTTTTATATGTTCATGATGATGTCAAATGAGGATGGTTTACAAAAAAATACGGCATTCAGCTCCAAACATACCATGGCGGACACTTCAAAGGCAATTATTGCCATAAGCTTTTAAAAGACGTGGACATTCTCCAACTAATTGCTGAAAAAGCTTGAGCTTATGAAGTCTTTGGTTTTATTGAAACTCTAAGACATTTCAAAAAAGTTGTTTCTTCATGTTTTGGAACAACACTAAAAGAATGCTTTAAGACTGAAAATCAGAAACATCTTTCCTATTTTTGCAAATATGTGTGACCAACACAAAAGGTCTATGCTGTTTTCTACCTCGTTAAAGAATTTGTGTTAAACCATCAATCTTCAGTCGGAATTTTTAGTGAACAACCAACTGAAGCTTTGCATTCAAAACTTAATGCTCATTGGGAGCGATATAAGCATTACTCTGAACATCTAGAATTGGAAAACAACTTTATAACTGTGTTGTTGATCATAACAGCAAGCATTTGTAACAAAGAAAAGCAAACTTTTTATTAAAGTACGCTAGAATTAAAACTAAGTATGCTAGAATTAAAAACTAAAATTGTTAATTTAAGCCTGTTAAAAATACCATTTATTTCTTGTCTAATATTCCACACCTTAGTATCTGTATATTTTTGGCTTGTTTATTGCATGGAAGATAGTATATTGCGTAATTTTTTTCCGTTTTTATTTAAAATACAAATATTTGCAAGGAACTAGAATAATATTTATAGGTAGACATCCGTTGAGAACTTATATCGAACTTTTGAGTACTTTAGATGAGATGTCTTAAAATGTTTTAATTTCGACCAAGCTAAATTTAGAGTTTAAACATTAAGGTTAAGGTTGCATCTTATTTTTTTTTTAATGTTTAAGATAAAAACTTTTTGTAACAGCATTTTTCACCATTTTTACAAAAATACCTAATGTTTACACTCTTGCCTATCTACGAAGATAATTTTTTTAGAAAAAATAATTACACCATCCTAAAGTCAATCAAAGTTCATTAAAAAAATGAAAATTTAATCAAATTTATTTTCGTGTTTAAGAATAATGACCATGTAATGAATGCAACCCCCTCAAATTGAAGGGGTTGTAAATTTTACAAGGTCACCATTTCTAAACACTAAGAGAATTGTTGATGAAATTTGAATTATATAAAAGAGCTTTGGTCTACTATAGAATAACGTAGTTGTTTTTTTTCCGAAATAATATTTTTTTCGACGGGGCTCAAGAGGGATAAATTATTGGGGTGTTTTTTTTCCCCAAGTTCCGATTGCCGTAATTTTTTGTAAACCATCCTCATTTGACATCATCATTAACATATAAAAGTTTTGAATTTGAAACACGAAAAATCCAAAATCCGCCTGTTAAAATGCCGTTATTGCCGTTATCTGAAGAGCTGAGCAAGAAGCATTTTGCAAAATTTTGAAGTTAAAAGTTTCTTTAAATTTTTTAATTAGATTAACTTGAAATATAATGCAATCCTTTCGAAATTTAATTAAACAACATCTTTTGCCGATTCTAAACAACTAAGAGGAAAATGATTTATTTATTTTTTGCGATATCAATTTTCATCAGCAAATATGGAGCTGTAGCATCAGCAATTACATGACTTTGGATGAGTAAATGAAAAAGGAAAAGCTAGCAAACGCCGGTGAAAATTGAAAATTCCAAAACAGAAATTCCTGTTCAAATTATATTAGAAAAGCTCCCGTTGAATTGACATTGAATATTAAAACAATGTTTAAATGGATATTTGCTCAACTTTTATTTTAATTTTTTTTTTAATTTATTATAATTTTAAGTTATTTTCATACCATTTTTAGAATCTGCTATAAACCTCTTCAGTGCATCAATACCTTCGTTGGCATGCAGTCCATGCAAGTCAATGATTTCAGGCGAGGTATTTGCATTTCTGAAATACTTTTAATAATCCATCATAACATTCTAATACCAGCTTTGCTTAAAAAAAAAAACATTTAAAAATAATACAAGAATACAGAGATACACTTACTTCCGACGAAGTATGATTTTCGCAGCACGTGCATGTGCTTCTTTCATCTTAACTGTAAAACGATGGCCCTAAATAAATATTTAAAAAGTAAGAGTAAACTGAAGAAAAATCTAAAAAATCTTTTTATTTACATGAAACTCAAAAACCTCATCAGCATAATGCTGGGCAACAGGTCCTTTTTTCTCTTGAAAAGCTTTTGCAGCTTTTTGAAAACATTCTGCGCGCAACGTTGCATACTGATATGCCTCTGCACGCAAATCGTTATAGTTTTGATCATTTTCAGAAAGTGTTTGATAAACGTCGCTAGCTGTTTTATTGTATTTGACGCCTTTGTTGGGTTCGATCGTTTTTTTATTAGGAGGAGATTCAATAGTTTTCCAACCAATAGCAGATGATGCATAGACATTTTTGACACCAGGCTTTAAACCACATGAAGAATTTGTCAATGAGATTGCTGTTTTTAAGCAATAGCTGATATAAAAAAAATAACAATAGCAGTATGAACCATCACAATCTTTGCATTTTTATATTATTATTCAACAGTAAACCAAATAGTTCAAAAACAGTTAATAAAGGCGGATTTCCACGGAGCGAATTATTTTGTGCGAAGCGAATTTTTACGCAGCTCGTTTTTCGCTGAATCAGAATTTTTATTTCCACCATCAAGTTGGCACGCCTTTTTTATTGCTAGAAAACATGTCATTAATAAGAAAAAGGTTGTTATTGATTAGTAGAAAAATAATTATTTTAAAGATACTGCAAATGAAACAAAAAAAAATTAAAGAAACGATTTTGGGTAAGGAAAATTTATGCCGAACGCCTACAGAAAGGAGAGTTTCATTTATTAGTACAAGGTTTACGTTTGCACGACCAGGAATACCTTTTTAAGTATTTTCGTATGTCTCCAACAACTTACGAAGAGTTGCTTGCGTTTGTAGCACCTATCATTGTGAAACAAAGAACTATAATGAGAGATCCTGTCAGTCCAAGTGAGAGGTTGGCCATAACACTTAGATTCCTTGTAACAGGAGATGCTCAGTGTACTATTGCTGCAAGTTACAGAATCAGTGCTTCCACTATCAGTAGAATTATTAGTGAAACGTGTGCAGTCGTTTGGAATTCATTGAAAGAAAGAAATTTTCTACACGTCCCATCAGAAAAACATGAATGGAAGTCAATTGCAAAAGAATTTGAAAATATTTGGGATTTTCCAAATGCTATAGGTGCAATAGATGGCAAGCACATTATTATACAAGCTCCCCATAATTGGAGGGTCAGAATATTTTAACTATAAAATAATGCATAGTGTTGTCCTTCTAGCAGTTTGTAATGCTAAATACGAATTCATTATGGTAGACATTGGTGATTCGGGAAGACTGAGTGATGGTAGTGTTTTTAATAACTGCAGTCTTGGTTATGCAATTGAAAATAATAAATTAAATTTCCCTGATCCCAACAATATTGGTCATTCTGAAAAAATATTACCATGTTTTAGTTGCTGATGATGCTTTTGGTTTAAAAAAATACATGATGAAACCGTATCGTAATAAAAATATTCCTTTAGATCAAAGAATATTTAATTACAGACTTTCAAGAGCCAGAAGGGTTAAAGAAAATACATTTGGTATTGGAACAACACGCTTTCGTATGCTTCGCAGGCCAATTATTGCTAATCTCTATAAAGTTATTTTAATTACACAAGCGATTGTGGCTTTGCGTAACTTTCTTATGAAAAAAAAGATCAGCAAATAATTATCACTACTGTCCCAAAAATTACACTGATACTGACGGTCCTGCTGGGTTTAGACCAGGTGATTGGAGGAAAGATAATTTATGTTCCGCTGCACTTCAACCACTGACACAATCAGGTTCTAACAACTACTCAAAAAATGCAAAACAGGTTAGAACGACTTTAAAAAATACTTTAATACACCAGAAGGAGAACTGGGATGGCAATTAGACTTAGTAAATAGAAACTCATAAATTTGAAAAAATGTCAACCAATCAGTTCCTGTCTCAATTAAAAAGTGAGTAAAAACTCTAAATTATTACATCTGTAAAGTTTCTGAAGTTAAAGTAAAAATATTGTTACTCTTAATAAAAAACAAAGTCGTTTAGATTGTGATTCAAATGTAAACTTGTGTAATGCATTTATATTTGCATAACTTTGATTACACATAAAAATAAAGCGTGATAAAATAAAAAAGAAGTCATGAGATAAAAAGCAGCTTCATAAATTTATGTAAATAAACTTAAAAACTTATTATTAAAGGTGACAAAAAAACATAATAATAAACCATATAGTTTCAGGGTAATGTCTAACAACTTTAAAGCAAAATATTATGACACTTTAAAGCTAATATTATTTAAAGACCAGTTTTTTACAGTTGATTAATAAGTAACAATTGAAATGGTTGAATTCATTTGCAAGGTTAACTTTTAACAGTTGGCACTTATGCTTTTAATCATATATTAACTACTGTATCATATTTCAAAAATAGCTTTAAATTTTGAATTTAAAAATAATAATTTTCATGTCAATCTAAAATGATAAGTTCATATAAAGAAGTATTTCATGGAGAATATAAGCATAAAAGTTTTAATATATATTCATATATATATATATATATATATATATATATATATATATATATATATATATATATATATATATATATATATATATATATATATGAATATATTAACCTAAATTTCTTCTTGTTCACCGTATTTCATATTGAAAAGAAGTGTTTTTATCTTTATCATAGCCCGCCTGCTTTCTTTCAATGGAGGTTCTTTCATAATCGGAATAAGGCTTCGACAAAAAGAGAAGTTTCATCGTCTTCACCATCTTCCATCCCAGCCGGCATCTTCACGTTGTTTCAACGCTGATATTTGGTTGAAGCGTTGTTTCAACGTTGGTTAACCAAATCTCAACGTTAAAATAACGTTACTTTTAAAACGTTGCTCAGTAAACGTTTTTTCAACGTTAGTTCAACGTTGACAAAAAAAACCCGTTTTTAAATAACTATGCGTTGTGTTGGTGTTTAAAGTAAAATAAGTAAAGCCCAAAAAGTAATTGAAATAATCTTTTAGTATGACACGAAATCGGTTAATAATCTTTCAGTATGACACGGAATTGGAAAAGTTTCCAATAATAAAAGTTAAATTCTCTTCTGGTATTACATCTATTTCTTAAAGTTATTTTTTTTTAATTAATGGGCTAAGAGAAAGAGCTGTTATAACTTTTTCATTTCCACAGAAAGCAAACAGGATTGTGAAAATTTTGAGTTCACAACCACAGAAGAAAAAAGTGACAATGAGGATGTTGATTTCCTTCGAAAATATAAACAAAGAAAATATAAACAAAGAGAATTTCCTGGTTATTTTCCAAGTAGGCATTAGTTTATATGCTGGAATTATCATACATACATACATACATACATACATACATACATACATACATACATACATACATACATACATACATACATACATACATACATACATACATACATACATACATACATACATACATATATATTAAGTTTATTAAGAAATCATATATACATTGTATATATGATTTCATATATACAATGACATGTTATCATGTTGTTGTATTTATGAAATATATATTTTAATGGTTTGTGTAACTTAATTTTACTTTCAATTTATAATTTTAGAGTCAAAAGTTGATGCGTATGGAAAGAACCTAAACTCACCTTGCCAAAAGTTTTTCCAAGAAGATATCAATTCTTCTTTTCAAGATAAAGGTTATTGTCTCATTAAATTTATTTAATTAATTTAAAATAACATTGTCTTATTTTAAAAAAAAAAGATACAATTATAATATAAAGTGTAATATTCAACTGATAGTGATACAAAATGTTGACAAAGCTTTTTTAATCTATGTGTTTTAAGTTCAATTTGTATAAAGAAATTAGTTAAAAACAATTTACCACACAATGACGTTAAGAAAAATAGAAATAAACTACAGAAATTAGATAAAGTTTATAAGTTTCCAATGTCTGAAGGCAGTATGATATTTTATATTTTAAAGTAAATTTTTATTTAAATTTATTTTTTTTTTTTGTAGAAATATAAAATTCATATAAGATTTAAAAGTTTTAAAAACTGAAAAATTTCTTTACTATGCAAATACTAAAATTATTTTGTAAAACTTAACAAAATTTGTAGAGTTTCAAAAGAAAGTGTTGTATCTACTTACCAATGTAAGAAATGAGGTGCGAAATCAAAACAGTGACTGAGCCTGCTTCTAATAGTGAATTTGTAAGCCAAATAAGGGTTATTTTATCAGAAGTGGAGTTCACTGAAGTGGATAAAGCATTAGATGATGAAAAAGTGCGCTCATCATGGGTGAGTTATAATAAGTACTTTTTTAAATAGTTATTTAGTTATTGAAAATTACCCTTTAGTTAAAAAAAGATTGTTAAGATGGACAACAGCCCTTAAAAACATTAAAAAATTCTTGAATTATATAGAAAAAAATTGTCTTGGAAAATACTTGGAACTTGGAATTTGTCCTAGAAAAATCCTGGATCACTTTATTAAAATTTGTCTTAGAGATCTGAAAAAGTTCAATGTTTTGATATCATATTTGACCCAAACCATAATGTTAGATTTACTTTATGTTTTTTGTAGGTAAATCAGCTACAATTAATTAAAGGAACATCTTCAAAAGATAGAATACACAAAATTATGCTGAGGTAATTAACTGATAGCTCTTATCACATTTATAATTACTTTTTACAAAACTTATTTGTTTAATAATTTTAGAAAAAATTTATTTCATAATAAATTCAATTTAAATATTTGAAAAATTATTATTTATTTATAATCATTTCACAGTTACATTATCTTTTAAAAATTTAGAATATTTTCAAACAATTTTATGGCCTCAATGAATATGAAAGGCAATGATGGAAAAATATGTTTTAAGAACACTAATTTATATGGCATTGTTAAAGGTATATCTTTATAAATTATGTGAAACTTTTCCATTCATCATTTAAAATCTTCCTTTTTTGATTTTTACTTTATATTTTCTTTTTTTTTACAGCTTCTACTATTATATACGATGGAGCGACAGAAACTTTGATTGATGGAATATTGTCTGACTTCCTAAAATACGCTCATTTAGAAAAGGTGGCAGTAAAGAAAAGAAATTTGTGTTGATTTTATTCAAATATATGTAAATATATGTAATATTTAAATATATAAATATCATAAACAAATGTTATCTTTTTCTTTACTAATATATGTCTAACTAAACTTAACTAAAAATAGTCTAACTGTAGACTGAGTATATTTTATACGCTTAATATACATTGATAGTCCAATAGACACAATTAATTGAGTCTATTGAAGATTGATTTAACGTTGATAAATCAACGTTGAAAAAAGCTGTCATTCTAAACGTTGTTTCAACGTAAATTCAACGTTCTTATAACGTATTTTGCGTCGATTGAACGTTGATTTAACGTTTGAACCGAACGTTGATTTAACGTTGATAAATCAACGTTGAAAAAAACTTTCATTCTAAACGTTGCTTAAACGTAAATTCAACGTTAGGTTTCAACGTTAATTCAACGTTATTTCAACGCTGTTTGCCGACTGGGATCGTCTTTTTTAACATCTTGTCACACTCTACTAATGATTGAGACAATTGTGAGAATGACTCCTTGTTCTGGTTTGTGACCCGTGCTTTCTTTTTTTATTGGTTGTTTGGAATGGTTTAATCTTTTAAGAGTTCCAGTTAGAATTAAGTCACTACCACAACTACTTGTACTTGGACTTAATGGTGAAAAACTACACTGTGAGTGAAATGATGATGACGAAGTAAAATCTGGAACAACATTAGATTCGGTTGGTTTGTTTGCACTTATTTCATGCAAAAATTCCATCTGATCAAAAAACTTACATTTTGGTAAATTCAATCTTGTCATACGATTACGTTTGTTTAAACACTTCTTTAATGTATCTTTCAAATTTTTTAATTGTTTTTGAAGAAAGTCCTCTTCTTTGTTAAATAACAATGCAAGTTTTTTCCAAGCATTTGTTTTCACCGTCCTGTCTTTGTATGTAACATGATTTACATCCCACAAGCTTGGTAACTTACGAACAGCTTCAAGAAAAGTATCTTTATCAAATTCAGCTGGTTGACAAGTATCATTATCGAAAGTCTCTTCACTTTCGACAACTTCGTTAACCTCATCCGTAATTGCAGCATGATTCTGAGTATATTGCGAAGCATTTAATAAAACCATTAAATCTACATTATTTAGTGGTTGAGAGATATCTCTGTCTCTTAACCACTCCATTAACAGGTTGTTGTCGGGCATTTTTAAATTTACTTTATTTTCAACAATTTCGATGTGTTTGTTTTTCACACGATTGTTTTTCACACGATTGATATTCACACGTTTTGTTTTTTTTCACACGTTTGATTTTCACACGTTTGGTTTTCACACGTTTGGTTTTCACACGTTTGGTTTTCACACGTTTGGTTTTCAAACGTTTACTTTCAAACATTTCATTTTAAACACAATTGCTGAGTTTGCATATTTTAAAGGACCTGATTGGTTCTTTATTTAAGCGAATAAATTCGCCACAAATGAAGTTGAAATCTATCCAGCTTTTTTGCGAAACGAAAAAATCTCCAGGCGATAAAAAATATTTTTGTGCGCATGCTCAGAAACATTCGCGGCGAAAAAAATTACGTTGCGCGAATTAATTCGCTCCGTGGAAATCCGCCTTAACACTTTTATCATTTATTGAAATCAAATGAAACGAAATCTATAAAACTAACGTTAACCTACCCACACGATTCGAGCACATCATCAAGTGCATTTTTATCTACCCCAGGAAACTCACTATATAGGTCTTCACGAATTCTTTGCTGTTTGGATGTTAAATGTTTACCGGAAAAGTCCTACAAAGTTCCGTGAAATGAAGTTTTCTTAAACATACTTATACACATTTTTAAGTATACAAACTATTTAAGTATTCACTATTAGTTAATAGCAAAGTACCGTAGCTCCACGCTCATCACATGTTAATAAATCTGTAAAACATAAATTTAAAAAAGATATATTTAATTATGAAAGTGATAAAATCACCCTTAATTTTTCACCAAAGGCAGCTTTAGGCGTATCTTTTGTGGAGTATTTATTTCCAATCGGCACAATTCTTTGCTTCTTTTTCACATTCCCATCAACAAATTCGGTTTTTGCCTTTTCACTCTCTTGCATATGCTGTGTAATTGAATTTCCTATAAAAATTTATGTTTGCTAGTGACATTGCGTCACAAATATACTAGCGAAAATTAACTTAAAACCAATTCTGGTTAATTTCGGAACTATTACACATATACATAACAAACAAACATTTTAAACTGTAAGTGTAGAGTGTAACAAACATTTTAAACTGTAAGTGTAAGTGTAACAAATGACTGAAAAAAAAGAAATTAATTTTTACCTGATTCTAAAACAGTTTGGCCTGCACGTTTCCTTTTCTAAAATTAAAATTGAAGTTAAAATAAATTTAAAATAAAGAATCCTAAGGAAAAATGGCACAAGGAAAAATGATACAATTAAATGGCCGCTTTCAAATACTTTTAAAACTTATGTCATTTTAAACTAAATCCCAAGTTTTTATATGGTTGAGCATGCTAAACATTTCTCTACAAAATTAATTAAATAGTAAGATAAAAGATAATTCTTAACCACTGAAAATAAACTTTGTCGCTTTATAATTCTTGATACTGAAAATAAAAAACATCGGTTATCTAACTATTAGAAACCAAAACCTATCTAAGCCCCCAAATAAATGAACATAAAAAACACAACAACTGTTAATGAACATAAAAAACACTATTAATGAACATAAAAAATACAATAATTTTTAATCAACATAAAAAATACAACAACTATTAATGAACATAAAGCATTAAATGTCTTTTGTCACTGTTCATGACTGAGTTAAACACTGAAAAAGACTAAATGCTGTCATCTGTGAAATGAACCAAGGGCTGTTACACAGCTACAAAAATTAAAATTGAAACCAATACTCCCATGAATACACAAAAGAAAAGAATTTTCATACTTCAGAAAATAAATGACATCATTAGGTTTTATAAGTCAAAATGAGCTTTATAAAGAGTTTTTGATTCCTTAAATAAGCAAGTACCGGATTATAAAAAAACTTTAATTATTTAAAGATGGTTGCATAAAACAATTCTGTTAGATTGTTATAGGTAATCATACTATGGTATATAAGAATCAGTTTGCTGTATTCACCATGTTACAACCTGTTTACAAAATTGTTGTACTAAAAATATCTCATTGGCTACTTAAATTTAAAATTTAAGATGTTAAAGATAAATTTTTTTCAGCATTTATTTAAAGATCCAAGTTATCATGACAGAGATAATTATATGCGAGAAAACACCTTCAGCTGGTAACGAAGAAGGAGAAAGCCTCTAAGATATTAAAATTAATCATAGACCCAGTTTTCTTGAGTCACAAAGTGCCTCACAATAAAAAAGTAATCTAGGGATGGCACAATACATTCAACAATATAATTGATTTTAACATCCATTAACAACAAAACTGACACAAAAGTTACACCAGGAACAACATAGTTACTTCTTCATTACTAAATGGCAAACAAAATGCATGTGTAGCAAATAAATGGCAATATATATTTAGCAGATTATTGACATTGCATATGTTTTATACATTAATATTGATTGATTTTGTTATTCATCCTGAGTTATTAACATAGTTACATAATTAATTAACTCCATTCAAAGGTTTTTAACTGAAAATGCTTATGACTATTTTTTACTTTTGCAATTTTTATATTTTATTTGGTCATCAAATAAAGAACAAAAAGATAAAATATTTTCAATAATATACACTTAAAAAAGAATACCTTCACTGAGTTCAGCCAACTTGAATGTAACTCCTTTGCCAAATTAGGATTTAATTCCATTACATAGTCTGCTGAGTAGAGATTTTCTAAAATCAAATTTATCCTAACATAATGAGAAGTTAAAATAAACCAATTAGTTCTTATACCCAGATTCACCTACTTTGTTTTGTCATTATTAGAACTAATGGACTATATGTGGAAAGGAATCTTTTAATACTTTATGACCTTTAACATTTTAAAATGCATCAACCATTGAACAGACTATAATAATTTTAAAATTGCAATTCAACATACCATAATCATCTCCAGAACCAAACCTCTTAATTAACTCCATTCCCAGTCTAGGATCAATAATAATGTTTACATCTTCACCATTTGTAGTGTCACAATAAATTATTTCTCCAGCAATACTATTCTGGTCTATACAGTTTTGGGTTGTGTTGTTTAAAGAATAGGAAGTATCTTTAATGTCATCTTGCTCCATATCTTCGCTATCAGGTTTATCAGACATATAAGTTAAATTAGATAAATGGTCGACAGTTTTCAAAAGATCTCCATCATACTGAAGTAAGTAATTACGTATGTAATTTTCATCTTGTAATGGAAAGCACTCTGTGAGAAACTTAATGTCAAATTCAAGTAACTCATTCTGCATTATAAGTTGACACTCACTAGAACTATTATCTAAATTACTTTTTGAATGAATAACATTTTCTTCAGTTTGGTATGAATTAAATACACACTGATTTGATGTTTGTTTTTTACTTTGAGAGTTGTAATCAGACTTTGGTACATTACCACAAACTGTAGAAACCAATGCACTCACAATATCCTCAATTTTACCTTTTTTTTTTATTGACATGCTTTTAGTAGACGAATCATAAAATGAAGAAACATCAACTATGAAATTATCACTAAGAATAACATTTTCTGATATTTCAGGGTTTTTTACAGAAAGATCAGGTTGAGCACTACACATTTCTTTGTCACTATTACTATCAGTTTCTTTTGATGAAGCACCATCAGGAGCTATATTGGAATTTCTTTTTAGGTAACTCGAAGGCACTTTTAGGTTGAAACTTTTTATAATACTTTCAACAGTTACATGTTTTTCATACTTCTCCTTCATATGCTCAATATGGTCTTTTGATACACCATGAGTGTTGCGTCTGGATCAACAATAAAATCTTACTGTTTTGATGAAGAAATTATTCTTTAAAAATAATAACAAAAACTAAAAAAACAATTGAAAAAGTCAAAACACAAATAATTTTTTAAATAATACATTATTCAAAATAAAGAATAAAAATTTACTTAGCCAGTTCACTTGGATTCCAAGCCCAAGGTGTCACTGGTTCTATTATGTAAACCATATAATTATGTTTTAATGCCTACATAAAAAAAAACAAAGTTTTGAGAAAACAAATTATTTCAAAAACTTAAAAAAACTAAATAAATAACAAGAGAGAAAAAAAAAAAGAATTAAATTTTGAAGACTAATAAGAAAGTGATGATTTCTCTTCCAGCATTTGTAACTTTAACATAAAACTTTTCATATGACTTTAACTGTTGTTTACATGACTTTAATGTTACATTAACTTACCATAGCAACATAGGGTTTTATTTCCCAGGCCATTGTATTTGTGTTGTCTATTATGATTGGTGATATGTTCAGTTCCATACCATCATTTGCTATTAAGATTAGAAAAAAATTATGATTATAAATTAAGAAAAAACATTAAAAGATAATATAGAATCTGTTGAGCTCCACTAATAAACTAGTTTAAAAAATGAGTTTTTTAGAGGGGAGAAAACTGCTGTTATAGGTTACATTTATCAATTAAATATTGTAATAATAGTCTCTAAACTTTCTTAGTAAAGCTAGAGACTATTGATAAATACATTAAAAGTCTTTTACTGAAATTACTTTTCTGCTATTATTTCATGAGCAACGAGTGTTAAGTAGTAAAATGAAGGGCATGTATTATTTCATGAGCAAATAGTGTTAAGTAGTAAAATGAAGGGCATGTATTATTTCAAGAGCAACTAGTGTTAAGTAGTAAAATGAAGGGCATGTATTTACTACTTATCTCTACTAATTTTAAGATCTTTTTTAATTTTTTGCAATTCAGATTTAAAAACTTAAAAAATTTAAAAAAACTTTTTTTTATGTTTTCAAAATATTGCTCAAATGCTCATTTTAAGTGCAAGATTGTGAAACCAAAAAAATGCTACAGTTTAAAAAAAGAGTTACGATTGGGCCTGAAAAGCAGCTTTTACTTTTTAAACTTCACCCTCAAAAATACTTTACTATGCTATTTAAAAAATATAAATACTGGTCCAATAAATCAAAATATATATCCCTTTTAATAATTTGGAAATCAATTTTGGGCTAAAAAAATTATTTTAATGCACTTATAGGCCAAAAAAGAACTTTCACTATGGGAAATTTCAAAATGAATTTAAACATATCAACCTTTAAAATCAATATATTAGTGAGTACTTTGTAATTTTATCAAAAGGATCAGTAGCAGAGGGCTGAAAGATTGTTAACTATAACTATAAATGATTTTCTTGACTTTTTAAAGAAACCCTAAATACAGGAAATTTTTATTTAAGATTATAAATATAACATTAATAATATTACTATTAATATTTTTATTTATAATTTATTTTTACTACTTAATTTTAATTAGAAAGTATTGAAAAAAAATTCTAAACTCAATTCAAAGGTTGCAATTATCATATGTTAAATTATTATTGTTCTTAGAAATCTTAGAAAATTAAATGAGATTAGAACTTCAAGATGAATAATTTTATTAGTTTCTTAGTACCTGTGTTGAGTGGTCAGAGTGACAAAAAAAAAAACAAAAAACAAACACATGAATTAGCTTAGTAAAGAATAGTGACACTGCTAAACAGTAAAGACAAAAAATAATAGTGGCAATAATATTAGTGGCAAACCATTGTTGACAAACTGGTGGGGGGAAAACTATATCAAAAATTGGAATACCATAATAAGTAACATATGCAATTGCTTCAATAGAAAAGGATAATAGACAAAAAAAACTTTATTGAAAATCCAAAAAGAAAATAATAAGAATTCAAAAAAACTTTAAAGACTATAAGAGATAGTTTAGCAAGTTTTTTTGAGAAAATAACCATTTTTACAGTTTTTTTTTGAAAGCTATCATTTTAATGTTTACTTAAAAACGCTTAGTATAAGAAATTATGTAAACTATTTTTTAAATTTTAATTTTCAAGATGATAAAAACACATAACTACAATGAGGGAAAAATACAGTGGACTAAAGGGTAACCTAGTTCTGATGAGCTTCACCTAGGATGACTTTTTACAGGCAAAGGTTTGCTTTACTAAAATCAATTTCAGTTGTTGACTGAAACAAATAACCACAATACTTTAAGCATAAGTGTACCTTGTAAAAATTTTCATTATGACTCTGTGCAGTATATTGGTTGAAGAAAGGTGATCATTTTAAGTCACTATCAAAATTTAAACTGTAAATAGAAAATATGAGCAAACTCTACATATAATAGATATGCTTTAGATGTTTTTGCTTTTTCTTTAGAAAATATGTGTAAACAAAACTTATGTTTATTTCATAGTGGACACACTACCAGAGTATGATAAGGAGTCCAAGTTGCTCATATAAAAGTACATACAAGTCAAAAAATGACCTTGACTTATACATTGTATCAACTTATACCAGTTTTTCTTTTTAAATTAAAGTTTTTGAACAAAAGCTAAAAGAGAATAGATATATTTGGTTAGTTTACTTACATTCTTGGTTAAGATGCACTGATAAGGTATTGCAAGTTGCATTATATAACATTTATAAATATACTGTCTTATTGGTATCAGAATAATCTGGTATCAGAAAAACCTTAGGCAACATTTTTTTGACACTAATAAAGATGATTACAGTAAAACTTGGACCTTTTTTTAGTCCAAGTAACTGAAATTGATTTTAATTATGCTTACTTCTCATTGACACAATAAAAATAGTAGATCAATTTAAAGAAATTCTACGTCAGTCCAAGCTGACCCTCTGGTCTACAGTGGTTTGATGAAATATTATAAAAATGGAAATTACGTATTACTTCTCCTTTGATTCCACTGGTGAGCCTCCTGTAAGCGATATGGGTCATAAATGTATCTAAATCAGTAGTTAAATAAAAGTTTTTATTTTTAGTTTTTTAGAATCAGCATTAGACAGCTTTATAAAAACACTCTCTTTACACTTAGATTGTACACACCTTTACATAGATCATGCACTAAATTGTTTTAAAATATTTAAAAACCTTTCATTGTCAAAGAAGAAATCATCTGTTGAGTAAAGTAAACCATTAGCACCTCTCAGCTGTCTAAAATATAAAAAATTGAACTTTTTTGTGTTTTTGTTTAAAAAAATCTTCTCAATCATCTTTGAATGTTGCATCCTTAAATAGGATAATCCTTGTAATGAAAGAAAATAACCTAGCTTTAGTTGATTTCCCAGATCCTGGAAGACCACGCATTATAACCAAAACTTTATAAGTTGGATTATTTAGATTTTTTTCTAAAAAAACTAAAAAAGCATCCTTTTTATAGAACTACAGGATTTACAGAAATATTTACAAGATGAACTTACCTTTACACCTGTTAACAAAATTATTAGGTATAAGCATACAGTAACATGTAAAATAACTATGTATGCTATGTCAAATTAGAAAATTATACCATCACTTAGTTTCTCATTATCTAGTTTCTCATTAACAGTCAAGCTTTGCAAAAACCCAGAACTATTATTAAAAGTTTTTGAAGAATCTTTTCCAGAAAACTGATCCAATAAATTTAATGGTTTGTGAACACCCACACCATTTTGGGATGAAAAATCATTTTGTCCACCAATTGTTAAGAGGTGGTCCAAAGCTTTATCAGCTAAAAACAAAAACTTTAAATAGATTAAGACACTCATTAACAATCTGCTATTAGGATTACCTTTTTATCAATGATTTTTAAACAAAAATCCATTGTGGAATTTCAACTTGTGCTTAGATTAGCAATAAATCTTAACTAGAAAGCATTATATTTAAACTATATTATATTGTTTGGCAAACTGGTGTATTAGAGCTTGTAAATTATTTGAAAAATTTTATTTCTAATTTTTTTTTTGCCACTTTTTTTAATTATTTGAAGAATTTTAACATTTTGTATCAAAGAAATAATTTTTTTTTATTAGTAAACCTTTCTTATCATCAAATAAGAATACAAGGGAAAAACCATAGTTGTCCAATTTTGCCATATTTTGCATTTGTCTCTTTTATCATGTACTGGTGCTTGCCTATTACTTCTAACAACATACAGACAAAAAAAACACCATTTTCAGGGGACTATCAAGGTGTCATTTAAATAAGAAACACTGATTTTCATTGGTTTATACTTCTGTACTAAGTAAAAAAAAAATCTAGGAAAAAATTACGTGACCAGTTAGCAACTTTCCAAATAACAAGGTGGATGTTGTAAACAAACCAAATGTCATAGAAAAGCTGAAGAAAAAACAAGTTACTGGTCAAAAAGGAGAGTTTTCTCAAGATGAACAATTGAGAAGTGATGTTGCAGGACCACCATGTAACTGTAAATCCTGATATTTTTCAGGTTATTACCAAAGATGAGAGGGCCTGGAGGATTTCCTATTTCAATTCTTTGAAAAAAAAGATGAACATACTGCATATTTTGCCTCTTTCAATTCTGTTCATAGAGTTCGACACCACCAGAACAGAAAGGAAGATTCAGTGAAAGCAGAATCTCACCATTATTATAAATGTCATATGAGTATTAAGAGATGATATATGTACTTGAATCAATCAAGTAGTCAAGTAGACCTTCCTGTTGAGTCTGATTGTACAAATACATTAATGTTTGCGCAATCAGACTCAACAGAAGCCAGAAGAATATTTCTCTTGATCTCTACCAAAGGAAAGCTGAGGAAAAGATCTGTGCAATTAGAAGCACAACGCTCCAATGACTGTAAGATAATCTGCTTTGTTTTTCAAAAAATTTTCCAATACCTAAACATTTCAATTTAAGATATTAACTGCCCCAGACAGCTGTCATTCTACTCCTTTAACATTCATGTCTTTCCATTGAAAAATTTTTATTTTTATTGCTACAATGAAACTGTGGGCAAGAAAGGGTTGGATGATGTGTACTCAATGGTCTAAGATTTTTTTAGTCAGCTGCCTCATGATGTGAAACAGATCAAGTTGATTTGTGATCTTCTGTACAAAACAAGAACTGGACTGTATCACATTTCTTGCATTATCTAGCTCACAAACCAGAGCAATTTAACAAAAGCAGTTTCATTTCCAGTTTAAGGACACTCCTTTATGGAATATGATAGACATGGCAAATGTGAATCAAAAGTTTCCAGCAGACACACCAGCAAACTGGAAGAAAGCTCTACAGACTACACATACCAAATCAGAGCCTTAAAATGTCATCAATATGATAAGCGATTTTTCATATTATCATATATGTTGTCTGGAATTCACAAAATATCTGATGCCACATTTTTGCAATTTTAGATTTAAACCAAACATATTCAGCTATTTCAAATCAAATTATTCATTTTTTCATTTTTGTAATGAAATTCCTTTTGTAATGACAAAGCAAAAAAAAGAGAGAGCTTAGTGTTGCTGAATCAGCAAGTATGTCCATAACATGTAGTTCTGAATCCATACCTAAAACCTTGAGTCAAGATTGAATTGAAGAACATACCATAAGCTTAAATAAGCCTCCAAATTGTACAAAGGAAATCACTAAACATATCATAAAACTTAAGGTTGCAGCACTACTGAACTGTACCAATTTAAGTTAGTGATAGGAAAGAACCCAAATTTTACAACTCAAGTTTGGTTTGGATTTTTTTAGCCTTTGCTTAGTTCAATCCAAAATCTTGTAGTTACTTTTCTCTAAAAAAATTTTTTCAGCTCTAATTTAAAAGAACTAGCATAAGGATTTGTTCAGGATGATGTGAATGTGAACAGCCTATTCCTCTCTCTCTCTCTCTCTCTCTCTCTCTCTCTCTCTCTCTCTCTCTCTCTCTCTCTATCTGCTATCAAGAGGCAACTAGAGGAGAAGGATAGATGTAAACACCATACTCCTTTCTCTCTCTTTTTTGTCCAACATCAAGTGGTATTTAAATGATACCTCTGGGTGTCAACTATCAGGCTAGTTGGATGGCAAAAGTATTGTCTAAACTGAAGTTCAAGCTAAGAAGCCTCTGCTAGACAGAGCTTGAATGATATACAATAAAAATTACAGGTAGAAATTATGAAATACTTATCTCAATGTGTACCATAGATCAAATGTTAGATTTGTGGTACAGATTGTGATACAAAACTAAATTATGATTTAACAAATGCCTTTTTGTTCAATGGTCTACTTGCTCTAGCTCCATCAGTAAACAATTTTATTTGTTACATACAGTATATTGTACCAAGTTGCACCTGCTGACAGCCAACTTGATCTTAAACTTTGTGCTAATGTTTTTTAATTAACCTTGCATTTAGCAACATGCTTCTAAGATTCTTTTTACTTGTTGATCCTGACTATTAAATATTTACACTAGTAAAAAATTATTAAATGCCGTAATTAAATATATTAGTATAAAGAGTAGCAAGCTATATATCTAAATATTTTCCTATCAAAAGAATGCTTACCATCATAGTCACAATTCGATAATACCATATCGATAATACCCAACTCAATTTTTCTCTTAAAAACCTCATAAAAGTGGCTCTTTATATCATTTCTTTTTTTCAAATCGTTTTCTGTGTATGGATCAGAATCCATTTGATGTAAAAAGGTTTTTTTAATATGTAATATACCTTAGCGAACGATAGAAAGAAATTTAAATTTTATAATTGGATTTTAATTGTGTTCTCAGAAAATGTTCTAATACCATACTAAAAAATATTTTTAAAAAGAAAAAGCTATTTTAAAGCTAAAATACAAAGATATAGTAAAATAAGTCATTTGTCAAATTATTAAAATTTACCTCAGACACAAATGACCTACACATTAAAGTATACAAAAGAAGTTCATTTTGCCTATTCGGCAGATCTACCTAACGCACTGTACTCTGCGGAGTACAGCGCATTTGGTTGAATAACAAATGAATATCGGCATTTTGGTTTTTTTCTGTTCAATAAAAATCGGATTACGTACAAAGGGGTCGTTTGTACGTCATGAGATTTTTGACCATTTTTAATCCCTCTCCCCTTATTTGTAAAAGAACTTATCATTTTTGTCACCCACCTTCCCAAAAGGTAAATTACAAATTTTTTAAACCCTCTTCGCTCCCCTAAACACAAATATCCAATATTTAGCTGGCAATTAAGCTGTACTTTATTAGTTGATTTGAATATATTAGTTTTATTTAAGCTGTATTATTTTATTAAGTACACTTCCACGTTATATATATATATATATATACCATGGCGATACTTATTACAGGTCTTCCCGTCGGGAATCCGTATTTTTGACTGGAGGCGGACAATGTTACGGTGTCACGTTAAATAAGTAGCCCCACTGATCTCAAAATATAACATATATTTTGAGATCAGTAAAGTAGCCCGTTAAAAAAGTCACCCTGATGTAAGGATGAAATATTAAAAATCAGAGCGAAAAATATTAAAAATCAGAGCTTAAGGATGAAACATTAAAAGTCAGAGCAAAAAACAATATCTCTCTGATGTAAGGATGAAATATTAAAAATCAGAGCGTAAATCTTTTTTGAAGTATGCAAAAAAGTTCAAACTATGTGGTATGTAAACATTTCATTATAATTTGTTGAATAAAAAGTTATTACCATTGAATTAAATCTAACTTTTTATATACTTTAGATGGTAAATTATATTATGTAACTGCATTAAAAAAGTTAAAAGTTCCTATAAACGACTGTGAAAAAATGATAGCGTTTAAAGATGTCCATGATTCTAATCATGGAGCTCATGTTGGTCTCAACAACGCTAGAGCAAAGCTAAAAAGTTCTTTTTATTGGCTAGGTATTATCACAACATTACGTATTTTATTCATGTTTGAGTTTTTTTTTTATGTTAAATTTAAGTTTTAAGGATGGTTAATGATATTAACAAATGGGTAAAAGAATGTGACAAGTGCCAATGTATGGAGAAAATAAAAACTGTTGCTCCGGAATTAAAACCTATTAAGGTTAATGGACTGTGGAATATTTTGGATATAGATCTAATTGGACCTCTTACACTTACAAAACTTGGAAACAAATACATTTTAACTATAACTGATCTTTGGAGTAAATATATTGAAGCTTTTGCAATTCCTGAAAAGTCAGCGTTTTATGTTTCAAAGTGCCTTACTACTTTATTTTATCGATTTGGTCCTCCAAAGAAAATTCTTTCTGGTCAAGGCACAGAATTTGTAAATAGTTTGAATGAACTTTTGTTCTTTTCATTTCAAATCAAACACTTGATAACCTCTGCTTACCACCCTCAAACTAATGGGCAAGATGAAAGAATAAATCAGACAATTAAGAAACCCCTTTCTAAATTATCCAATGAAACCCAAGACAATCGGGATGAATTGTTAGAAGCTGTTTTATTTGGTCTATGTACATGTGTGCAAAATTCAATAAAATTCACACCCTTTTTTTTAATGTTCGGCAGAGAAGCAAACTTGTTTTCAACTTTGTCGCTAAATAATACTGAATTAGATACTAATGAAAATAATAATTTTGAATATAAGGCATCCAATGAGCAAGTTCAAGAAAAAATGGATTCTTATAGTAAAGTTGTTGCAGAAGTAAATAACAATATTATTCAGACCCAGACTAAAATGAAAAAATATTATGCTTTTAAACAACTGAAAAGATGCAAGTCATTTTCATTTAAAATAGGGGACCAAGTTTTAGTAAGAAATTACAGAAAAATTGGTTGCAAAGGAAGTTGGATGGAGCATGATTGGCTGGGACCTGGAATCATTTCAGAAAAAAAACAAACTGGTGCTATTTTAACTGTTAATGGTAAAGTTTGGAAAAAATCTGTTGCTTTATCTAACATCAAGCCTTATTTATCAGACAAACAAGCATTGTCCACCCAATTGATTTTAAAAGAGCATGATTATTGTCTTATAATGACTAAACAATTAATTGAAAAAGATGATTTAAAAGTAATTTTAAAAAAATCCAGCAAGAGAAAGCATCCAACTTTTCTAACTGACACAAGTATATCTAAATCCAAAAGATTAGTTTGTCCTGCAATTCTGTAGATAATAATTTTTATTCAACATTATCAGCACAGTCAGTCAAGCTGTGCGTAGATGTTTTAAAACATCTATCTTGTTGGCTTAATGATACTTTAATTGATATTGCACAAAGCTTTCTTTCACACCAGTTTCCTAAAGTAGGTGGATTTCAAAGTTCTTGGATTTTTAATTCAAAAAACTTTGGTGGTTATACTATTTCTGGAAAGCTTGTTCAGACACTTATTGTTAGAAATTTGCATTGGGTTCTAATAAGTAATTTAACATCTGAAAATGGTTCTAATTCTGTTCAGTATTATGACTCACTGTTTACTGGATTTAATAAAGGCACTGTTCCATTACTGGTACATAGAGTTGTACAATTGTTGTTAATAAATGAATGTATTTTTTCTTTGAATGTGGAGGTCATAAGATGTCAAAAGCAAGACAATGGAAATGATTGTGGGCTTTATGCTATTGCAAATGCTACTGCTTTATGCAATGGTTTTGATTCAAGTTTAATTATCTGGGATAAAAATAGTATGAGGTCTCATTTCCTGCAGTGTATTGAGAGAAAAAAAATGGAGATGCTTCCTTACATTTCTTTATCATATGGTAAAAAAGTATGCTCATTATCATTTCAATGTGATGATTTCTGTCACTGTACAATAAAATAATATTGATGTAGTGTCTCTTTAGATTATAAAATAGTAAAAATATTTGAGTGTATATTTGCATTAGACTGACCTAATCATGTGATAATAGCAGAATTAGTAATTTTAGAAACTTTGTGTAATAATAATTTTTTGAAAACCTTAATAAAAGTTAGATATTTGATTTATTAATTTTTGTTTTGTGAGAATAATGACTTGAAATCTTTTTGTTAAATACATAAAAATATTTTCTGAACAAAAACTTATTTTAAACAAAAACTAATTTTAAGTGTCTTTGATTGATTTGGTTTTAGATTAGAGTTATAAGTAGTAGAGATACAACAAGTAGAGTTACAAGAAGTAGTTATAAGTTAGAGTTAGAACTAGAGTTACAAGTAGTAAAGATGGAACTAGACTAGAGTTTACTCAGTTTTATATTAGAGTTTATTGTAGAGTTTTTTAAATTAGATTTATTATGATAATTTAACTATTTTAAAAAAAATTGTTACTGTAGTTTAAATTCTAGTTGTATCATCATTCTGACTATTAAGTAAAAGTTATAATTAAAAAATTATTATTTTTCTTATATTTCACTTTAGATTGCCTGATTACATTTCAGGTTACAAGTACTTTTTTAAATTCAAACATTGTCTTTTTTGTTTGTTTCATCTGTCAATTTATTGTAATTATCTAGTAAATAATTTTAATTATAATAAGAATGAAAACTTTCTTTTTTTTTTTTTTTTTTGAGTTTTAGGTAGGACAACTTAAGCTTTTATGGCTAGAAGTAATTAAAGAAAAAGATTCCATCGCTTATGTTAAAAGTATATTTGATAGGTAAACCTCGATCCTTGGTGTTTATTTGAGAAGGCAAACAACCGACAGTCTATTTAAATGGACACAAGTCACAAGTTTAATAACAATACAAAGTTGAATGTAAATTTATTTTGGAAAATAAAATTTTAACAATTTAATATGTTATAATGTCTTTTTTTACATTTCTCATTTTGTTTCCAAGTAATTGTAATCTTCTACATGTTTTAATCGCTTTCACATTATCCCATGTAAGCGTGTTTGGACGGTTTAATTTGGATAATGCTGGTTTTTAATTGTAACTTTATGGAAGGTTTAAGATCATATTTAGATCAAAACCTAGAACTCGTTAAATTTCAAACCATTAACTCGTTTTCCAGATCAGAAATAGATTCCTAGGTTTATTAAGTGTAATAGACTTTTAACTTTTTACACTTATATGAAAATTTTCATCAGCAGAAAATTTATAGATTAAGCTGCTTTTTTAAAAAATTTTTTAATTAAAATGACTCTTAGAAATACTATTACATTAAGAGATAATATTACTTATCCAGGAGGCACCGTGTGGGGTGGGCACCAGATATCAAAATATAAACATATTATAACATTTATATCACAATCTATAAACATAAGACACAATGCAATATAAGATCGTTCATCAAGGGCTGTGCGGCGCTCCTAATTTAGGAATTTTTATTTATCATATTGTTAGGGGAGAATGGGGTGAGATGGGACTTGGCAATATCTCAGTGAAAAATTTAATAAAGCAAAAGTTTTTTATGTCATAAGTTTGCAATAGCTTCTTCATATTATTGTGTTTTTTAAGTTTCAGAAGTATTTATTTTTCGGATTATTTGCGAATATGTAAAAATCTAACAATTTTCCTGGATTTTGAAGACATCATTAATATTTAATATTTATGTGTTGTTTGCATATATTTTTATGTTTATGGTTTTTATTTATTTACTATTGTTTTATTTAACTACTGAAGAAATATGATTAGCATATGGCTACGAGAACTATATAAAATAAAGGTTTTCTCACACCTACTTGTGATGGGGTGACTTGGGACAGGAGAATTAGGGTGAAATGGGACACTGTTCAATTTTATTATTTTTTTAATTTACTGTACTTTAACTTTTATAATCAATATTTTTGTAAAAAAGCAAGTGAGCAGAAAATTATGTTTATGTTTATGATAAGATTTCAATGTTTACTTTATAGTAAACACAGGTCAGAAATTTAAGGTTTAAGTTTACTATCCGAGTACCCCAAAAATGTTAACAAATATAGTAAGTGGAGCATCTGGACACTTCATTTTCATATTTAGAAAAATCTGGGAGGTATCACATTTTTAGAAAATTGACATAGAAAATCTGCTAAAAAGTCATTATTTTTGTACTTAAAAAAACTAAATATATTGACGGAACAGTAAAATTAACATAAAATAACTTTATATTCCAAGTTTTTATGCTCCTAAATTTTGTATTTACACATCAACTTCATTAGACAGCTCTTAGATATATCTAAGTTGGTGAAAAAGGTTTAGATATGCCTGAGTTATATTAGGAACATAGTATGCTTAGTAAAGTAGAACATATTGATAGTATATAAATAATTATTATTAATATTAGGAACATAGTATTAGAACATATTAAATATTAGGAACATAGTATGCTTAGTAAAGTAGAACATATTGATAGTATATAAATAATTTATTAGTATTGTAATATAGTAAAGTATTAGTATTGTATGTCTAATAACCTAATATATATAAATAATAATAATATAATAAATAATAAATAAAATATTTCAAAAACTGTTTGTACTAATATATTTATAATGTCTTTTTGAATAAATATACAAATTTTTTTAACTAAAGATTTCAATAATGTTTATGTTTTCATGTACAATTAATGTTCAATAACTTATAAATTATTTGAATTGAACACTTCAGCAATTCTTTTGCTTCTTTCCTTATGTTTGTTGCTGTACTGCGAGACTCCAAACCTGTTTATTACACTTTTCATCTTGGAATGGCAAGATTCAGATGTCTGCTCATTAAACTGCCCAAGGGAAAGGCCACTCAAATCAACATATGTTTCCAGATGTGCTGTTACAGCATGTACTTTCCAAGTAACCGTGAACTGTTTACCTAAAAACTAAAAAAGCTTACTATAAATATGTTTATCAATAACTTGGTTTTAAATACAAAGGGTAAAGAAAACAGCAATTACCTCTCTGCAATAGTCTTGCGCATCCTTATAGCTTTGTGTAAAACTTTCAATTAAAATTGAATAGTTTGGGTCAAGTTTATAGCCAAGGACACCATGAACAACCTTATTAAATTTTCTCATTGTTTCTAAGAGAGGATACAGTTCAACAGGCATTATCAACTCAAGTTTGTCGCAACTTTTAAGTATCTCTCTACACGTGTTTCCTTCAAATGTTCCTCCATGGTAACCTTTTCGAAGGCATCCAATGCTCTTGACCCAATCTATAAATCCAGGCCAAAGTTGCATTATAAATGCTGCCACATGGTTAACAAATCCCATCAGAAGGTGAAGTTCTGGTAATGGAATCTCTCTTATTATACTTAGGGATTTGTCTTCTATCTTAAGCAGACAAGGATTAATGACATTCTAAATATATGGAAATAAATTTTTTTTATCCTATTTAAAATGATAAAATGGTAATGGATGATAAATTTCGATAATATTTACAATATATTTATTCATTTATACCTTATATTCTTTCATTCTTTTCACCGGAGATCCTGCAGATGAATATAGTTCATAGTAATTATTCAAAGATTGAAATGTTCTTAACTCTCCAGCAAATAATTCTGAAGAACCTTCACACCATGCGCAAGCATACTTTCCTCCATGAGCCTAAAATTTTATATTATAACTCAATTTATAAATATATTGTAGGGTAAAAAAAACCTTTTCCTAATATAGTTTTTACCATGATATGTCTTATTATCTTAAAATTATTTAAAACAAACACACTGAAATTCCTAGCAATATGTTGATTAACTTCATGTCAGAAGCCAATGAGTACTTGCATTCATGCAACTTTAATCTTTCCACAATCATTGTCATGTTAGAATGATTCTCACTTACCCTTTCACAATAAGCTAAAACAAGTGACGTATTTGCTCCTGAGTATGATCCTAAGGAGCTGCTATCTTCTGTCCTGTCCTTGGTTGGATCAAACAGATTTACTATAACTTTCAGTGATCCTCCACCTATAATATATATATATATATATATATATATATATATATATATATATATATATATATATATATATATATATATATATATGTACTTACACACATACATATTTGTATATAAATATGTACAAATAATGTTTTTTAAAACAAGTTTCCAAAAAGACGATAATTAAAATATCATAAGTAATATAAATTAAATAAATTAAATATAAATACCTGAATCTATTCCAACCTTTACAAATGTGTTTTGTGGAACCTGCCCTCGATATTTCATTACAAAATCCAGAAATGCTGTAATATCTTCAATATATACCAAGTGTCTCTTTACTGTAGCATAGTCATTATCATTTTCTTTTTCTTGAAAGTCTAATAATTCAGTGACATAAAAGTTGGAAAGTAGTTTACTTTTTTCATCCAGGGCTTTCTCCATGTTTGACTCAAACTTTACACCACTTCTCCTCAAAGTTTTTAACATTTCATTTGACTTCAATTGACTAAGTCCTAAGGTATTTACCAAAACTTCTACTTCATTATAAGGAATCTTTCTCTGGTCACTTTCCCGAGTACCAAGTGTAATATGAATACTTTTACCTCCTTAATATAATATAAACTGTTATTTTAAGAACGTACATAACAGCTATTTTTATTTAACAATATTTTACCTGTTCTGAGAATGGCTTGAGCTCCTAGACTTTGCCCTTGATCAGAATAAATTTCTTTAAGAAGGGAAGAAGCTACTTGTTCTTTTACTTTTTTAGAAATTTTAGAAATACTCTTAGAAAGATTTGTGCTACTCTTTAAAGGGGAACATTTGTGGGGTTTACCTTTAGCAATTTCACATAAACATATTTGGCAAAGTTTCAGTGTTGCTCTAGTTCCCTTTTTCATACTTTTATTTAATAATCTATTTCTTCCTTGACTGCATATACTGCATAATACTGAGCAATCTCTAGAGGTTTGCAAGCTAGACAAATCAGAATTTTTCCATTTTAAAGAAACTGTGTCTGCAATAGTTTTACCAGCCTTACAGAGATACAAGTTTTTCTTGCAACCTGGGTATAATCCTGTAGGGTAGGCAAATACTTTAAGTGAAAACTCAGGCTTACAGAAAACTTGAACCAGACCTTCCAAATTTTTATTAACTGCATTTGTTGTTCTTTTCAAGGCAGCAACAGCAAATGATCTTTTGAAAAAGTACATGATTTCTTTTAAAATGGTATTCTCTCTTCTCCTTAGAGAGCAGAGGAGCCATAGATTCTATATATTAGGTATCTATAATAAAGTAAAAATAAAAATGCGTAGTCAAAAAGAAATATATTTAATAAAAAATGTTTTTTTGACCAACTTTGTGTATTCTAATAATGTTTATGTATAAATATTAAATTAAAGACCTTGAAAAGTTGGTATATGAACATTTTTTAAAATAAACTTCAACTTTCTGTCAGTATATTTAGTTTTTTTAAGTACGAAAATAATGACTTTTTAGCAGATTTTCTATGTCAATTTTCTAAAAATGTGATACCTCCCAGATTTTTCTAAATATGAAAATAAAGTGTCCAGATGCCCCACTTACTATATTTGTTAACATTTTTGGGGTACTCGGATAGTAAACTTAAACCTTAAATTTCTGACCTGTGTAAAGTGTTTTTTATCATAAAAAATAATAATTATTATATTGGATTTCTTTGTTATTTTGTCCTGAAGATATCTTTCACAGTAAGTATTGTTTTAATGCCAATCATTTTTGTTTTTAAATTCAGTTTAAATAAAGTTCTTCACTATTAGCCTTATTAAATTTAATCACATTATAAGTTTTATAGGGTTGTGATACTATTTTATTTTCATTAAAATAAATTTAAAATTTATAGCCTAATCTGGATTTTGGTTAATGCAATTAAAAAAAGCGTAATTTTTTTTAATAATGGAGTGAGTAATTTGAGTAATAATTTTTCAGATGCCAAGAAAGTACAAACGAGTGATAAGTCGGTTAAAGCCTGATACTCATTCAATAAAAGCTGCTGTGATGGCTGTCGAATCCGGCAGTTTATCACTACGAGCAGCTGCACAAGAGTATACAATTTCAAAATCAAGTTTACAGCGGAAAATAAAGGTTAATAAAGAAACTTCTTACAGTAGCTTATACTTTGATGAACAACATAAATATATTTTAAGTAAGACACAAGAAGATGAACTTTCAATATATCTTCGTCAAGCATCTAATATGCATTATGGACTTGATGTTAGAGAAACAAAGCAACTTGCATATCAATATGCAATTAAAAATGACACTAAAATACCAGAAAACTGGAAAAAGAGTGAAACAGCTAGAACTGAAAGGTTTTATTTATTCTTAAATTGTACAAAATTATTTATTTGTACGCCAGAAGCTACCAGCCTCAGTCGAACAACTAGTTTCAATCGCACAAATGTAGATACTTTCTTCAAAAACCTTGACAGTGTGCAGAAGCGCTATAACTTTTCTGCTGATTGCATTTACAATATTGATGAAACAGGTCTGACAACTGTTCATAAGCCAGTGAAAGTGATTGCTGGTAAAGGAGTAAAGCAAGTAGGACAGGTAACTTCTGCTGAAAGGGAAACCCTAGTTACAATGGTGGGTTGCATTAATGCCCTTGGAAATTTTATTCCACCGTTTTTGATATTTCCTCATGTCCACTTTCGTAGCCATATGCTTAAAGGTGCACCAACAGGTACAAAAGGTGATGCTAATCCTAGTGGATGGATAAATACTATTTATCATGCTATTTTATTATGCTAATCCTAGTGGATGGATAAATATATTTCAAAATATTATTTTGAAATGGTTTGATCATTTTGTGGAGTATGGACATCCTACCAAGGATCATCCATTACTTTTAATAATGGACAACCACAAAGCTCAAATATCGATTGAACTGATGGATAAAGCTAAGGAAAGCAATGTTGTGCTCTTGAGATTGCCACCCCATTGCAGCCACAAACTCCAACCACTTGACAGATCAGCATTTGGGCCATTAAAGAAATTTTACAATTCAGCATGTGATTTTACAATAAAGGCACATCCAAATACTCCTATGAAGATATATGGCATTTCTGAAAATTTAGGAATAGCTTATACAAGAGCCTTTACTTCCCAAAACTTTCAAAATGTATTTAAAGCAGCTGGCATTTTCCCGTACAATCCATTTGTTTTCAGTGATGTTGACTTTTTATGTTCTTATGTATCTGATCGACCATTTCCAGCAAATGACAATTCCGACAAACAAACAATCCACACATCACTGTGTATTGTATCTGAAATTATTAATGAAAAGAAACAGCAAATCAGCACTTCTGCCTACCATTGGACAGCAGAAGATATAAGGCCATTTCCAAAAGCGGGTGAAAGGGTGGCAAAGAAAAAAAGTGCAAAAAGAAAATGTTCTAGGTCTCTGGTATTGATTGACACACCAACAAGAAATGAACTAGTTGAAAGTTTATCAGAATGTAAAAGAAAAAAAGAAGATAAAGATAAGAAAAAGAAAAAAAGTTACCCCCTCAGACATCAACGTAATTTTGACTCAATTTAAACATCAAGCAACCTGTTGAACAAAGTTACAAATGTATTTAGAATGGTATTTTATTTTTGTTAAACATAAATAAATTTTGTGTATTGTTATGTTTTATAAGGAGTAGAAAAAACAATAAAATAATGCTTAAAATTATTTGTTTCTATTTTTGTCCCATTTCACCCCAACCATTGTCCCATTTCATCCCAACATGGGGTGACATGGGACAAACAGTGTCACTTTAAAAAACCAAGCCCTTGAACTTAATTTGATGGTTAAATAATGGGTTTTGTAACAATTTAACATGACAATTCATTGGACTATAGTTTTAAACCGATTTGTATGGTTTTTGTGGAAAATTTAAAGCGCAGCACACAAGCAAATTTTTTTGTCCCATCTCACCCCGTTCTCCCCTACGTTAAATATGATTGCAAATATTAAGTTCTTATAAGATTATTTTTAAAGTCATACTTTTTAATAAGGATTTTACAAAACTTTAACTTAATCTTAACTTAAAATTTAAAATTAAGTTTAAAATTACGTTTGGTGTTAAAAATATTGCCTTGATTGCTCATTTTGTCTACTTTTTTAACGGGATACTTATTTAACGCCTATAATGGCGTTAAATAAGTATCCCGTTAAAATAATAAAAGTCATCCAGAATCCTAAAATAAGTGCTCCAAAACTTGCTGGAATGCTGCAAAATGATTACAATATAAAAGTGGATCCTGAAACTATTAGAATAACCTTAAGAAGAGCTGGATACAATGGTAGAGTACCATTGAAAAAGCCTTACATCAGCAAAGTAAACAAAACCAAATGAATACACTTTGCAAGGGTTTATATTAATGAACCACAAACATTCTGGGAATCTGTCCTTTTCACCAATGAGTCAAAATTTAATGTGTTTTCATCAGATGGAAGAGTTAAAGTTTGTAGAAAACCAAATGAAGCATTTAAAAAACAAAACTTGTGTCCAACGGTGAAGCATGGTGGAGGAAGTGTTTTAGTGTGGAGTTGTATGAGTGCTTCAGGTGTAGGAAACTTGGTTTTCATTGATGGAAATATAGATCAAAATGTGTATTTAAACATTCTAAAAAATCACTCCAGAAATTACCCAAAAATTAGTTGATACTATGAAAAACAGACTACATGAGGTAATAAAAGCTCGTGGTGGAAACATAAGATATTAAAACACTAGCAAATTGAGTTTGCATAACAATTTGATTTGATTTTTGTAAAGTGGATGAAAACTTTTTTGGCGCAAAAAACCAGATACTAGATAATCGGTATCGTATAAGTCGATACCGAGAAGAATGGTCTCGTATCGCGTGGTATCGCTTATATACTAATGTCGGTACTATCAGTATCGGTTCGATACCACTCGATTTCGAGAAGGAAGGTCTATACTATCAATATCGCTTCGATATTAAACGATACCGATAATAGAAAGAATCGTATAGTATCGCATGGTCTCGAATCGAGATTCAATAAAACAAAAAAACAAAAAATTAAAATGTGACTTATTGAATTTTTTATAAACAAAATACAAGTACAATTGCTTTTTAGAGATTTACTTATTGCTTTTTAATAATCTACAATACTTTGGCTATCGTCGTTGTTTTTTCCTTTGCCGTACTTTCGTTGGTATTTTAGGATTTTCTTCTATTAATATTGGCAAAGCTAAGTCTGATTCATGTCCTATATCACTATCATTTTCTTGTTCGATGGGCCATTTTTTATCGTAATTTTCAAGAGCGGAATAGTTCTGCATTATAAATACAAGCTTATCTGCCTTGTCACTATTGAGATTGTATCTACGATCAGTGATGACAAGGCCAGAAGCAGAAAATGCTCTTTCAGATGATACAGAGGTTGGTGGAGTTGCCAACCAAGATCTTGTAACACCCGAAAGAACAGGAAGTTCCGCTGCATGCTGCTTCCACCATGCTAAGGTGTCAGTTTTTCCAGCATTTTTGGATCTTATTGTTTTTTGGTATTTTTCCATTTCAAGCTTAATAGGAGTGTTTTCGTGTATATGATGTGAATTAGTATCTTCCTTATACTTTGCTAAAATAATATTGTACTCATTTTCCTCCCAACCTTGTTCATTATCAGCAACGGAATCGTTACTACCGTTGTTATTACTGGAGCTTGAGACAGACAATGAAGAATTCTTATAGTACTCTTTGGTTGTGGGATGGTTTTCAACCAGTTTTTGAATATTTTCATCGTCAACATCAAGGTGTCCACGAAAAAATGGATGAAGGTAATATCCTAGTGCAAATGTGGGTAATTTACGGCCTTTGTCTGGGAATCTCTTATTTAGTTCTGATAATAAGTCCTCTAAGAATTTTTCTACTAATTTTTTGTTTCCATGAGTAACATAGTTATTTTTTTCTTTCTCGATGAGTGCTGTTACTTTCCACAGCGACATGTCAATTCGGATCTCTGTGTCAGAAGATAAAAAAACTGATAATTCTTTAACAGATTTAAACACTGGAACAATAGCTTCAAAAAGTAGGAACTGTTCATTTGTAGGTACGGTTTTTTTCCAATCATCACCTTCTGTATCGCGTAAGTATATGAGTGGAACCTTCAGTCGAAGCATGACGTGCAGCATATCGTAATGGCTGTTCCATCTCGTGGTTACTGTGGAGGGTATTTTGAGATAACTCACATATAACCTAGAACAAGCATCTTTCAACGAAGCACTGAAGGCTGTCGATTTATGAAGCCTGATAGTAAGTGAGCTGGCTTTAAGAAAAGCATCTTTCAGTTCCGGGGTACCCTCAACTGTTATTTGAAGTGCAGTGTTGAGTTTATGATCATTGCATGAAACAGAACCTTCTTCTTTAGTTATTAAAGACACACTGTTGTTTAGAGCACATGCCATGTTTGATGCCTGATCAATAACACACAGTTTATTGGGTATTTTTTTTAATGATTCAGGGTATGAGAGTGTGTTATCAAGTGCTTTTGCAATGTTGATTCCAGTGTGTCGCTCTTTGAATAGGCACACTTCCGGTGTAAATTTCTTTAGGGCAAAGTCTAGCAAGATATAATGTAATGTCACGGACATGAATGAATCATTTTCCTTTGTTTCCTATGGCAACCTGATTAAAATTTATGAGCTCTTTTTCCATAACTTCATGCATTACTACCTTCAGTGTATGGTAAAGCTGAGGGAGTTTATTTTTTGAGAAAGTCGTTGAATATTTTATTGTGGCATTTGGTAATAATTTGTTCATAAACCTCTTAAAATTTTCAGAATCAGCAAAACTGAACATCAAGCACTCAGTAGCAATCAAAGTATGATCAACTACTAATTAACGCCGATCTTGAAGTGGCCACTTTTTTGTAACCGCCTTCTTCGGGAGAGTGAGAGTTTTGAAGGCTTTTGCGGATCCAGAAGCATCTGCCTCGATTACGTTTAGTTCTTCATCTAATTGTGATCTCCGCTCTTCTTCTTTTTTTTGAAGTTCGATGAATAACTTCTTATGTTGTGTTTGAATATGCCTTCGCAAGCCAGTAGTATTTGCTTGCTTTGTTGCAAGCTTATTTCCACAAGTTTTACACAGAGCAGATTCTCCTGAAAATGTAAAATACAGTTTAATAAAAAGTAAAATGGTTTTACTTAATTATTATTATTTTATTTTATTTTCATTAAAAACAACAGAGCCGGGACGCTTCGAACTCACTTGGGGCCTGAGGCAAAATTAAGTTTTGGGGGCATTTACTGTAAATTTTACCTCTAAAAAATGTCAAGAGTTAAATAATTTCAGAAATATTGTTACCAAAAAAATACCCTTTGATAGACGTGAATTTAATTTTTTTTTTTACAATTAGTTACTAGGTATCTTTATATGAAACAAAAACAAATTCAGAGTGGGCCGGTGTTGTACAAATTTATTTCCCCCATAAATTTATTTCCTAGTCGCACGCCGATTGGCTTAAGAGGTCCGCCCGAAAACTAAAGAACACCCATATTAACTAAACAACAACACCCATAAATTTAATTCCGATATTGAAAAAAGCTTTCAAATAAATAAACTGGCATATTCTGATATATTATTTTTACATTTATTCTTAAACAATGCCTAAGATCAATGCTAAAACTCAAGAGTTACGTCTTGAAGAGATTAGGCAATACGGGCGCTACTCCACTTTCTCCCCCCCCCCCCCCTAATTTTATGATTGATTCTGATAGAGAATTTTATGCTGATTAAGAATCGTATAAAAACATGGGTCTCAAAATCAACGGAAAGTGCTCTAATCTGATGTTGAAAGTCACTGATCTCAAAATATAACTGGATAGCGTATACGAAATAATTTTTTGAAGCCAGTTTTGGCCTCCCAAGATGGCGGCGGAATTAAGGAATGGTGATATGAAAATTAAGAAACTGATGATAATCAAGTTTTATATCTTGAGTTCAAATATTGACAAATATATTAATTTCTAATAAAAATCTAGTTTTTTTGTTTAACATAAGATTTTTTTCATAAAAATAACGGAATATTACATATTTACATAAATTTCAAATATAAATATTTTTTTATTTAACAAAACATATTTTTACAATAAGTTGCTCTATATTAACTTTCTGTTTTTCGTTTTTTAGAATAAATATGATAAAATAAAAATTCTCAGTAAAACTAAGTACAAATTTTAATTTTAATTTGCTTAAATTTGGTTTGTTTAATAAAAGTAAAGAAAAAGTATTTGTTTGCTTGTGCAGAAATCTCAAGTTTCAAATAGTTAGCATTTGTTATATAATTTATGTACCTTTTAGTTCTTAACTACCCAATGCTGTGTGCTAGAAGGTTAATAACACAACAGCATGGTAGGCAGCTGATTTTATTTTTAAGATAAAATGTTTTCTAGGCATTAGTTCATTAGATAGGCACTAAAAAATTATAAATGCTGCATGAACTATTAACTGAGCGCTGTGATTTCACACAACTCAGAGGTTCCTTCTAGAGTTATTATATATATATCATATCATATCATAAAAATATTTTTGATTGGTTTTTGAATAGGATAAGTTTTGTTAATTGCTTCCTAAGCTTTTTTCCAGTTATTAATCCGGTCAAAATAGACAAAAAAATAGTGGTAGATTTGCAATAATTCGCATAGAGCTGAAAATTTGTACATACCTTGAGCACATTATTACAAATAAAGTATTAAAAGTCCCCATCGATCCCATATCTGCAAAAAAAGTTCTTCAAGGTTTAAGGTATAAAAAAAAGTTATTTTTTTTAAAAAAAAAAAAAGAAAAGTTTTAATCATAAAAATAGGTCAAACAAAAGCGAACGGCATTTAAACGCATTTTTGAATAAACTATTTCGTCGGCTTTTCTCTGAACTTGTATAAGAACAATGAAAAATGCTTTTTTCAAATAATTTTTTCAACTGATTTTTCTCGTCTGACTTCCCAAAATTCTTAGAACAAAGTTACGAACAATGAAATACTTTTAGCGTTGAACGTTCCGTTGCAGTTAAGAGTATCGAGCAGTATTTTTTATTACGATTGGAACCGTTTAATACTTTTATTAAAATGTCGCAACTATGTTTTATATGTAGTAAACTTTTAATAGCAAGTGAAACTGTTGTTGTTGATCGTGGAATGAAGACTTTGATTGATACAAGTGTTAAAAGAAGTGACGGGTTTTATGAATACCTCAAAGATCTGAAGTCTGTGACGATTCATGTGGTGTGCCGTAAAAAGTATACTCGGAAGAGTACTATTGTTGCATTTAAAAGACAGTAAGATATAGATCAAGTCAGCACATCTGAAAATAGTCCACCTCGTACCAGAGCGCGCGTAAGTGAATCACTTTTTTGTTTAAAAAAATGTTGCTTATTTTGCGGCGATGAAGCAAAGCAGGAGGCCGAGAAGAAGAAAGCGAAGAAAGTTTGGCGTAAAATTCATAAAGTTGCGACTCTTGAATTTAAAGAATAAATTCTGAAGGTAGCATGGAGTCATTCTGACGAGGAAGCAAAAAAGGTTACTTCACGCATTGAATATGAATTTGATTTAGCTGCTGCTGAGGCTAAATATCATAATACCTGTTATAATTCTTTCTTGAGGCCAACCAGTTGGTGTAAAATCGGTCGTTCTCAAGATGAATCTACAAATGTTGCGATGGAAAAAATATTTAAATACATTGAAAATAGCGATGACTGCCAGTTTTCATTAGAAGAACTAAAAAATATTTGCAAAAATCCACATTTAGATAACAGAACAATTAAGACACGTTTAAAGTTGAAGTTCGGCAATAAAATTATTATCGCTGAAAAACCGGTGTAGCGTTTTTAATTTACTGCCATTAAAATTTTACTGCGCAGCAAAATTCCAAAGTAAAAATTTTACTGCGCAGTAAAATTTCAACGTTGGAATTTTGTAAAAAGTAAAACTGCTATCGTTATTTTTTTACTGACTTTTTTAATATACAGTTTCTGGCGTTTATTTTTTTGACGTTTTCAAGATGTAAAAAAATATTAACTTTCATGATATCAGGAAATACTTGAATGACAAAAAGTTTCCTGAAGGTGTAAATGAGAAAGGAAAAAAGGCAAACTTTAAAAGGCAATGTAAAAACTTTGAAATTATAGACAACAAATTGATGTATTGCAAAAAAAATAAGGGAAAATGCATAGCTTTACATAAAAAAGTGAATCAAAATCTGGCCTGGAAAGTAAACTATCATTTAATGTATTCATTAAATAATAAAAGTTTCATTAAAAGAAAAATTGAAGTACCCTTAGTTTTATAAAACATGTATATTTTTACCCGCCCCTCCCAAAAACTTTAACATCTCTTCTTTTCTTGATGACAGTAAAAAAATAACGAGCGCAGTAAATTTTTAACATTAAAATTTTACTGCGCAGTAAATTTTTAACGTTAAAATTTTACTGCGCAGTAAAATTATAGCGTTAAAATTTTACTGCGCAGTAAAATTTCAACGGAGTAAAATATTAACATGACACCGGGAAAATTAACATTTATCTGTTTTTTTTGACAATCATAGCGATATTCTTAACCAAGCTTGGTATGAGAAGAAAAGCCAAAATAAAGAAGAAGAACGATTTCGAATTTTAAAAACTGCGGCAGCAATCATTCGAGAGGACATTCAATCAATATTTTTTAGAGCAAGTTACTTTGAAAAATAAACGATGAAAAATTAGAACATTTAAAATTAGTTTGTACAAGTATCAGCCACAGCATTATGTCTGTTGTTAGGCCTACGAATATATAATACATATAATGCGTTTAATAATAAATAATATATGCAAATATTATGTATATATTATTTATATATATATATTAATTTAGTAATATTTATATTATATTAATTTCGTAATTTCACAAGAATCGCAATATCTTTTCTAGCAATGCATTTTAATTAAAATCGCATTATACTTAATATATTTTTGCTATATATTTTCTCGCAATATATTCTTGCAATATCTTCTTCAATGTTTCGCAAGCATTGCAATACCTCAGGAATAACGATTCTTATAAAAATGTATAAAGGCAATTTTATTAAATACTTTCATGATGTAATACTTTTGTTTGATCTTTATTATGATAAAACTTATCATTAATTAGAAAAAAAGAAAAAACTATTTTTTTTAATCTTTAACCTTTAATAACTTTTTTTGCAGATATGGGATCGGTGGGGACTTTTAATATTTTATTTGTAATAATATCCTAAAGGTATGTACCAATTTTCAGCTTTATGCGAATTATTGTAAATTGAAATGTTTATTTTGACCGGATTATATTTTGGCAGTTTGTTTTTTACCCAGGTGATAAAGATATATTTTTGCATAGTTTTCTGAAATAAGTTTAATCAGTGCAAATAAATGGTTATCAGTTATAGCTGAGTCAAACATATGAGAAGTTTGTTCATTAAATATTTTTGAGTAATCAACTGATCTCAAAACAGCACTAGAAATGGCATTTTGAATTCTTATTTCATTTGGAAGGTTGCCATTTATTGAGGCAAGCAACCTATGGAAACATCTTTCAGTTTCTTCGCATATGATAGCAACACTTTTGGTTGGTTTAATTAAACCTCCTCTGTCTTTGAATTTTAAAAAACTGGTTTGTTATGATAAGAAAGTACTAATGCATTCCAACATTTAATGCAGATGGTTTATTGTAAATTTACATAGCATAAGTTTTTTAATAAGATACATAATGTTGATAATGTTTGATAACATACAAAACATATGTTATCAAAACATTCCCTTAATGATTTGTTTTGAATAATAGGTTAAAAACAATTGACTCAATTATTGAGAGCTGAAATATTACAAAGAATAATATATAAGTAAAATAATATATATTAAAAAATAACATTTTGTACTTAATATTTTTATTAAATACTATATCCATTAATTACATATATTTATTAAATAATCCTAGAAGGAACCCCTGAGTTGTGTGTACTCACAGCCTCAGCTAATAGTTCATGCAGCATGTACATATCTGGTATCTTGCTACAAAAATCGAAAATATAAAATTTGTCAAAATTGTAAATAGACACCACTGCCGCTTACCATACAGTCATGTTATCAACCTTCTTGCACACTGCATTGGGTAACTAAGAACTAAAAGGTACATAGATTATGCATAAATATTATTTAATCGTAAAGTAAATATTTAATCGAAAGTATTGAATATTTTGTACCTTAGTATCAAAATAATTACTTTAATTGTCTGATTTTTTTAGAAATCATTTCATTTCTTTAAAGTCATTAAAACTTTGTTTCATAGTCTAGTTTTTCTTTCAAAACTCTATTTATTTTCTTTAATATTTCTGTAAAAAGCCTTATAAAATGTACATCGATCATCGCTAGGAACTCCGATCGCCGCCATCTTGGGAGGCCAATTTTGGCTTCAATTTTTTTTGAAAAAGGCAATTGAATACGCTATCCAGTTATATTTTGAGATCAGTGGTTGAAAGTACAAAAATATACCACAAATCGCTAATATTCGCCATCTTGAAAAGTGATTTTTTTTTTGTTTAAAAGTTATCCTTTCAAAGTATCAACAGCCTGGTTTTTATTTTTTATATAAAAGATTTCGAATAAAAGAACAAAGAACCGGTGCGTTAAGTTCATAATCAGGTGTATTGACCGCATTTTTTTTCTCTTAGCAGGTAATGAAATTCAATGGCATTTACTCTTATCGCGTCAATTTGCTTCAACTGGATTCTTAGTTTGTTAGCTTGAGTGTCTTTTAAAACTTTTGTCAAATAAGTTGAAAAATTCTTTCATTGATTATATTCTACAATTCACTTTAAAACAAGATAAAAATTTTTTTATTATAAAAATAATTCTTTAAAACTATTGACTTTCTTTTAGAACTTCAAGTTAACCCCCCGTGAATTCATTTTCATTATGTTTGTCATATAAAAAGGAGTGCTTCAGAATAGTTTTTGTACTTCTTCATTTATCTACATATCATGGCTCTTCGAAGACCAACAATAGACGCTTTTGACTCACTTTCTTTGACAGAAATAGGAGCAAAATTCAAATACGATATCGAAGCTACAATTCACTGGTGCAGAACTTATGGTTTACTCGCTGAAAGCATGAATTGTAGTGTATGTAACGTGCCCTGCACACAGCAAACAAAGAATGGGTCAGTTGATCAAGTTATTTGGAGATGTCCAGTCAAGCGCTGCAAAAGAACCTTCAACATTAGAAAAGGCAGCTTCTTTGAGAAATCTCACCTACAATTGTGGCAAATATTGGGCTTAACTTACGCTTGGAGTAGAAGTGCAGGTAAGAGCCGGGGATTATCAATAAGTGATTTAAGGCAAGAGTTAAATATCGGAAACGACAGCACCATTGTTGATTGGAATCAATTTTGCAGAGACATTTGCGTCTCATATTTCCTCAATAACCCTGATCCAATAGGCGGTCCAGGGTGCATTGTTGAAATAGATAAATCTGTTTTTTTGTCGAAGAAAATATTAAGTTGGTAGAATAATCCCGCAGCAGTGGATATTTGGTGGGTATGAACCTGCAACGAAGAAAGACTTTTTGATTCCTGTCCAGAACCGCGATGCTGCAACATCAATTCCTATCATACATCAATGGATACTTCCTGGCTCTATTGTCTGGAGTGACATGTGGAGAGCATATAATGATTTGCAAGCTCCAGCATATTTACATGGTACCGTTAACCACACCCTCAACTTTGTAGATCCACAGACAGGTGTAACAACAAATCACGTGGAAGCTATGTGGTGTCGAGCAAAAGCAAAATTCAAATCAATGATGGGGCCAATAATCGCGAAATGGTAGCTGATTATTTATCCGAGTTTATGTGGATGCAGAGATTTTCCGATCCAATCGGTTTTTTCACTTTTGGGATCAAGTTTTAACAGCATATCCTGTTTGACATCCTGTGTGCATCAAACGTAACATACATTATAATTCATGCCTAAGGTTGTGTAAATCAAAAAACGGCTATTTTCATAGCCACACAAAATTATTAAGAACATTTTTTGCAAAGAACATTAAGAAAGCCCTTTTTTATTACTCTATGAAAGTTTGTCTTTCCAATTAATTTTTTTCTTTAATAACAAAAAAAAAAAAATATAACCGAAAAAATAATCGTAAATTCTGTTATAAAACTAAATTTCATAAGAAGGAATCGCAATTTCGCAAGAGCGACACGTTTTATAACTTTATAACTCGATCGTCTGCCTGATAGCTCTGGAAAGAACTTACGCGTCTATATTAGCCATTCCAGACGATTTTTTTATAATTCAAATAAACATATACAATGATTCTTACGTCGCGAAAATAAAAATAAAAAACGTCATAAAATATGCGAAGGAATATAGATATATATATACATAATTTCTGTATACAAATCCTTAGAATCTATTCTTCAAGAAAACATAAATAAATACTTGTTATAAAAAGAGGAAAGACTAAACTTGCAATTTCCACCTGGACACTTTTAAAAAAAACTTTTTTTTTAAAAAAAATTAACCTTGAAGTTTTGAAACGCTAAGAACTAAAAATTTATGTATAAAAGTTAAAAAGTGTCCACATTCCATTAGATTCCTCATCCCTTTTTTAACATATACGGAAAATTTTATAAAAATTGGATGTGTTTTAGTATTAAGGAATCCTAACCTCCAAAAGCTTCGTTTTAAAAAAACGTTCCCGCTTCAAGCTTTTTTCTTAAAAGTGGTCTTAAGATATGGATAAAATTTAAATGAAGCCATATAATCCATAGTACTTTCTATATTTGGCTGGAAAGAGGTTGAGTAACACTAATTGATTCAAAAAACCTCAAGGTGTTTGCTTAAGCATACAAAAAGATATGAGAGTAAAGTTCATGAAAATTTCGTGTTTTTTGTCAAACGTCAGATGTTTTTCGTTGAGCCGTGGAATCGCTATCTATATTAAACCAGAAAAAATTCCTTATAGTAAAAACCAGGCTGGCAATGTTTTGCGGTTAAAAACAATATCAACCGTAAAGTTAGTGAATTCAAGATGGCGAATATTAGCGATTTGTGGTATATTTTTGTACTTTCAACATCAGATTAGAGCACTTTCCGTTGATTTTGAGACCCATGTTTTTATACGATTCTTAATCAGCATAAAAATCTCTATCAGAATCAATCATAAACTTAGGGGGGGGGGGGGGAAAGTGGAGTAGCGCCGGCAATACGTAATAGAGGGTAAGTATGCAAACACTGTTTTGAACAGTAAAAAACGAGGGCTAAGATTAGCTGCAAAGAATTTTACAGGAATAGGCAAGTCAGTACTCATAACTTAATATTTGAGAACTTTCCATTCAATTTAAAATATTTAGTTTTAAGTTTTGAATTATGTTTAAAAAATGGTTAAATTTTCAGATGGACGTTTGTACTATAATAGAGATGAATCTCTACGACTTGTCTTATATAGTCAAGAAGAAAGAAGGAGGGTTCTCAAAGAATGCCATAACGATGCTGGTGGGGCACATCAAGGAATAGTAAGAACGCAAAGTAAAATTAAAGCTTTATACTATTGGATGTCAATTACATCTGATGTGGAAGCATGGGTTAAGTACATGTTTATTACTTGCTTTTTACGTAGGTTACCTGTTTATTTTCCTAATAATATCAAGAAAATAAACATGTAACCAACATTGATAATATACACTTTAAGTTGTATAAATTATATTTTTATAATTAAGTAATAGATAGTCTATATTATAGATCAAGACATGTAAACAATGTCAGTCATTTGAAAAAATAAAAACAGTTGCACCACAACTACACCCAATTCAGGTTTCTGAAAGATGGGCAGTTTTAGGACTTGATCTAATTGGTCCATTTACAGAAACATTAAACGGCAATAAATATGTTTTAACAATAACAGATTTATTTACAAAATGGATTTTTGCTAGGGCATTGCCTGAAAAATATGCTGTTGCTTTAGCTACTGCTTTGGTTAACACTTTTCATATGTATGGTCCACCAAAAAAAGTAATCACTGATCAAGGAAGAGAATTTGTAAATGAGGTAAATGCTAAAAGGTTTTCTAAAACTTTCATCTTCTTTGTGTTAGTTAAATTTTTTTATTAATTACATTTAATTTTTCTGTTATATAGCTTAACCATAAAATTTTTCAATTAATGGGTATTAAACATTCTGTGACATCAGCATACCATCCTCAAAGTAATGGTCAAGATGAACGCACAAATCAAACTTTTAAGCATGCTTTAAGCAAGTATACTAATAATGAGATGAATGACTGGGATAGGTTTGATAGTCTTTATAATTTTAACTCTTTTTCTCTAAAATGTACAATTTCATTTATTATTATTTTCTTTTTTGATGATTTATATTAGTTACACATCTGCAATTGCTTATGGACTGAACATATCATGCCAGAAATCTACAAAGATGACTCCATTTTATCTTATGTATTTAAGACATCCTCCAGGTATTGAAGTGATAAATGTTCAGAATGAGACTGATGATAGTTTAATTAGTAGTTTTTCTGAAAAAATATCTGATTTTGCAGTAGAAAAGCTAGTTAATGATTGTGAAGCTGTAGAGAAAAAAAAATTAGAGAAAATATAAAAGTTGCTCAAGAAAAGCAGTGCAAGCAACACATGAAAAAAAAGTTTCAAAAAAAGGTGTAAAGATGTTTACATTTACAGCAAATGATCAAGTGATGAGGTTAAATACAAGAAAGCGTGGTCGCAAAGGTGAGCCTTTATCTAAGGAGTGGTTGGGACCATATATTCTTACTGCTTTAAATGTGAAAGGTCAATGCACTTTAAAAAACCTTAAGGGTGAAATTTTAAAGACAAAAGTAAATGTTTCTCAGCTTAAATCTTATTATCCATGTCAAGACATAGAAAATAATATTCAACATCAAGAAGCAACTCGTTTAGATTTGTCATTCAGTAGTTACCCAGAAACAAATGTAGTTCAAAAGACTAGATTTAGTCAAACAATGTTATTACAAAATCAGTCAGATATTAAAAACATTGACCATATTCATTCTTATTCACCAAAAAATAGCATTACAGTTAGTTTATCTGTGTTTGAGAGTATTTTGAATCAAAACATGTTAACAGATATTGAAATTAATGCTGCTCAAGCAATATTAAGAAATCGATTTCCTGCTATTCAAGGTATGCAAGACACTTTATTAGGAACTAATCTTATGTTCAGCAAACAGTCACAGGAGATGCTACAAATTTTGCATGACGGATCCCTTCACTGGCTATTGGTTAGCACTCATGGTTGCAGTGATGGAGTTATTAAAATTTATGACTCAATGAAGAAACAAATGCAAACTTTGCATGTACAAAACCAAATTGTTTCAATTATATCGTCTTCTAAAAATACAGTTATGTGTCTATACCAATCATGTCAGCAACAAATTGGAGGAATTGACTGTGGTTTGTTTGCAATTGCATTTGCAGTAGATATTTGTATGGGACAAAATGTTGCATCCATTTCGTACAATCAATCTGCAATGCGCCAGCATTTGCACAATTGCTTTAAAGCAAATTATTTTACATCATTTCCAAGATCATATTTGGAAAAGACAGTTTATAAATGTGAAAGTAGTTCTGCAATTTTTAATGTTTGTTAATGTGGATTGTCTGATAATATGTAGATTGTTGTGTAGATTGTCTAATAAAAGATTATAAGTTCAGTATAGATTAAAAAGTTATGCAGTTTAATAGCTGTCAAAATTTTTTTCATGTTTCTTGTGAATCAATGGCAGAAGCTTAAAAAATTAGTGCATGGAAATGTCTGTTTTGTATTATTTAATAATTAACTTTTAATATAGCTTCAGATTATTTTAGTTTTCTACTAATTAGGCAAGATGCTGGTGTTTAGTAATTTTAATAAATCAGTGTAACCTGAACGTATGGCACCTGACATCCCCTAATACCTAGTCTATGAATGGATCTATACTTTTTCATTATCATTTTTATATATCATATTTATTTTATTTCAGGTATTAATGTGAGGATTTGTCAAAGCAAACATTAAGGGATCGACTTATGTTAATGTTTTAATGGTAAAATGTGTTTTGCATCAGGAATTAAGTTATTTTGATTTATTTTTACCATAGGGCATACCAGATATATTTTATTTTGTTTATTATTGCAAGGTTTTATCAGAGCATGCTGAAAGTTAGACTTTTGCTTCTGTGGATATTGATGCCTTCAGTAGACAAGATTAAACCTGTTTGAAGAATCTACATTTTCTATCTATGATGTCAATGCTGTATGGTAAATACAAAAGATGCGTCTTGTTCGGATTAGGCAGTCACAATCATCATGAAAAAGGCTTTTTTCATAGCCACAATTCTGTTAAAAACATTATTAAGCATATGGGAAAAAAAGTATTAGTGAAAAATTTCAATTTACCTTTTGTACTAAAACTTTTTCAGTTACCTGCTGGATTAGCAGAGTCAAGAAATATGGTTGATAGGGTGTATATCCTGTAACACGTATAAGAACAAGACAATTTTTTCGTTTTTCAAAGTTAATATATGAACTTTGATTTATATTTATGGTACGTGAACGAAGTGAATTACTTGATTCATATTTCATGAATCAGGCATCAGACCTAGAAGATTTTAATGACACGCTCGTTCAATACTTTTTGTTCTACTTTTTTAGGGGGATAGAAAAGGCAGCAGTGGCCGTGAAAAAGAAATCCATACTGTCATTTTTGTAGATTTTGTAATGTAAAATATGTTTTGTTACTTTAAATTTTTTGGAAAAAAGACTCTTGTATTATAATTGTGTATTCACTTACGTCACTTATGTTTTTTGAACGTTAAAGTCACAAAAAGCTCAAGAATATTTGTGATTACTAAATTACGCTCAAAGCATAACAAACATCTTTTGAACGTTCAAAGACGTCTTTTCCGGACAAAATGTCAGCTGGGATATCAGGATCAACTTTATACGCATATGGAACTTAATCGCCCAAAGAGGACATCGTTGAGTGTCTTTACTTGAATGCGTTTAGAACGCGTCCAAAACGTTAATTATACGTTTTTTGTACGTTCCCGTGCTGGCCAGGTTGTAATACTAACCTTTCTGTCAATCTGGTCATATGATTATACATTTCAGATAAGTTAAATTGTTATTGATTTATTTACTAATAATCCGTGTTAAAGGTTGCTCACAGCTGGTAAAGTTAATATTATGAGAATATTTCAAAGGCACGGTTACAAGTACTCAGACGCTCGGACTAAGTAATTCCAATAGGGCCCCTTTTGGCAGTATTGGTATAATAATTTTAAGAAAATATAGAAAAAATTAAAATACCAGTGAAAAAGTAACCAAAATCAGCCCCAAAAATCTATGGGCTCAGGTATTTTGCGCTACCCCTCTAGATCTCCTTATATATTTGAGTGACTTGTTTACTAATGAGTTAAAAAATTCTAATATCAAATTATCTTCTTTACCTCGCAAATAAATAAAAAAATTATATTTTTTTTCCACAAATTTTTTTCCGCTACGGAAATAAATTTATATCGGGAAACAATTTTATGCGCAAGCCGCATAATTTTATTTCCTTAGTAACTGAAACTTGCGCCACGGAAATAAATTTATGGGGGAAATAAATTTGTACGACACCGGCATACAATCTGGCCATCAATTTAGCGGCACTACTCAACTTCCCCCCCCCCCCCCTAATTTAATGATTGATTCTGATAGAGAATTTTATGCTGATTCATAAAAATATAAAAACATAGACCTGAAAATCAACGGAAAGTGCTCTAATTCGAAGTCAAAGTTGTAAAAAATCCCAATAAAAACCTTAATATTCGCCATTTTGAAAATAGTAAGTTAATGATCTCTTAGCTGACAAAAGCAATACATTAATAGCATGGTTTTTACATTAAAAAAGTCGTTAAAGTATGTTTATCTTGCGCAATTTTTTCTGGTAATGAAAATAGCCGTTTTTTGATTTATTAGAGAATAAACTATATTTCAAGTAATGTACTTTTATAATAAATTTTAAAAAAGAATTCAACAGTTTTTTTTCCTAAAAGAAGAACTTTTAAAACTCAGTTCATAGTTGTTTTATGACATGTAAAATTTAGAAAATGTAACCTTCAAACCGTTTTTTTTAATAAAAAAGACCAGCTTACGATACAATAATAATTATTCATCAAATAAGGTTTGGGTTTTTTCAAAATAAAACAACTGGTTACATTTGATATTTAGAATGATTTTAGAAAGGTTATAAGATAGTTAGTAATAATAAATATATTGAATGTTTATATAAATTTTTTTTATTTTTTCTTATCTTTTTAATTTTATCAATAATATTTTGAAGTTTGAAGTTTCTTAGGTAGGGGAAGGGGTTACACCGAATACCACCGCCCTCCCTTACCTTTTTGTCCGCCCTTACACACTGTTTAACATAATTTAATAGTTTGTAAAAATTTAATATAGAAATAAATGTTGAAAAAATCTTTTCTTTCCTTTTAATCACGGTAGAAAAAATTTTAATAAGGATAACAGATGAAAAATTAAAATACAGAAGTGGTACCACACAATTATTTAAATTAAAACAAAGATACCAGATGAGAAATTAAATGATAAACATGATGTCATACAACCAGCTTAGAGAACTTTTTTTTTATAATAAATGAGCCATATATATATCTCATTAATTATACGAATTTACTATTTCAAATTACAAATCGTTTATAAAAATAACATGGAAGTTCTCATGATGACCCGAGTTGCAATACCAAATGATACTATCGGTACCAAACAATACCAACATAACCGATAACATTTAATAAGGTATCGCACCGAGAAAAAACGATACCAATATAAACGATACTTTCAATACCAGTATCGTGTGATCTCGATATCGATACTGCATGGTATCGCATCGAGACCAAACGATACCAATAAAAAGGTATCGTCCATGCACAAAATATTGGTTGTGCGCATGCGTGTGCTCAGGGTAAATCCATACTCGCGTTTTAAAGTTCTAGGCTGGACGTGAAAATAAAAGTTTAGGCGTTGTGTTGAAAACGTGAAGTAATTTTAAAGACGTTAACATTTTCCATAGTTTTCACACGTTTTCTTACCGTGACGTTTTCATAGTAATTTTCATAACGATATTTTACTAAAAACGAATTGGACTACGACGACTTATAAAATCATAACTTTTACGTTCTCGCCGCAGATGGCGTTTCGATTTCGTAAAGTTGGTAGTATCGCCATTTAGGCAGGTCCGTTTTAAGGGGTCGGAAAAACTATAGCTTTGCCACTTTATTTTCCCATTCTACGTTGATATACAAGACAATTCCTGAAAAAAATTTTTGAAAAATTTTAAATTGCCTGACCTCCCTAGGGGTTTGAATATTTTATATTTAGTACATTTTTAGGGAATTTTTTCTTTTTTTAATTTGCTCTGCCGGACCTATGTGGAGTCATAACCACAGCGCGCAATAATAAATTTTATGAAACTGCGCTGCGTTTGTAACTTTTTAAATTAAAAGTGGAAATATCAACACGTTCAAATATTGAAATATATTTATTAGGACAAACCCACATTAGTTGCAGAAGTATTATGTAACTATCGATTTAAATAATGTTCATAGTTTTATTACATAATTATTGATATAAAAATTTAAGCTAAATGACAAATAAAAATTTATTTATTTATTTTAGGGAAAATGTTTCCAAATTAGTATATCATCACAAGAAACTGGTATCATATCATTCAAAAAAAACGGAAACACAAAAGCTGCATGAAAATAATTTTTTGGCATTTGAAGAAGAATTGTTTGACATAGGACACCCCAAAACTTTATGAAATAACTGAAAAATATAGAATTCAATCAAAAGATGCAACAAAATGCGATATTTTGTTTTATGAAGACCAAAAAACTGCAAGAACAATAATAATTGACAAAATAGACAAAAAATATCAAAAAGTTTATTCCAACAGAGAGTTTTGCAAAAGGAAAGTCAAGGAGTTTGAGCAAAAGGAAGAATCTGCCACAAAAAACTCAAAGTTAAAACAATTTTCATCAAATAGCAATTTTATTAATGGAAATCAAGAGTTATTTTTGTTAGAAAATTTTGATAATGAAGAATTTCAATATAATAATTATGATGATATTGAAAAACAATCAACTAACATAAAAGGAAATAAAGTGACAGTAACAGTAGATATTGATGAACTTGTTAAAAAAATTTCAAAATTTTGTGGGCGTTTTGGAATTTCTGTTGGAGTACAGACAGGATTATTAGCATTATTTTTAAGATGTGGAAACATCAATCTTAATGAAGACTATATTTCTGAAGTTAACGAATGTCTAGCTATTGTTGTTACAAGTCCAGACTGGGATTTAAATACAAATGGAAAACAACAGGATGAGCTGCTAGGCATAGTTGAATGTCAATCAGGAAAAGGATATGATCGAGCATTGGTATGTTTTAATGTTATAAAAAGATTTGGAATTGAAAGCTTTATAATTGGAATTTGTGCTGATACGACAACATGTAACACTGGTTGTAATAAGGGTTGTATAAGTATTTTAGGAGAACTTTTAAATTGACCTCTGTTAAAGCTTCTTTTTAGAAAGCATTCTCAAGAGCGATATTTCTTACATGCAATAAATGCAATCACTAAAACAGAAAGCAAAGGTCCATCAAAATCTATTTATATGAGATTCAAAGCTGCTTGGCCAATGCACTATGAAAATGTTCAAAAAAATATGGATCAGTTATTAAAGTTTCCATGGTGCGAAGTTAGTGGAGCTCCATTAGAAGATATGGCTAAAAAAAGTTTATCTTTTTGCAAAAAAGCTTTGGAACTTCATACTTTCCCCAGAAATGATTATAAAAATCTGTGTCAATATGTCATTGTTTTTCTGGAAGGAAGGCAGGCAGTTCCTGGATTTATTATATACAAACCAAGCTTTCTTAGACACAGTTATTATCTTTCTGAAGAAACAGTTGTCTATTGTTTATTTAATAAAAGTCTTAACAATAAAGTTGCTCAGCAGTTGTTAAAAACAAATATACCTGAAGTCTTTAAACTTAAAAAGTTTAAGTCTGTAGAAATAAATGAAAATTCAGAACTTAATGATTATGTTGGTCAAAATTCTTGGCTAATATTTAAAATAGTTCCTTACTTATCAAAGTGGTTAGAAAGTCCACCTGATTTGTGAACTCATGATTCTGATTATAAAAATATGCAAAGGTTTATAAAGAGATTAGTCAGTGTCAATGACTGTTGTGAAAGAGCCATTTAATTGGTAAAAGACTTTATCGATTGAACAATTAAAGAGGAAAAGTTACAAGATATTTTACTGGTTTTGAAGGAACACAGAGTTAATTTTCCATTTTATAAATGTGACTGGTCCAAAGAAGTACTTAATAAATTGTAAGAAAAGTTTAACTTTTTATAAGAAAAATTTAACTGAATTTTTATGTATATTATTTACAAAACGTGTTTGTAAAGCCTTTAGTCAAAGTCTTTTACATATTTAACAGTTTACTTTTATTTTTTTATCTTTATTCAGTACATTATTTGGATTACTTATTTAACAAACTTCTTAAATTCAAATTTTATTAAGTTTTTTAATGAATATTTAAGAGTATTTAGATAAATATACAATTAAAAACATAGTAAAAACCAGTTCTTTAAAAGAAACCAGGTCATATCTCAAAATGTGTTATCTCGAGAAATTTTAAATATTTTGAGCTCAAATTTTATACGAACCTTCCTAATAGTAGAGCCAGCTCACAGAAAAAAAATTTATTAGTTTTGTTTCATCTCAACCATGATGAAATCAAAAAATTCATTAGTTTTGTTCATCTCAACCATGGTGGTTAGACAGGTCCCTAAAAACGGACCTGCCTAATCGCCATGGTTGAGATGAATTGATCTTTCGAAAGGGTTTCGCAAGGACATTTTGATCAGCAAATCTGGATATCTTACGATGTTTAGTTATTTGTAAATGAAAGTATCCTTTAGTTAAAACCGCAATTTTTCTTTGAACAAAATCACTGATACCTGCTTTTTCGCCCATTTATTTATAATTTACTTTAAGTAAAAAATCATCACTTTGAATTAGAACAATAGAAATAATTCATTCGGAGTTAAAAAAAAATAAATAAAACGTACTAAAGTATGTTTATACTGCTTGATCAAATTTTACCGTATATCTCTGAATAATATCAATTTACAAACAAACGAACACACAAATAGCAATTATGGTAAACTATGATAATTTTCATTTTTCATTTAAATGGCAATAAAATAGTTATTGTTGATGTAAACAGCTGATAATGTCAACCAGAAGTGCTTTTCTTCATGTCTTCAATGAAGTAAAGTTGTAGAAGTATAGAAATCTATATTTAAAATTCAAGTTAATGTTTTTCAGGTGTTTTTTAGCTTTAATTTTTCGGCTACTCGGTATTAACCTTGTTTTCATAAGACGCTTTTAAATTAGGTAATTTTACGGAATATATTTCAGAATATATTATTCGATGTTACAGTGGGTTGCATAAATATAGAGTCACTAGTTTTTTTATGCGAAATTTTTGTTTTTTTTTCAAAATTATCTTTTAAACCAACAAATTTATACGATTAAATGCGTATTACATGTGTTAATTAATTGATTCTCTATCGAATGGTATATAATTCGAACTCTTTAGGTTAACCAGTCTTGAGTAATTATTAATTCAATTAGAAAATACGTGTATTTCTAATGTAGCAAAAATATAGAGTCAACTAAAATTTAACGACTTAAGTTGAAATATCTCAACGAAATGTTATCCGAGCGATCTGAAATTTGTTGGTTGATTTCTTTCGAACAATATAAACATTCTTGCAAAAAGAAAATTAAGTTATTATTTTTATATCTTGAGTTATTCGCATTAGTAATTATTTGGTAAAGTAAAAAGACAAAAATGGGCAGAAAAGCTGTTTCAGACAACGTACGATGACAAATTGTGGGTCTGCTAAAAGCGAAAACAAAAAGCCAACGAGAAATAGCTGGAATGTGCAATGTTTCGCTTAAATGTGTACAAAGAACGTTGAAAAACCACGAGCTACATATTGATGTCAAAGATTTACCAAGGCTTGGTAGGCCTTTTAAAGCTAACTTCAAGAGACCAAAGTTATCTCTATCGAAATGTTAGACAAGAACCTAAAATTTCTTACCGCGAATGATGTGCTGAAGGGTTCACAAATACGCCTGGTAATGTTATTGTTAGTAGATAGACTATACGAAGAAAGGCTTAGATTGTTATGTTGCTACTAAAAAAACCACTTTTGCGTGTGTTAGATCGCCTAAAAAGATTAAAGTGGTGTAGAGAAAGACTTCACTGGTCTGTAGAAGACTAGGCTAAAGTCATTTTCAGCGACGAATCCAATTTTTAGGTGATAAATCGCAAGTCAAGATTAATCATCAAGAGGCAGGCTGGTGAAAAGTTCAAAGAGTGTTTTTATGTACTAAGGATACAAGGCGGAGGAGGATCAGGCGGAATATGGGGATGCTTCTCCCATAAAGGATCAGGGTTATACAACATTTATAACTTTAGAATTAACCAGTACAACTACAAAGAAACCCTCGAAAGTAAACATTTGCCAACAGCCAGAGCTTTTTACGGAAGACGACAGCAATGAAATTTTCAGCACGATTGCGCAACTGCTAACACTGCAACCTTGGTTAAAGAGTGGCTTGATCGGAAAAAAATTACGGTCATACCTTAGCCAGCTCGTTCTCCAGATCTCAATCCCATCGAGAACATTTGGGCTTGGATAGACAAGAGATTGGTCAAAGAGAGCACAGCCAGTGTTGCGCAATTACAGCAGGCCTTAGAAAAGCTTTGGAAAGAATTTCCAGGAGAATTATGCATCCGACTAGTTGAATCTATGCCTAGACGTGTTCGTGCATGTGTGAAAGTTCGTGGTTCCCATACAAAATACTAAAATGCACCCTGACTATATTTTTGCACTGTTTTTTTGTTGTTGTTTTTTACCAGTTGTATATATTTCTCATAAAAAAAGTAAATTTTTTTTTTTGAAATATTTTTTTTCTTATTTTGTTTATAATACCACTGTTAATAAAATTTAAAACAATTTACTTATTAACTTTTTTGTTTGCTTTAAATTTTAAGGTGGTTCACCTATAAAAAAAAGGCATAAAATTCAAAAAAAATCGTTTTTTCTATGTTGAATGATTTTTGTACAAAATTTATTCAGCTTTCTTATTGTGAAAAAAAAAGTTTAAAATATATTTTAGTTTTTTTGTTATTAAACAAAATCTTGTACTATGTATTTTTAAAACGCATAGCAACGCACATAGCAACATACTGGCAACCAAAAAGATATTTACATCATCCTATCCTTAACTCATTTAAATTATATTTTTTGAAATATGAATGTTATGTAAACTTTGCTTTATTTGTTATGCAAATTATGAACACTTTTAGTCATGCTTTCAAGTAACAAAAGCACATTTTTTAAGATTGAAAATAAGGTTTTCAGCTGTTCTTTGAGTTGCTTTGAGTTTCATATCAGCTTAATATATATTTGTTAAACAAACGTTTCATGCTAGGAATATGGAGATTGTAAACAGAACAAACAGAACTTTAACTTTTGTTAACAAACAGAACTTTAACTTTTTTTTAACTTTTTTTGCTAACAAACAGAACTTTAACTTTTGTTAAACTAAACTCAGAAACAAGATATTCTTCGAATAACACGTATGGAACACAAATCTCGTCAACCTGTTAAAGAGCGTAGGAAAACTTTAAGAATAATAAAAAAAAGGGTATCTTGATATTGAAAACCAAAAGGAACAACTGGGATATGAAGCTGGGGGTTTTTGATTCGTTTGTTCAACTTGTAATTGTCTAAAACTATAAAAATAATTTTAAAACTTGATTTACTTGATTTTTAGTTTTTACAATTTTTCAGAAGTTCAAAGCATTGTAATTTTAGTTAGACACCTGCTTTTGACTTGAAATTTTCACAATTTGTTCATTATAGTTAAGAGATTCATTTATGCCATGGATTTATAATACTGGTAATGGGAAATATTATTTTTATGCAATCTAACACGCAATAATGTTGATATTTAGTGCAATCTTTAAAAAAAATAATAATATCATCACACAGGAGCATGTATTTTTAAAAACCATGCCACAAATGAGAGGTAATGTAGTTTAGAACCAGTATGTAAATTTTTGGCACTATCTGATGTAAACATTTTTAGTTGTCCTGTGATGAAATTTTCATTTTTTTACACTAAAGTGTACAAAAAAGTATGGATAATCGAGGCAAATTACTTTCAACTTTTTTTTTTTCAATTCTTCAATATTTATTTTATTATTTAAAAAAAAAAATTATCTTGGTAGAGCTTATTTTTATCAAAAAAAATTTTTTATAGGTGAACCACCTTAAAAAATATAAAAAAAAAAATCATGTTAAAAATCAACTGGCTCTAAATTTATGCAACCCACTGTGCTTGATTAACGATTTAAATAACTAGGTTTATTGATTGATTTTATTCAAAATAGATTACAACGAAAACTCTGCTGATACTGCGATTTCAGAATTTTTTCAACAGTTCATTTCGATTAATTTATTTGAGAAAAAGGGTAATTCACTTGAAGAAACATTTTTGTTTTGAAATAAAATTGCGTTACATGCGTTTAATCGGAAAAAACACGGGAAAAAAAAGATATTTTTTCTGACTGCCTTAAACAACTATTCATAGTCGTTCCTAAACATTTTTACGTTATTTTTTAATTAGGTTATCACAAAAAAACTGAAAAAAAAATTGTTCCCACAACTTTTACACGTGTTAGAATTATACCTTAAAACCCACGAAAATTCTATATGCACACACAAAACATGATAAGTAGGGGTAACCAACAGTGGATTGGCGTGTTATAATAAAAAACCAAATTGCATGTTTTATGTTCTCGAAGGAACATTTTCTTTCACAATACTGATTTAATTTCTTTATATATATATTTACAAATAGTGAAAAATACCTCTAATAAATATGGTATAAACTTTCTTTATTCATGCTTATATTATCGTTATCTTAAACAAACCGTTATATACACATTGATTAATAGCGGTACAAAAACATGTGGTCGACATTAAAATGGCGTTTGAGCTTACCCATTAGGCAGCTGTTTTTCTCCCAAGAAATTACAATAAAACTTGTTAATATAGAAATTTTCAGTAAAGTATTTAAAATTATGGTTTGAAGACTTTTCTTTGATTCAATCTAAAGATAAATCTTCACTTCTTTTAATTTTGCATAAAAAGTTTAAAGGAAAATCAACTCCCAAGCTGCACATAGTTCATCGGTCAGCATCTTACCCATTGATGTCATTAATATGTAACTTTTGATTATCTTTTAGTTTGAAGTAAATTTTCAGAATAAAACTGGAAACTCTCAACAAAACCATGCAAACGGTCAAATTTAAATAAAAATCATTATGGTGGAGACTGAGGCCTTCCACTCATGGTAGATATCTTGTCTTTAAGTTCAGCAATTTCTAAACGAAGAACATTATAAAAAATTTTTAAAAATTGATTTTTATATAGGAAATTACTATTTAGTGGTGCAATTACCTTGTTTTAGTGTTTGATTTTCATCAACAAGTTCTTGGTTTCGCGAAGACAAATAAACTGCATCTTGAATCGAATCTTCAAGTAATGCTCGGTAGCGCTGTTCCAACATTGCTTTCTGCTCTTCAAACGCTTCACGATAATGGCGAAACGTCTTAATAAAATTAACTTTTTTTTTTAAATTGAAGAAAAATTCATTAGCATTTAGTCATAAATACTACTTGTGACCTCTTGTTCGGTTATAAGTAATATATAGTCTACTAGGTACACATTTCAAGAACTCAATTTAAGCTATTAAAAGATTTTTTATGTTCTTCCCTGTACCTGGAAATGCTGAAGTTGCTGAATTTCAAGTTCCTCTTTTTGGCGTTTAAACATTTCTTCAATATCATTTTTCAGTTGCTTTTTCTCACTTTCCATTGAACGTAACTAATAAGAGACAAGAAAAGATATTCAAAAAATATTTTGGAAAAATTCTCATTGAAATTTAAAAACTTTTAAATTTAGTCTTACCTTAACAGCCATTATTGATTTTTCAGCTTTGATATCCAACAATTCCATTTCAACTTTAAGCAAATCATCAGCTGAAACAGATTTCTGATTTGACGATTTCATCTACAATCAAGCGTCAAATATTTTTCAAACATTTGTCTACTTGAAACGAACTCCTGCAGGAGTTCTAAAGCTACATTACTTTTACCCGTTGCACACAGGCTCAAAGCAGTAATCTGGTCAATAAAAACTACTGAATTTCATATCACCAAAGTTTTATAATAATAAGCGTGTCTATATTTTATATTGCAAATCCGCACAGTTCTGCAAATTCCAGGTAAGCATGGGTTGGCATTGTACTTTTACTAAACTCAGATTAGAAATAGATTACCTGTGTAAAAATATGAGGTGCAGAAAATTGCACAAAATTATAATTTTCTTTTTTTTAGTTTTTTAGAATTTTTGAAGCCAAGAAAATCATAAAGAACAAAAACTCGAGTATTTTGACACACGTAGTTAAAAAATTTTAACTTAACTTAAGCATATGGGTAAACAAGTAACTATACTTTAAAAATCAAAAAAATATTTTCCAAATAACCTTGATGAGGAGTGTAAAAAATGTCATGACACAAAAAGAGTATTGCTAGAGGTTAATCAACAGTGGTTGCCTCAGAGAGACTTATAAAAGATATGCTGCTCAAGTTGTTGGAAACATAAAAGATCAATTGCCTAAAAATGCTAATAGAGTTGAAAAATTGATAAGCTAATCTCTAATTTTTATTCCAAAAAATAGTTCCCTTAAAAAAATCTTGCATTATATCGACAGAAAACTTATGATGTATTCTTATACTTTAATGCAAAGTTCAAAATGTCTATTTTTAACCAAGATGCCATGTGACAAGAAGGCTAAAAAGATTGCTTCCCAGGTGAGAAATTATTTATAAAATAGAGATATGTGTAGAGATAAATGTAGATTGTAATTTAACAAAACTTGCAAAAAGGCATACGAGTTGTGTTGTAAAAAATGGATTATCTTATAATCTTTACAGAACTATTTTATTTTCAAAATCATCCATCAAATTTCATTTGATGAACGATTTTGAAAATCGAAAAGTTCTGAAATATGCCTTCGATGAGTATACAAGAGACTGCTGAAAAATGTTGAACTATGCTTTTGGAACTCTATGCCCTTTAGCTTAAAAAAAGTTCTAATTTATAATACAGACATAATTAAAAGTTTCCACTGATAACACTTGATTCTTCCAATTTAAATGTTGAAATAAACGGAGTCTAGAAGTAAAGTTTTAAGAAGATTTTGGGAAATTATAAGATGAAAATTTTCTAGTGAAGGAACGATGAAAAATTTGTTTAATTATTTATTACTTTAATTAGATCCATATATTTCATCATTATCTTAAGCAATATTAACACTCTAAAAAAGTAACTTCTTGAGGAAAAAGTTGTTCATATATTGTCTGCAGCAGATTTACTTGTTACACTTAAATTACACCATTGAGGGATTTATACCTCTAAGAGTGGTTAATAAGAATAGCCACTAAAAAATATTACTAAAAATGAATTTATATTCATTTAAATAATAAATATAGTAATAAATTCAATTTAATTTATATATTGATATAATACTTAACTTGAGGTTTCATTTTGTAAATTGTTGAAGTAAAGAGAGAAATATAGAAAGTAAAATCTTATTAAACTTCATTTAAATTCATACAAAATTATCATGAACATAAAGATAATAAAGTTAATAAATTACACTCTGTTTTTTTTTTTTTGTGTATATTATTGTTTTTTCCTTTAGAATATGGACTTGATCCTGTGCACATTGCTGCTTTGTCATTAGCCTTTTGCCACTAATTCTATTATACAAGAATTGTGTGTACTGTTCTTGCCTTTGACTTTTAGGGTAAACTTTATTGGTGGTATAAACTGACAGTAAGACATAAGTGACTAAAAGTTCTGCTCAGAAAAATAGACAGCTAATTCTGACATAAAATTGGGACAAAAATTATATATAAGAAAAAAGAAGAGGATTGAAGGAAAAGGAAGCTGTAATAACATAACTAAACAGAAAGAATTAGTGAAAGAATCTGCTCTTCTACAAAACTAATTTGTACTATGCAGAAACTAAATATCAATATCAGCCTTTTAAAAAGCTTTTAACATTCAACACTTAGTCATTAACAGGCATCAGATATCTATGAATAAAAAACACTGTAAAAAGCATCAGTATATAAGTGAAAAACATGCAACCTTTAATTCTGCTTTTTCATGGTCAGTCTCCATTTTTGCGCGATCTATTTCATCTGCTAGAGTAGCTTGATTTTCTTTTTCCATGCTTTCACGATGTTCAGCCTATAAGTAGGAAGCAAGCAAAAAGAAGCATTTTATTACTTGTTATTTTTTGTAAAAGAAACTAATATACAAATGTAAGGTAGATATCTAAGATATAAGTAGAAAAAAAATTTACAAAACGATATTTGTCACAAAAGATTTATTAACATTTATATTTTACTTTTAAAAAAAAATCAGTTTTATGTTATTTTAATTTGACCAACCTCTAACTTAAAACGAAGTTCAAAATTTCCTTTTAGTGCTACAACTTGATTTTTTGCTTCCTAAAAAAAATAAGTGAATAAAGATATGTTGATTACAAAGGCAAAGAATGAATACCCTTAGAGTTAACAAGACTTTTACCTCCTTTTCTAGCTTTTGTTTGTCTTGGACCTCTTTTAAACTCTGCTTCAGTTTCTTTAAAGATTCATTTTCCTGTCTTAACTTTTCTTTCATCTCTTGAATCTCAGCCACCTTCTGCTTCCCTTCTCTGCTGTTTCCATTGCCTAAATAAACAAGTGAAATGTTATAAATAAACATAAATTTTAATAGCCACACAAACACGTTCAAAGAGTAACAATAGCTGTATTAAAAGTGGGTAATACAAAACAATAATAAAGACATTAATAAGCATCTTAAAATGGTTGTTATGTTTGTTAAAAAACTTTGCAAGAGAAAAAAAAAAAAGAAAAAAAGAAAATGAACATAATACCTGCTTCATTAAGCTTTGTGTATTCAGAGATCATCAACTGTAGATTGTCTTTTAAGCTGTCTACAGTACTTCTAACTTCTTTATATTCAACCATTAACTAAATTTGAAAAAAAATGATAGAAAATAAATTTAATAAATTTGGAAAAAAATCATTTTTACCCATCAAACTTCAGATATTTTTCAAAACATTGATTGAAATACTTTGATTCTAAACTGCTAATAAATATCCTTATGACTTTGTGGCTCATTAATTCATGTAACTCTTTATTTAATCCAGTGTACTTTTAAGAGTTCAAACAGGCTTACCCTCTCTTTATCTTTTTGAAGATTTGCAAGTTTTGATTGAACATCTTTACTTCCTTTCTTCATTGAATCCAAAACCCAATCCAAAATACCCTGATTATAGAAACATTTCAATTGGTAGAATGCTGAAAATACTCTGATCAATGGAAACTTTTAAAAACTTTTATTGCATTATTTTGACTTTTGATATCATTATTGATATTTAAATATAATTCCAAAAACATCCTTTGAAAAGTTAAATGCACTTGTTTCAAACAAAAGAACTTTAAACCATTTACTTTACTTGACAGATGATGCCTTCGCTCTTCCAGAAACATCTCTGACATTCTTTGCTTTTCCTCCCAAGTTTGCATCTTTGCAAGTTGAAGATCTTTGATCAGCTCCTATATTTGTTATAAAATACTTGCATCATAATATTTAAGCATAAAAAAAAACATTAAAAATATTTAAATTGACTAAAGCCTTAAATTCTATAAAATTCCAACAAAGAATTTTATCATTATATGTAAATAATAAGAGTTAACAAACAGATCTTACCTCCATTCTAGATACATCCTCATTATTTGGTGTATCAACCATTGTTCCACTACTTATAGAAAGTCGCTCTCGTAAGCGTGCAATTTCATCTCGCAAACCTTTGATAACCATCGAATAGTCAGTCTATTTTAAAAAAGTTATTTTATTTCTTTAAATAGAAATTCAAATATCACTCTTATTATGGTGCATTATTTGCTACACATGTAGAAATAAGGATCAAAATAACTTTAAAAAAAAATCTGTTTAAAAATAACTGATTATTAATTACATTTTTATTGATAATAATTTTTTAAAACAAGATTATGTTTGCATAAGGTTTTTACACTGTTTTTTGTAATAAAATATCAATTAGCCATTTACTATAAGATCAGCTTTAGTTGTTCAGCTTCTTTATAAAATAGAGTACTACACTTTAATGAGGTAGTGCATAATTGTGGTAAGTACAAAAACTATGTTTTTAAGAAAATAAAGTTTGAAGGTTATCTTTATCAAATCAATAAATGTTATAGTAAGTTTTAAAATGCAATTTAAATTTTCTATTTCATTAAACTATTACCATATCAAATATCATTAATTATTCCATTCAATTTAGTTTTCTACATGCTTAACTCAACATTATCAAAAATTGCACTATTCTATAAGCAGAACTAATATTTTTAATCACTTGGATTATGTTTTATGATTGCATTTTAAGAGTGATAAAAAATTTAGATTAACTTACTGCTTAATTACATAAAATTTAAACAATCCACACAAAAGGATGGCAAAAAGATGCTTATGTTAAACAATTTAAAGTTTGTAATAGAAAAAAATGAAACAAAAAAACTTTTGTATGTAAAATAAAATGTGGTTTCAGACACGTTAGAAATATTTGTAAAAATATGAAAAATTTTTCTAGCAAAAAAAAATACCTGATTTCTTTTTGGAATATTTTGAACACCCTTTACATTGGAAGAAAACTGTAATGTGGCAAAAGTCTCAGAAAAATCCGCATCTATAAAATATTTGCATCATTTAATTATGGCCTAGAAAGTTTTTATTTAGAAGAAAGTCACAAAAGAATCTTTTAGACCAGCCTACTAGAAAATGATTGGTCCTACCTGATGGAGTTACATGACCTATAAAAACAGTGTATCCATTTCCTCCAAATGCAACCTAAAAAAAAGCCCTGATTAACTTAAACTAATGCTAGAGAAAACAATTGAAGATAAAAATTTTGCAAAACAAAGGAGTATATTAAAAGTTTATATTTTCATTAAATAAATTTGATTGCCAAAGATGAGCAAAAAATGAGGTGCTTGAACATACAAGTACAATCTTAATTTAGGTCTTCAATTTTTTGAAACCCTATACCTGAAGAAGTTTTGTCAACTTTGTTTCTTCATAAGGTACAACTTTGGTTCCTTGTTTTAGTGCCATAACAACACTGTATAATGAATTCAGACTAAACAGAAAAATTGAACTGTGATTTAAAGCATGCTTTTCCAATGTTAATAACAATAGCTTGTATATTTTAAACTTTCTTGACTAATATTACTTATCATAACCCAAAATAGCTGGAACATAGCAAATAATAGATAACAACAACAATAATAAACAGCAAAAAATTAAAAATATTATGATTTTTTAACATTTAAAAACACTTGTAAACTGCAAATAATTTACTATGTAAGTTTCTGAAAAAAAATTTTTTGTTTTTCTGCAATGTAATTTTGCAGAAAAAAGACACTTAAAAAATAAAAATTTAGACCATAACGCTTGACTATATAAAAAATATCTTACCTTTTAGATATAAAAAGAGCATCTTCTGATTTACTCGTATGATCAGAACCTATAAAAAAAAAAACTATTATTTGTAGTAACTAACAATTTCTTTAAAAAAACTAGATATGAGTTAAAAGTAAATTTTTAACAAACTTTTAAATAAGTCTGATAAAAGGTGGAGTATAAAAAATAAAAAAAAACAAAGATAATTATCTAATAATCTGTTCTTTTTAAAAACGTTATAGATACTAGATACTAGAGACATCTGGCACTTTCTTCTTCCAACAAATTTAACTTTCAAAATTAATTTCAAATAAAGAAAATTTATTTTACCTGCCAATTCAATAAAAGATATTGTTGATTTGATGCTTTTGAAATGTGAACTTCCTTTTGTTCTCTGCTCAATAGTAATTGAAAAGACTGTTGTTGTCCTTTTAAAAGAAAAAATAAGCACTATTTACAAATGGAATACAATTTACTACTAGTATATCATAGGGGAATTAAGTAATTAAAATGCCAAATTGTGAAAAAAACCAAACTGTGAAATTAAGTAGTTAAAATACCAATATTGAACTAAAGAATTACTTTAAACTGATATAAACAAAATTTTGACAAGAAGAATGATATCAACTACAAGATTAAACTTTTAGTTTCAAATGCATAAGTATTTGCAGACTAAACATTAAATACTAGCTTGCTGAAAGAAAAGATATAACTTACCTTACAAGTTCATTTATATCTGTGGTTAACTTTCTAATTCTTAAGCCTTGATCACAAAGCCTAATGACATCATCATTTGTTTGAACAACTACTTCAGCCATATCATCAACATAACTAAATATATATCATTTTTGTGACAAAGCTTTAATTTTTGTAAAAATCTTTTTCTATATAACATTCTTTACATTAGAAATAAAATGAAAATATATTTAATAACAAAAACTCACAGGCCTAACTGTGGATGGTGACGAACTTTGAGATTAACTCCACTAGGATTAATCAGGTCATAAACAAAATTATCACCAACCTTCATAAAATATATAATAAAATGACAGTTGTTTATAACCTCCTAACCTTAGAAACATAAAATTTGTGATATTATAACTGTTAACAGTACAACAACTCCTTATTATAAAAAATGTTAAGAGCAAAAGCAAGAATGAGTTTTTTCATTATCTGAACATTTGTGTGACATTTTCAGTTAACATAAGCCTGCATCAACTTTTTCTGCTACAAAATATCTATACTATATCAAATATTATTAAAAAAAAAAAAACTTTTTACCTCCAGATATGAAACCATCAGAAAGTAATCCTTGACACTTGCAGCATCCTCTACAACTTTGAAAATTGTTTCACTTGCCTTAATTATTAGAAAAACAGAGAAGCTCTTCAATTCAAAGAGTGATCATCAATATTAAAATTTTAATAAACTTAGGGTTTTAAAAGAAGCAAAAAGAATAGACACAATTTTTTTTTCTTTAAGGGTAGAGGGGGAAGGAAAGATTATGAAGACTTCTTACTCTTGAGATTAAACCAGGGTCTTCTAATGTTCCATTTATAGTATGAGATTTTCCAGAGTCATGCTTAAATTAAAATATTCTTTAGATACAAGGCAATTTACAAAATAATTTTATCATTATAATCTCTAAATTTTTATTCAGGAAATTTTTAGAAAAATGAAATACAGAGAAAGTTGACATAAACCTCAGTAACATTTAAAAGTATTTCTCAAACAATCCACACAAAAATAGTTAAAAATTTAGGTTTTCTTATTTTTATTTTCATTCTAAAATTATTGAAATATATTTGCTTTTAGGTAGACAAAAAAATACACCTGTCCAAATGCAACAACTGAAATATTGTAACCATCTAATGCTTTTCTTAACAATGGTTCTGTAATTTCTTTAAAAATTTCGTTCTAAAATATTTTTTAAGAGCAGTATTACAAACAACATCTTCAATACATTTACTTCATTATTTTACAGTAATGATCAGCAATTATAAGAAAACAGTAATTAACATCAATATTAATAGCAATTAAATAGTAAATTAATAACAAGAATATCCTCACATTTTTAGATTCTGTAAAGTAGCAGTTTTCAAATGAGAAATTGATTTCCTACAAAAAATAGACAGCATTAACAAAATTAAAATTTAATAAAAGCCATATATTCAGAATCTGTTTATTTTCAAAGTCCATCACTCTGTTGGTAAGCTGAATGGAATAAATATATGTTGTTTCAAGTAGTCACTAAACCCATAAAGAACTGGCTAGATATGAATAATACCTTTGTAGAACCTGGTAAAGCAACATTGTGCAGAGATACTTGATCACCTTTTATCTTCAAAACCCTTGTAGCCCCACTATTTTTTTCAGTTGCTATAAAAATAACAGAACTTAAACAGCTGAACTTAATGATTTTTAAGAAAGAATATTTGTTTTTTCACATGAAAGAATTTCAAAGGAAGTTCCTGCACAGTAATTAGAAACAAAATGTGAAGTGAATACACATTGCTTCTCTTCACTAAAGAGGGATTTATTTAAAACTTATGTGTTCTTATAAAAAAAGGTGACACAATTATTTTTTTTTGTATTGATATACATTACAGTAAGTTAAATAAAAGTTATAAACAAGAACTGAAGCTTTGTGAAGATGTATGTATACAATAGATATGATAATATACAAATTTACTTGCTAAGAGTGTTTTGTCAAGAAAGTAAATGAAATTAAAAGAATTATATCCTAAACTTTTCTGATGCTGTTTAGTAAAAGACACTTTAGCAACACTGAATAAAATCCACTTACAATTATAATTCAAAGAATAACAAGAACACTTGACTATTGTAAAAAATGGAACCTACTATACTCAACCACAGAAACAAGACAACACATCAATCAGTGTACAAAATGCAAAGAAAAACCTTATTTCTACAAGCCACTAAGATAATTTTATTCACACAGCCAGTCACAAACCATGTAAAAATATATTCTTGTACAAAAACTCCATTTGTGCTCAGAAATTACAACTGACAATATGATATACCATTTACTAAGCCTCTTCTGACTATTTATATCTTTGAATGTGCCTAAATTGTGTACTGTATTTGGTAATGACATATTTTAGGTTCCATTTCTATTATTTATTGAATTCCCAATGTATTCCAATTATGTTTTAAAAATTAAGTTAAAATATTCATAGCTATTGCTTCATAATAAAGGTTAGCCCTTCAGATTTCCAAATATAACATTGCTCATAAAGAAGTATTTACTTTTTTTTTTTTTTTGAAGACAGCATGAAGAATGAACATTGAATAAAATTAAATGTGCAGCTATTTCAGTTAAATAAAACTAATATTTGAATAGTTTCTAACAATTAAAAAGTTGTAAAGTTTGGTACATTATTACAATATCTGTCAACTGTTAATAATTGCTTATGCTCAAACTTATGCTAGCTACAAGTTTGCCTTTTTCTTCTATTGTAGCAATCATTAGTCTCTTGGAACCAGGTGATAGTTTAGCATCAAATAGGCCAACAAGCTCTTGACTACAAGTGAAACCTGAGCTACTTGCTGATTGCTGCAGAGGTAAATGAGGATAGCATCTCATTCAACTTTTGTCCAGTTATTGATGACAACTTATACCTAATTAATGATGGCAACAATGGCCTGTTGATGTTAGCAGCTTTGTGCTAAGAACTTTCAGTTCATATGAGCCAAGGAAATAAACATTTAATTTCTCTCTTGTTTCCATTTTTATATTGTACAAATCTTAATTATGTAATGGGTCACCTAAAGTAAATACATTTTCAATCAAGATTCAGACAGCAATAACCATGGACTACTATGATGGGTAAGTGTCCAAATCATAGGGTATGGGTAGGTGTCCAAATCTTTATTAAAAATCTATGACTCTATTTAAAATATATTTCTCATTCTCTTCTGAGCAAACTTAATTTTTAAATGGCCCCTAATAGCAGATTAATAAATAATAGCAGATATAATAATATTAGCAGATTTAAAAGTTTTATTAGCAGATTTTAACAGTTTTATTAAACAAATTTTTCACATGATTTTCTTATTTATTTATTTATTTATCAAGCTTCTCTGTTAATAAGCTGTCAAAAAATATTTTAATTTCATAATACTTTGAAATTCACATTAGTTTTTCTTTATTTCTATATTATTTAAAGTAAAATTATTTAAAGAATAAGATACTTTCAAACTTTAAAAAACCTGTATTTCTCAAAAGTTATAAAATGTATTTTGTTAGCTTTTTTCCCCTTTGGTCCTCTTTTATGATTTACCAATTTGAATAAATAAAAATCTACTCAACTAACTAATCTTTTTTTTAAATTTTAAAATATTTAAAATCTGTAACTGAAAAAAAAAAAAAAAAATTTACAGTAAAAAACACTATCAATTTTTGAAAAAGAAAAAAAAGTATGATACAAATAATTTGAATGAGCACAAATATTTTTTTATTCCTTAATCACATATAACAAAATACTGATCAAATTAATTTTAAAGTCATCTTACTGGACAATGGTCGACAACGCACTGCTACTTGTATTGACGAACCTTCTGGCTAAATAACAATGAAATATTTGTCATGCACAGATATACTGCACACCTTTTTAGTTTTTTTTAGTTTAAGTTAAATGCTATAAAATTTAATACTTGTATATTGTATATTATACTTACCATCTTTTTGCTTATAACAGCTTTGAAATATCATAAAAAATAAACATTTTCAAATGATCACCAAGAAAAAAGATGTTGTTTAGTTGAGTTTTTTTTATATGTAAAAACAAGCTATAATAAAAGTAAGAGAAAACATTATTACTTAAGCTATGTTTTACTATACTGCATATTCTTTTTTCAAAGAAACAACACAATTATAGTTAAACATAGCTAGTATACTATAGTTTATATATTATATTAGCTAGTATGAGTATAAACAACTTTACTTTATGTATTTCATAACAACTGTCATGTTAAAAACTTCAGTGAGATATTTGATTGCTGGAAGAGGGATCTAGTTAAATTTGTTAACTATTTTGGTGTATAAAAGCTAAGCTGGCTAACTATGTACATTTGGCCAGCTCATTCGTGAAAAAAAGCTAGTTTACAAGTGAGTCTATAAAAATATTATGAGACAATAGAATATAGGTATAAGAATATATAACAAATAAGCTAAAATCTGGTAGTTAAAAACATTTTGGAAGGAATCTCTTGCGACATAGCAGGAATACCGATGTATCTTGGTTAAAATTATGATTACTCAAATTCTTAGACCATAGCAACTAAGAAAACTATCAAATAACTCTGATTCGAGTTAATACTTCGAGTTTAATACTTCGAGTTAAATAATTCGGGCGGGGGCGAGTTGTTATAATGTGTAAAATACAGTTTTGAAGATGAATATTGAAAGGTCGACCAAAACACAAAAAATCAAGTTTATCATTCAACTGTTAATTATTAGATTATATAATCAAATGATTGAAATTTAGTTGGCATTACGTGTTTTGAATTATTTTACAAGTTTTTCTTAATTAAGCAATTTTTTTGAGGCCTGCACTAGAGAGATGATCAGTGTGTTGAGTTGTCACCAGTGATAATTTCATTTTATGATTTAAAATCAGTTTCGTATTTTATTTCGTTTTTGTTTATTTCATTTCAGTTTTAATTTCATTTTCAAGCTTTTAGTTTATTTCGCTTTTGAATATTAATTTCAGTTTCCATTTCGTTTCAGTTTCAAAAAAAGATTTCATTTTTATTTCATTTTTATTTCGTTACACATAATGTAGCCTAATATACAGTCTAAGAGCAGTGCAGTCACTGACTAATAAACGTTAAATAATTAAGCAACTGAATACAGTGTTACACTAAGCAAAACAAATGTAAAGACACATAACTAGTCTGTCTCAAAAGCTTTAATAGCAAAGCAGGCATAAAGCTTAACAAATCGTAAATGACTATTGTCTTTCTCAAGTGTAAGGATAACACAGTATCTCTATGTGACGCAGTTCATTAGTGCACCAGCAGCACCTTATTCAATATTCTCATACACAAAGGTTTTGACATGCGGCTGTGGCTGCGATGACGATGAGGTAACCAGTTAACGAAAAAACTCTCTTAACATACGTTTCGCTCGCTGGAGCAGCAAGTAAATATTTAGCTTTAGGAAACAACTCTGCATATGATGCCCTTCTATTCCTCCAAAAAGCAAATGAATCTTTAACATAAGTGTTTTTTTTATCTCGCTAACATAACTGTTATTTTGTTCAACATGTCATTTATCTCGCTAACATTGCTGCCTCTTTAAGAGCTGCTAGTTCAGGTATTAGGAAAATATCTATAAAAACCAAAACTAATTCATTACTTTCATCTTCACGAGAGTTATCTTCATTATCTATTACACTGTCATCGCCATATTCATCTAAGCTGTCTTTATTATAGATATCAGCACTTGTTTTTGCTGTGGGTCTTTGTTTAGCTTGATCTTCACTTTGTTCTCCACCTTTCTAACTCATCACTCTTCAAAACTTCATCTTGACGTATTGCTTCTTCTTGCGTAATGCGCGCAGCTTTGGTCATATTACCTCCATTATCTGATACAATCAAAAGCATTTTATCCGACAGATTCCAGTAATTAAAGTCATTAGTTTCATGTCTTTAAAATGTTTTGTTTTGATTTAGCTAAAATTAGTGCAAATAAGTTTGATAATAATATCTTAGATCTCTTGCTTACTTGTAAATACTACATACAGTGTCCCAAATAGTGTGAAGATAATCTTTATTTATCGTTTCTAATAAAACAAAAAACAAAAAACTTTTTCGTTTTTATTTTAATTACATTAACTTAACTTAAAGTTCGTTTCCATTTTTTAAAAATACCTTCGTTTTTATTTCGTTTTCACTGAACGAAAGTATTCTATTTTCGTTTTTATTTCGTTTTCATTATCGAAAAAAACACTGGTTGTCATCGACGAAAACTTTAATTCTGCCCAAAATTCCAGATTACAACTTTTCCTAATCCTCGAGTTGAAATGAACTGGACAGTTGAATAGTTAACAATTCTGATCATTAAACAAAAAAACCTCTTTGAAAAATTGTTGTTTTTTTTCTTACTAATATTTCGGACCATAACATTAAGTCGATTGTTTCATGGCATTTTTTAAAATCTTATGATAAATTCTGACGATTTTTTCCGACCACGATATTAAGTCTATCTGAGTTATTTAACTATAAATTACAAAATGATTCTTATCAAATTTTATACCAGGGTTTTTTTTTAGAGGAAGTTAAATTAGAGTGTTAAAATAAAGTTTTATTTTTCCAACAATCGTTTAATGTTCGGAGATTACGTTATCAATTGGTAAATCAAGTATTTTTCTGTTTCGCCCATGGCGTAATATTCCATTGAAAGTAGTGCAGCTCATTAATAATCTATAATCTACCCATCAGGGTGATTACCAAAAGTGATAAGTTACCATTAAATTTAACCCTATTTGAAATCATTTTGTTACGACCAAATTGAAAACCTTAATGCAACTGTAATTCTTTTGATTTAAAAGAATTAAACAGACAATAAGCATTAATCTATTAGTTTTAATTAATTTTTAGAATTTTACACAAATATAAATCATTTGCTATTTTTTATTTTTTTCAATTTGCATTCAAAACAGTTTCAATCTGATTACATGTGATGGGCCTTGTTCTTTTGGCACCAAAGCAAAAGCAAAGGACAAGCCAGCTTTATTAATAAAGCGTCAGCATATGCAATCCAACAAAGGGAATAAACAAGATTACCTTACTCAGGCGCGGATCCAGGATTTTGTAACTGCGTGGGCTAATTTTTTTTTCACGGTTGAAATTTCGATAAAAGATCGATATTTTAATATTTTTTTCACAGCATTTATTGTTTGAATAAAACATTGGTAACGTATAATAAGAACCGTTTTAGCCATGGCAGGAATCTCTATAGCCAAAATCTGTAATTAACGGCAGACAAGTTAAAATCTTTAGGGATGTTTCTTAAGCGAAAAAACCCAAAACTAACTTGGCTGCCGTTAATTTTAAACTAAATAGCCATTGCCACAATGGCCACCCCTTAGATCCGCGCCTGCTTACTTCAATATTTTGAATTAGGAACACAAATAAACTAAGTGTAATTAATTTAGTTCCCAAATAACAATAACAAAAAAATAATTTATAAAAGTTTACGAAATAGTTTCATTTTTCCCATTCACCAATATTAAAAAAGTTGGTAGATGGATCGGTGTAGTTTATATAAAAAAGGTTGTTTTTAGTTATGCGTAATTTTATCTATTTGAAAATTCAACATAATTTATTTTCAAACTAATTCCCTTAACATTCACACTTATTTCTTTTTATGCATGCAATTATTTACAAGTAACGCTAATTGATGATTTTCTAGAAATACTAAGTCATTTTTTAAGATTTTTGGATTACCTGAGTTGTGCCTTTCTCAGCCAGTGGCTACATTGAATGAGTTTGAAGAATTTAAGAATTACATCTCCCCTTGGTCATAACGACCACTTACTATTGACGTCTGGTTTGTCTCGTCTTCTGGCAACTCAACGTACAGTTTTTCATCATCTTCTGGATCCTCGTTTGATTCGCTGTCAACTTTTACGAGTCAACTCTTACGTGTCTCTTATGTGTCGGCATACTTTGTCCATTTCTACCGTTTTCTCCGAGGTGATTTCTTTAATTATTCCAATCTTGTATTGAGAGTCGCATCGGTTATCCGAGGACTTTACCCATACTTTATCGCCAAGTTTAAATTTATTGGTTATCTTCTTATAAAGTTCACGTGCATTCCTATGGTCGTCAATTCCTCTTACTATGATTTCGTATTGATATAATTTATTTGCAGGTGCAGTAGAAAACTTACAAAAATCTTTTGGACTGACGTTATACCAATAAACTGCCTCGAGTATGCTGCATGGAGCTCTCTTCGCTGTTCTTTTGACAGTTTGATAGCATCGCTCTACCATTCCATTTCCTGAAGGTACGTAAGGGTACCTTAATCGAAGTTTAACGTTCCATTTGTTCATAAACTGTGAAAACAATGTACTTCGAAACGCTCTATCCGTCAGGATTTCGTTTGGACCACCTCGTTCGAGAAAGATTGCGTTTAATTCTGAATAACACATGTAGTTTTTTTATTCTTAAAATGACGCCATATTTCATACCGTGCAGGCTCACAGTCAAAAAGAGTATATTGCCTCTCATAATGAGTTACATCCATACCAAATCGTTGTCACATTCCTTTTACTTCAAATTTCCCTCTCGGCCACTTTATTGAACTTGGATAAGTCATTAAAAGGCTATACATTTTTCAACCTCTTATCTGACTTCTTCCCTCTTACTGATGGGTGAATTCTACGAACAAAATATAACGTTCTTTTCACACCATAATGTCCTGTGGACTTATGAACTTGATTTATTACTTTGGAAGATAGAGAAGCACTCATCGTTCCACCTGCAGCAAGGGCTTATCGACCAGTTTCAACCAACTATTTGGCACTCGAGTAAGTACATCGGCTAAATTAGACTCCGAGGGTACACGTTTTATATTCACTCTGAGTTTGTATTTGTCCACAATATTCGTAATGGTCTGAAGCCGTCTACTAATCAGCATTTCATTTGAAGCTTTTGTCTTTAATCTGGATCTTCCAAACAGTGCATCGGTGGCACAATGAAATGCTGCTTTTGAACCAGTACAATAATGCAAGATGTTCATCTTCCAATTGAGACCCATGTTAGTCCCTTGACTAACATGGGTCTCAATTGGAAGATGAACATCTTGCATTATTATACTGATTCAAAAGCAGCATTTCGAGTTCCAAAATGTTTATATGTGTTGTATCACCTTTTCTTTACCAACAATCATAGCTAGTGCTGGTGAACTGGCATCCACCCACACTGTTGCCTCGTTGCCATAAATATCCCAAACTCCTTTGGCAGGATCGTCATTACGTGCTCTTTTTACTACATGTTCATCATTTTTTCAACAAAATCAATTGTATCTTTTCATCCCATATTTTTGTTAGGGCGTTTGCCATTCTTTTAACAAATGACGAAGCTAAACGTAACCAACCACAAGCTAGAAGATTCACTGTCATTTTTCCGCATAAAGAGAAGATCTTACGCCTTGTTAGTGAACTTAAAACTTCACCAAAACTTTATGTTTCTCTTTTAAAACAACTTCTTACTTTCAATTCCAACTTGTAAACCTAGAACTCTTGCTCCTTCGAACACACAAACCACTGGCTTACACCATACTATTCCAAATGGTCAAGTACACTGCAAACTGATAAGATGTCTTCATTTACAAGAATATCATCAATCTATGATGATGTTCCTTTCCAAATTTTTTCCTCTTGAAATAGAACTTTGTCCAACACTGTTTTCATTATGAAGAGCGCAACGTTTAGGCCAAATTCCAAACGTAGGTCGAAGATAAATCAGTTATTGAAAATTTTTCTCCAAACCGTCTCCAGTCTCGAAACTTGTCTGGACATGAATCTGTGTTCGCCGTAAATGCTTCAATAAACGTGTTCAGCTCCCTGAACATTTTTATTGAAGCATTTACGGCGAACACGGATGACACTAATTGCACTTTTCCCTTGTTTGAACCAAACCTTTTACTGTACCGTGTTTTTTCACTTCGTACTTTTGGAGCCATTTTTCTCTGTCCACTCTTCAATTTCTTTTTTGTAATTGTTTTTTTATGTCGATAGGGATAGTATACTCAGCAATTTTATTCACCAGCCATAGGTTTGCCATTCCATTTCCAGCCATTTATCTATTCTCTATTTTCCATTTCAAATGAAGCTGAGAAATCCTGAGCTATTATATTCATATCACAAACATCTTTTGGTATATCGCTTATTAGACCAAATAAACATGCTTCATTTTCTCCCATTAAACAAATATCCCACGTTGCAGAAATCTATATTCTACCAAGTGCCACTATTCCATTCATACCCATTAAAAAACAAAAACCCAGTGGTTTGAAGTCGACTACAACTGCTTCCACACACACTGTATTTCTATTTGGCGCGGCAATTCAAGTTTGGCTAACAACTTCGCTCTGCTGTTGTTGTCAAAATTTTCTTTATCAGTTTCTGCTGGCTGATTGTTGCTTGCTCTCACTAAACTCGGGAATTAACTTTAAATCAATTTTAGTCGACATTTTGCCGAAATAGTAGTTTCACTATTTCGGCAAAATGTTGAAAAAAGATCGTTTTTAGTTATGCGTAAACGCCTATGTATCTATGTTAAATTTAACATACTTTATAAAGAAAATAATTCCCTTAACATTCACAGTTATGTCTTTTTATGCATACAATTATTTCCTAGTGACGCTAATTGATCATTTGCCACAATTACAATCGGTTTGATGTAACTAAGTCTCGTTTTGTGATTGCAGTGTTTGTTTCTTGTATAGTAGACTTGTAAACTCCCTTTCCTATAAGGTTTTACAAGTCATTAACATTTTTCCTGGTCCTTCCTAAATATGCTCCTGACTCCCTACATATCTTTATTCCGTTCATTATATTAACAGAACTATTCCTAAAAACTTTCTATTGGTTTCTTCAAGGTTTATTTCCTAAAACTAAAAAAAAACAGCTTGGAAATGGAATGGTGATGAGAACACAGCGAAGATTGTGAAACCCGTTAAGTATAATTTGAATCAATAAATATTACAAATTAATTAAACCTTTTTAGCTCGGCAATTTGTCTATTTACTGAGGGTTTTATATTCAGAATAGGGCATTCTCTTGCCACTGGATTACTGCCTACCTTTCATCACAAAAAATATTCATCAATTGGTCAATTAATCATCGGGATTAGTTACAGCTGGGGATATTTTACCATCGGGATTAGTTACAGCTGGGGAAATTTTTATTTGTAAACCAAACGTTTACATCTGAGTCCATATGTTTATTCAATGCCTGGAAGGTTTTTTTTTTGTAGTTGAGCAAACGCAATGGTGGTTAACAGGTTAATTTGAAAAGATATGAATAAAAGAATGAGATTGTTATTAGTATCGTAATAAAACGTTCGTAATATTGCCTTCTTGAGATATAGTCAGGTATACTCTTTAAAATCTATGCATAAAAAACAATCTATTACTGATTTGAAAAACAAGGTGGCCGAAGTTGTCTCACATTAATTCTCAAAGTAAAAAACTGCACGACCTAATTTTGATGTACCAAATGACAACTTACGGAAATGATTTATGTTTTGTAACAACTAATGTAAACAAATTCAAATTTAAGTTTTGCAATAATTTACAATTATTATAATAATTTACAATAACTTATATAACTTAGTAATTTCCCTTTGAAAGAGAAGTTTTGAGAGCTTAGTTCCACGATATCAAAGGATTTTTTTTTTAGTCATTATTATCCAGCTTAGACTGTCATTTTTAACTTTATTTGTTCGATTTGCTCGATGATTTTCTCTCAATTTAAAAGTTTGGTGCGCATGTGATAGTGTGGTTCTAACTGCTTAAACATAAAGTCAAATAAAATCATTAAGAACAATGATTGTTATTGTTAAATTTGGTGCGCATGGCGTCTGGTGCTCATTGGGTGCTGTCATTAAGCAAAATTCGATAGCTTCACATAATCACAACTTATATTATGTTCAGAATTGATTTTTTCTAGTTAACACCAATCAAGCAAATAAAGGGAGGAATATGCTTTGATGTTTTAATCAGGGTGGTTGTATTGAAGGTTAGTGCGATTATTGTAAAGTACTAGAATAAAAATCTGTTTTATTTCCCCAAGTAAATTACCACTTGTGTTTTTTGAAAAATTATATTTAGGGAGTATAGTTTATTGATCTTCAAGCACAAGAGTTTTTTTTGCCGGCTAAAAAACTTTTTTATTTAAAGTTGATCCTCCAGTTTAAATGTTTGTATCATTTTATCTTATTTTTCTCGCTAACAGAGGTACAATCTTTTGTAACATTAACTATACTGAAAAGTAAAGCGTAAAAATCTCAAGATAACTTTATGTAATTTATGTAAGAACGAGAAACAACATTATCATTATTAGACTCCATAAGATTCGTGAAAACGGGAAAAAACTTCTCCGTTTTCGAACCTCTGGAATGAAAAAATTTCCTCGAATACTTCTTTCAAGAATTTTCGTGAGATCCCGACCTCGGGAAAAACTTTCGGTTATTTGGTCAATACTTCTTTGAGTTTTTTAAGGTCAAGTTCTAATACCACAGAAATATTACACGATTTTCATGCTAAACGGGAAATTAACTGCAAAAACTCTTTAAAAATTAAAAAGGTTGAACGAACACCATTTTTTACAAAATGAGCTTGATAACTACAGTCGTTTCTTGCACTACCTTGGAAAATGCTATTTACAACATTAAATTTAAATGTAAGTTACAATAATACTTTAATTAACCACACAAGTTGTAGTTGGCTTTGTTGATTTAATAATTAAAAAATATTTGAAAACAAAATCGACTGAGTAATCAAAAAACGTTAGCTTAGATATTTTTCTCGCTCGGAATTCTTGATAAGAACAAAAAAATATCATTTAAAACGAAACAATAGGAAAATCAAAACTAATTATCACATTTTTCATTGCAGAATGTTCAAGAAGTTACAAATTTAAGAGTTTTTCACTAAGACAATCAAGACCCGTGCAAAACGTAATAAATGTTAAAAAAGTCTCTTAGCCAAAATGAGAAACACCTAAGGTTTAAATTGCCATCTCAGAGTCATTCATGTTTTAACTTAAAATGCTTATGAAAAATTAATAGCATGATGAAGGATGCAACAGTGCAATCCATACCTAAACCAAGCTACTTTGATAAGCCTTTAGTTTCCAGCTTCTCACCTGAAGAGGATCCATTACAATTATCTAAAGATGATAAAAATTTGCTCTGAAAAAGCTTTACTGCAAAAAAAAACAAAACAGATCGTTTGATAAGTGTTATTCTTTTTGTGAGGCTAAATACAAATTTCAACATTTTATATGGATGATGAATTTGTTTTGTATTCCTGCCTCTTCAACAACATTTGAAAGTGTATTCTGTTTTACTGGCCTTTCAGCTTTTTTTTTTTTTTACAGCTCTCTATTCTTTTTAAAAGGATCGAGGGCTCAGAGTTCTGAATTATTATGCTTCACATTTTGTATACATGTGAAGTTTTAACAAGTATCTTGTGTACCACAATAGCATCCTTTATGTTAAAAAGAAATATTTATAAATTCAATACAATGACTTATTTCTACGTTTTTTAAAGGGGTAACAAGTGCCTTAAGAGAAGAAATTGTTTTCGGAAGAACTTTTACGGAAACTATTTTCGAAAAATAAATGTTTGCAGGTGACTTTTAAAATTTGAAGAAAATTATTTTTGTGGATGCTGAAAATTGAGTAGCAGAACTAGAACTTGTCAAGCATGACATTTAGAGCTGAAGGTATTCTTAAATTCGGCGAAGAAAATAGTTTATGATGAAGCAATTGTTTTCTTCATGCTACAAAAAATGTCTATGTACAAAAAAAAAAAAACTAAATATAGTACTAAAATAACAGTGTAATAATTTTTACAGGTAAAATTCGTCTTAAATAAAAAAATATTCGTCTTAAATATCACCTTCAGATATTGAGAAGATATTTCATATTGGTTCATTTTGCATATCAATTCTTCTTCTTCATCTTCTTCGTCATCATCATGATTGTAGGTCACAAAGCTTGACACTTCTTTTGGATTAACTCACTTTTAAGCAGGATGCGATAACAAGATGCGAATAAGTCAGTTGTGTGCGTGTATGCTTTGATCCTGCTTTTCAACCATTTGTATCTTGAACTTTCTGGAAGCTGAGATAATCAAAAAGATCAACAGCATTTCGCTTGAGTTTTAAAATAAACAACTTTAATTAAATTTAAGCTACAATTTCACATTTTGTATCACACGTAGTTCTGTATTATAGAACGGTTGATCTAATACAGAATGTCAACTACCAAAAGTTCATATTTTGTAACAGAGTAAATTTGGGTGCCCTTCTACAAGTGCACTTTTTAAACAGTAAATAACTTCAAAATAGGTTCTCACTGTAAATAAAAATGTGGGTTAAAAAAGTATCATCTTGCGATTTAAATAAAACCAAACAGTCACTTTAAAAAAAAAATGTAGTTGCGCACCACTAAAATTTGATCGACAATTCAAAATAAAGGTGACCAATTTCTTTTATTAACAATTTTTTTATTTTCAATATATTTGGCCTCCTTTTCATTCTAAAAAAGTTCATCACCTTAAAAACACAAAAAAAAGTTCAGGAGACAAGAGGCGTTCAAACTTGAATTGGTTCAGTATAGTTTAGAAAAAGGGATGATACTTCTACTTTCACAACTTCTTTAATCAATTTAACAAATTGTTAAGGATTCTTAGTAGGAAATAAAGCAAATATAAACCATCCTAGTTAGTTAAGTCACTTTTATAAACATTTTTTTGCTTGTAATTTTAAGGAATGTAAATTATCTTTTAGTCTTTGATCAGCTTATCTCGCTGCAAATTTTTTAATTCAAGGGAAAGTGTCATTCTTTCAAGAATTTGTTTTTTTTGAGTCAAATATTAGGGTAGCCTTGAAAAATTTAGGTTTAAATGAACATTGAAGAGTTAACCCTATAACGCCTGAATTTAAAATTTTTGAAAAAAAAAAATTTTTTTGGTTTTATTTTTTTACTTTCTTAGTTATCAATATGTAACAACCAAAATATATTAAAAAAATATATAATTTGCATTTTTTTTTAAATTTAACTTAATTGTCACATTCGTCCATAGGTCCATAATGCAAGAATTAAAAATGCACCTTCATTTTTATATTTTTTTATATTATTTTGTTATTCAATAAAAAAACTTATTTTATTTATAAAACATAATGCAACATTTATTAATTTATTATTTTAGTTAGTGTGAAATTAAACAAAACAATTTTTTTTCTTTTGTGATACAAAGATGAACATTGCATTTACTGCAGAAAAATACTGGTGCACTCTTGCAATTTACATTTTTGCATCTTCCTCTGTTTGTGACCTCAGGGTAATGGTGAAGACCATCCAAACGAACATCACTTCCAGGGATACTTTTGATGGCAGGACCTCTACTTTTTTTCTTCGCAAACTCAACATCAGTAGAGGAAGTAGAAGGTCTGCCTCTTTTTTTGCCTCTATTACTCTTTCCTTCAAGAAGAAGAGCTTCCGCGATGCTCATTTTAAATTCTTGCAGACTTTGGATCTTGTTTTTCGGTATTTGAAGATTCTCGCAGTCTCTACGATAAATTAGCCAAGAGTTCACAACAGTCACATCTATAAAATGAAAAAATAATTTGTGGTAATATTTTTTCGATCTGATATGAATTCTGTATAGTGCAATTAGCGAGTCCATCAAATCAACACCTCCCATAAACTTGTTGTAGGTTTTCACAATAGTGGGGCAATCGATTGTAATGGTTTGTTTTGTCTTTTTGTCAAATCGCTTACAGTTGTCTTTCAGTTCTGCCGATGCAAAAGTTGACATAAGGTTGACAACTCTATTATCTGCCCATTTCACTACCCGTACTTCAGTATCTTCAACTAGAGCAGTCACCTCTTGATAGGACCCTTTTCCTCGTTTAATCAAATCTTTGTCCTTGATTAGTGGTATCCCAGGCAAACAATTGATTCTAACGGTTCCCAGGCAAAATATTTGTTTTTTTGCCAAAGTTGTCATCAAAGGAAGTGATGTAAACCAGTTGTCAAAATATAAAAGATGGTTTAATCCCACAGGAATTGATTGGGCCAATTTCACCACCACATTTGAACTAGCTCCCAAGTCAGGTTCTCCTAACACCGTTCAATTTTCTCAGAATATATGAAAAAATCATACATGATTCCTTTATCATCGCAAAGAACAAACAATTTATATCCCCACTTGTGTGGTTTTTTTGGTATATATTGCTTTATGCTTATTTTACCTTAGTAAGTAAGGGAATTTTTGTATTATCATTGAAGTGAATCTTGGACTTTATATCTTCCCATCTATCTCTACTGATCACTTCCGATACAATAGGACAGTTTAGTTTGCTCTTCCAATATAGTCGTGAATTTGAGAGCTTCACCATTGACATAGCAAGCAGTGTACCCAAAAATTGCTCAAGCTCTTGACTATTTAGTGCAAGACTTTTATTGGGATTTTGCTGGATTGCATAAAGATTGGATTGGTTGACAATATGGGCAATAATATCCTCCGAGAAAAAATGCCTAAAATATTCAACAGGGCGTTTTACCACCCCAGAGGAAACTTTTTGTCCCAACCATTCAGGTATAGATCTAGCTGTATCAGCTCCAGAAATGTGCATCCAAAGAGCAGTTCTTCGAGTTCTTGATGTTGTTGGCTCAGAACTTGTAACTATTGGAATAGCTTCTTCAACTTCAACAACTGAAGATTCTAACTCATCTTCACTAGTGTTATCACTACTAACTAGGAGGTCTTCTAATTCATCCAAATCAGAGTCGTCGGGCATATATTCACTTCCTGTGGCGGGTAAAAAATAAATATTATCATCAAAATAGTTTGAACAAGAATCAAGTAAACATTATATATTGTAAAATCAAAATTTTTAAATATAATACACATTATATTTTCTAATTTCATCCATATTAGCATCTGGTTCCTTATCTGACTCTGAATCGCATCCATCTAGGTCATAAATTCGCCGTTTTCCATAAAACATTCCACAATCCATGCCGTGATAATATTTGTCCGCTTTGACTCAAAAGACGGACGTAACGAATTCGTAAAGTTTGGAAAATGCAGATATATATAATAAATATAATGTTTTTTTTACAAGAATTACACTCTCACTATAATTATTACAGTTTTTTTTAATATTCACAGCAAATATCACCACTAAAACTTCAGTAGATTTAAAATAATCGGAAAATACACTAAGTGCCAAAAACCACTTAATCTGAAACGCGCAGTCTGTCAAAACAAGTAATAGTTCAAGAATATTGCCGCTAGAATGCGTGACTAGGGGTTTGCATTTAAACTACAAAAGTGTGACGATATCGTCAAAATCATCGACGGCTCTAAAAACTTTATATTTTCGGTACTAAATACGTTTAAATGAAACGTTACGAAAACGTCGCGCTCGACGTTATAGGGTTAAAGAGAATAAGTGGAGACGTAGCAGAATGAATACAACATGATTAACATAGCCTGAATTGTTGTTGAGAAACGAACATACAGGAAAAAATATTTAGATATTAAACTAAATGACTGAATATCATTCATTCAAATGTATTTAGCAGGATCTGTCCTAAACTCATGGTAACTTTTAAAAATGAAACATTAATTTTACTTTTTGAATGATCTCTCCAGAGAAAATTGATAATATATCACAGTAAGTGGTCTTATCTTCCTTATTAGTGATATATTTCGTACCAAACGCCGTCCCTTCCCCCTCCCCGCCCCCTTCCAGCTCGGGGTTCGGTGGGTTCTAGATGCTAGTCTATGTCTTAACCCTTCAACAGTCCATGCAAAAATAATCCGCAAATCCAAAGTGGTTTCTAAATGTCAATGCCGTAATATTATGCAAACTAAAAGTGGTTCCTGAATGTCCATGCCGTAATATTACGTTTTAGTGTATCTCCTCATAATTTCTGTCTTTTTATGTCACAAAATTTATTACTGCATAACATATAAGCTTTTTATTCAATAATTTACTTTTGCACGTGTTCACTTTTATGGCGCTAATACACTTTCGCACCTCCTCCGAACTTACAGATTTTAATTGCAGTTCTGAAAGATCGTCGTTTAAAACGAAAAAAAAAGGTATTCAACAACAAATTTCATCAAAGTAAAGGGCTCTAACTCGATCTCGAAGTTTTGAAAAAATACACACAAAAACGCTAATATTCGCCATCTTTTTTCGCAAGATAGGATATTTCCTTTCCAAAGTCTTCGTTTTTAAAATTTTAATAGCCTTTAAACTCTACTTTAAAAAAGACTGGTTCCTATTAGCCTAAATGTTTTTAATTTTGCCTTTGTAATAAAATGCTATTTAAAATGGCGAGACCTACACAAGCTGAGTTCGATAGTATTTTTTTAGTAAATATTGGAGTTCGATTTAAAACGAACAAAGAAGAGTGCGTTAGATGGTGTAGAGAGTTTGGTCTGCTTTCTCAAAATGTTACTTGTCCTCGTTGCAACTTGCAATGTAATGAAGAACAATACAATCGATCTGTTGACAAAATAACTTGGAGGTGTCCGTTTAAACATTGTAGAAAAACTATTAGTATACGGGTTGGTAGTTTCTTTGAACGATCTCATTTAGAACTGTGGCAAATAATTGGAATTACCTATTTGTGGACACGTAGTGCTGGAAGAAGTAGAGGAATGTCGTCGGAAGATATTAGAAAGGAGTTAGAAATTTTTAGTCAATCGACGGTCGTAGATTGGAATCAGTTTTGTCGAGACATAGCTGTTAACTATTTCTTGAACAACCCAGTTCAATTAGGTGGTCCCGGCAGAATTGTTGAAATTGACGAGTCCTTATTTACAAAAAGGAAATACAATCGTGGAAGAATTGTTGAAGACCAATGGATTTTTGGCGGTTATGATGTCACCACAAAAGAAGGGTTCCTTATACCTGTTGAGCGTCGAGACGCTGCCACTCTAATACCAATCATTAGACAATGGATAATGCCTGGTACTGTGATATGGAGCGATATGTGGGCTGCGTATGAAAATTTGGCAGGACACGGATATCAACATGGAACAGTCAACCATACATATCACTTTGTAGACCCTATTACTGGAGTTACAACAAATAGAGTTGAGGCAATGTGGCAGAGAAGTAAATCAAAGTTTAAAGCAATGTTCGGTTCTTCTAATCGAGAAATGATTCCTGATTACTTGGCAGAGTTCATGTGGGCGCAAAGATTTAAACAACACGGTTTTTTTCATTTTTGGGAACAAGTTGTTGATATCTATCGATTTTGATAAGAAAAAAATTGTTTCATTAAACTTTTGTTATTATATTTATTTAATAAAAGACGAGAAAATCATAAATCAATGCAAAAAATTATATTAGAAATTTATAAGAACTTATATATTAAGTTTATTTATTAAAACAAACTATTTTTGGTAAAATTAAAACATTGCATATTTCGTTATTTTAATTGCAAAATCGTGGTAGTTAATAATAAAATAAAGAAGTTAATGACTTATAACTAATGACTTTAAAACAACGATGTTTGCGCAAGAACATTTAATGCGTGATGACAATAAAAACCAGGTTATTTAATAAACAAAACAGTTTTACAAACAAAACATAAGTAAACTGGTTAAGTTTAAAAAAGATGGCGAATATTAGCGTTTTTGTGTGTATTTTTTCAAAACTTCGAGATCGAGTTAGAGCCCTTTACTTTGATGAAATTTGTTGTTGAATACCTTTTTTTTTCGTTTTAAACGACGATCTTTCAGAATCTGCAATTAAAATCTGTAAGTTCGGAGGAGGTGCGAAAGTGTATTAGCGCCCAAAAATGATCCTCTTTATTTGTTTGAGCTTTCTTTTACAGATGAAATTTGTGAGTTTATTGTTAATTAAACTAATCGATATGCTTCCTAAACTATAAATAAAAAAGAATTATTAGTTAAATCCAGAATGAGGCATTGGTTGCCTGTGATAGTTTCAGAGGTCAGATAAAATATTGCAATTTTTTTATATCAAGGAGTACTTTGGAAGCCCAGTCATGAAACGTATTACACCACAAATCGATTGTTTGCAGGTGCTGGTATTAAGTGGTTGTTATCCTATAACATGTTCAAGTTAATCGATAAGTTTATTCATTTTGTTGATTCTACCACATTACCAAATAAATATGCTGTTTTATCCAAAATAAGCACAGTATGGGATTATTTGACAAAAAAAATTCCAAGAGGTGTATATACCTACACAAAATATATCAATTGATGAAAGGTAGACTTTCTTGGAAACAGTGTATTCGCAGCAAAAGTGCCAGATTTGGTATAAAACTTTTTTCATTATACAAGTCAGATTCAGGATATGTATGGAAATCCATTTTATACACAGGATCTGAGCTGACTAATACTCTAAATTCAGATTATTGCTGCGTTGTAACAAAAATTGTTATGTTTCTTATGGATGGCTTACTTGATCAGGGTTACAAACTTTACATTGACAGCTGGTATTCTTCCTACAAGCTTTCATCAGTATTATTGCTAAGATCTACAGATACCATAGGAACACTTCGAAAAAACAGAAAAGGTTTACCTATTTCTATCCATGAAAAGTTAAAAAAAAATGAGCGCAAAGTTCTTTACGAAGAAAAAACAAATATCATGATAACACATTGGAAAGATAAAAAAGATGTTTATACCACTTCAACTTGCACTATTGATGGGGCTAAAAATGTTTTAAGAGCTGGGAAAGAAAAGTTAGTTCCTTTAGTTATTGATGATTATAATCAAAATATGGGAGGCATAGAAGTGACCAAATGATGACATCATACGAAGTTGAAAGAAAAAGGGTAAAAAAGTAGTACAAGAAAGTGTTTACTCATTTAATTAATCAAGCAGCATTTAATGCACAAATAATTTGTAAAAAAGTGGGTCATAATATGACACCTTTAAACTTTAGAACAATGTTAATCACATCAATGATTCAACAATATGGCCAACAGCCAAAAAATCTCACTCTAGATTGGTAGCAAACAACCCCTTACGATTGATTGACCGACATTTTCCATCATATGTGCCAGCATCTGAAAAAAAAATTAATGCTCAGAGAAGGTGTTTGGTATGTCACAAACACAAAATAAGAAAAGATTCTAGATATGATTGCGTAGAATGTGATGTAGGACTTTGTGCAGCTCCATGTTTTATGACTTTTCACACAAAGACTGAATATTAGAACTTATTTTTTATAAAAATTTTCTATTATTATAGTATGGTTATAAATTCTTATACATGAATAATAGTGTTTTTTAGTGTTTAATAGTGTTAAAATAGTAAAAACTTTTTTTTAATTTAAAAGTAAAAAAACGAAGTTTTTAAAAAGCCGGGACATTTAGAGACCACTTAAAAAAAAAACGCAAAACTTATAGCGACCGTTTTTAAGAAAATCTGCGGGCTGTTAAAGGGTTAATAAATCATTTTGGCATTTCCCGTTTTGGACTATAAATAACTTCTTTGACCTTATTTGATTCCATCTGAGCACCAGCTGTAGTAAATCCTTTGATACCAAAATTTCTATGACACATACAGGCGTGTGAATGAAAAGCATTGAGTTGTTTACCAAAATCTGTGCTTTGATGTTTTAAAAAGATGCCTCTTCATTTGCTCATAATTAGTTGTTATGTGTGGATCTAAAACAAAAGTAATAGAAAATGTCTGTTAAATTTATTCAAAAGTTCGTTAGTAGGTTTGCTGTAAGTTATTTGTAAAGTTATAAATTACCTTAAGAGTATTAGTGACCAAATTTACTCAATTTAAGCTATGATTATAAATTTTATAAATGTACTAGCTAACCCAAGAGTAGACAGGTTAGCAAAGATAGAAATAACTGTCTGTAAAAGAACATCTATTTAAATGCAAGCTTATAAGAATATTTTGATAATTTTAACAATATATACAATTTTGATATTTTTTTTAGGATGAACCAACTTTTAAGATTCCAAGTGCAAATCTTACTGATTTTCAATTTACTGATATGTTACAATGGTTTGTTTTATGATTGCTCTATTACTATTTTGTTATCTAGAGCACAGACCAACAAAACTTACTGCGTCAATTTTAACACTTGTTTTTACTATATATGATTTTTGATAGGCTGAATTCAAATCTGACTCAAAATATAAATTCAAATTTTTATTGCAATATTTACTGAATTCAAATCAAATCAGTTTTTTTACTTTTTGCGAAACTTAGGGTTGAAAGTAGTTTTGTTTTCTCATTTGCTATTTAATTACAGAATCTTTATGTAAGCAACATTTTATAATTGAATGGGTTAGAATAATGTGAGCACTTAAGTCTATTTAAAAAAGGCCGCATATATATTTTATCTAAAACAAAAATTATATGATGATCTTTTTGTAATTATTATATAGAAATGCTTTAAAAAAGATGATTTTTATAGTATGCTGATAAACACTGGTTTCAGATATTAAATTAATTTAAAAATAACAACATGAAATCAGTTTAAATATCTTATGCAACAGAAAATTTTTTTTGTTGGCTTGTGTAATCTAAATCTTTTATTTTCATACTAACTGCAACTTCAATTGTATATGAATTTGAATTTTTTTATATTTTTATAAAAAAAAAAGCTTTATTTTCTATTTTAAGTTTATTATTGTTGGTAATTTACATTTAGCTGTTTTACAAGAAAGAAGATGTGGAAGGTCAAGGATTAGAAATGTAGGACTTTTTTGTTTTTAAATCATTGTTATATAAAAAAAATGCAAACATAATTATCATTAATACTGATATTGCTCTTTTATTTTCACTTTTATAGTTGTATACTAAATTGTTAACTAGCTGGTTTCTTTTATAAGTTTAAAGGTGTCAATATTGTCAAAAAAAGACACTGCACCTGACCTAACGTATTAGCCATTAATATGTTTTTTATATATCTATGTCATTCTCCATTTTTTATAATTTTTTTTATTTTTATTTTTATTTAGTAAATCTCATTCTCTGCTTAAGTTTCACTCTTTACTATTAACTTTATTGAAATTGATTATTTCTCACCTGATACAAGAGCTACATATACAAACTTTACTGTATAATAACAACTGAATAAAAGTTAAATGATATACAATAAATAATGATTTGTTTTTTTGTTATTAAAATCTTTGGTATTGAAGTTCAACTGACAACTTAAATGTATTATAATATCTGATTGATATTAAGTTTAAATTAATCACCTAATAGAATTACATATAAATTTTTAGCTGTGAACTAAAAATAATATAGTTTAACTTTTAAATCATTAAGTTTCAGGGTAGAACATTGACTACTACGTTAAGAATGTGTCCATTGGAGCAAATATTCCAAGAAGAATTTGATAAGCCAGTAGATAATGTTGTCTCTGCTTTCTTTCCATCTGCTCAATGTACTAAAATGACTAGAGAAAATGGTAGAGTTCAAAGGACTTTTTATTGTAATCAGTACAATTTAATACTTCTCTCACCAAGACATCTTCAGTTTGCAGATAGCTCTGATATTGTTATTAAAACTTCAACAACTAATTATACGGACATGCATATCAGTATAGAAGGAATTGTTTTGGACTGGAATACCAAGTTGCGTGTAAGTTAAAATGTAAAAATAAAAAACTATAAAACTTTTTTTAAAAAGTAATGCAAAAAAATTATAATACATAGACTTTTATCAGACATAAATCTTATAAACTGTTTGCTTTTTCTTATGCAATCAAATTCAACTCATGAAATAGATTACCTGAGTTTTTTTCTTTTTATCTGGAATAATCTTTTTTTAACATGTAAATAAATGTATTCTTTCAGCAATTGTGAAAATATCTGATAAGGGATACAAACAATTTTTTCTAACTGCTTTTAAGTAAAATTCAGTAAATTAAAAGAATAGAGGCAATATGGTTCAACTCTTTAAATGTTTGAAAAATCTAATACTATCTGATTTTAGTAATGAAGTGCTTTGTTTTGCAATATGAATGCAAATATCAGAAAAAAATTTCAATACATTACAATGATTTTGATTACAGTTATTGCTTACATTTTCAAAGGAAAGCAAATAATCCAAATCTATAAATGCTTTCTTAATTACCAACTCACAGGCAAAGAATTGATTCGCTGTTTTCTAAATCCATATTTCTATTGTTCTAGATTCACAAACTGCGATATTGACAAATTACATGTTCAGATAATGTTTGTTTTCCAAAACTAATCAACCATTTTCAATCATCTGCCGTCATTCATCAATCTATCAATATAATTATCTATATATATTCATCCATATAGTGGTGTACACAAGTTTATAAACAGCTAAATTTTTTCTGTTTTTTCATTATAACTTTTCGCCTTTTCACTAAAAACGAATGAAACTTTTAACAATTGTTTCTCTAATGTAACTACATAGTATAATTTGCTCAAAAAAAAAAAGATAGCTTGTAACAGATGTAATAAATTCAAATTATATTGAAAACATAATTATGCAAAAGTTAAATAAATGCAAAAATTTTAAAAGGAGATATTACTTTTAATATTTTATAAGTTTTTTCATCACAGCATTTAAGTATTTTGTTGAGTAGCTTCTAGATTTAATGCTTGGCAACTGCAAGGCCTAGAGGCAACAAACTTGATAAGATTATCTATAAGGATATTTGCACAACAATCCAAAAGTATCTTCTATAAATCATTTTTATTGATTAGTTTTTTACCCTTCAATTGACAATCGAGAGGTTCCCGAAGATGTTCTATTGGATTTAAATCTGAGCTTTAGGAAGGCAAGTCCAAAAGTGCAATTTTCTTCAGGTTGAAAAAATTTTTGATAGAACAGTAATTTGGATTGTCGGATTGCTAGAAATTCTAACTACAAGGCATTTTGTCCTTTCCATGTGGCAACATAACATTCTTGATTATATCTAAATTTACATTCTGATCCATTATACCATTGTTGCAATGAAGTTTACCATTTGATTTATATTTATAAATGAAATTACCATTTTACCTATTGCCATTATGACTGAAAGATTTCCAAACCATTATATTGCCACCAACATGCTTAACTGTTGGTTTTTGATAGTTAGGAGCATGTCTTTCACTTTTCGGTATCTTACTTCATACCATTGCTACCAAACATGCAAAACTTTGATTCGTCACTGAGTAAGACATTTACCCATTCTTTTGAAGTCCAATGCAAATGATCTTTTGAAAATTTTATTCAGGTTAGGTAATTATTTAATAAAATTAATGGTTTTTTAACCAGTATGAGGGCCAAAAAAATTATGCTGAGGCAGGTGACATTTTGTAGTATTCACTCTGCACATAATTCTTGCTCAAAAGACATTTTATTTGACAGTACTTTTGGGAGAACTTGTTTTATTTGTCATGCTAAAATTCTGTCTTGATGTTCTGTAGTTAATTTTAGCCTGCCTGAACGATGCTTGTTTTCAAGTGTCTTACGGTCCCTATATCCCTTAACCCTATAACGCCTGAATTTGAAATTTTTGAAAAAAAAAATTTTTTTTGGTTTTATTTTTTTACTTTCTTAGTTATCAATATGTAACAACCAAAATATATTAAAAAAATGTATAATTTGCATTTTTTTTTAAATGTAACTTAATTGTCACATTCGTCCATAGGTCCATAATGCAACTTTATATTTTCGGTACTAAATACGTTTAAATGAAACGTTATGAAAACGTCGCGCTCGACATTATAGGGTTAATTAGTACACTAATTGTTGATTTAGCAACATCATAATGCTCAGAAATTTGCTTGTAAGGAATCTTCTCTACAGCACCTATTATTAAATTTTTCTTTTATTGTGACAGTTCATTAGACTTTTCCATTATTTTTTAAATTTAGTTTCAGTTAAATATTATCTCCAGTAAATTAATTTTGATATTAATATATTTTGCTTAATGGAATTTTGGTTTTTTTGATGGGGCATGGAACTGTTTATAAACTGTTGCACAAATATATTTTCAAATTTGAATTTCTTCCTTCCATTATAAGTTATTATTTTTTTGAGTTAACTATACTATGTAATCACATTTGAAAAACAATTAACAAAAGTTTCATTCATTTTCAGTTTAAAAGGTAAAAATTTGCAACAGAAAAACCTGAAAAACTTAGTTGTTTATTAACTTTCACATGCTACTATACATATGTCATCCATTCAACCATCAATCCATCAAAACACTTAAATGTGTTTTAACAATATTTTTGAGTTAAAAAAAAACATTACATTTTCCTTTCGTAAAATAGCCCTTAGTTTTTGTTTTTTTTAGTTGTTATGTAAATTTACATTTAAGAATCTTCTATCAATTATGCTTAATCAAATAAAGTATAAAGAGTAGAAAATCTATTTATTCAAATTTTTTTTAGTGAAAAAATTGTTTTTTCAATTGTCATAATATTTCTGCAAAAAATTATTTAATAATTGAAGACCACAGAAGAAAAAACAGACATGTCTCATCTTGCAACTTTTGAGAAAAACAAATTTTTATGTTTAGATGTGTCTTATTTTTACATAGGATATAGTGTTTATAACTGTTCTTTGCTGGTGATTTTTCTATTTCTTTGTATAGTCAGATCAACATTTTATATGGGAAGAAGAAAAAATGAAGGATAACAAATATTTAAAACTTGTGATGTGTCTGGATTTCCCCTGCTGTCTTCAATTGTCTTTGAGCTGTTTGGAAAGTTTAATTTTTTAGATAAAGATTTTCATAATTTAGGGGTTTTTCAAAGTATTAATAATAAATCTGTTATCTGCTACTAATAATTCCATCATAGATTCAGCTAAAATTGTATGTGTGTGTGTATGCAGGAAGTTCTTTTTTCTTTTTCTATAATACTGCATGGTAGCAGATAAGCTACCATGCAGTATTATTTCAATTTTTTTATTGAAATTATATTTAATTTTTATTTTTCTGATGAAACTAATAAAAAAAAATTTTTAGTTGGTCTAAAAATAAAAATTTAAGAATTTAGGCTAATTTGAAATATGACTATTGTTTACACTTTACAGAGTGTTTCTTTAAAACAATGAGTAAAATATTTTTATAAAAACCCCTTCCAAGTTTATATGAAATTTTACATCCTGTCATTTTTAGTAAAATTGTAAGCACCACTTAGTTTACCACTGGCAGTTTACCTGGTCAGATCAATCACTCAAGTAACATATTCTCTTCACATATTTTCTCTTTTTGAGAACAATTTTAGCTAATAAAAATTAAGCTTATAAGTTTCAAAGAGTTTTATTAGTCATTGTATGCTGCTGAATTATGTATATGCTGCTGAGTCATGGGTTTCATGTTCTTTGGCAAGTGTTGCACTTGTCAATGACTTTCTATTTAAAAAACAAGCACTATATTGAGCTTAACATGTCAATTGCAGATACATCACTGTACTGAAATATATTTTATTAACGCTTGTGGTATATTAAACCTGAACTAGTTTTGCATGTGTTATTTTTTAACAAAATTTCTGTGAAGAAAAAGCCTCATTGAACATATACAGCAATTTGACAGAGTGTTCTGAGTCAGAGGTACCGGGTATAGGGTACAAGAAAATTGTGAAGATCTTTAGAATAAAGTGTTGCATGAGCTGATATCTTCAGCATCCTTATAAACTTTCTTGCTGCTATGCCTTGAATTTCTTCTTGACAATAATTAATATATAATGGTAATATCATTCTTAAGTAATTTTTATTTTTTATTAGGAAAAAAAGTTTTAAAGTTTTTATAATTCATATAAATCTTGTTTAAATTTACTTTTCAAATTTTTTTTGTCAGGCAATTAAAATGGATGGAAAACTTGATTTTTTAATGAGTGCATCAAATCTTTATATCAACAGCAAAGATTTGTTAGAGAAAAATTTTGGAATTTCAGAAGAAGAGATGAGAGTCATGGGTGATGTAAATGAGAAAAATGATTTTGAAATACCTACAAGGTTACCAAAGGCAACACTATCTGTTGTATTTTACCCAAACAAATACTTTGAACTAATGATTACGTAAGTTATTTTGTTGTTAGTTCTTTGTAGTGGGAAAATGAAATTTTAACTCGCAATTCTTTAGAATCACTTCATTATACTAGGGAAAATGAAATCTCAAAATCTCAACCAAGGAGTTCCTTTTGATAATGTCATGCCTTTAACATTCATTTGAACATTTTTTTCTTTGGAAAATTAAGAGCTAATTCCAAAATATTATAATTGCTTGTTTGTTTTGGTTTTATTTGTATCCATTTTTTAAACTCTTCCTTTGTAGTGATGTTCAAAGAAAGAGCTTCTTTGTTTTTCAATTTTACCCTAACTATGTAAAGCCAGTTGCAGCATACTTCAGAACATCTGAAAATGTTAGTCTCCTGGATCATTTAAATAAATTGTTTGGGATAACACTTGCTACTGGTTTTTCTCCATTCCTCGAACTAAAAAATTTAGGTAACTATTTTTTGATTTATAGAATTTCTCTTTGTCATCCCATCATATCCACTTCACTAACAGACATTAAAATTTAAATTCATCTCAACATTAATAGCATCTTTTGTAAATTTACTTGTATTAAAGTATGAATAGATTCTTATCTTGAGCTGGTGTTACCTACTAGTAACACTTTTAATACTTGTATTACTAAACAAAAAAAAGCATAAAAATTAGAATACCCTAATGAATAGTATTAAAAAAAGCATGAAAAGTATTAGTAGAAATTTAAATACCATTCTATCTTAAGGGAGGTATGTCTGTCAAAAGTGATTAAGTTAAAGACTATTTTTAGAAATTGTGTAATATCAGACGCAATATTTACAAAGTTAGAAATCTTTTTTTTTTTTTAAAAAAAGAACCCATTATTTATTGTCACAGATTTCAGATTTTTTTTTTTTAAATAATTGTACCTTTTCTGTTTTTTTAAATACTTTTAAGTTAAAGTTAAAACTTTCACTGTTGATTATAATTTTCTATTTAAACAGTGTTTTAATGTATAGTATTTAGTTCATCTACATCCAAAATCAATGTCATTATGGATGACTATGGTCGAAATACTCTTGAGAAATTTACTACAGAAAGTGCTAGAGAAAGTATTCCTTCTGGTAAAACAATACGTTGGTTGATTGGAGATTTAATGAAAATTAAACTAAAATCAATTAATGTTGTGATGCCTCAAGGTGAAAGTAAAAGTACTAAAACCAGTGAACAGCAAAGTAAAGTTTTACAGCAGAGTAAAAAACTGTACCAAAAATCAAAAGAAGAAAAAAGGAAAACATCCACAAAAAAAAATCAGAATATATTTTCTTCCAACAATTCTACAAAGCTAAAAAAAAAAGGCATAAATATTGGCTCAAGTATATTTGCAGTCAATGAGTAAGTAGCAAACAATTGTAAGTAATAAAAAATGAAAACAATATTTATAATTAATTTCATAATATTTGTTCTTTTTTTTTTCGGTATTAATTGTTCTTCAATTTGTTGGAATTTTATTTAATGGTATGGCATGTTACAACTACTAGTACCATATATGCAGTATTAATGTTTTGAAAATGATACTTCATTAAAGATTTTATACTCTTATCATTAAACTATTTTTATATAAATTTTTTCTTGTAGAGGATTATTGAAACGATCTATTGAAGATGAAAATAACAATGAATTATCAACTGAAGTGGAGAACAATAATCAAGAATCATATGAAGAAAATAATAACAAAGAATCATTTGAAGAAAGCAATAATGAAGAATCATTCGAAGAAGCAAATATTAATGAAGAATCAGCTGAAGGAAGTAGTGACAGTGAATCAACTGATAAAGATAACAGCAGCAAGCGATCAGAAACAAAGACAGAAGACAATAAATACAGTGACAATATTGCTGTAGAATTAACTCTTCCAAAGACAAGTGATGGTGACATTGTTATTACATCGCCTGACTATCTTAAAGGTAATTTTTTTTAAATTTATTCTTATTGAATCTTTTTAAAGAATTTTTTTGCTTACAAATATTATTAACAAATTTGAAGTGATATACTTTTTTTTTTATATTTATCTAATTATTGCTTCCATATTCAATTTTGATTTAAAAAAGTCATTTCTATTAATATTCAGTTCCCCATTTACTTGATTTTTTTTTTTAAAGTAAGAAATCAAAATTATGTGTTTTAGGTAATATTTTGCTTTCTTTTGTAATTTCAAATTTTAGCACCATTCCAAAACCTCATTGTCTCATTTTTCCCAAACTTAAATCTATTGGTATCTGCTCCTTTTGTTGCTCAAGTCCGTATTGAAGAGAAAACTTATAAACTCACAGTACCTGATAAGCAAGTTGTGTTTAGTAAAATAGTAATCAAACCACTAACTAAAGAAGTTAAGTTGATTGGTGTCATTGATGAAGACTGGAAAGTAGCTGGTGGCTTGATAAATTTAAAGGGGGTTAATGTCTCAGTTTCTACTAATTTTCCTGAAATTGGTAAAAGTTGGAATAAAAAACCCTGGACATTTCATGCAAATGGGGATGTTCCATTATTCTCTAAATTGGTATTATTTCATTATCGTCAAATGATTTTTCTTTATATAAAAATTTCAATTTTTGTTCATGACACAAAACAGCTCCTGTAAAAAGGTTTGTAAATTTTTACTCTTTTTTTTTTTTTTTTACCTAAAATGTCATTCATACCTTTTAATGATTTAAGTAATTGCCTCAGGGTTAATTTTCTAGAATGAGTTTTTTTGCTTGTTCAAGACTGGTATACATTTGTATATATAGTGTATATTTGAGACCAGCATTTTTTAGATTGTAAAATTAAGGTTGGTAGTAAAAAATACTTGCAACTCAAAAAAGAAAAAAAAAAAGTTAGAATGTGAATTGTTTTATTCAATAAAAATTTGATGACAGGTAAAATCTTTCAATTTAACTGCAATTTAATACTTTAAATAGTTAATTAAGTTTTGTTCAAAAGCAAAATTAAAAGAATATTCTTTTAAGGTTTTGAGAAATCTGAAAAAAATAAATAAATAAATAAAAAAAAGAAAAAAGAAATCAGTATCAAGATAGGTTGTTAAAAATTTTTTAGATATATCCCTTCTGTATGTAATATTAGTTTTTAAGAGCTTCACATAAATTAAGAAGCAAAAAAAAGTTTTTAAAAAAAAGCATCTTAATTTTAACTAATTAAAAAGCATCTTAATTTTAACTAATTAAAAAGCATCTTAATTTTAACTAATTAAAAAGCATCTTAATTTTAACTAATTAATAATTTTTGTAAAACATTTTCTAAAATTTTAGTTGAATTCCTAGTTTTTTTAATATTTCTGTTTAACTAAATTCAAATTGTAATTTACATTAAATATTTAGTGATATTGAGCCCTAATTACTAAGTGTACACTTAATCAGACTTATTGTTAGAATATAAACTTAGTTTTATAATTACATTTCATAGATCACTGTTCAAATATTGAATCAAGAAAATGACTACATTGTTACTGGAGATTTCCAAATAGAAAATATGACAATACTTACTTCTTTATTCAAAGATGCAACATTTATGAATCAGGAAGTAATAGAAACTTTCCTTCAACCCCAGCAGCTTGCTTTTGAAGAATTAGCTATTAATACACCATTGAAGGATCCTGTGTTGAGGTAATTTTAACAGCCTTAAAAAAAGCTATAATCTTAAGAATATTTTTACCCATTTTGGTCTACTATAAAAAGGTTTCATTTTTTAGGATTAAGGCGACTTCACCAATGTATTTGGCAGCAGAGAGAGTGACTGTATCCAAGCTAAAGCTAGAAATAATTATATCTAGTGATGAAAGTAATGAAATAAAAATGATTCTGGGTATATGTGGTACAGATGTTAATTATGCTGAGCTAATGAATCAAATGTTTAACTTAGCTTTACAAGGCATGAGCTGGTTGAACTTTAAGAATGTTTGTGAGTTACCTTCTTTTTTTATGCCTTTTGTGTAAATAGAATATTATGTGAATTTAAAGTTATATATTTTATGTAAACGCAGTTATAATGAAGTTGAGAGCTGAATAGTTTTTGTTACGACGATGTTTTTAGTTTAATTTAGTTAGAAAATTGATTAGGTTTTTTTTTATGCCAGTTTACTTTTTTTTGTGTCTGAGTAAACCAGTTGATGTAAAAATCCAGTTTTAAACCAGTTCATATTTGAATCCAGTATGTAAGTGCAAATAGGATTTTATATAAAAGCATGGGTTGATACTCATTTTCTAATGACTGCAATCAATTACCTATCTTGAGGTTTAATGTATTAAAAGTTTTTCTATTTGATTTGGATGTATAGTGTAGTGTAACTTACACTTTTTGATTGTTCTTTCCTCAAGCTCTTTTTTCTTCCCTAGTTTTATTATTATTTTTTTAAAAGATGTTTGATCCAATCCAACATTTTAAGCAACTTTGATTCTGTATCGGCTATCATTTAGAATGGAAATTTCACTTTTACAATTGTTACTCATTAAAGTTTTCTTTTAAAAATTGGATAAACATTTCAACAGTTTAAGATTGAATTCAATTTTATTACTTTGAAAAATATTTTTACATATAAATGTTTTTACAAGTTTTCTTGCATATAAAAACATTTAGTTGCATCAAGTCATAGATTTAAATTAATTTTAGAAATGTCTTATTTTAATTGTATTTTGTTTGAAAAATCTATTTACCATTTAATAAGTACAAATTTTGCATTAGCTTCACCAGATTTGGGTATTGGGATAGTGAAGGCTTTCCTTAAGTTTCAGGACTTTTAATATAAATTTAAAAAGTTAACAGTTTAAAATACTTTTTAAGTGTTTTTTATCTTGTTCCTAAGCATCGATGCCTTCAACTTTCTATGATTTTTTAAAACTAGCACAATATTTTGTTTTTGTATTTCAATGGAAGATGCTTTGAAAAACTCCTGCAAAAGTTTGATTTTATGTTCAACATTTATATGTAGTGGATATTTTTATTTAAGAAATGTACCAACTGAATGCTTTGACTATTTTCCCAGAATCCAACTCTATTTTGACCCCACTCATCCAAATCAGTTTTTGAAATACCATTAATGAAGCCAACAAGTAAAAAAAACTTGGATTTTTCTTTGTGAAATTCTACAGGGACAGGAAGCTCTAAAAGCTGATGATGCATTTTAAATTATTTGATGAACAGAATCAACTTGTCATAATAGACCAAACTATACTATGGTTTTATCTACTAAGGGATAACTTTTCATAAAAATGTTTTTACATCATTTAGTTTCAATTGGAGGATTACTATGCACCAGTTTCCATAAGTATGTTTCCATTAATATGTTTTTAGTATATTTTTTTTTTTATAAAAATTTACTGTCATTTTAGGTTTATTATTTTCAAAAGGACCTTCAAATGAAGTGAAATATTTAAATGACCCTCTTCTGAAAACTGTTGAGGCTTCAGGTTTGTGAAACTTTTAATGAAAGCAATGTTATAAGCTGAAAGTGATAAAAATTATGGATGATTATTGCTTACTTTATCTTAAGTTTTTTAAATTAGCCTGCTTCTTGTTAATATTTAGATTTTTATTGAAAGTTTGTATGCTTTATAAATATTAGTTTAGTTCCATCTATATTTTGGAAATAATTTTGAAAATTTTTATGAAAAAAGGATTTCTGATTATATTTATTTTAGGTATACATATGTGTGGAAATATCAAAGTTCCCAGAAAATGTGAGTTTCAAGGAAACACAGACAAATTTTGTGAATTCCTAAGGAGTAATTCACATATTATTGAAGAAGCTGGGTTGATGTGCGGTAATTTTTAAAATTCTATTTATTCATTTAAGTTTGAGCTTTTTTCTATTCGTCCTTCCCAAACACTGTTTATTATTTTAAATTGCTTATCAAGGATTAGGAAATGGTATTTGAAGTAACACAACTAATGTTAAGGATTATATAATTAGTATTTAAAATTACATAACTTATCTTTAAAAATACATAACTAATGTTTAAAATTACAATTCAGGATTTTAAGTCATATAAAATGGTTTTTTAAGAACGTAAAAAGATGAAAAGTTAATCTGTAGAAAATAAATCTTGACTTTTAAATCAAATATAATACATTAATTTACTCTTTTAAGTTAAAAATAGGAAATCAAAACAATAAATTACATATCTAAAAAGTTATTTCAAAGTTGATGGTTAGTGATAGTTTTTCAATACGGTATGGATGTTATATATTTGTGTAGTTCTCTTCTGTTATTTTTATCCCATTAAAAACTTTTGTTTAATTTTTATGTTTTAGGCTCTGTAACATCAACAAGTCATAATTTACATGGATCTTCAACATCTAGAGATTACCACCAACTTTCTGGTGGTAGTCTATTGCAAGTATCTGAAAGTAAAATCTCAGTTGAAAGTCAGAATTTAGACTCTCTCTTACGCAGAGAAGCCACAAAAGACTCTGAAGATGATTATGTTCAACACAATACTAAATTTGTAGTAACTGGAAAATTTAAAACTGACTTACCCCCTGTAATTTCCTTTATTGGTAATTTATTTAAATTTAATCACACTTGCTGTGCTCTTTAATCCCTTCTCTATAGACAATTGTTATATCCTACTTTTGGGAGATATGTGTATATTATAATATGAAGTAAAGAGTCTTTTTATATTATAACCCTAAAAGCATGTAAACAGCAAGGGTTCTTTTACAATAAACTTTTAAATTTAGGCAACATATTAGTTGGAAATAGTGGGGAGTTGGAGCTTCAAATACTAGAGCAATTTAAATGGAAGAGTCCTGAGGATATAGTGGTTTTTAGGTTTAACAGTGGAAAATCGGTGATTGAAAATGGTGTTTTTAACAGTTTTGGTAAATATGTATTTTTCAGTACTTTGCTATAATAATTAGCTTACATACAAAATATTATATTAACACTAATCAAGTTATCTCTTACAATAATGACCTTGTTATTATAGCTCATAATAATTATGTTTCTAGTGTTGACAGTGACTGTGACAGTAATGATACTCTAAATATTTTTACCTTTTTTTTTTTTAACACTCTTTTATTTCAAAATAACAGCTATCAAAACATCTATGAATGTTGGTTTTGTTAATAAAAGAATCGAGTTCAGCATGAATCCACTTTTGCTAATAAATTTAAAAGATGATAATGTTTACTTCATTGCTCATAAAAGTTTAACATCTAGTTCAGATACTGTTCAAGATCTATTTAAGTAAGTTGTTCATTTTTCCTTAATAAAAAACTTAGATTAATGGATTAAAATACTTTTTTGAATTATTGGAAATATTTACTTTAGTGCTTATGAAAAGGATTCAGAACGTGTTTTTTTTCATTTAAAAAAAGTTACGTTCAGTAGAACAACAGCTGTTTTTAGCAACAAAGGTTTGAAAAATATTTAATGGATTATTTTACTTTATTAATTGTTATCAAAATACTGTAAATGTTGAAAACAAGTTCTTTTAAAATTTTTCTTAAGATAATGTCAGCATTCCAGAACTCGGTGATTATATTGCTACAAAAGGTTTAACATTTTTTGGGAAATTGAGAAGGCCATCTGGAATTAGTGATTACAAGATCACGGTTGATTCTGCTGGTACTTTTAATTACATGGAACACATGCCTTTGCTAAATCTTATAGGAGGAAAGTTTGTTATGTCACAAAGTCCTGATAATACTGTAACTGGACGTAAGTCTTATATCATTTCACTTTGATTTTCACAGTTGTTAATGGCTATCATTCACATAATTTTTTTTGCTTACAGCATTCCTGCTTGCTTCAGGTGAGAAAAACAAAAAAGAATTGCACATAACATTAAACGGATACCTGCAATCATTAGGTGTTTTCAAAGAGAATACTGTTTTAACCTTTGGAAATAATGGGGAGTTTGAAATAATCATGAATCAACGTTTCTTCGGTGAAGCACCTGCTCAAGTTAAAATTCAAGAAAATGGTTTTAGAGGCTATTTGAATATTCAGCCAGTTGTATGTTTTTATGATATGAATTTTATGACCGGAATTAAACTTAACTGTGTTTTAATTACAACCAAGTTTAAATGTTTTATTAGTTTGTGGACAAACCTTTTTTTGAACTTTTTATTAGATTACTGTGAGTTTATTACCAGCTTACAGAAGGATTGAGAAAAAAGTCGAAGATTATTTCAAGACATTTGTAAAAAAGATTCAAAACATTTTATCAGGAAGTAAAATCAATGGTTTAAAGTTTAATACAATAACAGATGTTGGTTTCATAGTTATGAATATTAGTAGTGCCATGCAGTTACTTAATGATAGAATACAAGAGAAGCTGCAAAGTATTCAAAGTAATTATGAACAGTTCGAAAGTTCATGTGTTGAAGAATGTAATAAACAAGGAAAAGGTTGTTATTGTTTTCATTATTTTTTATAATTTTTTACATTTTGTTTTATGTGTTTGAATAAAAGTATTTGTTTTTTAAAATTTAAAACAGTAAAAGTCCCCGGCTTGGAATTTAATGAGGCTTCTCAGAAGATGGTTTATAACCCCACCATGTATGAATCAGTTGATGTTAGTTGTGTTGCAACTTGTGAGTCGAAGAAATCTGTGACTTTAGAAAATTTCTCCAGAAAAATTGTAGATGCAACGGTATCAGTTTTTTAATTCAGTTAAATTATAGAAAAGCAAGTGTTTTTAAAGTAAAAAAAAAAACCTTATATTTCAGTTGTCCCAAATATTTTTTATATTTTACAAAAAAGTGCAATCTTTAGATAAAGAATATTACTTAAAGGTTATACTTTTTTTCATAGAATTTTTTTTTCTGTTGATGGTAACTTCAAGTCTTTTCCTGTTAAAGAATTAAAGTGCTTTTGTTTTTTTTTTAATATTGACTATTTGCTGTAGATTTGTTTTTCACGTTAAAAAAAAGTTAATTCATATAAAGGAAAAAAATATCAACTTATTGACCTGTGGAAAAAACAATTTAACCTGTAAAAAAAAAAAAAAACTTGTAAGGGGAACTGCACTTAGTTAATTCTATTAAACCATCTTTTACATTTTCACTTTCTTATATACTACATACACAAGTGTTACTTCCTTTACTCTATAGAGTTTTAAAAAAACATTTCTTACTTGAGTTCTATAAAAACTCTTATATTTTAGAAAGATGTTGCAGAATTTGAGATATTGGAAAAAAAAGTTTATCAATTGGAATCTATATATCGTGGATATTCATGTGCATTTAAGAGTGAGATTAATTATCAAGAAAAATTAAAAAGGGCACTTGATGAAAAAGGTTTACTGCAAAAAACTTTGGAACTTTTTGAGAAACTGAAAGATAACAAAAAATTTTTCAAGTTAAAAAGATTTTATTTGCGTAAAATGGTAAGTTTTATGTTCAAAAAGTATTGTTTAGTTTGTTGGTTTTTATATTCACTTGGTACTGTGGTCTAGATATTTGTAGTCTAGATATTGGTCTAAATATTGTTGCTTAGATATACACCTGTATGTTGAATAATTTATATTTGATTGTATTACTTATAAAATTATATTCACTCTTAGTTGTTGTTAATTCATTTATGCGGTATATAATGGGATTAGAAAAACTAAAAAATAAAAAGTCCTAAAATTGGAAACAGTTCAAAATTTTATTATTACATGTTAAAAACTTCCAAGAAAGAAAAAAGTACTCTGAAAGTTTTCCTCTCTCCAATTTAAAGAAAAGGTCACTCACTAAACAGAATACTTATTGTGCTGATTTTGTACCTGATATGCCAGATGGATGACCAAATTTAAATATTTTATCAATCTACTGTTTTAGATAGCATAAAAGTTTTATTGCTTCAAACAATTTAATTTGCACAGGTTCTTAGAAAGAAATAGTATTAGAATGTAAATTCATTCAAATTTTTAGTATTGCAATAAAAATAAGAATGAAACTAATTTCAGATAATACCCAGACCATAATAATTTCAGATAATTCCCAGACCATAATAATTTAAAAATATTATTTTGTATTAAATTTTTTGAAGTGTGCTATTACATTATTTAACATGAATTGTATAAATTGTTAGACAATTTGCGTGTTTATGCTGTAAAATCATGAAACAAGTCTTTTAAATTTTTAGGGCTGCCGAGATATAGTGTAGTGTTATGATGAAAATGAATGATATTTATAACATAATTGGTTTGATGCCTAATGATTTTAATGCTTTAATGATCCTAAGGCTAAAAAATATTTATTTACTGTGTTTATTTTCAAAGTTAATTGTTTTATGATTGAAACTCTTTTTTTAAAGATAAACTCCATTCGAATTGAATCAGACAAATGTGTTCCAAACTTCAATGTTCATTTTGAAATGTTTGAAGAAGAGCATAGCATTACTGACTTTGAACAATGTTTCAATGGCGAATATAGAAATTTCTTTGCTAAAAGTATATTTACTTTTATTTCTGGAAATTTGTTTAATTAGTGATTAAAAATAATGGATTAGTTCAAAACTAAAAAATTTTTAGTTTGATGTACATCACTATTTGGTTCACTATTTCTCATTAGTACTAAATTATCTATTTCAATAATTCTAAGGCAACTCATTTAAATCAGTTTCAGTTCATTTCAGTTGTTGTTTTTTTCTCATTAAATGTAGTATATTAGTCATTTTCAATATGTATATTAATATATATGATAAGAACAGTTTATCTCAAACATAAATGAATTATTTAAAAAAATATTTTTTAGAGTTGATTGAAAGATATTTGGGCAAGGAAACTTTTAATCATTACAATTTACTGATCAAAGAGAGTGTTGCAGCATCTGCCAAATTTAAAGCTTTAACTAGATTTATTAAGAAGAGTTTAAGGCTTGCTCTGAATGACAATATTGATGTCAAGAAAGAATTGATAGAAACAGAGCAAAATAAAATATATGAGTATTGCGCTTCTTTGGAGGCTGCTGAAAAACGTGATAACACTATGCAAGTAAATGCAAAGCCAGGGTATGTGACCTTTGGAGAAAATATTTATTTGTTGCCAGTTTTAAAACAAGCTGAGCGAAATTTGCTTGTGAAAAGTAAATCTTGTACAACAAGAAGTTTAAATACAAGACTAGCCTTTATGTACAGTTCTCCATGGGCTGCAATCGATGTATTTGACCCAAAATCTTCTTTAACCAATGCCAATATTAAAATACAGAACATAAAGAGCAATTGTAAATTTAATATTATTTTTGCATCAGTAAATTATTTGATTTTTTTTTTTATTTTTTTATTACTTATTCATTTCTCATTTTAATTTCTGGTTTTTTGAAACATTTTCAATTCAGTGTCACAATGTGACCACACCAATGCTGTTATCAACCAGTATCATGGTCTTTATAATACGATACACTCGCTAGTTGATAGTTATAAGGAAAGTAACCTTAGAGTGAGTTCTATAAACAAAGCAATTGAAGATGCTGTTCTTACAGCAAAGTCAACTATTTATGGTATGAAAAAAGTTTTTTTTTTTTTTTTAGTATAAAAAAATGTTCCAATAGGATCTAGGGCATTTAACCTGTAGTTAGAGTTAAAAAGTAATTTTTAAACGGTTGCTTCTTTTTTTTAAAGGAAGATGTGTACTATAGAGGGGTATGTTCTAGTAAATGCATATTCCTTTACTTTGTTTTTAAGCTTCAAAAGAGAATTCCACTATTGCTGATACTTCGTTTTGGTTCAATCAAGTTGAAAGAGGTTTTTTTTTACTTTACATGTTTTAGTGGGTCAATAATTTTCAAATTGCCTTAAAATTGTACAGGGTTTAGATGACGAACTTTGTCCCGTATAGATCTCAATATTGAGGTGGCGCATACAATAAGGGGTTTTGTTGTAAAAACGAAGCTCTACATCAGTTAAATATTAGGATATGTGTACAAAAGCTATTTTAAAAGCTTTTTCAATTGGCTGCAAATTCTACCTTAGGTTATAAAAAAATATACTGTATACAGCATTCCAAAAAGTATATAGTAGGATTTATATATTTAGTATTAAAATAATATAATGAGATTTGAATTAGGATTTTTCTTTATGTTAAAATCTCACTCTTTTTCGATAAGATCATTTCTGACTTTTAATCTCGAGGATGTACTCTCTTGAACAGAAGTTTTACAGCTCAAGATCAATATTCTTTAGGCATATTTTGATTTGTTGATGCTCTATGAAAAGAATTTTTCTTAATGTAAAAGCATTTTTTTTTTTTTTTTTTTTTTAACAATCTTTTGATTTTTAGGAATGAAAGCTTTCGCTGACATTGCATCTGAAAAGTTCAAGTCGTATAGTAGCACCGCTTTTCAAAACATCAAGACCAAGTACGAAGACTCTCTTAAACGGCAAGGAGTTCCAAGTTTAGCGTTGTATATGGATTCTTTGAAGAAACAACTTCGACTTGCTTACAAGAAGATGCAAGTACCATCAATGCCATCTTCAATCGGAGCTGTTTCTGCAGCAAGGCTCTCCAACGTATATTTTAACTTATTCGTGTTAACTAATGAGGAATTTCTCTCGTATTCAAGAATAGGGTAATTTTTAAAGAGAATATCCGAATGCTCAACTTTCTAATTTTCTCTTGTCTTTAGACATTTGTTTCTATGTTCAACAAACCAAAATTGTCGTTAGAGGATTTGGGGCATTACGACTTAAAACTGAAGAAATATATCTCGTCTGTCAATCACATGCCGTGCTGATAACGTCATTGTAACAAGTAATATTTTAGGAACTGAGTTACTTATCCATTGAGATATTATTTACGTAACTTGTAAATCTTTATGTAATGATATTATGTTGCTAATATGTTTTTTCTTTTAAGCAGTGCTTTATAAATATGCAAATATGCTACACTAAATAAGTTTAAAAAAGCACTTAAACAACTAACTTTTACAAATTAGTTTTTTCTAAATTATGAAAAATTTGTGAAACGAATTTTTTAAAAATTACAATTTTAATGTTCTGTAAAAATAATCTCTTCCCGGTTTCACTTTCAACCAATTCCAGTACAGAATAAATTTTTTCGGTAGAAAATTAGTTTCTGGCAAATAGTTAAACTGGCAATAATTAAATAAATTTCCAGTAGATAAAAACTTTTTCCAATAACATAAAAGTTCATATATACATATGCATATATGAATATGTATTGCGGTAGCTAGCTTTACCACTTTACTTCAATTATTAGAGCAATATTTAGATTTCTCTTAATCCATAATGCATAGCGAATTCCATTCCTTGATATTAATCTATAATGCATAGCGAATTCCATTATAAATCCATAATGCATAGCGAATTCCATTCCTTGATATTAATCCATAGTACATAGTGAATTCCATTTCTTAATATTAATCATAAAGTGAAGTTGATTCAATACTTAATTGTCAAAAAAAAAATCTACTAGAAATGAGAACTGGAATACCGAGTAAAAAAGGTAAATAACGTCAAAAAAAATTTTACGAAGAAAAAAAAGTCAGAGTTTTAATTTTCGAAACAAAACTGAAGATGGTAAAAAAGACTGATCGATACAACCTTGTGAAAATTAAAGGAATTCAATTAGCTGCAAGCATTAACTTTGTGCATAAAAGTTTTTCATTCAATGAAACAGAGTGACAACACATGTAATTTATACAGAATGACAACACATGAAATTCTATTGAGATTAAAAGAGGAAGTAAACTATCTAACAAAGTTCGGCAAGAAATGAAATGATTTTGTTTTTCAAATGACCCAAACAAATCCATGGCCATTTAGTCAACGTAACTCCAGGTGAATTAAAAGTGGCTTATTGAAAACTCCTTAGTACCAAAATTTTTGCATTTATTGTGTCATAAAACGTATCATTTATCAAACAAAACGAAAATTTTAATATCTTATTTGTAAAGATCAAGTATTTATCTTATGAATAAAAATCAGTTTTTAAAATGAAAAAAAAAAAGATTTCCTAATATGAATAAACTCCATTATCTGCAACAGATCTCAATTTCGCTTTAACACCATTCATAAGCGACTGTAATAAATTCAAATCAATTTCTTTTAGGTTTACTTTGATGCGTGAATTAAAAACTTGCTCTGTTGAACCTTTCCAACCTCCCTTCTAAACCTTTTGAGCTGAGTGTTCCAAAAGTGCTTAATCAGTCGTGCTTGAGGTGCATTTAGTTAATTGGATTTCTTATCAACATAATTGATCCATACTTACTTGTCCATCCAATTTAATTGATCATTAGAGTAATTAGAACTTGGTAAACCTGGTCAAAATAAAAAGTTAAAGTCGCCATGATATTTGTTAACAAATGGAAGATGTCATTTTTCTAAACAACATCTTTCATTTTTTCACAGGAACTACGGCGACTTTAGCTATTTATTTTCTTTAATATAGATTGATGTATTGATTGCTACAGCCTAGGAAGTACGAAACAATGTCTTGGACATACCACGGTTAGATAGATCTATTCAAATCAACAGTTTTTTCCGAAATTTCTCTTTTCCTAGAAAGTTTGGCTTTCTTTTCTGTAGTGCAGGATGTAGGACGACAATAGCGCTTTTTATCAGAAAAAGGCTGACTAGTTTCAAGTCTTTTTAAGTTATCATAGATTGCATTTCAAGTTGTTCCTTCTTTTTCGAAATGATTTACGATTTTACTTATTATTATATTAGGGCTTTTTTACGAAAAAAAATTTCAAAACGTTCTCAAAAAGATTCTCTTTTTGAGAACGTTTTGAAATACAATACAACAAAGTAGTTAAAGCAAATCATATACCTTTCAGGAACAATTTCTTATAAACAAGTTCAAAGTTGTTGCTTTCCAGATTGTTGTAAACTGGTCGTTTGGTTACAAAAAATAATTTGAAACTAATTGCAAAAACAACAACCAAGACATTAGCATATCAATAAGTAAACTCCAAAAATGAAACTTTTGCAGAAATCTATCTACAAATCATTTTGATCAATAAGTATCATGGTCATGCCACTTTTAATAATTTTGTTGAAAGTTAATTTGGAATTTGGGTGGTTCAGATGAAAGATGAACATTGGGAATGTAAAGTACTTGTCCTCATTTCTTTAAAAATTACTTCTGTAAGCAATCAGTTGGAATAGCAATACGTTTAAAAGTGTAAACCCCCTCTGTCTACCTCCTGAAGCTAAAAATATTCAAATGCACCAAAAAAGAAAACCAGGTCACCCAAAAGTAACTAAAAATTCTGATTCAAAAGCAATTTCTGAAGGTTATCTCTAATCCTTGTGTAAATAAATTGTATACAGTTGTATGAAATGTAAAGCTCATTTGAAATTTCAATTTTAAAGTTTTTTTCTTCGATCATATTTTCGAAGGAAAAAAATTACTTTCTACTTTAAAACATGAATTTTTTACTATACCTTTGAACCCGGAAAATAACTTTATCTACTGGGAAAAATTTATCGCAAATTATTTATCACCGCAAAAATATTGCGGGAAAAAAGTGTTATTCTGCCAAAAAAGAGCTATTGTTTTAATGGAAATATGGTAATGAATAGAAAAATATATAAACTTACCAGAAAAATGTAAATTTAATACATATAACTCTATTAACAGCTTATCTTAAAAGCTAAATACAACCAACATTTTTCAATCTAAGAACCATAGCTATAAAAAATAAGTTGTACCTATTTGACTACCTGTTGGAGAACCCCCTTTAGTACTCTTCTGCGGAGAAAGGCCTTAGGTATTTTTCAACGGTTCGTCTGACCCTGCACTGGTCAGGCGAGTTATTGAAAACTACTAAAGAACTTGAATTTTTGATCCTTGAAGTTCTCTATTTCTCTTTTAAGCTTTTAAAATCTTTTGTACTCATAAAATCATTCTTTAACATTTTCTATCTAGTAGATGTAACTAGGGTATAATTTTTATAAAATATGTAATTTGAAAAAATAAAAGTATGTTAACAATATTTAAAATACTTTTTCATTTAGTTCGTTAAATATCATTACTTTAATTTATTATTTGACCTCAAAAGAAAAAATGAATATTGAAAAAATATATATGTATAACTATAGCATCCATTACTTTAACTTTTGTGGGTAGTTCCTCGAGAAAATGACTAGCAAAAGGGGATGAATTAAAAATTAAACGTTCGTGAATTTTTTAAAAAATAATTTTCTTTAACCAAGTTACTTTTTATAATAGCTTAAGTTTGATTATTCGTTTAAAAATATGTTTTTTTTATAATATTTTTTCTATTGGTTTAGTTATTTATGAAATAATTACCAGTAGCCATGAATACGTTGGATTGCTACAAAGCAGGAAAGTTTCAAAACTGAAAAAAATTCTTCGAAACTAATTTCTGTAGATAAAAATTTTTGTTACAACAAGAATATTTGTTGTCTGTAATTCAAATTTGATAATATAAACGTAATATGTTCAATTGTTTGCACCGTAAAATGGTATGTCATAGAAATATATGTCATAGAATTATACAACTTAAAAAAACCTTTTTATAGGCTTTTTAAATCATAACGAACAAATTTATATCAATTCACTAACTATTAATCTCAATTTCTTGGAGTTTCGGAGCTTTTTTCACTATTTCTGACGAAAGAGTCCTCCTCCAACTCCCCTCCCCCCCCCCCCCCCCAAAAAAAAAAAAAAAAAAAAAAAAAAAAGTAAAGTCCAAATAAAATTCTACAATAGGGCCTTTTTCATCCTCTCGACGGGCCTGGGTAAGATGTAAAGTAAGGTTAGATACCACCTATTTAGGGGCTCAGGGTTACTTAATTCACAAACAAACAAAAAATTGTAAGAAACGTCCGAAATTTTGTCTCTTCGTGACAATGATAAAATGCCCTCTGCTGACGACTCTGGAATTGAAGGACCGTGAAAATGCGCGCATGCCGTACTTTAAAGAGAAAATAAAATTTGTAAATAAATGGCAGATTTTCCCTTATCTTTATCTTATGTATGTATGTATGTATGTATGTATGTATGTATGTATGTATGTATGTATGTATGTATGTATGTATGTATGTATGTATGTATGTATGTATGTATGTATGTATGTATGTATGTATGTATGTATGTATGTATGTATGTATGTATGTATGTATGTATGTATGTATGTATGTATGTATGTATGTATGTATGTATGTATGTATGTATGTATGTATGTATGTATGTATGTATGTCTGTGTCTATATTTGAATGTATGTGTGTATGTGTGTGTATTTTCTTGAATGCATATGCATATATAAAATTTTTCTTTTCAGCTTTGTATATCTGATAACTTACAAACATTACATGTGATGACTAAAAAAGATAATTATTAAATAATTACATACAAATAAAAGAAAAATGGCATTGCAGCAAAGAATGGTCCAAATCGTGACAGGACTTCGTAGTCAAAACGAAGAATCAAGGAATAGATTTGCTCAAGAACTACAGGATTTTGTTACAACAGAACTTCGTGAGATACCAGCTGATCAAGTTACAGAAATAATGGACTCATTAATTCATCATATATTTGACTTGGTTAATAGTGCTAATGTTAATGAAAAGAAAGGCGGAATACTAGCGATTGGTAACACAGTATAATAAAAACAAATGCTAATATTGTAATCAGCTGATAATTGTTGCTAGTGAAGCTCAAATAAATCTTTTCATTTATTAAAGTTCTACTTAAGTATTAAAGCTACTACTTAAGTATTATAAATAAGTATTAGTATATGCTATAAATGTAATAAAATGTTTATAGATGCAATAAAAATTATATTAGGATTTTCTTATTGTTGGTAGTTGGGCTTATCAATGTTGATGGTAATTCAAATCGCACTTCTCGCTTTGTCAACTACTTAAGAAATATGCTACCTTGTAATGATGTAACAGTCATGGAAATGGTGGCAAAGACTGTTGGTAGATTAGCACAAGTTGGAGGAACATTTTCGTCAGATTATGTTGAGTTTGAAATGAAAAAAGCTTTAGAATGGCTTTCTGGCGATAGGCAAGAAGGAAGAAGGCATGCTGCAGTAAGTGTTGAATTTTGTTGCTTAAAAAGAATGATAAAAATTAAAGCAAACAATGATTACTTTTAGTTATTATGTTTTTCTTTTTCTTTTATTTCTGTTTTTTTAAATTTCTTTTAAACTTTGCATTTACCTTAATTCTTGAAATTTTCAGTTAGTTAGGCCACAACTTTATGAGTTGACAAATTATAAATTACGCATAATATTTATTTTTTTTTAATCTGAGAGTTTTAATCTTAGTTATTTTTAACAGGTCTTGGTTTTGAGAGAGCTAGCTGTAAATGCACCAACATTCTTCTTCCAGCATGTTCAATCTTTTTTTGACTATTTCTATAATGCTGTACGTGATACTAAGGTAAAAACTTGACTATAGCTTCAGAAATGATTTTTTTTTGTTTTTTATTAAATTGCAAAGAATTACTCACTAATGATAAATTTTATACTAATTATCTATGTTAATTATTATATATATTTTTTAAAGTTCTTCAATAAAAATTAAGTTTTCTTTTGTAGGGATTAGAATCATGCCATTTGAATTAAAAATAAAATAAGTAGAAAATCAGCATTTGATTTTATAAAAACATTTCTCTTTCTTATTTAATTCTCTGTTTAATTTATTTTAGCCTCAGATTCGGGAAGGAGCTGCTGAAGCTTTGAGAGCTTGTTTTGCAATTATTGCTCAAAGGGAGACAAAAAAAAATCACTACACACCCTATTATAAGGTGCGTGTTCTTCAAAACATTTCATCAAAACTGAAATTCAAAAGGATTTAAAGAAACATTTAAACTGAAATAACTTATGTAATGTGAAGTTATTTATAAATAACTTATGTAATGTGAAGTTATTTATAAAAAGCATTGGGTAGATGAAACATTTAAACTGAAGTTACTTAAAACTGTTTGATAATTGATATATTTTTTGAGGGTTTTTGAGGAATATGGTTAAGGCTTTGTAGATATAGAGACATTGCAGATAATATCATTGATGGAAAAACTATCTTTGCAGAAAATCTTTTTGTGATCACTTATTTCCATTTTCAACATAATTTGTACCAATTATCAAGGGAACCTAAGTATTTAGAGATTCCCCTTCTAAGAAATATATCCCTTCAAACCACAAGCACCTATTTACTAAAATGCTAGAACAAATTCTTGACTACACTATTAGTGTAAATCTCATTTTTATTGTTTTCATCAAACATTTACAATTGCTTTAAAAAATCCCCAACCTCTACTAATACATGTGTCTAGTAGTGCATAGAGATCCAAGCTTATTTCCATCACAATTCTCAAAATGATTTCTTAAAATCATAAATATGTCCTTTCTTACAATTTCATCAATTAAGTTTAGGTTCAATTTCTTTTTTTAATGACACCATCCTGGTTATATAATGGAGATGCTTGAGATACTTGTGGAGTTTTGATATCTAATACTTGTTAAAAATCAAAACATTTTGTTTAACTTGTTATATTTCATACCCAGAAATCCATGATCATACAAAGTTCTTTACTTAAAATTTGTTATTTCATAAAAAAGTCTTACCTAGCTTTAGATATTTTGAAAAACTTTATTATCTTTTTATCCTCGCAGTAACTTGCTCAAATGAATTGGATCCAGGGTTACCAAATATTAAGCTGAATTCATTACAGGTTGCTATAGTTGTTATATATTGCTATAGTTGTGATGATATCCTTAAAAATTAAAAGTTTTGATAAATTTTTCTTTTTTTTTTTTTTATAGAGAATTGTACATAAAATAATTTTAAATTTTTTAGGATTTAAAATATTAAACTTTGGTGATAAAGTAGGCATGCTTAATATTAGATTAACCTTGAACTCTACTAGCTAGAGAATTTGTTGAAAAAATAATAAATTTTTTAAATTAATAAATTCTTTCTGATTTGCTTTATCTATTTATAAATCTTTGGCTAGCAGAAAATAGTCTTAATTCCTTCTCCTAAAAAAATGTTGTCTTTGAAAACTAGCAATACCTAAGTTGAGTTTTAACCTTGACATTATACTCATGCCAGATAAAACTCTTGATTTTGTTTTCCACTGGTGGTTTTATTTTCACTTAAATTAAAGAATATTCCCCCTTTTTTCCAAACTAACATTTGTAATAAAAAAACCAACAGAAAAGATTAGCAAACTTAGTGTTTTGCTTCTTTCAATCTTTTTCACTTATTTTTTATTTTCATAACTTCAATAATCATAAAAACTTTAAATTTGTGTAGATTTTGTTTCTCGTCAATTTTCCTGATTTTTTAATGTTTTTAAATCTTGAATTAAAATTCTGATTGACATAAAATTTTCTCTGAACTTATGAATTTGTGTGATACACAGAGATAAACTTTCTTATTATTACCAAAGTTAATGTTATTTTTGTCTTATGAATAGTTGTATTATTATCATTAAAAACAATCATGATAAAACTGTTTATAATCAGTGGATTTTATTTTGTATATATATATTTATATTCTATACTTAGCAAGTTTATACTGAGGCAATGAAGGGAATTGATGATGTGGCTAGTACAAAAGAGCGTGGGAATATTTTAACTAGAGAAGATAAAGTACATGGTTCACTGCTTGTTTTGCAAGAGCTTATTAGAAACAGCAGCAGTGAAGGAGAGGTTAGGCCACAGTTATTATTATTATTTTTATTATTATTATCATTATTTATCATGATCATGATAATGATGATCATGATCATGATCATGATCACCATGATCATTATGATCATCATGATCATCATCATCATCGTCATTATCATCATCATCATCATTATCATCATCATCAATGATTATATTGTTATTATTATTATTATTATTATTATTATTATTATTATTATTATTATTATTATTATTATTATTATTATTATTATTATTATTATTGTTATTATTATTATTGTTATTATTATTATTGTTATTATTATTATTGTTATTATTATTATTATTATTATTATTATTATTATTATTATTATTATTATTATTATTATTATTATTATTATTATTATTGTTATTATTATTACTATTATCATTTTTATTATTATTATTATTATTGTTATTATTATTATTATTATTATTATTATTATTATTATTATTATTATCATTATTATTATTGTTATTATTATTATTATTATTATTATTATTATTATTATTATTATTATTATTATTATTATTATTATTATTATTATTATTATTATTATTATTATTACTATTACTATTACTATTACTATTATTATAATTATCATTATTGTTATTTTTGTTATTTATTATTATGTAAATTATTTTTTAGTATTTAAGTATCATTAAATTGTTATTATTTGAGTGGAGCATTAAGAAATGATTCAAAATCAGGATGTTAAGCTAAAATGTGCAAGTTCATATTTTAAGTTTAAAAATTTTCTTTATAATAAGTTTTTATATTCAGAGGTTACGGCAGCAAATGGAAGAGGTATATGGAGATAAAACATCTCAAGAGTTATTTAGTCGAGATATACCTTGGTCAAAATCTCCTCGTTTTCTTACACATCAAGCTCATCATCAAATTCAGCTCTCATTTATGCCACTAAGTGGAGGGCATCAGATCCCACACTCTCAAAGTCGGTGCTGCAAAGAGTTTATGGAAAATAATTTTGATGAAGTAGGTTATTTAATTTATGCCTATTTGGTGATTTGTCATCTATTAAATTTTGTATAAAGTATTGTTGTTAACTTTAATATGATCTTTTTTGTCTAAAAACAAATGTTCATGTTTAAAAGTATTACAATGATTAATTTCATCTTATAGGTATGCATTGCTGTGCTTAAGCAGAGATCATTCAAGAGTAGTCTAGTTCAGCACACATTACTGACTTTTCTTCCTCAGCTTGCAGCTTTCAAATCAAAAGTGTTTATGAAGAAGTATGAATTATGTTGAATTGTCTTTTAAATATCTTTCAGATTTATTTGATTAGAGAAAAAAGTCTTGTGATTCCTCATTTAGGTACCTTAAACAAACACTCACTCATATGAATAATGCTCTTAAAAAAGTAAGTTTTTGTAATATTTTAAATAATCTTACATAGGAGTGTAAATTGGAGAAATGTGGTGTCCCCAAACAATAATCAAAGACATCATTTTTAAAACAAACTCTGTTTGAAGCCTAATTTTTTTTATTGTTTTATAACTAATACAATGAGGTACCAATTAAGTTTAAAAAAGGTTGGTATTAAAAAAAACTTTTTTTACTTTATAACAAATTTTAAGGTTAACAAGAAATATTAAATGAAAGATGTTCTAAAACTTAATTTTTTATAGGATCGTGAAAGGTCCATAGCTTTTGAAGCTATTGGTTTGTTAGCTTTGGCTGTAAAGAGTGACATAAATTCTAACTGGGCAGATTGGAGAAGTGTTCTTGATCATATAAAGGTGCTATTATCGACTAAAGAACCATCAAACAGGTTGTTTTTTCTTTTTAGTTGCACAATTGGAAGTTTTACCATAATGATAAAAAATAGTTATGTATGAGTGATACAGATTTTAGTCTAACAATGTTTAAGAACTTTGTGCTAAAGTTTCTTAATATTAAGTAAAAGGATATGTGTTTTTAATTACATCTTTCATGTTTTAAAATTTAAAAAGTTCTGTTTAAATTGAATAGAGAGTTTTTATCAATTTTTACAGAAGGCGTACAGCGCCTGTTGATCCTATGGTTTTTGCCTGTGTCAGTATGACTGCTAGAGCTGTTGGTCCCAAATCAGCTGCAAAAGACAACTTATTTTCAGAGATAATAAAGCTAATGCTAAGTGTTGGATTGAGGTAGGACTGAATAAAATTATAGCACAAACTTTGATTAGAAATCAAGTCATGTTCAAGAAGCTTATAAATTAAGGGTAATTATCTAATACCCTTAACTTACAAGTGTTACCATAACTGGCCTATTTTTTAAAATTCTTTTCTGCAACACATTTTTACATTTTAGCCCTGCTTTGACTGCATCACTTCAAGATTTAGCTGATGCAATACCAACTATGAAGAAACCAATACAAAGTAAAGTTTGAAACTAATGTCTATTTTAGTTATTTATATTTCAAATTAATAAAAGAATAGTTTTTGCACTGATACATAATGAAATTTTTAAGTGTGTAGTTTTTTTTTTAGTTGAAATATTTTTACCAAGTAAAATTTTACTTAGCAAAAACATTTGTACTATTATTTATAAAAGTACACCGCAACTAAACTTAAATATTTTTTATCTTTTGTTAGCATAAAGTAAAAAACTGGTTGAGAAAAGATCTAACTTAGAAAATTATCTGTTATAGATGGTTTGGTAAGCATGTTATCAAGTATTCTTGTACAAAGGCCTAAAGGCCACCCTGGTGTTCCAAAAAGTGCAACAACAACAACAACTACTGGTTTGTTTAAAAAATTTTAATAACTTTTTGATTGTTTTATAGTTAAAAAGGATGTTTGAGATAAAAATTTGGTAGTTCATAAAAAATTTGCTCTGCATCAAAATTTTGAAACCACTTCATAAAAGGTCATAATTTCTTTATTAAACAATTATTTAAATTTTTATTTTAGTTCTTATTTTCTTTATTCTTTGTTATTCTAATAAATGGTATCTAAAAAAATGCATGAATATCTAAAAAATTTGTACATAAAAAAAAAGAGAAAAAAAAATTTTAATTATGATCGTTTTTAAAACAACAAAATTTTAAAACCACTTTTTTTTTTATAAAACTTTTGATAGAATTTTTTTCTAAATTATTTTTATATAAATTGAAGTTGTTATAAAAATTTTAAAGTTATATTTGTTTAAATTTATAATTATTTAATTTTTAAAAATGGGCAAAGCAAAAGACATCACTGATCATGAGTGTAATAAGATTGATGCACTTTTTTCAAAGAAACTAAATGAAACAGAAATAGCAAAAAATATAAACAGATTGAAGACTCTTGTTTATAATTATCTTAAAGGAAAAATGTCAATGACTTAAAAGAAAATGGAAAGGAATGCTGGGATCAAATAACCTTAGATGAATTTAAAAAATCTTATTCAGTGCCAAATAGAATCATTGAAGTAATAAAAAAATGTAGACCAACTCACTATTAGATAAAAAGAAAACTAAAATGGTCTTAAAATTTTATCATTTAAAAATAAAAAAATTTCAAACAAAATTTTTTTTATTTTTTTAAATACAAAAAGTTTTTACTATCTCAAGTTTAGTATCTTATGTGTATTTTGATAAAGTGCATTCTAACTAAAATTTTTTTTAAAATTATTTTTATAATTATTTTTAGTCTATTATTGTTATGAGAAACAACTGAAACTCATTTGGTCTTAAAAATTTTTTTAAGGAGTTCAGATGAAAGTTCAGACATTTTTTTTTTTATTCTTAAGATAATCTACAATTTTGATTGTTATTACAAATGAAAGCAGTTTTTTTTTTAAACAGTTTTTTTTTACATTCATTAAGCGCTACATTTTAGGTTCAGGCTATGCCACAAATGCTGAAGAAGATATTGCTATGACAACACTGGCTTTGCGAACTCTAGGAACATTTGATTTTGAAGGTACTAATTACTTTTAGCCTTTTTTAAAAGAAATTTATTCTTTCAAAGTTGAATTTGTTCAAAAATATCTTAATTTAAGTAAGCAACTCTAAAGTTTTTTCAGACTTTTTCTTTCAAATATGGCATTGAAGTAAATTTTTCTCTTAAAGCTTTTGATAGCTCATAGGGTAAGACTAAATGTGGGAAAATTATTTTTCTATCATATATCTGTGTTTAAAGAAGTGTATAATTTTTGAAGAAATTTGCATTTTACAATTTTTCTTTTGTGCAAACTCATTTATTTACAGAAGTAGTAGCTAAAGTTTTATTTACATACATACATACATACATACATACATACATACATACATACATACATACATACATACATACATACATACATACATACATACATACATACATACGTACGTACGTACGTACGTACGTACATACATACATACATACATACATACATACATACATACATACATACATACATACATACATACATACACACACATACATACATATATAGACACACATAGTGTCTTAAAAAATCTGTCCAAACAATTTTTTTAATATTTTTCCTAATAAAAGTGCTATATTTTTGTAACTTTAGACTTTTTCAGTAAACTAAAGGGAAATAATAATAAAAGAAAATGTTTTTAAATAGATTTTATTTATTCCAGTGTAAAATATGAATCACAAAATTTTCAATCTAAAAATAAGGGAACTTAAGTTGTTTTGTTTTTTATTGTCAAAAAAAATATTCAACCAATCTCATTTTTTGTTTCATAACAAATTATTAAATAACAAAACAATTATTTTAATACTTTGCCTCCTTTTCCTTAGATTACAGCTTCTAGATATCTAGGTGTTGATTTGGCTAAAGATTTTGTTTCTTCTAATTGAATTTTGTCCCAGGGTTCTTCAATTGCCACTTTGAAAATGAAAGATCTCTAAGGTTTACATCCAATAATTCTGACAAATGTTCAATGGGATTAAGGTCAAATGATTGTGCAGGCCATTCTAAGACCTCAACATTACTTTCAGCAAACCATGTTTGGGATCATTATCTTGCTGAAATGTAAAATCAGATCTTAGTTGAAGTTTTCTAGCAGATGACTTCAAATTTTGTTTTAATATGTTTCCATATGTTTCCTCCAGCCATTTTACTAAAAAAGCATATTAAACATAATTCAAGTTATGCTATGCAATTTCTTATAACTGGAGTTTAGTATTTAATAACTGGAGTTTTCTGACACCCTTACAAGCCATTAAACCCCATAACATCAGATTACATCCACCATACCTGACAGTTCCTCTCATGCAGCTTAATTTGTAGGCTTCTCCAGCTTTTCTGTAATCTTTTTGGGCTCCATCAGATGATATTAAATAGAATTTCAATTCATCGCTCTACAGAATCTTTTTCCATAAACTTGACAGGATGTTTTTGTATTTCTTAGCAAACTCCAATCTTCTTTCATGTGTTTTTTACTCAAAAATGGTTTATTACACTCAAGTCATCTTTGAAATTTATAGACTTGGATACTATTTCTGATTGTCTGATGGGATAATTTGATTTTAATATTTATAATCCTCTTCAGCTTACTCAGCCAGTTTTCGGGCAGAAGTGAAGTGATTTTTCTTGACTTGTATAATTAAGTTTCTATTTAATGTTACATATATCTTTAATATATTGTTACATATATTTTTCAGGACATGGTTTAATTCGTTTTATCAGTAACTGTGCTGCTTTCTTATCAAGTGAACACAAAGGAATACGAATTGAAGCAGTTCGCACATGTTCATATCTATTGCAACCAACACTACATGTAAGTACAATTCATGTGATTATTTTTCAATAAAATGATACAAAAGAAAAATAACATTAGTACAATTATGTTCACATTAATGTTTTTTTTTACAAGATAAGTTATTGAAGATTCTTTATTTAGAAGTGATAACTTTACTAAACTTACTTATACAAATTAAGTTCTCATGTTAAATATTTTAAGAGTTTATCTAAAAATGTGAACAGTAAAATTAAGTTTAGTGGGTAAGATGTACTTTTGAGAATTTTTATTTAGTTTCTTTATAAGTGTATTTTTTGCAGCCTATGGTAGTACCAAATGCAGCTGTATCATATCCTATCAGTTCAGCTGGTACTCAAGTTGTAAATGATGTTCTCAGTAAATTGCTTACTGTTGGAATAACTGACCAAGGTAACATTATAACTATTTTTATTAACTTTGACAGCTTCAAGAAAATCTTAGGTAAATGAGCTATACAAAAAATGAGAGCAATTATCTTATTATTGTCTTACTAATCTTACCTACTTATTCTAATGGACCATTCAAATCAGTACACTTTGGTTGATGCAATATCAAGATTCAACAAAGACCATGAAGACCACTATTGCATGGTTCTGATTGGGAAAGTTTCTACCAACAAGAATTGGTTGGTCCAATGTCTGGGCAGTATGGTGGGTGGGGTAGGGTTTTGATCTGCAAGTTGTTTAATTTTTGGACTGCGATTAAAAACATGCAGGTTGAAATTGTTTCTTTGACATGCTTCAATAAGACTAAAAAAATATTGAGTTATGGAATACTGGAAAAAAATAATCATACCTTTAGATAGAGTGAAAGCTTCTGTGTAAGATATGATATTAAAATGCAAATTTGAATGTTTATTCAGTAACAGCTGAACAAAAAATAGCACAAAACTCTGAGATTTTTCCTGACAATCTAATATAAATGACAAAAAAAAGTCTAAAACTTGAAATATTTATATGACTTTGAACTTCACTAATTCAATATTTTGTAATAATTTGAGTTTTAGCGAGTGCATATAAAAAGGTGTACTGAAAAGTCTAATAAAAAAGGCAAAAGGAAAATCAATTAAATTGATTTCAACTCTAAAACTGAAATTGTCAATTAATGTTAATTAGTTTCTTTTTCAATAAAATCCCAATTTAGTAACATTGAAAACTTTAAGAAGATTTAAAAGTTAAGATTGAAAAGCTGTTAGCAAAGCAAAGTAGCAGGTATGTGTGGAATCCAATAGCAATATTTATATGATAAGAAGATTATTAATTTATGAGAGGTGTGCCAGAAAAGTTGTGACAAAACCGGTGGTATCCATTATGATCCTTGATCTTGATGGCCCAAAACAACCACCAAATGAAATAAAGGTCATTTCATCAAGTAAGAGCTAATTCAAGAGTAAATTAGCATGAATTTACAAGCAGCTTAAATGAAAACTGTAAAAAGTGTATTTTTTCCATTACAGTGAAAAACAAATTTTACAGAAAAGACTTAAGGATATTATTTCCAGTTTAAAAAGCAATGCTGGCTCCCTGACATAACCTCAAAAGTTTAAAGTAGCATTCTAATGAAAAAGAATTATTTGGTCAATGAAAAAGTGAAAACATGTAATTTTTAGTAACTTTGAAATATCCAATAGAAGAAGCAAAGTTCCTGTAATAAGTTTTAAATCTAAAAAGCCTAGAGATCTCTTTTTCATGCCAAGGTTATAAGGTCGTAATGTGAATGTCTTATTTGAAGCTGCTTCAGTTTTAATGTATCAGGTTTTTGAAATATCTACACAAACTAAACAAACATACCTATATAGAGACAATAGAGAACAGCAAGACTGTTAGCTGAGATGCTGGTTTTTTAAGAGATCATAACAGTTCTGATTGCAATTTACAATAATCTGGTAATATTGATGCAAAGCAGGTGCATAGGTTTGTTTTAAATACAAGTTATGGTTTTTTTCATTATTGCATTTTTTTTGGTTTATCATAGTTTTTCAATTTGCTATTTTATTTTATTCTATAGCCTTTTGAAATGAAGTTTTACATCAGTATGGTTTTTTTTATAAAAAAAACAAATATCTTCATTGGTTCTTATTTCATGATATTTAAAAAAAGACTAATAAGGAATTCTCTTACTTTTTAAAGCACTCTATAAGTATCTTTGTATTGTATTTTTTGCAAAGAGAATTTTATCTAAATTCATTTTAAGGAAATGAAAAATAAATTTGTTTCCTTACCACTAAACAAGTTTATTTATCTACATTTTATCAGACCCAGACATTCGTTTTTGTGTGCTTAAATCATTGGATCAGAAGTTTGATTCTCATTTGGCTCAAGCTGAAAATTTGCAAGCACTATTTATTGCTGTAAATGATGAAGAGTTTGAAATTCGTGAGCTTGCTCTTTGCATGATTGGGAGGTTAAGCAGTTACAATCCTGCATATATTATGCCATCTTTACGAAGAACTCTTATACAAGTGAAAATTTCTTTTTTTTTTAAATATGATTTTTTAATATGATTTTAATCTACATTAAATCTAGAATTTCTTAATAAATATTTTAACAGATACTTACTGAACTTGAGTATAGTGGTGTTGGACGAAGCAGAGAGCAAAGTGCAAGAATGCTGGCACACTTAGTTTCCAATGCACCTAGGTTGATTCGACCATACATGGAACCAATTTTAAAGGTACTTAATGCTAACTTTTCATAGGTTTACTATGGCTTTTCTAAGATTTTTGTTACTATAACTGTAAATATTCAATACTACAATTTTTTTTTATAAAAAAAATTATTAAAAATTAAATAAAGTAATTGGTTATTTAATCTTCTCTAAGACCCTTAAATATCATTTGCCCTGCATAAGTTCATAAAGTTAACTAACTTTATTTACTTTTTTAGGCCACATAGATGCTTTATTATCTAACTTTAAAATTGTTTTATGAAGCAATGATTATCATGTTCTTATTTTGCTGTTATAATTACTAGGCTTTAGTACCAAAGTTAAAAGACAAAGATCCCAATCCTGGTGTTGTTACAAGCATACTTGCTACTATCGGTGAACTAGCACAGGTTTATATGTTAACCAATAAATGTATCAATTTTTTAGTAATTTAATAGAAAGAGTTGCAAGAGTTTTTATTAAAAAATTTTTGTACATTAAATTTTTACATTAATAAGGTTGGTGGAGCTGAGATGCGAAAGTATATAGATGAGCTGTTTCCTGTCATTATTGAAATGCTTCAAGATGCTTCTTCACTTGCCAAAAGAGAGGTTTTGCTTTTACTTTGGTGAAAAGCAATTTATAATAGTCAGCCAAAATTATTATTTTTGTCTGACAGCTGTTTTTAAATATAAATGAAATACTTTATAGGTGGCTTTGTGTACACTTGGACAGTTAGTTGAGAGCACGGGGTAAATAATATAAATTTTTCTTTAAAAAATGTATTACCTTATATTCTTTTTCTTAGATTGAACCTTTTTTGACATAAATCTACTTTTAGTTATGTTGTTGAACCTTATAAAAAATATCCAAATTTGTTGGAGGTGCTTCTTAACTTTCTTAAGACTGAACAGTCTCCTGGTGTTAGAAAAGAGGTATGCAGCTTCTAATTGAAACATACTTCTATTTATTCTACTTTATTTTTGTAATGAAGTTTTTTTTTAATTATTGTTATTGCTCTGAATTAATAACATGGCTAGTAACTTATAATTTAGAAAGTTGTTTTAATATTAGGCAATTCGAGTACTGGGTTTGCTTGGTGCTCTAGACCCATACAAGTATAAGCAAATAACAAATGCTAAAGGTCCAGTAATAAATAAAGATGACAGTGCAGAAAGCACAGGTTTTTCTTTTGTTTTTTTGTTTTTTTTTAACTTTAAATTAACATTTTTGTTTACACACAGCAATACAAAAGTTGATTCTTGTTCAACAAGACTAAACTTTTGTATTGGTATATGTAATTAATGTTAGAATTTGGTTTTTTCTCTAATCTTTTACATTCCATGTTCAGAATCAAATGCAAGTGAAATGCTTGTAAATATGGCCAGTGCTCAGCTAGAAGAGTTCTATCCTGCAATTGTGATTGCTTCTTTAATGCGTATAATGCGTGACCCAGTGCTAGCAGCACATCATCATACTGCTATTCAAGCTGTTCATTTTATTTTCAACAACATGGGAATGAAAGGTGTGCAGTATCTGCCACATCTGATGCCTTCTTATTTGAATGTCATAAGAACATGTGAACCTGGTTTTAGAGATGTAAGATTTCTTTTTATTTAAAACTTCTAATGATTTTATAAAATAACTTTTTTCATGTTTTATCTTTTTTCAAATTTCTTTAAGTATATTCTACAAATGTTGGGTCAGCTAATTTCTGTGGTGAAGCAGCATATTAGAAACTATTTGGATGAAATTTTTACTTTAATTCGAGTAAGTGAAGCACATATTTAAAGGATATATTTTCAAAAATCTTTCACAATAAAATAAATTTGAAATAATTAAATTTTTTTAAAGGAAAAATTTTTTTGGAAAAAACTTTAGGAATATTGGGTTCTTACAAGTCCAGTAACATTGCAAAACATTTTCATTGATCTGATAGAACAATTATCGATAGCTCTTGGTGGAGAATTTAAAGTGAGTTTACTTCTTTTTATAAAATTTAATGTTTAAACAATGTAAATATACTAATTTACACTGTATGCTATGACTTTATGTAAAGTTGAATTTATTTTTTCAAAATACCTTTTTATATAGTTATACTTGCCACAAATCCTTCCTCACATGCTAAAGGTTTTTAACAATGATCAGAGTGAACAACAAGTGGTCACTTGCAAGGTTTGATATTTTTCTTGTAATACTGTTCTATAATATTTGTAAGTTTTTTAAAGACCATTTTAAAATAAAAGTTTTTAAAGTTTGTTTAAATTTTGTTTTTCTTGTTAAATGATCAAGTTTATATTTTGTATAAAAGCTTCTCGCAAGTATTCAAAAGTTTGGTGATAGTTTTGATGATTATTTACATTTGCTCATACCACCTATTGTAAAATTATTTGATTCTGCTGATGCTCATAAAGATGTTCAACTGTAAGTGTGATATTTTTATGCTAAGAATAGGCTTAATCCAGTAATAATTTTAGAACATTAAATATCTATCCTAGTTGTAAGTAAACTAGTTGTAGTGCAAGTCTTTTTTCAATTTTTCATTGATAGATTTTCTTACATTAGCCAAATACTTTTTTCTCTGGTTTTTTTTGGAAATTTTTTAGTTAAAAAATGAGTCAGAGGAATATACAATAAAAATACTTTTCTCATACTTTTTTCTAACATATCAGTTGGCAACAAAATTGGTGATAACGTTTTCAGTTTTGTTTTCTCAACTAAGCTTTTTAACCTTTTAAACTCATTTTAAAATCAAGAGTTTTTATGTATGTAAGTATGAACACAAGTATTAACTTTTCAGAGCTGCTTTGGAAACACTTGAGAGACTTTGTGATTGTGCTGATTTACGAGAATTTTCTGCTAGAATTATTCATCCAATCATTCGCGTATTAGACAACTATCCTGAAATACGTCTTGCTGCAATGAAAACACTGACTGCTGTTGCATCTCAAATGGGCAGGAGTTTTTCAATTTTTGCTCCAGCTGTTAACAAAGTATTTATCTACCTGTTTTAAATGTTAAATTTTCTGTAGATTTAATAAAGGTTAACCTCCCTTTCTTAGTTACTTTTTATTTAATAATAAAAAATTTATAATTAATAACTTTTTATATAATTTTAAACTAATGTATATTTTTTAATCATATTTTAAAATTATTATATTCTGGCAAACTGATTGCCTTTTAGATATTATCTAAACACAAAATTACTGACCTTAAATATGATTGCATTATTGCAAGAATTAATAAAGGTTCCATTGATTATGAATCTGACCCATTATACAAGCGCAAACATATTAAATCAAACTTGTTAGATGACCAAGGTCTTGTTGCTCCTAGTGATGGCCTGAGAAAGATGGCTGTTAAAGCTAATAGTCTTCAAAAGGTTGTGTTTTTTCAAAAGTTTATTATGTAAAGACTTACTTATGCAAATTCACAATCAAAAAATTGTTTTGAAGTTTTATGCTTTAAATTAATTAGAATTTGATTTTTATAGGCATGGACACCTGTCTTTTGTATATCTAAAGATGATTGGACTGAGTGGTTGCGTAGATTCAGCCAAGAATTGCTAAAGGAATCACCTTCACCTGTACTACGCTCATGTCAATTGTTAGCACAACAATATAACCCACTTGCAAGGTGATGCTTCTCAATTTTATTTTGTTCTGTGTTCCGTGTGACTTAAGATATGGTTAAATTAAAGATATTATTTTTTTAAATTCAAATGATTACTTTAATAATTATAATATTAATAGTTTTTTACTTCTACTTTAGCTTAAGATATTTTTTTAAATATAAATTAAAAAGTAGTTTTCATGTAGAGTAATTCAAAAATCACTTCACTTATTTTAAAAAAAATAAACAAAATGTAGCTTACACCAAATTAAGCTCTGGAACAATTTCTGAGTTATCACATTGTTTTAGCATAATTATCACTTTAATTTCTTGTAAACAACAGTTTACTTGTGTAAAATTTACTTAACTCTTCCAAGCAACACAAATAGCACTCTTATGCATAATAGTTTAGTATTAAAATCTCATCAAATCATCATAATCAAGAAGGCTAAACTGATAAGCAAGTTTAATTGCTTAGAGCTTTTTTCACTATGTTGCTTGAATATTACAAGCAATCAACTGGTATTTACTACTTGCCTAATAATCAATTTTTTGATTATTAGGCAAGTAGTAAATACCAGTTGATTGCTTGTAATATTCAAGCAACAATAAAAAATTGCCACTCAAAAAAGATGTTTACAGGCAAATAGAACTAATGAAACCTCAATAGTGTGAGTATTAAAAAAAAAATTTTGTAGTAAAAAAAAATCTAATCTAAAGAAAAGAAATCTGTTTTAGTGAGTTTAGTTCTCAAAGAGAGGATCAGATTGGAAGTCCAAATTTTCATTTAAAATGGGGGGGGGGGGGGGGGGGAGGGAGGGAGGAGACCATGGATAAAGTATGAAAAAAAGTTCATAATTTAGGTGTAAAGCCTATCACATCTTTCATGCATTGATTGCATTTCGATTTTATTATCTATAATAAAAGTATTGCCCTGAAAGTTGATAATTCCATCATGTTATTTGTATTTTCATGGTAATTGAATTAGCACTTAAATTTAAATCTTCAGAAGTGTGTGATTTTATCTTATAGAAATACCAACAATTTTAAATTAAAGTGGAATGTTTTTTGTGTATATTAAAACATATTTTGATGTTGTTGAAGATTTGTTCAAAGTGCTAGAGTGACTTTTGTAAAAATTGAAATGATTTGCTGCTGAAGCAATAGTTTAAACCAGTTTCTATTGTTGTGATAACATCATAGCAATAGCTTAATACTAGTAGCAGAACACAAGCTGCAGAAGCTTTTTTTGAAAAACTATCCAATTAACCATGTTGATAGTATACAATCATGCATTCCAATAATTAAAACGTTTTCTTTAATTGAGTTGTAAAGATAATACCTTTTATGTATTTAAGTTATTTTATTAATAAAGGGACCTTTTCAATGCTGCATTTGTCTCATGCTGGTCAGAACTTTCAGAAGAACAACAAGATGAACTTGTTTCAAGTTTGGAGAAAGCATTAAAGTCCCAAAATATTCAACAGATAACTCAAACTCTACTGAACTTATCAGAGTTTATGGAACACTGTGAAATTAAAGTAAGTTTTTAGTAAAGTTTGTAATCCATTATTTTCTTTCTGGTAAAATAATTTTCCTCTGCTCCCAAAATGTGCCAAAAATGTGTAATGAAAAAAAGAGCTAAACTGACTTAGGTTACAACTCACTTCATTTAAATCTACTTTTGTAAAGTTTGCCCTAGTATTCATCAAAAATCTAAAACAAATATTTTGTTTTGTCTCATCATCTGTTCAACTTCCTTTGTATTGTTTTTTCTTTCTTCAGCAGCCATTTTCAAATTTATTGTGGCTCAAGGTAACACCTTATTGACCAGTCACAAGCCATCATGACTCCTCTTTTCTCTATATATTTTATGAATATAAGCCAAATATAAACCCTTAATATTAACAATTACTTAGTTACAAGTTTGAATGTAAACAAAAAACATTTTCATCAAACATCCATATGCTTCAGCCAATCTTGGGTAACTTACAACTAATGCTTCCCATATCTCTTGATAATAACAACTTATTGTTTTATACTGTGTATCACAAATATATTTTATATTCTGTAAAATAATAGATTGTAAGATAAATAATAATAACAATAAGAAGTTTTTTATCTCAATAAATGTACAAATCAAAACATTTGAGCCCATTAAGTTATTAGTAAATAATATTATATCTGAATAAAGCTTTAAATTATATTATTATGGGTTAAGTAAGATATAGTAGGCCATTGCATCAAATGGAAGCCTACTGTTAAATGAATTTTTTTGTTTTGTCTTATTGTGAATGACTTTAATTTTATGTTTATTATTTATTATTTTTTAAGGGAACATTTTCTCTGAGTATTGAATTGCTTGGTGAATGTGCAACTGCTTGTCGAGCATATGCTAAAGCTCTTCATTATAAAGAAGAAGAGTTTCAGAAAGCAGTGACAACGGAAGTTCTAGAGTCCCTCATCAGGTTTTAAAATGTTCTAAACTCATTTTAACTTAAGATTAAAAGGTTTTTGTAATTAGATTTCTTGTATTCTATCTTAATAGCGATATTTTGGTTTTATCTGTATTCATAAAATTAATTTAATGCTTGAATATATTTTTAAGCATCAACAATAAGCTGCAAAATCCTGAAGCTGCAAATGGGGTTTTGGTTTATGCAATGCGCAACTCTAAAGTTGATTATGTAATAAGTTTTTTATATGTGAAAAAAAATTTAATTTTTTTGATAAAAATTATAAGTTTCTATTATGAACTTTTTTTCCTATATATTTTAGAAAATGCGGCAACGTTGGTTTGAGAAGTTACATGATTGGGAACATGCTCTTGAAGCATATGAAATGAAACACAAAGAAGACCCTAATGATGACGACTTGCTACTTGGTAGAATGAGGTGTTTAGAAGCTCTAGGCAAATGGTAAAGTGCTAAATACTTCATTAAAAATCTGTTTAATTTTCACTAGCTCTTAGCTTTCTTTAACCTATATTTGTTTTAAGAATTTTCATGATATTTATTAACCAAAATAAACAACCTATCATAAATGTTAATGTTTTAAATTGTAAATACGCAATTTAAATATTAACTTACAAGATTTAAACTTTTTAGGAGAGAGTTGAACAAGCTTGCTACTGAAAAATGGCAAAGTGTACAGGATAATATCAGGCACAAGATGGCAAGAACTGCAGCATCAGCAGCATGGGGTTTAGGTATTAGTTTTATAAAAATAACAAAATTTTGTAAATTAGTACTTTAAGTCTTTAATACTTAAAGTATATAGATTGTAATCATTAACATATATAACTCTTAGGTAGTATTTATACCCAGATTAATTAGCATGGTAAAATTTAAGCAAATTCAGATTTTAGCATAGTAAGATTTAATCATAGCAATTAGCATAGTAAGATTTAATCAAAGCTTTTTTGTTAAATTCAGGTGAATGGGAACATATGGAGGAATACACATGCATGATACCACGAGAAAAACTGGAAGGTGCTTTCTTCAGAGCTGTTCTGGCATTGCATAAAGATCACTATGAACGTGCACAAAGTGTAAGTGTACAATGTTCACATCAAATTAAAAAACCAACAAGATAAAAGACATTTAAAGTTTAGTTCATCAAAAAAAAGATAAAATGAGTTAATAAATGTTAATTAAGGTTTAGTTACCAAAAGCCATTTATCTTGTTAGCCCTCCGATTGCCAAATGTTGGGTGTTACAAATTTAACATATCAACAAAGTTTTGTTTAAAAGATTTTTTGTTGCAAAAATTAACAGAATAAGCATATGGAAAATTTTGTCTACGTCTTACTTATCTATTGTCATCATCATTTTAAGCACAACTTGGACATAAACCAATTTATTGGTTCACAGTAAAAACATCTTGAAACTGAAGGACTAATTGAATGTTTTACCAATTTTGTATCAATCTTGCCCCTTTCCTATTTGTTTCTTACACTATTAAATCAATTACTTTTTCATTGACAAAATAATTTAACACTGATTTAATAGTTGACATGCTTACACAAGGTGATGGACCTTCTCTCTTTAATAATTTTATTTAAATTTCAAGGTCTTGTATTAAATAATGATGTCTTTTTCAGACATATTCCATCTTTTGCAATATAATCTTGATGATCATTTGTTGTTTCTTCTTCATCCTCTGAAAATTAACATTCTTTGGTGTCTTGATCACTTTTGGAGTTAATTTTTTCTTCATTAACATCTGAAATATCTAATAAATCTTCCCCTTTTTTCCAAGTTTGAGTTGGTCTAAAAAATCATTGAATGAACAGTTTTTCAAATACTAGTATATTATAATTCTGTATTATTTTTATTGGTTTTTAGTGCATTGACAGTGCTAGAGATATGCTTGATACAGAGCTAACAGCTTTGGTGGGAGAATCTTACAACCGGGCTTATGGAGTAATAACTTTTGATAAACATTCATACTGAATAAATCTACGTATAAGATAAAAGATTGTTTCAGATTTTTATTGTTTTACATGTTTTCAAAAAAGTTTTTGGACCTTAAACTTTATATTTCATTTGCTAGTCTATGGTCACTGTCCAAATGTTGTCTGAACTTGAGGAGGTAATTACATATAAGTTGTGCACAGAGCGCAGAGAAGCTATTCGCCAAGCATGGTGGGATCGTTTGCAGGGATGTCAGCCAGTGGTGGAAGATTGGCAGCGAATACTGCAAGTTCATTCACTGGTTCTTACACCTCAGGAAAATCAAAAGACATGGCTAAAATATGCAAGTTTATGCAGAAAATCTGGGCAACTGGTAATCTTTTCAAAAATGTCTTATATGATTTTTAAAACAATTTTCTGAAATTTTAATTTTGTTTAATTATTACAAAACAGCTAATAGTCATTATTATGAAAAGGTTTTTTTAAATTTTTTGAAAATTTTTTGTTGTTTTTTGGATTAAGATTGTTCAAAATCATTTAAAATAAAAGCAAAACAGTGTTAGTTATAGAAGCTAAAATTGCTAATAAATCTCACTATTAACTTTATTAAGGCATTGTCCTATCAAACACTGGTAATGTTGTTGGGGACTGATCCATCTCTTTCACCTGAGCTACCAATTCCTTCAACTTCTCCGAAAGTGACATTTGCCTATATGAAACATTTGTGGAAGAGTGGAAAAAGGGTGAGCACTCAGTTAACATAAAAGCAATAGAAATGTTTTTTACTAAGTTTGATACTTTAGTTATTTACAGCTGACTGAGTGCTTTTTCCTTTTTTTTTTTTTTGATATCCCTCTTAAATGAGTTTATTTTGATTTTTCAATTAGTATCTTTCTTTTGTACAGGATAGTGCTTTTCATAACCTTCAACATTTTGTACGTAACACACTTAGGCCAAAGGTATTCCAAGCATCACCAATAGATGATCAACTAAATGAAAATAGTCAAGAACTTGTATGCCTTCTTGCTAAGTAAATTGATATCTCTGTTAATTATGACAAGTAAATGTATGAATGCATAAGTGCTTGTTTTTAAATTATATCTGTCCTAAAAATATGTTTCATATAAAGCTTGATTATTTATCAGATGTCACTTGAAACTCGGGGAATGGATGACAGTAATTCAAGGCATTAATTCCAACACAATCACACAAATCCTTCAATATTATGCTGCTGCTACTGATAATGCCAGCAAGTGGTACAAGGTAATGATATAGCATACTTAACCTTCATAGTAAACTTAACAGTTGACCTATAGATTTTAAAAAGTACTTTAAAACCAAAGTGCTATTTTTTGTAAACTTTTTAGCCATTTATACTAATGAAGTGAGATTATATTTCTACCAATAAAGTAAGATTATATTTGCTAAATAAAAGTGCTCTCTGCAAAACTGTATATTAAAATTAATTCTATTTGGAAAATAACTTGGTGGTATGTAAAGTTTCTTCTTAAAACAAAAAGTCAGCAGTAAGATAGCTTTAAGGTTTAGTTTTAGATGCTTAGTGATGATTTTTGACTTGAATCAGTAGTTATTATTATCAGAAATATCTCTTACAGTCTGACTTCTAGAACTTTTAATATGGCACTTTATAATTTGTTTAAACTTAGGCATGGCATTCATGGGCTTTAATGAATTATGAAAGTGTATTGTATTACAAAAACAGTCAGCCTCTTTCAGATCTATCACAATTTTCACCACCTGGTTCACCTCGAAAGGTATGTTTTTGGCCTAATGTCTGAAATGTATGTTTTACAAGTATTTTTGCCTAATGTCTGCAATTTATGTTTTAACAATTTTGAATACATGTTATATTATCTCTAATATTTTTTTTAGTAAGTTTTTGCAGATTTGTTTTCAGGCTACTGATCCATCTGTTCATAATTATATAGTTCCAGCTGTGGAGGGTTTTTTTCGTTCTATTGCTCTTTTTATGGGAAACTCTCTACAAGACACTTTAAGGTATTCAATGTTCTTTATTTATTTAAGAACCAGTCCATAATTAAAATTTCTCTAAAAGGCTTACCCTACCTGTTAATCAAGGCTTTGTAAGAGGTCAATAAGTGATTTAACCTACTAACCGAGCTGACTTACTGAGTCATGTTTTTTTTTTTAAATAGAACTTTTTAAATTAAAACTTATTTGTTCTATATGGTTAATTTTCTTACACACCAACTTGTACTTTTACCATGTACAGCATTAGTATAGTACATTCCGATCTATAAAAGTTAGGTCTTGCTGGTACAGTAAAAGATTATGAATAAAAATTAAATTTTGTGAAAATGTTAGAGATTTGCTCTTTCATCAAACAGCATTAAATTTTGATATTGTGTCATAAAGTTTTAGTAAAAATAGTAGAGTTAAACTAAAGTACCTCAATTTTAAAATGAGTCACATGTGTATTGCTTGTATTTGTGAGTGCCAAATTATTGTTTTAAATAAATTAAGCTTTTGAAATGAATATTTTTGGTTTCTTTTTTCTTACATTGATTACACTTTTTATTTCTAAAGATTAATGAATGTTAAAGTGTTTTTGTTTACTTATAAAATTTTGATTTATTTCATCAGGTTACTTACTTTGTGGTTTGAGTTTGGTCATTGGCCTGATGTACATGAAGCATTAGTTGAAGGAATAAAAACAATTCATATTGATAACTGGTTGCAGGTAGCTATACCTTATTTTATAATATTGGATCTTAACATAGTATAACAAAAATAGATAAACAAAAAATAGGCTAATGAAAAATGTTTAAACTTTGTAATGAGGTTAAATATTATTTTATATTTCTAATTTCAGAAAATTTGTAAATGTAATAATTCTTTTTCTGATTCATTATAGTTTTTTTTTTGTAATTTTTATGTAAATCACTTATTGGTAGATGTTTGTTTTAGGTAATACCTCAGTTAATAGCTAGAATTGATACACCACGTCTGTTGATCAGTCGTCTCATTCATCAACTTCTATCAGATGTTGGAAAACAGCATCCTCAGGCAAAAAAAATTTTTTAAAGGAACAAATAAGATAAGAAACAAGTCAAATAACAAAAAAAAAATGACGATAAGAAATATAAAATTTGATAATAAGTTTATTACAACGGTATTACCTTATTTTTTTACTTATTTGATTTGTTGTTAAATTATTTATAGGCTTTGATATACCCATTAACAGTTGCTTCTAAATCCCCAAATGCTGATCGGCACAATGCAGCAAATCAAATTTTAAAAAATTTGTGTGAACACAGTTCTGCTCTTGTGCAGGAGGCAATGATGGTCAGTGAAGAACTTATTAGAGTTGCTATCTTATGGCATGAACTATGGTATGAGGGCCTGGAGGAAGCTTCAAGGCTTTACTTTGGAGAAAGAAATGTTAAGGGGATGTTTGCTGTTCTTGAACCACTTCACATGATGATGGAACGAGGAGCACAAACATCTAATGAAACCTCATTTCAGCAGGTTAAACAGAATATTTTGATATATATTTCATTAAGGATTTTTTAATCTTTAAAATGTTTTAAAAACCTGGTGATAAAACCTGAAACAATATGTCATGATGATCAGGTTGCTAAACTAATTGATTAGATTTTGAATAGACCAATTAGAAGTAATTGGTTTAATCAAAATCTAGTTATTTAGCTTAGGTCACATCCTTTTTCTAATTTTATGAAGTAATTATTTGAAATGATTCAGGCTTATGGTCGTGAGTTGATGGAGGCACAAGAGTGGTGCCGAAACTATCAAAAAACTAACAATGACAAAGATTTGACGCAAGCTTGGGATCTATATTATCATGTTTTTAGACGTATTTCAAAGCAGCTGCCTCAGGTTTTTTAATTCGTTTTGTTTTACTCTTTTTGATTTTATATAAAGTTTTACTTTTATTTTAAATATTCTTCATGATGAATAAAAGTTTCATAATGAATAATGATAAAAATATTTTGATTTTAGTTAACTTCTTTGGAACTACAGTATGTATCTCCAAAGCTTTTAAATTGCAGAGATCTGGAGTTAGCTATGCCAGGTACATATGAACCTGATAAACCAATTACACGAATAAAAAATATTAGTACAACCTTAAATGTCATTACCTCAAAACAGCGTCCACGTAAGTTGACCATCACAGGCAGCAATGGTGCAGAGTTCATGTTTGTACTGAAAGGACATGAAGATTTACGACAAGATGAGAGGGTTATGCAGTTGTTTGGATTAGTTAATACTCTTCTATCCAATGATTCTGTTACATTTAAAAGACACCTAAGGTAAGATCTTACAATTGTTGTTTGATTTTCATTGATTGACAGTACTTTTTTAAATCTGAGTTCTTTGTACTTTTTTTTTAGCATTCAACGCTATGCTGTTATCCCTTTATCTACAAATTCTGGCCTCATTGGTTGGGTTCCATATTGTGATACTCTTCATACTTTGATTCGTGATTATCGAGAAAAGAAAAAAATTCTTTTGAATATTGAGCATCGAATTATGTTACGAATGGCTCCAGATTATGAACACCTTTCATTGATGCAAAAGGTAGAAGTTTTTGAACATGCCTTAAGCAACACACAAGGAGATGACTTGGCAAAAATTCTTTGGTTAAAAAGTCCAAGTTCAGAGGTAAACTTCTTATTTTATAAAAATCTTTCTTCTTCATACAGATATATTCAGCGTGATCCATTGTAATTGGTGATAAACTCAGTTCATGAACATATGCATTGCAACCTGAAATTTTTTCAGTTTTGAAAACAAAATGTTTTATTTTAAATTTTATTTCAAATTCAATTAAAAAACGTTTTATATAAAAATTTTAGTTTTAAAAAAATTGAAAAACATTTTAAGAAAATTTTGGTCTGAAAAAATAACAATATAAAAAGTATAATTTTCTTTTATTTTACTTAATTACAAATGAATAAAATAAAAGAAATTTATATTTTTTATATTGATATTTGAAAAACAATTAAATGGCTTCTTCTTTTTTTTTAAATTTTATCAGGTGTGGTTTGACCGTCGCACTAATTACACACGATCTTTAGCTGTCATGTCAATGGTCGGTTACATATTAGGTCTTGGTGACAGGTGTTATTTAATGTTTATCATATAATTTTTTTTAATATAGTTTTAAAAAAATTTAACAACAAGTACTTGACCACAAAGAAAAAATCATGATGGAGGTTATCTTCAATTCAAATGAGTTGTTTGAATTGAAACTTTCTGTTGTATAGGCATCCTTCAAATCTAATGTTGGATAGAATGTCTGGTAAAATTCTTCATATTGATTTTGGAGACTGCTTTGAAGTTAGTAAAAATTTTCCCTTTACTTTTTATTAAAAAAAAATCTTTTAGTTCTGATCTTTCATTTCTCCTTAAGATTCTAACGTGCGTCTTGATTTCATTTATTGAAAATATTTTCTTTTTGAGTGAATCTACATAGCTTAACGAATTTTATTCTTTAATTAGTGTTATTGATCTTCAAGAAATGTTTTTAGGTAGCAATGACTCGAGAAAAGTTTCCCGAAAAAGTTCACTTCAGATTAACGCGAATGTTAATAAATGCAATGGAAGTAAGGTTTTGTGTTTCTTCATAAATTTCATCATTATCATCATCATCATCATCATCATCATCATCATCATCATTATCATCATCATCATTATCATCATCATCATCATCATCATCATCATCATCATCATCATCATCATCATCATCATCATCATCATCATCATCATCATCATCATCATCCTTGTCGTCGTCATTATTACTATTATTATTATTATTTTTATTATTATTATTATTATTATTATTATTATTATTATTATTATTATTATTATTATTATTATTATTATTATTATTATTATTATTATTATATTTTTCTTTTCTCTGCCCAGGTGACAGGCATTGACGGTAACTACAAAATGACGTGTGAGAGTGTTATGAAGGTGCTTCATGAGAACAAAGACAGCTTAATGGCAGTATTGGAAGCTTTTGTTTATGATCCTCTGCTTAATTGGAAACTTATTGATGGTAATTTATTGATAGTAATGTCAATAATCCTGTTTCTCGGTGCCAAATTTTATTTTTTGTATTTTTTTTAAGTGTTGTTATTTAGGAAATTGTTGCTTTCTAAAAACAGATTTTAAACATTCTTCTTTTCAGCACCCAAAGAAAAAAGATCACAAGGAAGAACTGGTGAAACCTACGACACCCACAACAAAGGTGAGCAATGATTGCGTCATTTTTAAGCTATGATTACTTTTAAGCTATGAATAAAACTCTTTAATTTTTTTAATCATAAATTTGTAATCGTAAAGTTTCGAGAACCTTTTTGTTAACTTCTTTTTTTAAAATCCTTTATAAACAAATTGAGTTAGGTTTTGAATCAGAAGAAAGGCGAAACATTGGATTTGTAGATAGAAGAACCTTTTTAAACCTCTAGCGTTTTTTTGTAGAATTTCAAGAGAGTTTTGATCACACCCACGATCGACCTCGTGGAAACAAGGCGGCAGCAAATGCTGCTGAGCAACCGTTACAGAATCTAGAAGACGGATCAAAACCTGAAGCTGTTAACAAGCGTGCTTTACAGATTATAAATCGAGTTAGGGACAAATTGACTGGGAGAGATTTTAACAACAATGAAGCTATAGAGGTTGAAAAGCAGGTCAACGCATTAATACTTCAAGCTACCTCACACGCAAATCTATGTCAGGCCTATATTGGATGGTAAGTTAACAAAATATCTTTCAAGCTTCTTTTACAATCGAATTGTAAACGTTTTCTTATAAATGTTTGCTGTGTAAAATAATCTTCTATAAATAGCATCTTTTATATTGTACTTTTTTCAATATTTTTTAGGTGTCCTTTTTGGTAGCAAATTAAATTTTGATATACGGAGCTAATAGTTTATTTCTATTATTGTATATTTTTATTTTATATTTTTGTTGTACATATTTTTGTTGTTGTTACTGAATCCATATTTGTTGACGCGGAGCGTGCAAAGTAGATCTTAATAAGGAAAAATTTAGTTACGTAGCGTACAACCTCGCAAAGTTTTTCTTTAAGTAGAAATGATGGTCTGTAATAATTGGTAATTAAAAAGACTTAAATTCTTTTCCTACCTTTTTTTATTTATTTAAAGCTAATAAACTTTTAAATTGATGAGAAGGATCGTGACTGGTACATAATTCCAAAATATTTTAGTGAAACCTATACCGTATGCAACCGCAAGTTTCCTAATAAGTTTAATGATTTTAAAGTAAATGTTCCGTTGTTATTTTTAAGCACGTAGTTTGTTGTTGTTGACGCAAAAATTTTTGAAAATAAAAATAAATGAAAAAAGCAGCCAAAAAATTAAAGATGACTAAAAAAAACAACCCCGTCATTGACCTTGTCATGGATGATACCACGCCCAAAGATATTGCGAAGATGCAAAACAAGCCTCTGAGTACTGTTTATACTATGATTAAATGTTTTCAAATGACTGGTTGTATTGAGAGAAAGTCTGGCAGCGGTTTGAAGAGGTCAGTTCAGATTCCTCAGTTGATCAAGGCAGTCAAAGGTTAAATTTTAAGGAATCCAGTACGTTCAATCGAAGGATCTGAAGGCAAAGTCAAGAGCCAAGATTAAGAAACACAAATGTCAAATAAAGATTCTTTCAAAGATCAAACAAACTTCTGAGCCTCCTGAAGAAGTGAACAATGACCATCCTCTTCTCAGATGAGAAGTTTTTTACTGTTGATTCTGGCTTAAACAGCAGAACCAATCGTTTTATTAGTCATCAACCAGTCCAGGCAGTCTTAGAGCTTATTAAGTATACATTTAACACCAAACATCCGGCATCAGTTATGATGTTTAGCCTGATTTTTTCTGATGGCCTCAAAATGCTTCGGGTTTTCATCAAATCTGGTCAGAAAGTTGACAAATGAGTACATTCGAATCCTGGAAAACCATATCAAACTCTGGGTTAATGCCCACTACTTTCCAAATGGCAATGTTGTGTTTCAGCAGGATAAAGCACCTCCACATACCTCACAGAAGACCCAGAAGTGGCTCCAGGAGAACCTGCCAAAACACTGATCAAATGAGTTATAGTCTGTCACCTCTTGATTATTCAATCTGGGCTTATGTGGAGTCAAGAGCTTGTTAACGTCCCCACAACAGTGTGTAAACTCCCTGAAGGCTGCTATCAAGAAGGAATGGGAGAAGAAACCCAAGAACTATATCCAGATCACCTGTTCTCGGTTCTGGAGTCGACTTGAAGCTGTGATTGATGCTGAGGGAGGACATATTAAATAAAAATGTGGTAAATGTTATTCTTAACACTTTCTATTAGATAAATTTGGCTTCAAGTTTTCATTCTACAGTAATTTTTGTTAAAAAAAGTATTTTTTACGAAATTTGAGGTCGCATACGGTATGACGGTAGAAAAGGTAATTACTTAGAGATATAAGAAATCTAAACTCTTTGGAAACTAAACACCATGATGGACTCTTAGTTAACATTGGGAGGAGGGGAGCATTTATCTTCAAGGGCATTAAGTGCATTCAAACTATGATTTTTTAGACCAAAGTATGATTATATAAGAACGCATTTTATTTAAAAAATCTATGAGAGTTGAAAACTAATGATTGTAATATATACAATATAAATTTACTTACACAATTCCAATTAAATATGAAAGGTAAGCCGGCGTGAGGATTTTGAAAACCCGTCTAAAATAACGAAAAGTAAAGACACTAAAATTTTGCTTGAAGTTTGTGACCAGGGTTTTTTTAAATTCATTACGTAGCTGTTGAAAACACAGGGATTATTTTTATTTTTTTGACGAGACTCATTTGCATGAAGCTGTGTTTATTGCAGGAACTTCTATAAATCTCAAAAGAAATCAAAGGGTTCTGTTGGTTACTCTGCAAATAAATAACTCCAGATTTTTTAAATACATTAAAACAAAACAAAACAAAAAAAACATCTAATGCTGTAAAACTGACACAGAATTAGAACGAATATCGCGGTTAGATACCTTTCAGAGTTTACATAAAGTATTATATGATTATATATAATATAACTTAGAGCTAAAAACGGGCCTGACCAACTATATTTACAAGTTACACACAATTATATTAATCATTAATTAGACATCAAAAGGTTACAGTTAAATTTATTGAAGTTTTTTTTTATGATAAAATTTAACCTTTTGGATTTATTTTCAGAGAAGCATTTTTAGAAACTAATTTGTTATAAAAGTAAGGAACACGATATGAAACAGAGAACTAGGAAAGATTTTTTTTTTCTAAACGATATGATAAAGTTGCCAGTTGCTATTGTGCATGATCTTGCGTCACCTCAAAGTAAGAACGTACCATCTCGATTTTTTGCTCAAAATGTGAAAGCAAACTTTGAAGATAGTATAAAATATTTATACTCAATGTATAAAAGATATTTTAAGTTTTTTAAAAAATGAATGAATATAACTGTAATAGTTGGTACATTTCTACCTTAAAGTTTATATGGAACTGAGTGGTTTTACGCTCTTATAATCAAACTGATAAAAAATCTAATATATATATATATATATATATATATATATTGATATTAAAATGCTCGTTGCCGTGCCGTAACGTTGTCGTGTCGTATCCCGGCGATGTCCTCTGCAATAACTAATTGGAATATTGTTTTGCTCTATAAACTTAACAAAAGTTGACAAGAAAATGTTCATTAAATTTAGCTGATGCATTATTTTAACAAAAAGAACATTGGTCCTTTTTGACAACACCATAGAGTAAGTTCAGTTATGATTATATATATGTATATGTATGTATGTAACTAATCATCCAACTAAACATCCAACAAAGCGATCTTTGGACTTCTATAAATATTATGTATAAACCTTACCTATGTATCCAATTTTTGCTCAACGAAAGCGCGCTTTGTTTCAGCAAGACAATACAGAACCACTCACCTTATGAAAGACCGGCAACAGATTTAAAGAATTGAACGGTGTTAAAGTTCTGTCGAGTCCAACATTTGATTCTATACTTTGCTCAATCTAAATGCGATCTTTACTGATCAATACAGCATTTTATAAAAGCTCTCCAATTTGAGTCATTCGATGAAGTTGAAGAAACGATTCTTGGCCAAAGGTGTGATTCTTTAACCTAATCGAAAAAATCTTTAGGAGAAGGCCTTGAACAAATATGGTCTTTGATTCGGTGAATAGTTAATGTTGCTTTTGTTGTTGCTATTTTTAAAAAAATTTCTTGTATAGAAAATCAATAAATATAACGCGGCACACAAACTTTTTCCTCTGCCGAATAAAATTAATCAGAACAAATTTGAGTTTCTAATGTTAATACTTTGATATAAAAAGAAAACAAATGTTGTAAAATAATGTTAATAAAAAATGTTGTAAAAATAAAAATTGTATTAATAAAAATGTTGTAAAATAATGTTAATACTTTGAAATAAAAAGAAAATAAATGAAAAAATGGAAAGAAGTAATATTGAGCTGAAAATGATGACAGTGAAGGAATTGGATTACTTTGCTCTCTAAGTTAATGCTGTAATGGTCCCTTCTAGCATTTTGAAACTTTTGTTCATATTTTTGATATGTTAAAAAGATTTAACAGCAAATGGCACGACCGAATCAAAGAATTGTAAATTTTCCTTGTAGTTTCTACTGCAGAAAAATAGCTGAAACCTTAGATCTAAATGTATAAGCTCTTGTTGGCTCAAACAGTTCAGACATTAGGTTAGTTGCTCCATCATATAGCTTATAATGCTTTACATTTTTTGCTAGACAATATCATTGCTAGACTAATTTTTCACAAATCAAAAGTCACTTGCAATTCAAACAAAAGTTTTCCTTTTGTCGCCTACTTTCATAATCTCCATTTTTAGTTAAAAAATCTAAACAGCCTCAACTTGTGACAAAACTTTTCTTGTCGTTTACATTTTGTAAGTGGCGTACATGCTAGAATAGGGTGTGTACATTTTTTATCTAGTTTGAACTACTATTAAATCAGTCTTAAATCATAAGTTTTGTTGTACTCGTTTGTTTCAGGTAAAAACGGAGGAATTGTTATCAAATCTTACTTGGGAATACCCACAATGTAAACGAGGCATCAAATGGGCTTATTTAGGCCTTGCGTAACTAAAGGAATTAGGTGCATGAGACGTAAGTCTTCAGAAAAGAAAAACAAAAACAAAAAACAAAACAAAAACAAAACCCTTTCAGCTATAAGAATGGGTAAGCTAGACGAAGAGAAAACCTAGGAGTTTAATATGACAGTAAATAATCTTATCAATAATATATCTGTAGATTTTTTCAAAGCTGTATTTCTAAGTTCACATTTTATCGCTTTTGCTTCAACTTTAGAACATAGTTTATTAAGTTAACATTGTCCGTTTAATCTGAATAAATTCATTTAACAGAGGACTTTTGGAGATGATCTATAAATCTCTCTCTTTTTATTCAGATCTCTAAAAAACGTCAATAAAAATTTTGAAAATTAAAGAATAGCTGCATAGACCCTGTTATCATAACTCATCGTTTAGATAACAAGAGTGTTTAAAGTAAATGTGCAAAATATGATGATGCCTCAAGATATGTTGTTTTAAAACTTAGTTCTAAAAAAGCATTTTTAGATTTTTTTTTCACCGTTATGGATTTGATGCTAATTAAAAAAAAAAAAAAAAATCTTTTTAAAAGGAAATCCATTGAGGAACTCACATTTAAAATCATTCTCGTTTTGAAAAGTTCTTTTTTAAAAAACTTTGGTGGGTAATACCATAAATAACTGGGTTTTTATTTACGGGCGTAAGCCAACGTCAATCGATGTATTATCCTAATAGTGACTGAAATCCCAACTCGGTGAACTGAAAGTTAAAGAAAATGAACGAGCCTCATAGTCATATTCCATTCTGGAAAAGGGGCTCAGGGTTCTACTCAGAATCTACAAAAGGATGTTACGATGTAATCAAGAAGGCAGGACCTTTAGTAATTGAAACTTTAGAAAGCATGTTAAGTAAGGTTCTAGTTGATGAAACGTTTGTTTTTGCTGACTATGGAGCAGGAGATGGTGGAACTTCCATGCCTTTAATCTACTCATGTATACAGAAGATAAAAGAGACTTGTGGAAATGATAAAAATGTTCATGTTATGTATGAAGATCAATCAACAAATGATTTTCTATCACTTTTTCTTGCTCTTGATGGTAAATGCAATTGAGAGAATTAAATATGAATATATTTAGGCTTAAGTTGAAATCAAATATTTACATTCATATAAGGTATTTCTAAGACTTTGAAATGATGTAGATTTCCACATTTTACTTTAATTATTTATAATAAGAATGTTGCTGCAATAAGTTAGTATCACTGTTTAAATGATAAACAAAAGGATATCAGTAAAGTTTTCATTGGTTAACAGAAACTTTTCAATAAATAAAAGTTATGATAACTGATTTGTTTTCACTTAAATTTTTTAACTTTTACTTAGGATTAATTCCTACTTGCCAATCATATGCGAAAGATTTCTTGAATGTTTTCTACTCATCAACAGGGTGTAGTTTCTATCAACAATGTTTTCCTCCCAAGTCTGTTCATTTCGGTTTTTCTAGCACGTCTATGCATTGGCTTCAAAAAAAGCCTTGTAATATTACCAATGGGCTGCATCATACTCAAATTACACTTGCTCATGAACATTTAAAATTCAAAGAGCAAGCAGCTCATGACTGGCAACATCTTTTATTGCAGCGAGCAAAAGAGTTAAAGACAGGTAATAATTGTAATGTGATATTTGTTTTTTAAATTATTTTTGTGTTTTTCATCAAATATTCTGTATTTCAGTCCTGTCAACTTCAATGAATGTTTATTTTTGTTGAATAAACTTCATAAATATTGCATAAAAGCCTAAAAAATTTAATGCACACATAGTCATTTCGTTTCAAAATTAAAACAAAGTATATTAAAAGTTTTGTTTCTTATAAAAAAAATTGACTTAGAAGCATTGATTTGGGAGTAGACATTGTCACACCACATTTCTTGTAAAAGTTCAATTCTAGAAATGATGCAGATTTTTTTGTATAGCAAATTATTTTATAGTCAGCAATTGAAATCTTTTCCTACTGTTTTAAAAATTTGATAGGAAGACTTCAAACATTATTCCAAAGGTTTTAAGTAAGTGATTTAAGTTTTCATTGGTGATATAGTATTTATAAGTGACTTTATCAAAAAATTACAAAATTTTTAAAAAAGTTTTCTTGTAAAAGTATATATTTTTTAACTTCATAGATGCATAAAACAAGATCTGCTTTTGGCCAAAATTTTAAAATGAAAGTGAAAATTTCAACTTAAAGACAGGTATGTACTACATTTGTTTTTAGAATTTAAATAGTTGATGTATCTGAAGAAAATTGAAAAGAAATGTAACCAGTCTCATTTTCAATATTTTTCTATAACTTTTATTTATTATAAACAGAAAATCATTGCAGAAAGTTTGAAATTTGAAAAAGGAACTCCTTTAAAAGTAAGACTGTTTCAAAAATAAGGAATATGGAAGCTAATTAATTTAGGTTTTCTTTATTTTTAAAGTATGTGATTTTTTGAATTATTATCTAATTAAAAGTCTGTTGTTGATTTTTTGTCAAGTTTTTTTATTCCATTTTACTGAGGTTCTTCTGAAATATTCATAGGTTGTATTCAAAGTAGAGGCTTTGATCTTATTTGGCAAAATGTTGTTTGCTATAACATTTCAAATTTTGCATTTTAAAACCCTCTCTTACACTCTTTGATCATGCTTTTCAATCTGTAGGAATCAAAGGAGTTCAAGTAGTCTCATTCTTGTTTTTTTTTTTAATTCTACCTTTTATGTCTTCATATACAATTTTTTTAAAAAAAAAAAAAAAACATTCAAAGCTGGTGCTTAGTAAGATACTAAGTACTAACTTAAAATAAGTGACGGGACTGATATGCCATCTGACTCAATATTATATGCAATTCTATATCATTTTCAAAACAGACAATTTACATTTATGTGCAAGTTAGTTAAATTATTGTTGTTAATACCAAGTCCTTATATAAATATTTCTACAGGTGGTTTTATGGTATTGGTACAGTTATGTATTAATGAAAATGGGTACAGCCTAGGAAAAACAAATATTAAGTACACAATGTTTGATGTTATGGATAGTATCATGAAAGAAATGATGCAGTTTGGTACCATAACTGAGGTTAGTGGAAAGTAAAATCTTAAGAAAAATTTCACTAATTACATTTGCATGTGGAAAAATTTTAAAATATTTTAGTAAAAAAAAAAGGTTTTATTTTATTTGCTATAGGAAGAATACTACAACACCACTTTCATAAACTATTATCGAACTCTTGAAGAATTCAGAGCTCCTTTTGACGCTGAAGACTCCCCAGTATGTAAATCGGGGTTGAAGTTGATATCAATTAAAACTGCATTGGTTAGATGTCCGTTTCATGAAGAATGGATGGAAAAGCCAAGTATTGAAAAAAATACCGAAGCTGCCCGAAAGCACGCAGAACGGTTCATACCCACTTTGCGGACATGGAGTAACCACACATTACTATCAGGTAAATTGACGTTTTTTTCTTCAGTGTTTTCATTCTTGAATAATGTCTTGTGAAATATTAGTTTACTTTATGAAGAAAACCTTTTCAACCAGTATGCCAAATATTCATGAATATGTTTTGCTTTTGTTTTATAAGAGGTTTTTACCTTTCAATTGATTTTTGTTTACGTTACAGCTTTGTCGAAAAATCGATCAGAGGCTGAGAGGCAAGAGATTGTGGATAAGTTTTTCAGTATTTACTTAAATAAAGTTTCCGACGACCCAGACCATCACGCAATGGATTATGTTCATGCACACATAGTCATCGAAAAGATTTGATTATAGAATCTTTTAAGTCTTTCATAAAAAATCTTTTAAAAGAAAATCATTTATATTCTTTGTTTTTATATGAGATCGTAGTGCTTTTTATCGTTTATATGAGATCGTAGTCTTTTATGAGTTTTAGTCTTTTTTACAGTGGGAAAGCCGATGTATAAAACCAAAAGCCTTATAGAGATTAAATAGGATGTCTTAATTCAGGTACAGCAAAGATGCCGATAAAAATATCATTGAATTTATATTTATACTCATAACAGTACAAGAGATTAAATACAATTAACAATTACAATTAACGGGTGATGCACTAGTTATCGGACAAAATAAAAGCTCTATCTTATTTGCAAGTAAACGAAAAATTAAATTTCTTTTAGTTTTAATTAGATGCGTGAATCAAAACTTGCCTTGTTGAAGCTTTCCAACCTTTTTCTAAAACCTTTTGAGCCGAATGTCCCAAAAGTTCTCAACCGGTCGTCGTTCTTGAGTCGCTTATGGTGAATTGGATTTCTTATCACCATTATAGTACCATAACAGTACCTGTCCATCTAATTTAGTGATACTTTAGAGTAATGACAATTTGCTAAATCTGGCTAAAATAAAGTCCCCATGATATTTGTGAACGAAGGAAAGATGTCGTTTTTTAAAACATTCTTTAACATAGATTTATATATTGATTGCTACAGCCTTAGAAGTACGAAACAATGGCTAGGACATACCATGGTCAGATGATTTTATCCAAATTTTTTCAGAAATTTCTCTTCCTTCAAAAGGAACACTTTCTGGGCATATTTCTTTGTTGCTTGTGTAAAATCCAGAACCTTCAGGCATGTTATCACCCACAAAACAAAAGTATTTTTCATCATCGATCACCAAAAGTGATATTGTACTATAAAACTGGTTAACAAGTTTTTCGTTTTTTTTTTTTTTTTTTTTTTTTTTTTTTTTTTTTTTTGCTTTTGTTTGTTGTTCAATAAAGTATTAAGAATTCTTTTCACTTTTTCTCTGTTGGATATTCATGTTTTTAAATTGACGACCAGATGTTGAATGATTTTCACTGAATTTAAGACTTAGTTTTCTATGACTGATCCTTTTTTGATTTAGGCAGTCTTTTTAACTTTAGTTTCTTTTCTCTAGTGCAGAATGTCGGACGATCAGGGCGCTTAGTATCAGAATTAGGTTGACCAGTTTCAAATCTAGTTATGGTTTTTTACAAAAAAAGTTTAGAAACGTTTTGGAAAAGACTCGTTTTTGCTGCATTTAACCTCATTTTAGATAAGTGTGTTTAATAAAATAAGCATTTCATAGACTTTTTTTTTACATATGTTTCAAACCACATGAGTGTTTAATTCGCTAGAAAAATTAAATCAAAATTTGTCCGATAGCTTATGCATCACCCATTACTAGAAAATGATGCGATTTGTTTAATATATTGTTTCATTTCCTTCGTTAAAAAAGATCTTCGATCTGTCTTTGGTAGAATAGTGTTTTTACTTCCCTTAAAAAATTTTGATTTTAAACAAGCTTTTGTTTATTTAATCTAAATATGCGAAGGGCAAGAAAAACCTTTATTAATCCTCAGACAAAAACAGGATAATGTAAACGCGATTTTAAAATAATTTTTAGTTGTTGCTCTTGTTTGTTTTAAACGGCATGACGTCGCCATAGCTGGATTTAAGCTACTTATAAGAAGCTAATTGAATGTAATTTATTTTTACATTGGATCCACTGGATTAGAACAAAAATTAGGGTTTGCATTTGTACCTCTTGTTCTTGGAAGAAATTAAGATGCTCAAATATTTTCATTACATTTTCAGCCCGGTTATTTGTTTGCTAAAAAGCCGATTCAACTAAAAGTACTAAAAAAAACATTTGTGACTTGTATGAAATGAACAGGGATTGCTATAAGTAATAAAATCAGATTTTTAGACAGAAATCAGGGGTTTTATTTACAAGAAAAGACGAGTCCATGAAATTTAAACTAGCTAGAAAACCAAAACTCGATTGCTAAAATACATTAAAAATGGCAAAATTTTTTCCAATTGCCTACAATAAAGAAAAACCTTTAAAAAAAGAGAATTAAAAATTGTTTAAAAAGTTGCTTTAAAACTGTAGCTAAAAAAACATTTTAATATTGTAGCTAAAAAAAAATTATTTTAATATTGTAACTAAAAAATTATTTTAATATTGTAGCTAAAAAAATTGGTAGAATTAAATGAACGATAAGTTATCACAAGGGAAATGATTTCTCTTTGCAAGAAATAACTGAAATTAAATAACGAAAATTTCGGATCAGTTGTTTCGTCCATCGTAAGCAAAGCTATTTTATCATCGTAAGCAAAGCTATTTCATCATCGTAAGCAAAGCTATTTTATCATCTTAAGCAAAGCTTAATCCGAGTCTTAAAAGGAAGCCTTGCCACTTTCAGCATGTTCAGATCCTTTTTGAAATGTTTGTGATGTTTTTTAAAAAGCAAGTCGTAGCTATCAAAACAACAAGATTTGATTTTACATTATTGTAAACTGTTCTTCAATTTGAAAATGATTACCCTTCAAATCTCCTTTTAGATTCGATCTATTTAGATCTTTTTAGCGAATGACTCGTTTCTTTCTATACAAAATACTCTGTTATTGTTTTTGCTCTTTCTCTTCTTCTACATTCAGAGGTGTCATTCTGAATACAGCTTATAAAATTCGCAGTATCAACGTCATTAGGTATCCTTATCTTAATAAACTCATCGTTGCAACTTTCAATTTTAACTTGAAGGCTCTCAAGGTCAAGTTGACCATTTTCATCGTACACGAGATCTATAGTTTTTGTTCTGTTTTTTGTTTCCATCTCAACAAATTTTATTTGAGTTGATCGTTTTGATGCATGATTAAGGTTTTCCCATTCCGAAATTTCGTCTAAGAGTTTTTCAAGCTCTTCAAAATCTTTAAAAACATTGTTCTTGATCGTAATTGTCGAAGTGAGTCTATTGTACTCGATAGTTACATTCTTTTCTCCACTCATGATCCGTGAGGCTTTAATTAAAACACAAAAGTAAAGTTTAACCGAACAAATCAAATAGACATAAAAACTCAGACTTGCAAATGTTTTAACAGGCTGTACTGCGATTTAAAATCCAAACAACATTGATAAACATAGAAGGTGGTTTGAATGAATGAAAAACTCATTAAATTGCCTAAGCAAACCTAAAACTGACAATGAAATGTTCTTTAGGGAAATATTATACGCTTTTAACAAAAGAACAACAAATAAAGATTATTGCTAAGAAATTACAACGTTTACGCAACACTTCATTTCACATTTTCCGATGTATTTTGAGAATCGTGTGAAAATTTGAAATAACATAGTTGGACGTCACAAAATTCCTTTTTTTTTTTTTTTTTGCATCTTTTCCAACAATATTTAAAACAAAATTATTTAAAGATGATTTGTTTATATTTGCGAACGCTTTAAATTAATATAGAGCGTCATAATTATGATGCTCTTTATAAATCCTTTATGCAGGATGTTGTATATGGAATTAATTCTTTATATAATTAATTGCTTTGTATGAGCTTAAATTCCCTTAAGTCTTATGGATAAGATTAATTTTTAAAAGATGAGCAACTAAAGTAATGGATTTATTTTTATTTGTCAATACTTTGCTTGCCGCAACTTTCTATTATTCTTTTCTTCAAAAATATTGTGTTATCATAACTATTATTAAAATTACTATTATATAATAATAATAATAATAATAATAATAATAATAATAATAATAATAATAATAATAATAATAATAATAATAATAATAATAATAATAATAATAATAATAATAATAATAATAATAACAATAATAATAAAATAATAATAATAATAATAAAATAATAATAATAATAATAATAATAATAATAATAATAATAATAATAATAATAATAAAATAATAATAATAATAATAATAATAATAATAATAATAGTAATAATGATAATAATAATAATAATTATTATTACTATTATTATTACTATTACTATAATAGTAATAGTATAATAATAGTAATAATAATAATAATAATAATAATAATAATAATAATAATAATAATAATAATAATAATAATAATAATAATAATAATAATAATAATAATAATAATAATAATTATTATTATTATTATCATTATTATTATTATTATTATTATCATTATTATTATTATTATTATTATTATTATTATTATTATTATTATTATTATTATTATTATTATTATTATTATTATTGTTATTGTTATTATTATTATTATTATTATTATTATTATTATTATTATTATTATTATTATTATTATTATTATTATTATTATTATTATTATTATTATTATTATTATTATTATTATTATTATTATTATTATTATTATCATTAAATTATACCTATTTCATTGTCAAAAAAATCACCATCATCACTATTATTTATGTTTTTCCAAAAATACCGACGCTTAAAGTTTTTTGCTGACATATTGATAATTCACTGATCAGTTATGATATTGATTGGTTAACTGACAAATGCATAACATTATTACAGTAAGGAAATACTAGTTTAAATTTTTGTGTAAGAGGAGGTAAGAAGAGATTTGCTTAGAATGGTGTACAAAAAATGGTGCAAAGAAATTCGTAGAGATGTTAAGATAAATATGGACCCTCATTGATGTATCTCCCTAATCTTTATTAATGTAAGAATCCCTGGCAATATTTTCAAAACACCTAAAATTTCGTAAATATGTTTATAGATATGCAAGGCCTTTTGCAAATTTTGCAAAAATTTAGCATATTAACTCAACAGAATTTAATTTGTTTACGACTCAAAACATAAGTTAAGGATTTGAGATTATCTTGGCTTGACATGCGTTAAGGATTTGAGATCTTGACTTGACATGACTAATTAAACACTTGAGTAATAAAACTTTACACTAGCTTGTGCTCTGTAAAAGTTATCAGTTAGTGTCAGGTTTTGGGGCCCCTTAATTATATATTTCCTGACCCTGCTCTAAATCAATGATATTCATAAAAATTCGACTACTTAAAAAACCAATTAAAACTCGATTTTAAATATTTACTCCGGCAGCATCCTTCGAATTTAATTCACCAATAAAAACGAAATTCGAATTTGTTTTAGGCACTCGAATGAAAGTCACTAATTTTTAATTTTGTCACTAATTTTTAATTTTTACTGGGTATATCCCCTGCAAGAAGGAAGGTCATCCTAGGGTTGGGCGTTTTGAGAGTTAAAAAACACAAATGTAATAAATTTAAAAGTTTACAACATTTATGATCTTTATAGATTTAAATAGTTTTTAAGTATCACAAATTTATCTTTAGATTATGCAATGTAATCAAACTTTGCAAAGCGCACCATTCAGAGGAGGGGGGAGCTTTTAGACTGGTAATTGATCAATAAAAAATTGCTTTTTTTAGAATAATTCCAATTTCAATCCTCTCATCCGGAACCGACAATAAAACCAGCCATTTTATTGATAGCTCAGGGAAAAACAACGAGGTAGAAATTGAAAATAATTGTTGAGGCTTTCGGATTTTTGAAATTTTGTTTTATATTATTTTTAAACTCAATATCAATCCTTTGATTATCAAAAACCAATAAAAAAAGTTATAAGAAGATTTTCAGGGTACTTGATATGGTTCATGGTATCATTAATTTATTATTCAAAAATTGTTCTTCTGACAAGTCTTAAGTTTATAACCAATATTGTTATTTATTCTAATATTGTGAGCTCCCTCATTCATCTTATTTCGCGGAAACCCTTAGATACTAGATCGTTGCTTATGATACATCATAAACTAACAAAATTCAAACGATGAATATATATCAGGTGGTGATTTATTTGAACAGCGTCAATTAAACTTTATGAATTTTAGTTCTGGCGCACCAAGACTTTACAAACCGAAAGTCTATATAAACTAAAAAGGCTAATGCGTTAAGCTGTAGGGTAGACCGGGGCACGTTGGCCATAGGGGCAGGATGGCCCTTTTGAGTTAGTTTTATGACTATGCGCTTCGGCGCGCCAGGAATCAAGGGGAAGGTTGACAACACTCCTCCCCTCATTCCTCAGAAGTATCACTGATATCTGAGCACAGTTGCAAATGTTGTATCTTTTTATCGATTTTGGATAAGCTGAAGTATATTTTGAACAGTTTGCCTGATGTGCTTGTGTTCACTAGTCTTCGACAGTAGTGCTATAGGTAAATATCTTGTTTGAAGTTTAAAGTCTGAGGATTATTTTAATATACAATGTTACACAGTATCTGTTGATGGGTTAAGAAAAAAGTAACTTTTACTCTAAACATGGCGATGGGGCAGGTTGACCCAGCACAAACGAAGTACGTTGGCCATGAGGGCTAACGTACCCCGTTTACGCATGCACATTTTTTAATTCATATTAAATTATTTGTGATGGAACAAAATGCCAGTGATAGAATGTTTTTATTAAAACGCTAATCTGATTGAGACTTTTTAGCCAGTTTCAAAACATTTGATAAGAATTAAGCCTAATAAATCAATTAGGTATTTAACAATTTTGTTAGAATCTCATACTATGTAGGGAATATGTAAATTTATGTAAATTTATATAAGAATGTAATAACAGTAAGTAAATTTTGAGGGCTGATCTGCCCCAACCCATGGGCCAACTTACCCCAAGTAAGGGGCACATTGGCCCAAGGAACATCACCTTAAATAAAGCATTTTAAAAATTTTCACAAGTTTATTTCAGCTTTTAATAAAAGATATTTTTATTTTATATAGTTTTAGCAACCTTTTCCAATAAAGAAACAAAATAAAACACGAAATGCGAAAAAGTTAGGAATCAAAGAAAAAAAGCCGGGCCAACGTGCCCCGGTCTACCCTAAACTCGAATTTTTCAATTGGAAAAAGATCATCTAGAATTTTGTGTTATGTGGTACAACAAACAAAAGATTAGAAAAATATTCATTGGGAGTTAGCGTGTAATAATAACTAAAGTTCACTAATAATAAAAGAATAAACTTGGAAAAAATAAAAAAATTGGTACTTAAAAAACATATAAAATAAATAAAAAAATAGAAAAAAATAAAATAATAATAATACTGGGTATATCGCTAGTAAAATCAAACTAAACGAGACAAAGAGATTTTTTTCTTCAAAAACAAAAATAGACTGATCAAAGTTTCAATATGAAGTTTGTCAAGATGAATCAAGATTTAATAAATCAAGATCTAATAAATCAAGATCTAATAAAACAAACGAAGAGCTACAACAAGCTAAGACTTTTAAAAGGCGAATTTTAACAAATTTTTTTATTTTTGGTAAATTTTTTATCAACTAAGAAATAATAAAACACTTACGAGGCGAAGGAAGAATATTTTAGTAAAATATTTTTCAATAAGCGAATTCTTCACAATGATCTTGATGAATTTAATAGTTTATTTTCATGTTGCTTTTGGTTTTGTAAAACGATGAATATTTAGTTCTTATTTCTCCAAATTTTAGTAAACTAAAAAAAAAAACATAACCACAAGTTCATATCGTTTTTAGACATTGCAAATTAACAACTTTTTCAGCTTCATTTGATGTTATATTGAAACTATTCGAGTAAAGTATTTCATGAGAAAAAAAAAATTACCGAAGCTCATGATAAATACAATTGGATACTTATTAGTAGCCAAGATCAATCCTAGGATCTTCATGGGAAGGATTATTTTTTTATGAAAATGGGATATTTTTCCTCGTGCACTTCGGATTTATGAGGCAACAGTAAATTATGACGCTTACTTAAAACAGAACTTTCAAAAAAAATTGTTATCTATAACATTTGCTTTTGAAATCAAAACAACTCTCTTAAAGGTGTTTAAATCATAACAACTCTATTAAAGTTATTAAGTTTAAAGTGTCGAGTAGGCATCACAACTCCAAGTTACAGATTTATATTTAATCAACCAAAAGGTCTGAGTTTTGAAAAAAATTTGGTATAAAACTATGCTAAATGGACAAAAAACTGACTTTCTCTTAAGCTACAAATGTAAATATGCAGATAAAAGCGTATTTAGTCAAAAACTCAAAAACAACGTCAAGAAACTTTTTTAAATTTTTCTCTTAGCATTCTAGAGAAAAAAATGCTAATCTTATCGACATTTACGTTTCGAGATCAAATCTATAAAAAAGGTCCTCTTAATATTTATGTCACCCTAACATTGTGGAGATGTCATAAATGTTAAGGTGACAGATTTTCAAATATATCTCTAACATTTATATATTTCTGATTTTCTGAAATGGCGAAAAAAAAAACAAAAAAAAACAAACAAACAATTTTTTAAAAAGTAGAAAAAGATGCTGAAAGAACTGTAAAAGTATTTTATTATAGGATCGCTGATGTGTAGGGCAGACCGGGGCACGTTGGCCCGCTTTTTTTTTCTTTGGTTCCTAACTTTTTCGCATTTCGTGTTTTATTTTGTTTCTTTATGAGAGAAGGTTGCTAAAACTATATACAATTTAAAAAAATGTATTATTAAAAGCTTATATAAGTTGGTGAAAATTTTTAAAATGCTTTATCTAAGGTGATGTTCCTTGGGCCAATGTGCCCCTTACTTGGGGTACGTTGGCCCATGGGTCGGGGCAGATCGGCTCTCAAAATAGTTTCTAGTTAAATTTGAGGTAAGAAAGGTGCATACAGCGAAAACAATTATATATAAATGAACAATCGTTATTTTATCATAGCATTTAATATGGCTACATACATTAGAATATTTGGTAACCTACTTTGTTAGAGAGCAGTTTTTTAGTATGTGTTTTATTTTTTTGTTTTTCTCGTTTCCGACTTTTAGGCCTATTTATTCTCTGTTATTGAGGCTTAGCTTTTTCAAAAAGTCTTACCTCTTCAGGAGATGGTGAAAGTAAAGGGTTAGGAGTGGCACCTGGTCTTTCATTTAAATCTGGGAAATTTTCTTCCTTTTAAGTAGACAGAGAGGCAGTCGATTTATTGAGATTTGTTTGATTGGAAGTGTTGTAATCTGCAGTGGAGAAATCAACATAAGGATCTGATCTTTCTGATGTATACGACGGCAAAAATTCACTTTCTGAAAAAATATCTCTGTTAAATGGATAAACTACCGTTACTTGGAGGCAACTCATTATGTTCCTTGGAGTTATAGCATTAGGAAGTGCTGTTCTTACTATACCAGGTACATCATAGATAGTCATATGTCGTTTGTTTACAGTTATTCACGCATCACATGCTAAGTAGCTTATGGCTACAGTGTGCTGGAAAGGATAAAAGTGTGATCCCATTTTCTTTGCAAAAATCAAGAACTGGTGCATCAAGATGAGAGCTGTGGTTGTCAATCAAAACTAGACAAGGACGGTTGTTTGAGCAACGTGTGTGAATGGTAAAATGTTTGATATATTTAAGAAAATTTTTCTCTACCATCCAGCCTGAGGAATGGGCTAATCCATCACAACCTATAGGTCCATCACGAATAAAGTGGAACTTAAACTTAGCTCTCGGAAAGTTAAAATATGGGGGCACACTATTGCCAATCGCATTAACCACCAAAGCCATAGTCACTAATGCTCCTCTTTCAGCAGATGCTACTGCAAAGCCTCTGCAAGAGATAATACGGTCTGGTCGTTGCACAGTTGTGATTCCACTTTCAACCTTATCAAAACATTACTTAAGTTGTCAAAAAACAATTTAACATTATGCTGATTAAAACTAACGCAGCGGGCTAAACTTGTAGCTTGAGGAGAACGAATAGAAAGTTTTGGATGCCTCTTCAAGAACCCTGCAAACCAATCACACCCTGCAATTTGTAATTCTGCCCGTGATTGGGGAAGTTTTTTGCTGCTGGCAAGAGTATACGTATATGCAAAGCATCTGACCTCCTTAGGAGAAAGACCATGGTATATGTCACTTGCTTTCATAAGGTATTGCTTTAGCAAGTCTTCCTGTTCAGGTTCAAATACCTGAAAAGAAAATAGAATTAGCCTACACATTGCATAAACTTTTTTTTTAATTATTCCGGTTGTGTTTTACATTTAACAATGTGTGCATGGGTCTTTACTAATGTTATAGAAGCAAACTATCAAATTCAAATCAGTTATTAACCACAAAAATTAATATACATGAAATCTTTTGGCGTAGCCAAACTTGTTCCAAAGTTTTCTGTTCGATTTAGGAGGTTGTAGATCTCTTAGTGTAGTAGCTACTTCATTAACTTCATTAGGCCAGGCATTTCAAGAGTAGCAACAATCTGGAATTTATTTTTATTATCAGAAAATGAGAATTCTGAGTTCTCATGAATCACCTCAGTTTGAACGGAAGCATTACTAACAGAAAGTAATCCATTGTGCTTAATGCAATACCTTCCTAAAGTCTTCTGTGAGATTTTGAACTCCGTACTAACTTTTCTTATTGATCTTTTATATTCTGTAACTTGTGTTACTGCAAGTAGGGGAAAACCTCAATGAATGGGACAGTTTTAGCAAAATGCTTTTTAAACGTAGATAAAAATTGTTTAATATAAATATTTAAATATGTTTGACAACCACCGACTCTTGCTCAATGATATAGTAAAACAAAAAAATTGGATTTGCATTTGGCTATTGGTAAAAAGAGAGTTTCATTGGAGCATGACATTTTTCCCATTCATTAAGTATGTCTCATTGAATGGGACAAACATTAAAGAATCAAAAATGAACGTATTTAATCAATCATTTTTCAAATTAGTTTATTAATTGTAAATGTAGTTAAATATATAGATACATATATAAAGACCGCACAAAAATATTTTTAACTTTAAACTTTTTAACTCTAACTTAATTTCAATCAAAGTAGAATTTTCTCATTTTAGAATATTATATTTAGTTATTTTTATTTAAGTAAAATATTGCAGTATAAAAGTGTGTAAATAATACCCATTACCGATGGGGATAAAAGTAAGGGACAGCAGCATCCCTCTGCTGAGCTGTAAATAATACTTTACTAAATTCATTCAATAGGTAGTACTTTGTCCCATTCAATATGCGCATCACTTTATCCAAAAATGATTAGTCACACCAAAAACACCATTATTTAAGCTTGAATGTTTTATACACTGTAGTACTAGAGACTGCTATCTATTTAAGGATGGAATTTTATTTTCCATAACTTCAAAATTGCTGCAAAATCAGAAAAACAAAAATATTTTTAAAAGTTACTTTTTACATTCGAAAACACAAAAACATCCAATACCATTACGGTCATAGTGCAATAGTATGGTGAGTCGGTCAGTTGAATTCTTGTTTCTATCACTCTTTGTTACAGGAATTTGAATATTCTTACATCGTTACTTCTATAAGAATCTGAGTTTGTCCATTCAATAATCGTCCCATTCATTAAGGTTCTCCCCTAGATTGTATCTCGCGACACTTTTCCTCGCTCTGACTTGCGAACATAGTTTCTCATCATTTTTAGTTAGATCTAAAAACATATTCAAAGTATAATGTTACACTATACTTTGATCATAGAATTTTATATTATTAATGTAGAATTGTTGTAAAACTTACATGTTAAACACTATTATTTTTTAAACACTATATTACATACTTACACTTTTTAAAAATTTTACTTTTTTTAAATTTATTTCATATTAATTACATGTTAGTTATTTATGTTTTTTAATATGACATTTTAATATTATACACACATTTATATAAGATATATAAGATCTATATAAAAGATATATATATATATATATATAATATAGAGTAAATGTAAAATATAGAGTAAATAGTTATTGTTTTTCATTACCTACACACTATGAAACGTTGATTGCGCTAGCAAAATTATTAAATGCCCATTTATTTATTAGTATAATTCTTCCCTAACATATTTTAAAGCTTGTTTATAACTGATGTGTGTTGAAACTTATAATTAGGTACTGTATTGCATATTTACTTTTTTTAATATGTAATATTTACTTGTTAATATTACATATTTACATATTTAATTTTTTTAACACAACAAAATCAAATTTACTTACTGTTATTACATTCTTACATAAATTTACAAATTCCCTACATAGTATGAGACTCTTACAAAATTATTAAATACCTATTTGATTTATTAGGCTTAATTCTTATCTAATGTTTTGAAACTAACTAAAAAATCTCAATCATTTTAGCATTTCAATAAAAACATTCTATCACTGGCACTTTCTATCATAAACAATTTAATATGAATTAAAAAATGTACATGCGTAAACGGGATACGTTAGCCCACATGGCCAACATGCCTCGTTGGTGCTGGGTCAACCTGCCCCATCGCCATGTTTAGAGTAAAAATTATATTTTTCTTAACTTATCAACAGATACTGTGTAACATTGTATATTAAAATAATCCTCAGACTTTGAGCTTCAAACAAGATATTTACCTATAGCACTACTGTCGAAGACTAGTGAACACAAACACATCAACCAAGCTCTTCATATATAGTCAAAAGGCGGTTCTGACGCATTGACCCCTTTCTATACTTAAGGAATTCAAGATGGCGTTGTATTTTTAATTTTCTGCAATCATGAATTGTGCATTGTGATTTATAGAAATACCGCATTAACATTTTTATAATATAGTGATTTGCTATAGTTAATGTTTTCAGGATGGCATTGTGTTCCGAGTTTATATTTAATCATCATGTCCGAAGAGTTGATCATAGTTCATAAATGTAAAGCATGGTTTTAGTTTGTAGTGTCCAAGGGCCAGGGTGTGAATTCCGTCTTCTAAGATAATTCTTTTGTCGTCGTTAGCGCTGAGTGCGACCTTGTTAATTTCTTCGGTGTAAACGTCGTGATGACGTGATCGGAAGACGTTCATGGTGGTGAGTTTTTCTTGTTTAGTCATTAAGCAGTCGTAGTAGTCTTGATGAGTGATGTGATTTTTAACAATGCACTTCTTAACACCTTTGCATTTTTTATGTTCTTGATCATCTATTTCTTCAGGGATGTAGTAAGAGTAGAGTTTGGGTCGAAGACCAACAAACTGCGTGATTTGCTTTCCACCGGTTTCATCTTTGAACTTGCCAATGATCTTTTTATTTTCGCCTACTTTGAATCCAGCGTTTTGAATGGCGGGATGATCTTTAGGAAAGTCGCTCGTGTCAAATTTTTCAAGTACATCTGCGGCAATGTCTTCGTAAAAATCATCTGTTTTGATTTCGTAAATGAGCGAGTCAGTGTCGGTCATGAGTAGTTTTGCACGATCGTCGTATTTAGGCTTGATGTAGTCATAGTGGTGTTCAAACATGAGTGTTTTGCTCAAATCGAGGATGCTCATTCCCAAGTAAACGGGTTTGTCGTAAGTGACTTGTGTTTTCTTCATATGAATTGCGATGAGTTTTTCATCAAAAATGGTGTACCGATCATATCGAGGGCTTTTGGATAATTTTAAGGCTTCTTTTTTAGTGGTGACCAGTTTAATATCGACATGCTTTAGAATGTTTTCCATGGTTTTACCAAAGACGGAGTTGTTCATGAGTTTGAAAAAATCCTTCTCAAATTCGTTTTTAGCGACTTTTCTTTTATTGGTGTTGAGGTCGATGTATTGTTTCATAAAAGGTTCTTCTTCAAAGGTGATACCACGATGAATTTTGGTGATGACTAAACCCAACCGTTCATAGAGTTTTAGGTTTTCGTGGTGAATGATATATTTTTCTTTGTCGACTTTATTAATTTTTAATCTTTCAGGAGCTAAAGGATAGTCATTATGTGTATCGTGAAGACTTTTAGGATAATCCAAGTCCACTTCGAGAATGCAAGGCATGGATTTCCAATTTAAAAGTTCCTCTTCAGTCATCCATCTGAATCCTCTAACAGGGAGAGGTTTGCTCATGGCCCATCCATATAAATTATTAGCGTCTAAATACTGAATGAATTTCGAAGGTTGTGAAGGATCATAGTTTTTCATGTATTTGTTATTAGCGTTTCCAAGTCGATTCGAGATCATGCATATTCCGCCGCGTATTCCTCTTTGAACCATGAGAAGCATATCAATATCGGTTATTAAGTCCAATTTAATTTTAGTTTCCTTTAACATAGCGTCCCAAGCCAAACCAGGAGAGGTGTAATACCAAAGAGGGTCTAGACCGTAATTTTCTATGCAAGTGTCTCTGAAATTTTCAAAGACATCAGCTAAAATGAGCACGTCTGAGATGTTGTACAGCTCGTGGTAATCTTTAAACGTTTCACATCCAAATACGTTCCAAACGTTTTGCGCATGCGCGTAGTCTTCATCGCTGATGTGTTTATCGTCTAGTTTAGAGTAAAAGGCTTCTTTGGGTGGCAATTGTGTTTCAGAGAATTTTTTAATGGAGTCCACCCATTCGTAAGGGTAAATGCCTTTTCTTAATAGCAAATCTCGTTTTGCTCCGCTGTGGAATGAATTTAAGTTTTTGCACATGATGTCTCCTTTTTTAGATCTTCTATGAGCGCAATCTTCACAATTGTCTTTACATTTGCATTTTTTACCTTTCTTAACCATACAGTCCTTTTTGCATGTTTTTGGATCTAATTTTGAGCACTCCTCACACAAATCTTTAACAAGGTTGTCAGTTAAATCTTTTAAAGGGCTTGACATGAACCTGTAGCTGTCAACGAACCGTAAATCTCTATACACTATTTTTGGTTTACCTTTCTTATCAATAGAATCTCTCACTTTGATGCTTTTTGTGAAGCTGATATATTTTTCTTCATTGTTGGGTATACAAGTGATCTTTCCTTTTTTTCCACCTAATCTCTTGATGAACAAATGGCTGTCATAGCCAGACAAGTTATGAAAGACAACGGGAATAAATTTTGGAATTTTATAATCCAAGTTGCATTTCTTATGAGCAGCACCACGGTACTTTCCAGTCAAATGGCAGTGATCCCATACTTTATCACCGTTAAGATCTTTTTTGCAAATATGGCATTGGGTAGCAGCCTCAAAATTCTTTTTATCCTCATTAGTCTCTATTCTCTTATTTTTCCATTGTTCTTGCCGTGAATAACTATCGTCACAAATCTTTATAAAGTTAGCTTCAAGCATGGTAACAAATTTTTGAGCCACGTCGTCATCATCACTTTCTGCTGTATACGTTTCAAGCTTTCCCTTGTAAATGGTTTCGTCGTAGCATTTGATATAATAGACGATGGAGCTTGGAACATGCTTTTGACATTTTTTGGTATATGACTCTTTATTATTATACTCAGTGTTGTCATCGATAGGTTTGATGAAACTTTCAAAGTCGGCATAGACGCAGTACGGAACTCTCATACTATTGTTGTAGTTTTTAAACTCAAGGGTCGACCCTTCTTTTGGAAGTTCGATTCTCATAGGCGCGTTATCATAGCAGTATTTTCGATGAATTTGGAGCTTTTCTTGTTGGTCATAGCCGTGCATGCACCTTCTGCAAAAATATCTTTTATGTTGATGTTTTGATGCTGAAGAACGAGCAAACCGACTGAAATTTTTAATGAGGCAATAATGGCTGTTTTCTTCGTTTGAAATATACAACAAATCAACACAGTGTTTTCGATCATGAAATTTAGATATTTGCATAGGTTGAGGTTTATTCATTTCGTAGTGAAAGACGTTCACGCTGATGTCAGGATTATTCACTTCAAACTTTTCGATTTGAGTTGTCTTTATAGGAAATTCCATTCCATTCCAATTAAGCTCTTTAGATTTTTCAATCAACTCATTATCAATTCTTTCATTGTCTCTATTTTTAAGATTCAAAGCTCTGGTGACGCACCACTTGAAACATTGATCGTCATCGTTTTTTTATGTTGATGATGGCTTTTTTGTTTTTCAACTTGTTAGGCAGCTCCATGTAGGAAGAACCCTTGAAAGGTTCATAATCGATAAATCTGATATCCATTTTTAAAATCTTTGACAAGACGCAATTGGATCCCATCTTGTTGTAATTAGCGCTTCGCTCCAAGATTTTTTCTTCCATTTGACTCACAACCGTTCTTACATCTGTACCCTCCAATATAATTTTCAAGTTGGATGAAAAGTGAGCCATCTGAGTAGTCTCTTCACCTGTTAAGATGCTTACGCGAGTCATTTCACAGATTAAAACAATTCTTACCTTTGTGTTTCTTTCTCCTTCTATGGTTTGAATGACCGACTCTCTCACCAAGTTTAAAAAAGGAACAATGTCTTGGTATTGAGAAGAAGGTGTGTAAGAAAATAGTCTAGCAGCATTCTCAACCGAATGCTCAGTCATTTTAAACTTTACTGTAAATGGTTTTGACACTGGCTGTTTATACACTGTTCTTAATACAAGTGATTTGATAGACTTTACCTTTTTATCGATTTGTTTTGCTGATTCGTTTACCTTCTTCTTGACTACTTCAGGAACGTAGGGTTCTATCCATTCTTTAATATCATTAAACTTAGTTTTAACATAGGACGCAACACTTTTTGCAGCTGCCGTCATAGTTGAAAATAAAGGTCTCGGTGGAATGACTGGTTTTGGTGTTATGACAGGTGTTAAATCTAAAACCGGTTCATCAAGGAGGCGTTTTTGCAAATGAATTGGTTTCGGAGCAACAGTAGGTTTTACAACAGCAGGTCTTGGTGGAATGATCGCTGGTTTCGGAGCTATAGGAGGCTTTATCACTGTAGAAGAAACAAACCTTACTTTTGTCGGTTTTACAGAAACTTTTGTTGGTTTTACAGAAACTTTTACAGGTGGTTTAACAAACCTAACCACGGTAGCATTAACAGGCAACGGTCTTGCCTCAGTTGTTCGTCTACGAAAAGAAGCAGGAGCAGAGACAACTCTAGGAGGCTGCAAAGCCATTATAAGTTCCTCCTTTCTCATTTTAGAATATCCTTTTATCTTTCGCTCTTTAGCAATCTCTTTTAATTCTTTCACCGTTTTACTTTCCATTTTTATTACGGAAAGATTTTTGTTTAAGTCACTTTCAATTTTTCGCTCTTTGGCGTTAGTTTTTGCTTTTTGCTTTTTAGCATCAGTTTTATCACCCATTTTATTAATGGAAAGATTTTTTTCGATGCATTCAATTTTTCGCTCTTTAGCAATTAATTCTGGTTTTGAAGAATAGATACTCATTTTATCTCTGCCGTGATTTTCTTTAAGTCAATTCAATTTTTTTTAAATCTTGGCACACTTTCAGCATATTTTCTTCTTCGAAAAGTTTTTACCGTTTTTTAATTCTTTTTGAGGGAGAATTAAAAATTTATGAAACAAGATAATTGGCAAAAATTTCGCTTATTGAGTGGTATACATGTGCTTGACCCATTTCATCAAATCTAATCGTATACTTTCTTCCCCACTCGTCATGTGCAGTAAATTCGCATCCAGCCGCATGAATTTCTTTTTCTTCATCAAACAGATGCGCACGACCCATGGTATCAAATTCAATCACATACTTCCTCTCCATCTTTTTTAATGCCGTGATTTTCTTTAAGTCAATTCAATTTTTTTAAATCTTGGCACACCTTCAGCATCGTTTTTCAAAAAGATCACGTAAAGACCTGCATTAAATGTTTTAAGGCCTTAGACTCTATGATAAAGATCACACCAAGAAATTTTTTAACATGTTAAAAGTTAAAAAATCAATTTTGCTGCTTTTTACGTTTTTCAAGCTTTTCAGAATTTAAAAATTCAATCTTGATTCCATCATCCACCTTTCCATCTCGACGCTCTAAATATCTCCATCCACGTCCAGTCCCTGCCATCGCTTTGTAAAGAGACTTGTATTCAGTCACCTCACCCGTTTCAATGTTGGTTATTCTCACAGTGATGGGTTTTTTCTTAACTAAACTAAGCCATTCCCATTTTGGATCAACAGGTTTTTTTTCTTTTGGAGGAGGCTTTACTTTTTTTTCTTTTGCTCTTTCCAAAATCTCATCTTTACTGATCAAATTATTTTCAACCGCAAGCATCATCAACGTTATTAAATCATCTGCTGTTTTACTAACACCGTTTTCATTCAACAAATTTTTCAAATACGATGTTGTATATCTCATTTTATTATACCAAGATTTTTTTTAAGTCAATTCAATTTTTTCCCGAAAAGATATCTTAATAAACAGCAGTCATGTTGGTTCCATCTGAAACAAATTTAAGCAATTTATCAGAGATCACCACTGCAAAAATAACTGTATTTGCAATAGTTGAAGTTCGAAATTTAAGGTTTACCACTAATTCAGCTGTTTCCGACGCCACTCTTTCTTTTTGCTTGCTGATATCCACAAAGAACAACGGATATAATTTTATATATTCAAGCAAGCTTAACCCAGATTGACAAACAAGTTCATTTGTGCCGTAATATTTTTCATCAAAAGAGAACGCATCTGAATAAGCCATGACCACTCTCTTTTCTCCAAAATTCAAGTCGTAATTGTAATTTGGATACTTTATTCCGTTAACAGTCACGTAAAAATTGCTAACATCACAATGGTCGAATAGTGATGGATTAACTGTTTGACTGGAATTTCTGTTTGTCTGAAGTCCGAACAAGATAAATCTTGGAATGCTTTTGTCAGTAACTCTTCCAAGCGACCAGGTAAATTCTGTTTGACCGGCTGGAATAAGCTGTCTTTCACATTTGTTTGATTTATAAGCCACTTGAATGGGGATTTTTTGAGCTATTAAATTCATGAAATCAGTCTTTTTCGAAATATCCAATTCAACGCGAGGCATATAAAGTCTGAACTTTTTAAGGTTGATCATTCCTCCACTAACGCTCTCCGCTCTATAAATCGCATCATCACATTCTTTCTTTGTAAAGGTGATGGTATGCCTAAACCCATAAACAACTTTGTCATAGGTTTCGCAAAATCCAAAAATGTGTTTCAACGGAATTTTAAACGAAAAAGCTCCAACGGATGTAGTGTCTGCAAACAAGTGGTCTCGTCTAACATTGAATCCTGAATTTCCAACAAGATTTGACGTATCCATATACCACATCTGTTTTAATCCATCAGCAAACTGAAATCCATAAGGATATTTCATCAATCCAAGTATGGTGGTGGCTGGACCTGGATACATCACTCTTTCCACTTGCTCTCCCGACAAGTCATAAGTCACATCATTAAACAAATACATCAAAGCGTTGTTCACCAGTGCAATGTTGTCTTTAGCATCATAAAAGGTTCCATCGCTCTTTTTCAACACTCCTTCAATAAGAATGTAAGCCTCTGATGGTACTGTTTGAATCGATTGACAGTCAATCTCAAAAGTAATCGTGCCTGAAGAATTTAAATCGAGATTGGTTGGAAGGTACTCAAAAAAATCAACTTTTTCAATACCAATATCATACTCTGGGTTCTCAGTAACTCTTAATCGCTCAGTACTTATCATTTTTTATATAATAAAAAAAAATTATTTAATTCATTTAAATGTCTCTCATTGCAAGTCATCGCAACAAAATGCTATCTTCATACTATTTTCATGCCCTGCCCCATTTTCACCAGGTCTTGGATTCGAATCGCGTTCTTTTTAGACATTTTCTTAATTTGAATAGATGAACCAGTCTTTAATTTTTCAATGGTCTTTTTACCTTTATCAATAGCCACGTCTTTAGCAGCGGAGATGGCTGAAAGGGCTAACTCTGTCCCAGCAGATTTTGCAGCTGTAATCGCTTCTTGCCCAATTTTACTTGTAGCAGCATTTTTAAGCAAATTCACTGTTGCTTTTGATACACTTGACGCAGCTGCTCTTTTTATAAAATTTTTAATCATGTCTACAATACCACCTCCACCAACAACGTTCTTTTTCACATATCTTCTTTTGTTCACAATGAGCATTTTTTTTAAATAAAACAATTTTTTTAAATAATTTTATCAATAGCCTTCATTAACGATTTATATTCCTCTTTATTAATCTCTCCTTGTCTCAACAGCTCATCGCAAATAGCAACAGCCACATTTCTTGATCCTGTATTCCCAGCATGCCATGCAGCAATACTCAATTCAAGCTTTTCCACCAACGCATTAGGATCGCTTGGAAGAATAATGACACCACTACCTTTTTTACCTTTTTCAATACGCATCATTTTTTCCCAAATAGGAGCAATAAGTTGCTGATACTTTGGTCTTCTTGATGATTTCGGTTTATGCGGTTGCGAATCAGATCTTATAGCATCACTGTCCATTAAAATTTTTTCATAATTTTGCAAATCTTCATCGGTATAGCTCTTTGGTATTGTTAATTCAGTCATCAGTTCCCAAAGGCCTTTTGTTCCATTATACCTTTCACCACCGACAATGATATCATTTCCATCTATTTCAACCTCCATTTTTCCAATATACATTTTATCTCCAACTTTGTTCACTTCGAAAGGTCTTTTCTTTTTTTGATCGACTGACAGGCTTTTAATCATCTTTTCATTGCTTTCAATCAGAGGCTTGTAAAGCTTGCTCAAATCAGTCTGAAGATTAGCATCTGAAATGTTGCCGTTTCTTCTGTCATTAATTTGTTTCACAATTTCATCCCTTTTATTTAGGTCTTGTATTTTAAAGAAAAACATCTTTTTAAAATACGTGGAAAAAAAACATAAATTGGTTTTTACGACTACGTTGATCCTTTTTAAAATACGTGGAAAAATACATAAATTGGTTTTTACGACTACGTTGATCCTTTCTTAAACAAATTGTTAAACGTTTGAATCGCGTCTTCTCGTCCTTTTTGGATTAAGTTTTCTTTAGTAACTTCATCTATTCCCTTTTTGGTTTTGGTTCGTATTTCCTCCATCAAGGATTTAAATTTTTGAAGCTCACCAAGAATCAATTGAAACTCTGAATCGCTTATTTTTCCGTCTATCAACGCTTTGGAAATGTGCTCACTAATCGTATTCAATTTCGACTCAGCCAACACTTTGATCTTTTCATGCTTTTCCGCTTTTAATGCTAGTTTTTTGTTGACTTGTCCTCCTACAATGGATAAAAACCCCATTCCAATAGCCACACCTTCACACGCAATCGCTACTGGACTGGCAATAATCGTAGACAAAAGCCCTATTCCAGTCGCACCTAGTGCTATACATAATCCTTGCATCACATTGTCCGCATTCGAAATGATTCTAAACACGCGATGGTACTTTTTGCTTAGATGAACTCGCTTTGCTTTTTCACTCTCTATCTCTTTCTGAATCTCGCTTATTTTCTGAAGCCTATAAACATGTCCTCCTTCATCTATAGGAGCTGATGGAAGAACTGGATAAAGTTTTTCATTCAATATTTCCATTTTTTATTAAGAAAAAACTATTTTAAATCAATGTAACTAATCTTACAAAGTTTTTCTCCTTTTTTAACAATCACGTCCTGTTTACTGTTACTATTCACGTCCATAATAACATCATCTACAGACTCTGAAATAATAACTTCGTTTTTTCTATAATTCAATTGATCAGTAATTTTATTCATTAATGTTATCACTGCAACACCTTTCTCCAAATTCAGCCCAATGGATAAAGCTATCATTGTATGTGAGAGAGCAGCAAATTTAATGTCTTTCTGAGCAAAAATCTCATATTGTTCGTTAACGTTGAAATAAGGTGGATGATCTAACGTTTTCGTAGACACAATAATGTTGTTTGGTCTTCTTTCCTCCAACTCTCTAACCCTCTCTTCCAAAATTTTTAATTGTAAATCCAAACTATGAACTTCTGCTGAGGCAACATTTCTAAAAAACTTGTGAGGAGCATGCATTTTACATATTAAAAATAAATTTTTAGATCATTTTATTCCTCACATGTAAAGAATAAAATGATTATCGTTTTTTAAGCAGCAGAAGCGCACACTCTATATTCATCCTTTTTAAAACCTTCAATCAACGCCTCAATCTTTAATCTATTTCTTCTTTTCTCCTCCTCATTAATGTATTCTACGCTTTCATCATCATTGATATAAATGATAAAGTTGTTTCCACCCGTTTCATTACGCATATCTTCTAACAATTCATTATATATATAATCATCATATTCATTTTGTTCTTCAACACTCATCGAATTGTAATCTAAAACTATAGTATCATTGTAAGGTCCATTGTAAGGTAAATCTTCAGGATCAACATCTTCTGAACTAGGCAAACTAAATACAGCAGCTTCGTCTAAAACATTAAAATCATCATCGCTTAAATAATATCTTTCCATAAATTCTTGCGTAAATTTTTCAGTATATTCTTCCATAAATTGTTCATAAATTTCTTCTATTTCATAAGTAAATTCATCTCTTTCTATCAACTCTAACGCATATTCTTCAAGACTAGTAATTTCTTCCGGCGTTGGAGGTTCTATCCTTTCATTCATTGCATTTAGCCGTTCTATCATCGCACGCTGATTTTCTGACATACTCATTGTTATTTTTTATATGAAAAGAAATTTATTTAACTCAAAATTCAAATTTTTTTTTCTTATCATACAAAAACAGCGTGTCTATTTTTGCAAACTTAACAATTCATTATTATCTACCCATGAATTAAACGAGTCTGGATATCCTAACCATTTAACTAACGACTTGCTCTTGGTTTTGCGAATGATTTTTTCAATTCTGAATATGTCTTGATGCGTCTTTTGCATCTCCTGCTCGTAAAAAGTGCCTTGAATTTCTTCACCGTTAGCATCAGCGATTTTATACGTGGGTGGATTCGTATGCTGAACATTTGACACGGTAAAAACCTCCTCAGTCCATCTCGGCGTATACCCCTTTTCAAAATGAGACTTCTTTTTTACGATCCTCACTTGATCACCTATGGAAAATTTTGGTTTTGCTGGTAATGTTTGATCCTTTCCATACAGACTCCACCAGACCCTACCTTTATTCTTTTCATCGCTAGCTTCCACTGGTGTCATTTTAATAGAAGAGTGCTTTGTGTTGTTGTAATTTTTCACCATCTCATCTAATACGTCGATGTATTTATTAGTGTTGTTAGCTGAAAAATATTTAAACATTCTCTCTTTCATTGTTCTATTCCATCGTTCAACAACAGAACTTTTTTCTTCATTTTCAGTGGAATACAGTTGCACACCCAACGCTCTCACATGTCTGTTGTAAAACTCTTTTCCTTTGTCTACCCACAATTTAATGCATTTTCTTTCTGTGAAAATCTTTTTCAACGCTTCAGCCACTTCAAGACCCGTTTTGCTTTTTAACGGAACAATCCATCCATACTTTGAAAACACGTCGATCACCATGAGCAAATATTTTACGCTGTTGTTGAATTTTGAAAACGATTGCATGTCTACCAAATCAGCAGCCCATATCTCATCAATGTCGTTCACAATCACTTTTCTTTTCTTAAAATGATGAATCACCGGTTTATGAAGCTCCTCTGCAAGTTGATCCGTCCATTTCAAATCACTCACACCCAATCCGAATTTAGCTTTAGCTTTGATGATAGGCTCGATGATTTTTCGCTCGCTTATTTCTTTTTGAGTAGGGTTTGGAATGGAGTTCATTTCTTCAAGCATCATTCGATCTGCTAAATTTCTGTTTTGCTTGTCGTTAAAATACTTGTAAGCTAAATCGTGGTGATATGCAGCATTGTCTACTCTATCCACCGGTTTGCTCCACTCTTGATACATGTCTGTGGAAGTAAGCCTTTTGTCCAAATTGGTACCAGGCCCTGCAAAGTTCATCCCTGGAACGTGCATTTCTCCTGGAAACTTTGCCCATGGAAGCTTTATTTTTTTTGAAAAATTGTTGATCGATTCTACCAAGTCTCCTCCACTAAGCGCATGCGCAGAAACAAATTTGTTCTTTTTTATTCCGCAGATGGTACAAACCCCTTTAAGCATAGTTCTGTTGTTTTTTGTGATCTCGTTTCTCAAATGAATCGTTTCTGTTATTTTTTTACATTTGACGCAATACATTTTAACATATATAAAAACTTTTTTAATATAAAAAATATGGAAGTGATGAAATTGTCGTGTAAAATTGGGAAAACCAAAAGAAACAACAGCAAGCTTTTACCTAAAAGTATACGCGGAATCATCGTTGGAAAGTCTGGATACGGAAAAACAACGCTGCTGCTCAATTTACTTTTAAGACCTGGATGGCTAGACTATAATCATTTGCAAGTGTTTGGCAAATCTCTTTTCCAACCCGAGTACAAAATACTCAAAAACTCGTTCGAGAAGAAATTACCGAAAAAGGATATTGTTGATTTGTTAACGGATGATGTACAAGACGAAATGGAAAAATTGAATTTAATCCATGAAGATGTTATTAACGATCTTTCAAAAAAATATTCTGACAATGATGATATGGAATGTCAATTTTTCGAAACGGCTGACGATGTGCCAGAACCAGAAGATCTTGATTCATCCAAAAACAATTTAATGATCTTTGACGATTTACAATTGACCAATCAAAACAAATGTGAAAAATATTACATTCGAGGAAGACACTCTAACGTCGACTGCTTTTACCTCGCTCAAAACTATTTCGAGATTCCAAGACATACCATTAGAGAAAACGCTAATTTCATTTGCCTATTTAAACAAGACCAAAAAAGCATTAATCACATTTATCAAGATCACGTTTCCTGCGATATGAAAATAGAAGAATTTAAAGCCTTTTGCAATCATTGCTGGAATGAACCTCACGGATTTGCAGTCATTGATTTATCCTCGAAAAAAGACAATGGAAAATATCGAAGCGGATTTGACAATTTTTATTTTCCCAACTCTATATAAAAAGATGAGCGGATTTTATCTCCTTGCAAAAGCAAAAAAAGAAACTCCAACCATAAGAAACAGTGTCATCCAAACCGAGTTTGATAATCCTATTGAATTCGAACCTAATAAAAGGTATGAAATGGCTCTTGTTGGCTTTGACACTATTCACAGTTACACCAATATCAATTCGACAAATAATGTTTTCAGATACAGTCCCAACGCCGGTTCAAACAGCTACACCATTTACATCGAAGAAGGAGCGTATGAAATTAGCGAGATTAATGATTATCTTCAGAAGGAAATGCAAAAACAAGTTGGAAACTTGTATAGAGCGGATGGTGTTGTTATCGGTGCAAACCTAACCACTTTAAGATCTACGCTGAAATTTGGAAAACCTGGAACTACAACAAAATATTGGGTGGATTTCAACGTGAATAACAGTTTAGCCCCTGTTCTCGGATTTAATAAAGCAGAATATACCTATGTAGAGAAAAAAGAAGATCCGACAGATCCAAATAAAGTCACAAGTTATATTGACTATTACGAGTCTGAAGCACTTTCGAGAATAGACGATGTAACCATCATCAGAATCACAAACGATGTTATTGGATCATCTTATGATAACGGAAAAAGAACATCTGACATTTACTCTTTTCATCCTGACACTCCTCCAGGCTACAAAATTACCGAAAAACCTTTCCACTTGATATACCTGCCTATCATGGTGGGTAGAATTTCAAGAATGGAAACAAGAATTACAGATCAAAACGGTAACTTGATCGACTTTAGAGGTGAAGACATTATCCTTAGATTTCACGTTAGAGAAAGAATAACCTCTGTGCTCCAAGACCTTTTTACGAGCAGCGCAGTTCAGCGATAATTTTTTTTCTTTTATTTAAAAAATGAACAACTACCAAAACATTAAAATTAACATCTCGCAAAGTCAATCTGACAAAATAAAAAAAGCTATGCATGATAAAACCAATACTAGCATTAAGCTTTCTCATCAAGACTTGAACGGTGAACATGTTCTCGCTATCACTAATGCGCAATTGAACAAAATTAGAAAAGCGTATGAAGCTGGTAAAGGAGTTACACTCAAACTGAGCAGAAAACAATTATCATACAACTCGAAAGTTGAAGGTGGATTTATCGGAGCTCTTTTACCGTTATTAGGTATGATAGGCAGCACTCTTGCTACAAGAGTAGTCCCAGCTCTAGCTACTGGATTGTTAGCAGGTGTAGGCTCTTCTGCCGGTTCTGCTATGGTTGATAAAATTGCTGGAAGAGGTCTTTTTTACATGAGCAAAAATGGGAAAGGAATGAAGATAAAAACTTTAGGTGGAGAAGGATTGTTTATCACCCCATGGACTAAAAATGTTTACGGTGATGGACTCTTCATTAAAAATGGAAAAGGCTATCAATCTGCTGGAGCTGGATTATTACTCGGACCTAACTCACCCTTTAATAGTATACCCTTTTTAGGTGCTATTCTATGAAAATCGCTTGTTAAAAAATTCGGATAAACTTTTTAAGAAATTAAAAAAAATGATCGACTTTCAATGGATTGATGTAGAAGGAATTGTTTTACCTAATGAAGCTTTAACTAACTTTCAATTGATAAAGGCTGCTAAACAGTTAAAATTAAAAAACTTTCAAGGCGTGTTTGTCAGGGATGAGTTACCAAAAAAGCCAATGAAAAAAGAATGTGGAATCGTGAATACGGGAGATTCAAGCACTGGTGGATTTCATTGGGTGTGTTGGTATAAAGACGGTGATAAGAAATACAGTTTTGACTCTTATGCTCAACCTCCTCTTGTAGAGCTCATTGATTATTTAAAAAGTCCGGTTTATTATAACAGTGAAAGGGTTCAATTTGGTGATACTTCTTATTGCGGCCATTTGTGTCTTTACGTCTTGAAAAAATTGAATGAAGGTCTTGACTTTCAAGAAGTTATCAATACCTTGTGGTGACTGCTTAATGACTAAACAAGAAAAACTCACCACCATGAACGTCTTCCGATCACGTCATCACGACGTTTACACCGAAGAAATTAACAAGGTCGCACTCAGCGCTAACGACGACAAAAGAATTATCTTAGAAGACGGAATTCACACCCTGGCCCTTGGACACTACAAACTAAAACCATGCTTTACATTTATGAACTATGATCAACTCTTCGGACATGATGATTAAATATAAACTCGGAACACAATGCCATCCTGAAAACATTAACTATAGCAAATCACTATATTATAAAAATGTTAATGCGGTATTTCTATAAATCACAATGCACAATTCATGATTGCAGAAAATTAAAAATACAACGCCATCTTGAATTCCTTAAGTATAGAAAGGGGTCAATGCGTCAGAACCGCCTTTTGACTATATATCTCTTCAAAGTATACTTCAGCTTATCCAAAATCGATAAAAAGACACAACACTTGCAAACTTGCTCAGACACCTGTGATACTTCTGAGGAATGAGGGGAGGAGTGCTACCCACCTTCCCCTTGATTACAAGCGCGCCGAAGCGCATAATCAGAGAACTAACTCAAAAGGGCTATCTTGCCCCTAGGGCCGACGTGCCCCGATCTACTCTAAAGGTATTTTATTATAGGATCGCTGATTGTGGTGTAAGGAAATAAAAATGTTAAGGAGTTTTCTTTTAGAAAATAAAAAGATATTTTAAAATGATTTCTCATACTAGCTATATATAAGTGAGCCATATATATACATATATATATATGCCCCAAACATATTTATTGCTTATATATATATATATATATATATATATATATATAAGCAATAACTTTATTACATAATGTAGATATAACATAATATGTTACGTTATTTTTATGAAATAAGGTCTTATTTAAAGGTCTTATTTAGTACTTAATTTCAGCATTCATTAAGTTTTGTTAACTTCACAGTTTTTTAAACAAGCAGAAAAATATTTATTAAAAATATGAGTTTCAAACAAAGTAACTTTCCTATTTTCTATGCAAAACTTTTTTTAAAGCAAAAGTTTACATAAAACTACAAAACCACAATAGAGTATTTAACCGAACATCAGTCCCTCTTCTAAATATCTCACAAAACTTGTAAATTTTTATACGCAGAACTCACAAAAAATCAAAAAACAGTCATGATATAAGAACTCTACTGGATCAGATTGACAAAAACAAAACCGCTATGGTCTCTAATCTGGAAAGGAAACTTCACTTCATAAGCACAAAGACCGATACAAAACATGTTCCGCATTCTACACAACAGTCTACCGACAGCATACTTACGAGGAACACACGGCAACAAACAATCAAAAACAAAAATTGCAAAACGTTTGGTGAAATCGAGGACACTATCTATATTTTTTCGCATGTTTACAAATCCTTCGTGCCAAATAGAATAATAAAGCCGGCAAACTCTATTTTTCTACTTGACGTAGCACATTTATCAGAACGACACTCAGTGTCACTGCTGCTATTGACACTTACACAGATTATAGTGAGTGAGTTTTGGAGCAGCCGTTGCCACTTGGTGTTTGGAAACAAAAAAGTAGTTCTGCAAACTGCCATCAACACTATAACCAGTAAAATAACCGACATAATCAAAATAAAATACCACCATCAAGCAGAAAGAAGCCCACTAAACGTCTTCAGTGAGCTCTTCTTCCACAACAACATCCTGTGTCAATTAGAACACGGAAAACTTAAAGTGAACATATAAATTTTCTTTCATGACCATTTGCTTCATTTGCATTTGGTTATTTACTTACCGATCATTTAAAATAATTATTGACTTCACCATTCATCTCTCAAAACTCCCTTCTTTTCTCTAAGTCATTAATCTTGTGTATCTACATTATTCTTATCTTCAATATTACCTTTCGTTTTTTCCCTTTTTAACCTTCCCAACTGTCCTTTCACTAAAACCTATTTTCTTTAACAACATAGAGAGAAAGAATTTGTAAATATTATAGGAATGTTTATTTTCTATTATGGTAGAAACGAAAGCTGTAAAACAGACAACTACGTAAAAAATAATGTAATTTCTTTATAAATGTTCTTAAAATATTTATATGTAACTATTGGTAATATTTATGAGGAAATACACTCTAAATAAGCTTAAGATCTCAGCTCTTTAAAAAAGAAAAAAAAGTATGAATTCAAAAAAAATTTGACCCTGAACATTTGCTGAAGTTCAGGAAACATATTCTTACAAAGATATTTGTGAAAATTGTTACCGAGATATTTGTGAAAATGCTATAAAATATTTTCCTGACAAACGCGTTCGAAGCTGCCGAAAAAAACTAAATTGTGGTTATTTTTGGCTGATTCGTATTGACTGTTAAATGGGAGCTAACTTGAACGGATTGAAATTCATATCAAAACTGGCAACGTGTCTTAGCACATGCTTCGGGATAATCAGTTTTTTAAATAACCATTAGGTAGCTAACGCAATACTTATATAAAAATGGCAGTGGAAAAATTCTGCTTTTTTTACTCCTATCAATCCTTTAACAGTATTTGACATTTTATAATTATTATGTAATTTGACTCATTGATGAGAACAAAGTTAGGTCTCCTACATATAAGGAAGATCAAAATACATATAAGGAAGATCAAAGTATCTTAAAACAACTAAAATATTGTAAAAATCTGCTCTTTTTTTTCCTGACTAATTACATACGATAACCTTTATCTAGAACAAGTGGTAGCAATGCTATTGATATTCGTCATAAATCTTTTCATCAATTTGATACGATCGGTCAGTTGTTGCAACTTTAAATCAGGTGTCTCAAGTACGGACATCAGCACCTGATTAAAGTATACAAATATATAATTACGAGTGTGTGTTTATGTGTGTGTGTGTGTGTGTGTGTGTGTGTGTGTGTGTGTGTGTGTGTGTGTGTGTGTGTGTGTGTGTGTGTGTGTGTGTGTGTATGTATGTATGTATGTATGTATGTATGTATGTATGTATGTATGTAAAAATGACACGAAACCACTAAATTAAAAACTAAATTTGAAAGTGTCGCATTTGAGATAAACGAATGATAAAAAAGTTCTACGTACATTGGACATTTTGACGGCGGAAGATACTCCGATTGATCTGACAGATGATAAAGGTAATGCGCGTTTATATGCTGTATCCAATTGCTGTCTCAATCCATGCATGAATGTTGGGATATCAGGACTACCACTTCGTTTCAAACCCTCTTCAAACTTTGACTTAAATTTATTTAAGGCAGTTGCGCTGTGATAGGACAGTTTTTTTTTAACTAACTCAGAGTATAAGTTCATACCTTAAATACAACATTTTGTAACAAGTATTTTACTAATTACAAATGTCGATAAAATAAAACAAGAAAAAAATAATTTCAAGAAAAAACAACGTACCCTTTTCCAACTGTCTTACCCAATACAATTGATCTTCTCTTGAAGAAAGTTTGGTATTGTTCGACGATACCACTGCACCTAAAAAACCACAAAAACTTTTAATCAAAGTAAAAACAACAACAAAAAAAAGTTTGGAAAACTGAAAAACAAACCCAAACTTTATTACTAAAAGTTAATGGTGTTTTGCTTTCTTAGAGAGAAAAAACTATTATCAGCAAAGTTAAGAAAATAAAATCCTTACAGTAACGAAAATATTTTTACTATGCCCAATCTTGAGGCTTGTGCTATTCCTTGTCTTAGGCAATCACTGCTCAGTCTTAACTAAGCAACGCAAACATTTGCAAATAAAATAATCTTTCATCGGCAAAGTTAAGAAAATAAACTCCTTTTAATTGGGAAAATAAAAGGAGTTTGTTTTCTTCATTTTCAAGAATAAAAGTCGTAAAAAAACCCACCAGCTCTTTTCCTTAACGCGTCAGCACTTTTCTTCATAGAGAGGTAGATTTGATTTAACTTAAATGCAGTCTTTTCATATGAGTCAGAGATTGAGTGAACGCTGTTGTATATGTCAGCATACTGATCACTAACGCGTTCAACGGTATTGCAATGTGATTCTGAAAAACTTTTTTTTTACTTCTAAAATTTTTGGATAGTGAAGATTTTATAGGTTCTAATTTTGTAGTTTGTAAATCCATTAAGCGATTGTAGTTTCTAACAAATTTCTGTTCTATTTTTGTAGGTGTTCATTACTTTATATGCAAAATGTAGGTCGTGTTTAGTTGTAGGTTTAACTATGTGACACGAAAGATTACAGCAACATCAATTTCTAAATATTGGATCAATTTAGAAATTGATGCTGCTCCAATGTTAACATACTTTTGTTTTGCACGTCACGCACAATAAAATCAGCATTTTCAAAAGACCTCTCCAGATAAAACGAATTAACAGCTGCCCACGGTGAGCTATACAGGTATTGCGGGTTTTCATGCTGCGTGTCACAGCGAACTTATTCTCATTAAGGTGAGCACGATCTTTTTCAGCTATAAATGGCAGATATATTGAACGTGTACTAAAGACCAATGTATCAGTTTGAGGTTTTCTCATGATGCCTCTCATTTTATAAGATGGAGAACCATGAAATTGAAAAAAGGATCTTTTTTCATTGTTCTGCTGCAAGTCTTTAGTACCATATTTCTAAATAAACGTTTGATTCAAAACATATAGTTATACAAAGCAGAACTCTTAAAAGAGTAAACGAAGAAAAAGTCTTACTTCAACGAACTCTGAAAGTGCCGCCTTAAAATCTTTTATATTGTTCTTGTGCTTAGTTATGTAGTAATCGCGGAGTTTCAACAGCTTGTTAAGGTTTCGGAGTTTTGTTTTACCGATATAATTTTCGACCACTCCTAAGATAATAAAGCAATACATAGCATTCCTTTGTTAATCTTAAAGAAAATTTTTGTTTTATAGTCAATACAGAATATTTTGGTATTTACGCTTTCTAGAATGTTCGTGATTTAACTACAGTTCTGAGTAAACTTCCAGAAAATTCTAAACTCTAAGAACTTTCTAGAAGCGTTTAGAACCTTCAATAAATTTCTAGAAGCTTTAGAAACACTTCAGCGTTTTATTGAAATTTCTAGAACTGTCCTATAGTATTTATAAAGGCAAAAAAACTTTCACCAAACATTTTACTGTTTTTGTTTTTTTTTGCTGAATAAGGGATATCGTAAGACTGTCAAATTAGATGGCATGAAGAGGTTGCTTGTACCCAACAGATGCAGTTTGCTGTATCCAGAATTTTCTTCAGCTCCATTCTTACCCCTCCGGATAAAGATCAATATTCATTAGAAGAAATCAGCATGATGGAGCAAGAGGAAGATAATGCAGATCCAGAGAACAACTTAAAAATGTGGATGATGAGAAAAAACCATACTTCCCCAACCAGAATAGCTATCTGATAAGGGACCTTGGTTCTAACATAACAAATGCTGAGCATTATACCTTGCTCTTACTATGTCAAACTAACTCTATACAGCTAGGATTCGTGAAACAGTTTTTCAATGCTCTAAATAAAGGGGCCTGCAGCTTTCAAATACCAATACCAAGGTCTCAAAAGCCTGGAGTGCAAAGATCCAGGTTGATACCTTCCTCAGACAACAGGTAAAAAAGGTTATAAAGTGTGACCAAATAGCTAAGAAGCTGAAGAGAACAGAGAAAACAGCATAGAACAACATTGTTATAGTGGTTCAAACTCTGGAATTAACTCAGAGGAGGAAGGTAAGCAATATCCCCAGAGTATACTGGATTTTGAACATCAGTACCAAGGACAGTATGATGCAAATAACATGAAACCATGTTTGGGGCATATTTGAATAAGCGACTTGCAGTGTGGTTAAAAATCTAGAAAATCTACTCATTTCTAAATCTGTCTGAATGGTTTTGACTGTCTTTGTGATACCAGTAATATTCTCTGACTTAATGAATGAAAAAAGATAAAACTCGCCTGTTTTATCTCTAGAAAAGGGAAACTTCTACAGGCAGCTTTGTGTTCACAAAACCAAACTTTCACAAAACATTTTGTAAATATTGCTCTTTTTTACGATTATTAGAAAATGACGAACACTTAGACGCTTAAGACAAACAATGTACTACAAGCTGTGTTTTAACTTTATTTTGTGAAAATGCCAACATTTCAACCAAAAACATTTGTACACAACTATCTTTTACTAATACCAAGCACATTTTAATTTAACAATAGAAAAAAAGATGATTAAAAAAAAAAAAACTGTGTATGAACATTTTTTAACATAGGTCGATTATAGAAAAAAATCATTCAAAAGAATTTTTTTTTTTAAAAAAGAAAACTAAGAGTAAAAAACAACAACAAAGTTCATCGTAATATTTTAATGATCACATTCAATAAAATTCATGTTCAACTTACTTTCCGCAAAATACTTAACGTATTTTCCATTAAAACACAGAGAAGAGAAAATGCGTTTTTGATCACCAAACATCCTGTACTTTCCAAAAACATTTTTAATGCATTTGTCTCCCGTCAGTTTCATCCTACCAATCTAGATGTTAAAAGAACAGATGATAGTTAATTTCTCTCATGAATGAACTTGTAAATGAATCTGAAACTCACCATGTTAGAAAATAACAACCCAAATTCTCTAATATCTGATTAAAATTTACTGAAAAGGTATGAATAATATCACAGTAAAAAAAGAATGTTGTGAACCATAAATGCTTACATTTCCTTTATATCTAAGTAAAGTTAGTTCAAAAAAGTCATTTGCATTTTGAAGTTTTTCAACAATGTCATGAAAATCAGAGAAATTTGTTTTTATTTTGTTGAAATTATTCATTTCTTTGTAAATTTTTTCTTCGTGAGTTTTGTACAGTTTATGGATATCCTCAGCTTGAGCTTTTAAATCATCATATTTTTCTGTGAGTATCTTAAAGGAAAAAGTTGGATAAAAAGTGTAACTTTCAGAGCATTAAGTGTCTCCTTTAGTTAGAGGTTAAATTCAAATGAACTGCTAATGCTAGTTAATGAAGACTGTTTAACTAAACATACCTTGATTTCATTGGTTTTTTTTTCAAAGCTGGATGAAACTTGTGACTTTTCTAACTCACAAGCAGCAATGCAACTAATATTAGCGGTTTGGTAATGACCAGGAATCAAAATCATTTTTCTTTGTTCATTATCCCAGTTAATACTAGGTATATCCACTGTTATATATTAAAAAAAACACAACCCAAATTTCAGTTGTAGTTAAAGCAAAATTAAAAAAAGATTTAAATGATGCCTATTGCTGGGATATATTAGTATGATAAAGACATTAGACTAATAACTAAAGTGTTTCTGAACAAAGTCAAGAGGGAATAAGAAGCCTAGCTCCATTCATTGCATTTTATGTTTATGTTAAATACTTGAATTATAAAATAATACAGTTTTTGAGCACTTTTGAGTTTTGGAGAATATTAATAACTAATACATATGTGGAACATAACTTCAAGATTGTTGAAGCAATTCTGTGATTCAAATGCCTAACAAAGAACATTTTGGTACCAATCAAAAAATACCAATCTACAAGTTTTCTGAAACTCACATGATGCCCAGAAGATGCTTAGGAGATGAAACCCTCTACTACTAGATGTTCTCCACTACAATATGCTGTAACAAAAGTATGCTCTGCTTGTTTGCCTCAGTAAGAGGTAAGCCTCTCGAATGTTCTAAGAAATATATAAATGGCAATTGTGATAACATTGTAAGTATGCCTCATCTAATTTAGCTAAACTGATGTGCTTTTTTAACAAGAGATTTCTGGTGATAATGATCTTAACTTCAGCACACACCAAACACATAGGCTCAAAGATCATACTAGATCTGATTCTCATTCAAACATTAAATCTCAAAACAAAGCAGCATTAAAAAAATTAGGGACTGGATAAAAGTTTGTAAATTCGACAATACTTTTATTTCAAAATTGAATGGCAAAGTGTTAAGCTAATGTAGTTTTTAAAACTAATGTAGTTTTTCCTACAGTATTTTTATTGGCACTGAAATGTTCATGAATTGGTACTGATAAGAAGAGTTTAAAACAAACTTGTATAAGCTTTGCTTTGATAAAATAATCTGCCATTATTTCCATGCATTAGTCATGAGATTATCTGATAAGTAGCTTAGAGTGAGAAACGCTCAAAGCTAATCTATACATTGGAAATCATTTACCAAAAAGCAGATTGCTGCTAAAAAAGGCCGATAAAGTCCAAGCTGCAGAGCCACTCGTGGTAATGTCTTACAAATATGAGCACTACAAAACTTTTCAGGGATGAGTTTATGGAATTAGCTATTCATATTCCACCCAAAATCCATGTTTTCACTCACCATGTACTCAATTTTGCAGACTAACCCGGAAAGGTCTCAAACCATAAAAAAAACAACCATATGAATCAGTACATCCATGTACTGATTCATATGCTTGTTCTCTGTATGGATGTTGAATGCTGGATCCCTTGACTTTATCTCAGTTTGGGATAAAGTCAAGGTATCTAGCATCTAACATCCAACTTTCCATGATTAATTGCTCAATGCTGTTTTCGTCTATACAAGTGTATGTATACAAAATTAGTTTTATAAACATTCTTTTATATAATTGGATTTTTTGTCTTTTATAGATACCACATTTACATTAGTTGATGATATATTCCATTACTCAAAAATACTTCATATCATGAAACATGTTCAAAAGCAGAAAAGTCTATTAAAATCAATTAACTGGTCATAAATATCTACACAAACTAAAAATACAGACAGCTAACAGCTAGTTCTAATCAACCAATCAAAAAATAAAATGTTTTTTTTTTTTATATGACAGTTTTAAACAGAAAAAAATTGTTGTGTCTTCTAATCTAAAAATTAATACTTGCTGTTTACAATCTCTTTAGGTAGTTGTGCTCAATTAAACTGCACTTTTAGATTACAGAAGTAAATCAAAATGAAAATAGATGTAAAAAAGGAAAAAAGAAACCTGTTCCTTTAGAGTTGCATTCTTCAACACAGTCTTGGCTTAGTTCTCTAACTAACTCTTCCAAACTTTTGATTTCATTGCTTATTGTTTCATGCAAGGGTAGAAGAATATCCCTTACATCAGATACAGGCTTATATGCAAGATCTTCAGCATTATTCACAAACTCAAGAAACTCTTTATAGCTGTATGCTTTTTGATATTGTTCTGATAGACTTTTTAAGCGCTCCTTGACTTTGTCTTCAATATAGGATTTTTCAGGCATCAAGTTAATAAAAATCTAATAAGTAGTAACATCAGTAATTGAATACTTTTTATAAGATAAGAAAAAGATTAGGAAGATGAATAAAAAAAAGAATTGAACAACTTTTGGTTATTCTTACATATTCTAAGATATCCTAATATTTAATTTTCATAAAAGTTATCTCCTGAACAAAATGATTAACAAAACCTGCATATACATTAAAATATTTACCCAAATATAACCTATATATTTAATTGAATATGTAATTAAAGTGTTCAGACTTTTTTTTTATTGAGACTTTATATTTAGAAACATAATTATTATAACAATGTCTAGAATGCACTGTTTAGCTCTAATGATTTCTGTCACCACTGTGATGAATGGAATGTTACATCTGTGGTAAATCGACTGTTATATTTGTGATAAATTGACTGCTAAATGAATAGTGAACCAGAAAAGAAATTTTATCAACTTAGGTGACACATTTAAGCTGCATTTCTTCCATTAACAAACTACAAAAAAAGGGTAGGTTGGAGTTGACTTCAAAGTCATTCACACCAATCAATTGGCATAAAAGAAATAGTTTTGTGACCAACTGTTACTTTTGTTTATCTAGAAAAGAGTTTTCTTCAAAAAACCAAACGCTAGATTTTTCTATACAAATCTCATTTATTATAAAAAAAAACATCAACTGTATTGCTATCACCTCCAATAAATGGAAACTAGATATGCAGTCATTAAATGATGAGGAGTATGAAGCAAGTCTATCAAAATCAAACTCTATCAAAATTAAAAAATTTTGTTAGGGACCTAGATCTTCCTATAATGAAGGAGAAATATCTTTATTAACAGTTTCCACACATTAGCAAAGTAAAAATAAAAGAACTTTTGGTTACCCTTTCAACTAAACAATTTATGAAATATTTACTAATCAAAGCATAAGGGAATTTAGGAAAACATAAAGATGCTAAATACAAGAAGATTGTTGAAGAAATGTTATAGTATATAACACTCTTAGTTAACATATTTTTAAAAATGCATTTTGCATTTTCCTTTAATCTTTCTTTCTGAAAAACTCTGAGATACAAAAGATAAACACAGAGAATCATTTCATCAGGATATATCTTCAATGGGAAAATGCTATAGGAAAAACAAAACTTTGTGCACATTTGAAATTAGTGTAAAAAATATCAGAACATTAGAAGTTATTGAATTAAAGAATCAAAATAAATATAATAAAAGATTTTGTTGATCAGTGTTGTTAAGGGCTATATTTATGCTACACAATAACCCACTCACATATGGGTTAGCTTCATCCAAAGTAGAGATAACTTTATTTTGTGAAATCGTGATAACAGCTTGCATTTCATTAAATAATGACTCGTTTGATTTACTTAGCAACTCAAACTTTCCATTTTTGTTAACTTCTACAGAGAAAGTTTTTGAGATTCCTACTGTTTCAAAGTGACCTTTAATCTCAACTTTAGGACTATTTTCACCAAAGTTATAATGTGCAACCAAATTTGCTGAAAAAATAACAAAAATTAAAACATGTTTTAGTTAAAATCCTATTAATAATTTTACTTTTCTTTAAAAAAAATCATAAAAATTATAAAAATTTCATTTAAATGTTGTACTCACTAAAATCTTATTTCTTTCATAAAATAACAAACAAAAAATATTATATATAGATGTTCTATACAATTTAAAAATCAAATGTAAACTGCAAATCTATTTACATCCTTTTGTAACAGATCCATCACGAGAAAAAAACCGAAGCATTCCATTGGAAAGTTGTAGTGGTGACAAATATTCTATATATCTAAGGTAGTTCAATTTTACAGTAATTTTAAAGTCATGCAACTTTCCGGATCTTTCAACAGATCCAAATAATGTTAACTGATTTGCAGTTGCCGTTCTGTCACTGGCTTGTACAATCTTTTTATCTAAAGGTCCAAAACAAGTTAACAATTTACAAACAAATCATTTATAAACCTCACTTTATTTAAATAGTCCTAAACTACTGATATACATAGCATTGTTAATATAATTTGCTACCTCTGATATAGTAGAAATAGATAAAATTTTCTTTTAAGAAATATTTTTAATCTTTGAGCCTTTATAGACTTATTACTTCTATATAATTAGATCAGCAGGAAAATTAACCTTTTTTTTTCATTTTGTACAACCTCCTCATAAAAAATTACTGACCTGTTGGTGTCCATACATATAAAGATTTACCAATTGGACTTAAATTTGCAAAAACAACATGTTCATAATTCTGAATAAACTTCCTAAATAGAAAATACAGATGTTTGTTACCTCTTCATATTAGCAGATAATACAATGCCTATTCTTATAGCTATTGTAAGAAGTTATAAACTCATACTTTAAAAGTGATTTCAGATCAAAATTTTCTACATGAGCAGAAAAAAATGCTTGTTTTGGTCTTTTCAGGTTTATTTTCAAATGTGCTGACTTTGTAAAATTCAGTTTTATTTTGTTGTAGGTAACTACCATTGGGGAATTAAAATCTAAAAACAAAAAAGAAAAAAAATAAATAAAAAATGATGAAACATATTTTCAATTATTTATTTAATAAATTTTTGTAACAAAATGTTTCCCTACTTATTAACACCCAACATATATTAATATTAAACAGTTATTACAATATTTGGGACAGACAAAAGTAATGAAGGTGGTAAATATATTTATTCAACTCATTACATTTGGAGCATAGATTTACAACTAACTTTTTTATTGAAAAGAAGAATTTAATGTATGAATGATAATTCTTTTAAATTTATTCATTTACAGATCTATTAACAGACTTTGATATTTCCACTTAAAAATTATTTATTATAAGATATTGAAAGAGTTATAACTGCATCTAATCAAACAAGTAATTTTTATACTTGGAGCAAATTAGACATAAACAATAAGCTGCTGGATAATTATAGAGATAAAAACAATTCTTTAAGTGAGATATTAAAATTTAATATTGTGAATCCAATTATATTTAATAAATATTTACCAAAAAAATTAAAACTGCTGCTTTCAGCAATACTCTCCCCTTGACATTTGAAATTGATTAAACCTGTTTCAGTGTCACTTATTTTGTATGTAAATAGTAAAGTAGCTTCTTTGCATGATAGTTTGAGTTCACCAGCATTGTGTTTTGAAATTGTTCCTAAATGAAACACAATTGTAAACCAACCAACAAACACCATTAAAAAAAAAGTTTATAAATTGTTATGTAAGATCTATATGTTATAAATTGTTACTCAAGATCATTTTAAAATGAATTTTACACTAGATAATAATTTGCTCAGTAGATTAAAAAATAATTTACCATTAAAACTTAGAAGCCAATTATCCACATCTGCAGAGAATCTCCCTTCAATAAACAGCCCCATTAATTTCTTCTTAGAGATTTCCTCAGTAACTTTACTTACTTGGTTTTTTTTTTCTTCTGGGTTATTTATTTGAGAAGTTTTCACTTGCATCAAACGCAAAACAATATTGTTCACTTTTAGTATATTCTCATTTAAAGGAATTAATTCAGAATCACTATTCCTTGCAACAAATTCATGATTAGTTGGAGAAATAAATCCTAGAAATTAAATAAAAACAGTAGCTATTGCATATTACTGCGTAAATAATGAAGAAGAAAAATTTATAACTAAAAGAAAAATACAGAAGATTGTTTAACTGGAACAAAGGAAAAAACAAGAAAAGATTATTGATAGACTGACCAATGACTTCTGGTTTTTTTTTAATAATAAATGAATTGTTTAGCAAAAACTGACAAAGATAATCCTGGCTATTTATTTCACTAGATTCTGCTCCCATGAAAGCACATTTGCTATGTGGTGAAAGTTTTCCTACATAATGAATACCTAAAGCAAACAAAATTTGCTTGTACTATCTTTCATTAATACAATATATATATATATATATAAATATATATATATATATATATATATAATATATATATATATATATATATATATATATATATATATATATATATATATATATATATATATATATTTAAAAAAAATCATTTTTCTGACTGTTATGAAACTTAACTTGATACAAGTTTAAGAAAAATTAATGGAAAGAGTTTTCTTTTGAAGAAATCAATGATCACATCAAACCCTTTTTACTAGTTGAAATCTACACCTGATTTAGGTTTCATTTCTGATAAAGTTTTCTCATTAAAATACAAGAGTTCATCAGTGATACTTTTTGCCATTAGAAAACCTGAAAGAAGAAAATGCCAGAATCTAGAAAACTACCAATGGTATAAAAAACCCAATGCATGAAAAAAAATCACATCTTTAATCATTTGTACAAAAGTACACAAGGGAATACAAATAAAGAATTAAAAAATATTGTTGTTTTTTTTTGTCATATCACTCATGATATCAAAATAAAATTTTCAATTTTAAAAAATGTGATAAGATTGAAGCCTTACAAAGTTTTTCAAAATTTAACCATGGAACACCTTCCATTTCTAAGCGAAAAATCTCATTGACCATCTTTTCAAATATAACATCATCTTGACACAGCCCTAAAACCATGTTTTGATGATGCTCATTGCCTTTTAAAACGATTTCTAACACTGATTTGGCATTGACATTTTCAAGATTTGCATTTGCATTTGTTGGCGATTGACCAATAAACCTTGATTTAACAAAGGAACAAATAATACTCAAAGCAACTTTAAAAATTTCAACAAATTAAAAAAAAGCAAAAAAAAACAAAAAACAAAAACGAAAAAAGAAAAGAAATGTTATTGCTATTGCCTACTTCAAAACTGGTGAATCTAACTTTGTCATCAATGAAAATACTGAAAAAGGTAAATTGTCAAGATGTTTGAAATGAACATTGGAAACAAGCAAAGCATGGTTGAAAAGTGATCGAACCTCACTTATGGTATAAGTAGGAAAGTTACCAGTGAGAAACAAATGATTTTCAATTTTTTCAATTTTTGCAAACACCTAAAAACAAAAAAAAAATATTACGAATTCAGAACAGCACAAAATAATGCAACAGGTAATTAATGATAAAGGTATTAATACAAGAAATATTAGTTCTGAAGTTTCACTAAAAACAAAAATCTTTTTAAATGCATTAAATAGTTGAAAAAGTTGTTTCAAAAATGAAAATGTACATACTTGTTTTCCCAAAACAAAAACATTTCCTTCTCCTGATACAACCCATGCGGTCTCAGTTAGAAAAGAAGTAGTTGCAGTTAAATTCATTCCTTTCAAACTAACTAGATTCCCACTTAAAAACCAGTCTTCAGTAATCATAGCATGAACATTGATTTCCTTTGTTTTCGCATTAATAGACAATTTGTTAAAGTATACTTCTTTTTGAAAAAGAGAATGAAATATCTTGTTTGATTCTGCCAATAGAATGGATTCTTTTGGAACAAATGTTAGTATGATATCTTTGAACTGAGCTAAAACAAAAAAAAGTGTGGAGTTTAGAATGAAAAACTTTTTTATAGTCAACTCATATGCAAGCAGAAAATTTTAAAAAATTACCTTGCAAAGTGTCTTTTGAAATTATAATTATATCAGATTCAATATTCTCAGAGAAAATAGCAGTAAAACCAATTTTCGAAGAGTAAACTTTTGTGTTAACACCAACATCATCCCCATTAGTTTGTTTCCTAGCAATATTTTGAGCATTTTTTTTCACATTTTTAGAATCATCTATCACCCAACGCAGCACCTTTCCTTCTGGCATTGCAGCAATATTACTTTCTGTCATAAAGTTTTTAACAAGATCTCTTTGTGGTGTACTCATTACTACAGCAATTGGTGATGTACAAGTACAATAGATAGATATTGACAGATATCTATCTATTCTGCAAACAAATACCTGCCAATATATGATATAGATTGCAGAATAGATAGATATTGACAGGCATTTTTTTATTTTATTCCAAATTATAGCTAGTTTTAGATTCAGGACAATGCATATATCTTAAGTAAAACAATTACATTTCTCAGAACTTTATCATTGAAACAGATGAGAGTTGTTTTAAATACAAAAGTTTTGGGAATACTATGTGTTCTAAGATTTAAACACAGCACTGTAAATAAACTTGCAAATCTCTTCCTTTTAGGAAAAAAAAGCCTTTGAAATACTGGGCTTTTGAGATGACTTCTGGGAACTATTTGCCCCTTGAGTGCAACCTTATAAAAGGTATAGTTAAAATTGAAATATTTGCAGCTGTTATTTATAAAAATTATTGAAAAGTTAGCAATTTGTTGTTTACAAAAATGCTATTATATGTATTCTTAGGCATATGTATATGCATTCTTAGTAGAAAAGCTCAATTTGTTGCTTGCTATATTCAGTTTTTTGCTTACTATATTCTTACTTTAAGGACGTATTCTTATAATTGTCATTTTTCAAGATGACATGCCACTACATGAGAGTAAGGTTATTGACACAGATGGAATGCATCAGGCAAGATGGATAACAAAAACCCTAATTTCAAGTATAATATGAATCTTTAAAGTCTGGTTTAGAGTTACATACAAAAGGAGAAAACTGTTAAGACATCTTGTTAGCTTTTGGCATGTTAGCTTTTCTTATACATACTAATGTTGTGATAATGTTGCCAGCAATTTATTTTGACTAATTGCCCATAGTGCTGAACACCATGGTTTCCTTAACACCAAAAAACTCCATACTTTTTGAATAATAGTAAAACACTATTAAAAGTATAACATTAGTATAGAATAAAACTTTTATTGGGAATTTTCCTAGATTTTTATTAACTTTTCACCTCTTTATCTCTTACCTTATTGTCACTATCAATTGGCATTTTGCATAATTCCGAAACAATAAACACTAAAAATATATATACAAAAATACATAATAAGTTCAATAAAACATTATGAAATAAAAATACTAAACTTTCAGCACTTACGTTTCTGCATTAAATTTTAAATTAGCTGTGAAGCAAAATGAAAAGAATGCAAAGGTAACAGCATAGCAGTACTACGCTAACAAATGTATGTATAAACAACTCACACAAAAAAAGCACCCATGATTATTTATTTCTTCTTTTCATGGGCAATTACTAACACCACATTTTTTTTTAAGTGTCAGAAAAATCTAAGGAGAATGTTTGCTCTGAATTTACTAACATGATTTTCAATAAACCTTATAAACTAGAGGTTGTAACTATATTTGATTGCCGAATAACTGTTTAATTAGTTACAAGTAATCTTGCAGAATGTTGTCAAGTCACTGAAACTATAAAAGTGAAAAGTAATTATTTAATAAAATCTAAAAACTGTTTTTTATGCCGCACGAATTTAAAAAACCAATGTCAAATAAATTTTGGAACTGAAACAAATAATAAGCACAATAATAACATGAAAAGAAAAGAAGAATCTTACAAACGAATTTGTAATAAATAATAAATAGTAAATAAGCAATTAAATAAATAAATAGATAGTTAAATAAATAATTAAATAATTAAGTTATTAAATAAATTATTAAATAAATAAATAGAGGTATTCGACGCATAGAAAAGATCAAGGGTAAAAAAACATGATCGAAAACATAAATTAAAAATTTTTATTGCTGAAAAATGTGATTGTTTTAAATTGTTAGGAATACAATCGAATTGTATTGCCGTAAGATAAAAACCCATTGTTTTTTGTTTTTTTTTTGAATTTCAAACTTTAATTGTCATTTATTAATTTCTAAAAGACTTCAATATCGATTTCATTTTGTGAATCTCGTAGAGTTAGTTTCTCTTATTTTAATCCCTCTGCATGGTGATCTCTCAATTAAAATGATTCCGAAACTCAATCGGTTTTAAATCTGGCTGTTGAATTTGTTAGTCAATATTATTAAACATTCTTCTGTCGTTCTCACATAAATACTCTCTTCAAAAATTTTTAAAAGTTTCAAAAAGTACACAATAATCAAATCACCAACTTAAATAAAAACAACTCTAAAACAAGAACAATCAAACTTCGTGTGTTGCCTTCGCAAGGAGTACAAACTTTTATTACAACCAACTCACGATGCTTTTAATGATAGACCGAAAGGAGTGCTCTACAGAGCTTTTTATGAAAAAATAATCTAAGACTTCAACCCTAATAACATAAAGAGCAATCACTAACACTGAAATTACCACTGAGAGTTCAATAAAACTTATCGTTACCAACGCACAGTGACTCAAAACAACAAAAAAATGGTAATAAACCCCTCACAACTTTTTCTATAAATTAAGTGCCCTTTTTTAAATAATATTAAATTGCAATAACTTATTATTTCAAAAGTATAAATAATTGTCTCATAAAACTTTTATTTTGTATTTTATAGTTAAAAGAAGTAAAAAAATTTGGTTTTATCAAAGAAATCTGAAAAATGTGAGATTTTTATTTAACTAAAAAAGAGTATTTTTAACTTAAATAAAAGTGTATATTTATTTTTAAGATAATCTTTTGGCTCTATATATTTAAAATTTCCTAAAAAGAAAAAAAAAAGGTCTGATTTCTTTGTTTAAATTTAAAGACTTTTCTTATAAAAAGGTAGCAAGTAATTGTATTTTTTTGGTTTATGCATCAGCTAAAAAAATGTTCCACCGAGTTCCAAAAATATAAACATTTTTTCTAGTTAATTAACACTTCTACTTTTAAATTATAAAGGGATTACTGCGGTCTCCTGCGGTATTAGAAGTTATTTAAGAAATACAAATGTTGATAAACACTTATAAACCTTGTTTTCCGCCATTTTTGAAAGTGTTTATTATTTGATAAGTACAACATGTTTGAAAAAGCTTAACTGAACAACTTTAGTATTTCCTGTTATATAAAGTTAACTTAGTAATATAGTGTTATTACAGGATGTAACGATGTGACAATTGTTAAAGCCATTAAAGAATAAAATTTTAAACAGTGTGAAGTAAAAAAATATATAATGTAATTTAAAATGTTTCTGATATATTAGTTTTTTTATATTGATGGTTCTTAAAAACAATAACAAGGAAGAGATTAGATCTTATCCCAAATATACGTGAATTAGGAGTGGATAAATTAAGATTATGGAAGGATTTACTTAATGAAAAAAAAAATACTGAAGAAATTCGTAAAGAAACTTTAAATAAAGTAAAGGTTGCTTTAGTTAAAGGTTGCTTTAGTTAATATTTATTTCAAAGGTGAAGAAAAAACTAAAACAGTGAGGACGAAATTATGATATATTTATACAAAAAGAAAATCGTTGGCTTCAAAGAAATCTTATGAACAATAAAAATAGTCATTTTGGTTCTAAGGCCCCATAAGCAATGGAGTGTTCTTGGAGAGCAAAGCAATAGAAAAAAAAAAAAATAATAAAAGAACTAGCCACTGAACATCATGAAGCTGTATTTTTAGCTTCTGCAAAAAATGCAATTGCTGCTGGAGAAAAAAAAAAGTTTATTCTTCATTTGAGTTATATAATTGAAATTAAAAAGTATAAGCCAAAAACAATTGAGGAAAAATTATCTGTAGACTTAAAAAAAAAAGAGATTTAGGTACTCTTCAGAGAACAGATAAGCTTATATGTTGACATGCCTAAAACTGGGTCTGGAAATAATAATGACGGCAATACTGCCAGAAGAGCATTTAAAAATAGTAAAGTTTTTTCTGAAATTACTAAAGTTAATTGTGATATAATTGAAATATTGCATAATATTCTCATAACCATATCTTGTGGATATCCTATTAACATCAATCAAATAGATTTATACTGCACTGAAACAGCTAAACGTATAGTGAGTTTGTACGACTGGTATGTTATGCCTCCTACTGTAAATAAACTGCTGCATAGTTCTTCTAAATCACATAAATTAACTTTGCCAATCGGAGTATATTCGGAAGATGCACTGGAGAGTTTAAATAAACAGATAAGAAATGCTAGACTTAAGCACACGGCAAAAATATCAAGGTTAAACACAATGATGAATCAGATGCACTACCTTCTACTAAGATCAGATCCAAAAGTATCAAGCATACCTTCTAGAAAACATAAGAACTATCGAGGAAAACCGTTACCAGATGAAGTTATTAAATTAATTGTAATGTAAATAATAAAATAAATGTAATAAAATACAGTTTTTTTTCTCTATGTATCAACATCCTTTAAAAACCATTTTTATAAAAATATCAAGAGTAATATATCAAGATAATGTATTTGTCTTGAAAAATTTTTTTTTTGTACGCGTATAGTCACCTTAAACGCGCCTATTCGCACGGAAGCGCGCATTTTACGCGTCGAAGCTGCGCGTAAAAAAAAATAATTTAGTAACAAATTTGAAATCTTTGACCCAAAAATTATTACTTTCTTATATAACGTTATTTATTTACGATTTATGCCAAATTTTATTTAATTTTTACCGTTTTTTGATCGTCCTGAGTCACTGTACAACGTTTCCAAAAAAGGCTGCATACTTTATTTTGGCAAAATATTCTGAAAAGACTAAAATGTTTGACCACGGGCTTAAAAAAGTTTATTTTTTTTCAGCCCGTGGAATTTGTAATCTTATTCACAATGCGTTCGAGTCTCACCACTCCAAAATGAACAGATGTGAGAATTTAAAATTTTTATCTTTTTAGATAAAAAGAAAAATTGGTAAATTGAATTAAAAAAAATTTCCGGAAGCATCATCTTACTTTCCAACAATCTCAAAATGGCGGGTGATGTGGAAGTCCAAGAGTGTTATTAAACAGATACCGTTTAAGGATTTTTTTTTTAGTTACCTCAAAGATGTAGTGGACTGACTATCTTTGCACATTTACAAAATCAAAATTAAACTTTTCTGAAGCTGGTCAAAGAAATGATTTACCTAAAGCTGTGTCCTAGTAGTCTATCAAATTTAAGTCTCGGGAACATATCCAATCTAAAATATTCTAAGCAAATAAATCATAATTAAATCACATTTATAACGTTAATGTTTTTATTTTTAGTATGAAAAATGTACCCTTTGACTATGATAATATTATAATCTATTATTGCCTCGTGAGCCTAAGTAAATAAAATGACAGTTCATCTCTCAAGTATTGGGCGAAGTTGTTTTTTATAAAATAAAGATATTATTTAATAACGCGCATGGCAACACAGTGTGGGGAGGAAAAGCGAAAGAAATTATAAACATAGTCGTTAAGTTTTACTTAACTCGAACATATAGGGGAACCTGTTGTACCTCTGACCACTTTTTGTTTCCGGGCGTTTTTTTGCTCGACGGTTGAATCAATTTATACCATTCAAAGTTTATGTTACTCTCTTATATTTTGCGCAAAAATTATACTTTTGACTTTTTTCTCATTCAACCAATAAGTATCATTTTTGAGCGTTTTTAAAAAAGTACTCAAATAGTCAATGGTACAACATGTACGTTGTACCTTTGACCGAGGTGTGTTGCTCCTTTGACCGTAATGTTATTAATAAGTTCTCATGAATTATTTGGACTTTTAATAAGTAATCATGACATATTACAGCTTTGCTATATGTTATAAAGAAATTTCTAGCCAACCACATGTCAATAAAAACTTATATAAAACCATTTTGTAAGAAATTAAAGACATAGCCTCTTTAAGTTCGCAAAAAATTAAAGCGCAGTACAAACCAGTCAAAGGTACAACGTCCTACGCTGGTTAAAGGTACACGAGAGGGGTTTCTTCAACAATTATCATCTCAAACCCCATTTAGGGTTAGAAATAGTTATTTAAACTTTTCCATAATAAAAAAAAAGATGTTGTTTAATGTAAGTAATATCACACATTAGCCAAACAACTATTTATGACAGTTTTGTTATCAAAATAAGATAAACTTAAATATTTACTTTTTAAGAGCTAAAACTAATAATTTCTTGTGGATCAACACAATCTTCCCCAACCATGATATTTTAAGGTAAAAAGAGTCTTCATGGACTAATATTTCAAATGGCACTTCAATTTTATGCAAAATGATAATAGTCGGCCAATATGACAGAGTGACTAAAGGTACAACGTGGTCAAAGGTACAACAGGTTCCCCTACCGTATTCGTTCGAAGAAAAATGCAAGACTGCTGAAACAACAAATGGACGCTTGTTCAATTGCATGAAATATTAAACGGAGCACTATAAACGTTTAAAACTTATTTCGCAATAACAACCAGAAACTCAATTATAACTATACTGATAAAATGATAATAGCAAACAAGTTTAGACCAAGAGACAAACGCTAATCAAAAGATAACCAAGGCTGAGAGGTGGAAACAAAAATACTTAATGAACTTTGAAGAAAAAATCCATAGACAATAGTAAAGCAACACCTGATTTAAGAAACATCTACAGACAGATTGAAAAAAGAACGTTTAAGAAGCTCTAGCAGAATTTTTTGGAAAAATTTTAAGGAGAACGTACGGGTAGACTTTACGGAGATTTTTAAAAAGTATCGGGAAAGTAAGAAAAGAGGTTTTGAAAGTAGAGGTAAAGAAAAATAAGTCAAAATCTATTTCCAAAGAGAATGAGAAAATTTTCAAAAACGCGAATAGTTCTAACACAGATAAACTGTTTAGCTATGAGCTCTAAAGGTGGTTAGAGAATGTTGTTGAGTGACGTTTGATTGAATATTGTTATTTTTATTTGTATAAATATAAAAAGAACATACTTTAGTTAAATATTTCAAAACCAAAACACATTCCCCAAAAACACTAAACAAAAGCCATCACAATAGCGACATTCTTCAAAAGGATGAATTTAAATGCAATAAGTTAATAAGTTGGTTTACTATACATGAATTAACTTGTTTACTTATGGCCCCCATTTTTTCGGGGTTATTGCAAATATTATTTTGTAAAAAGCAAGAACCAAAAGAAATTTTGCTAATCAAGTAGAACGAATAAAAAAAAACGTACCAGCAAAGTTTATTTCGATAAGAAACAGTAAAACGTTCTTCATCTTCCTTTTCATAACAACTAAAGATTCTTTTAGAGAAAATGAAATATATAGCGAAGCAATTGATCTTTTATAAATAGATGATTAGTCATGCGTGGTTTCCGAGCGTATTTATTTCATCTTACTAGAGAGCTAATTTCGGCATTTTGACCCAACTATTGATGCCTTCGGTAACTTAAACTCAAACTGACTGAAACCCAAACCTTACAAGAAGCTTTGAACTGAAGCTTTGAAAAGAAAGTAAACGCCCTTTATCTTTAAAAAATTACAATTTAGAGAAGATAAAAATAAAAAAAAAACTGCTTCAGACATACTTAAGTAGCTTTAAAAATATAATGATGTTTGGGAGTACGTGGTGGTTAAAAAATAAAGCCATAAAGTTAATTCTATTTTTTCGTTAACTTAAGAAATTTAAAGGATAACGAATGCTAAAAGTCTTTTGTAAAAAAAAATTTGGTTGGAACAACCGCTCGTTAATCTTTCATAAGCAATGATCAAAAAATTAATTATAATACATTAAGGGGGAATTAAGTTTAAAATAGCAATTAAGAAAAAACGTTCACACGGAGACATTTAATCTGTTAGGTAAATAAACGATGAGTAGGTATAACGACCAAAAACAAGCATTAGCTGAAAATTTTAAAAGCTCGAAAAATAAAGTTTGAACAGAGTTTTGTGGTTTAAGAGTTTTTTGAGTAGGTACAAACGGCGGGGCGGAGCGGATCAGCGGGGCGGATCATTTAAACGGTACAAACGGCGGGGCGGATCATTTAAACGTCACTAAAGCGAGTTATATTTCATTAAAAAAAATGATTCAGATATAGTTTAAATTCACTAACGATATAATATTTAGAAGGAATTTGCATATTACAATTTTATTAAACGACAAAAAAAAGTATATAAGTTTACAATATTTTATAAATTTTATGAACTCAAAAAACAACGTGATCCGCCAATTTGTATCAAGTGATCCGCCAATTTATATCAAGTGATCCGCCTAATATTATGATTGTTTGAATCGAACTCCTTTAATTTTAACGATTGTTTTACAAAAAAACAAGGTGATCCGCCAACTTATATCAAGTGCTCCGCTTAATATTATGATTATTTGAATCAAACTCCTTCAATTTTAACGATTGTTTTACAAAAAAACAAGGTGATCCGCCAACTTATATCAAGTGATCCGCCTAATATTTTGATTATTTGAATCAAACTCCTTCAATTTTAACGATTGTTTTACAAAAAAACAAGGTGATCCGCCAACTTATATCAAGTGATCCGCCTAATATTATGATTGTTTGAATCGAACTCCTTTAATTTTAACGATTGTTTTACAAAAAAACAAGGTGATCCGCCAACTTATATCAAGTGCTCCGCTTAATATTATGATTATTTGAATCAAACTCCTTCAATTTTAACGATTGTTTTACAAAAAAACAAGGTGATCCGCCAACTTATATCAAGTGATCCGCCTAATATTTTGATTATTTGAATCAAACTCCTTTAATTTTAACGATTGTTTTACAAAAAGACAAGGTGATCCGCCAAATTATATCAAGAGATCCGCCAAACTTTATGAAGTGATACGCCTAATATTTTGATTGCTTAAGTCTAACTCTATAAGTTTTAATGATAGTTCTACCAAAAAACAAAGTGATCCGCCAATTTATATTAAGTGATTCGCCTAATATTTTTATTGTTTAAATGAAATTCTGTAAAGTTAAATGATTGTTCTACAAAAAAAAAACGTGATCCGCCGATTTATATCAGGTGATCCGCCTACTGTTGTCATCGGCCAGAGTGAATGTTTATTGCTTAAAAACAAAATCTTACTTGAAATTCTTTTATTCAACTGCTTATTAAACTGCTTATTCATCAAAATACTCTTTTTATCACAAAATTCTTTTTCTTTTTAAAAATCCTCTTTAAATCTCTTAAAAATTCTTTTCTCTTAAAATCCTCTTTAAATCTCTTCTTCTAACAAAAACTCCAACTTCCTAGATTCTTTCTTTTTTTTGAGCTTTTATAGTTTTTGCTTGTTTTCCAGTTGCGATATCTTTTCATTTATTTATATGGCAGGTTGATGAGTCTTCATGTTTACGTCTTTTCTCGGTTGTTGTTTTTAACTTAATTCTTTTTGCTTTATCATTTATTGATGTGAAGAGTGGACGAGTCATCTTGTATGTGTCTTTTCTGATCGTTGTTTTTAACTTTTCTTATTATCGCTTTATCATTTACGAGTCTTCGCGTTTACATCTTTTCTCAGTTGTATTTAACTTTTCTTCTAACGCTTTATCACTTATTTATGTGAAGAGTTGGTGAAACTCTGTAAAGTTTAATGATTGTTCTACAAAAAAAAAACGTGATCCGCCGATTTATATTAGGTAATCCGCCTACTGTTGTCATCGGCCAGAGTGAATGTTTATTGCTTAAAAACAAAATGTTACTTGACAGTGTAAAAAAAACTCAAAGCAAAGTTTGGAATGAAAAAGAGAGGGGGCTACACAACATGAATTTTAATTAAATATATTATTAAAAGATTTTATTTAAAGTAGGTTTTATTTAGTAGTAAACTTACGTAAAACTTTTAAAAGAAAAACAAAAACCATTATCAAAATGCAAGATATATTTACCATGAGGAACTAAAACTGCAAGGTTGTGGTTACCGATGTAATGGATAACAACAAGATCTGTCCGACTCAGGTCACAGTACACAAACTTCTGGAAACATTTGAAATTCCTGTTGGTATAACTGTGGCAAAATGGATCTTTGTGTAAAGTGGCAAAGCCCGAGGAATTTTACTGGAACCATTTTGCTTCCACCTATACCCATCTGCCCGCCAATTGTCTAAAAAATAATAATAATAATAATAATAATAATAATAATATATATTTATATGTACACACACATATACATTGCATATACAATAAACAACCACAATATTTACATGCAACATCACTTGGTAACAAATAAGGAGAATTTAAACTTTTGTGTGAACTAAAAAGAGCATGATTTAACAACTCATCAATTATATGGTTAGTAGGTTCCACAGTATAAAATAAAAATAGATATGGCAGGCAAAAAGGTGGAAATTGCTGGAATTATTGAAATTGCTTTATACATGGAGAACAACTTCACATCATATAAATTAAGTGACAGTAATCAGGACAACCAAAATTGTTGAGTAAAAAGAGCAAAAATATAAGCAAACAAACAAAGTTCAAAACATGCAGAGGTAATAATAAAAAATACAGCTGAGAACAAACCAAGTTTATACCAAGGTACAAATTCCTTATAAACAAAACAGAAAATGTATGGAACATATTCAGGGTGTTAGCTAGCCTAATCATTAGCCAAATGGCACCGAGTATACTGTAGAATTCCCAATGGGTTTTAAGTTTCCAAAATTCAATACCTCTTTTTTTTTTTTTTAGTAGTAGTAGTGGTAGTGGTAGTGGTAGTGGTAGTAGTAGTAGTAGTAGTAGTAGTAGTAATAGTAGTAGTAGTAGTAGTATAGTAGTAGTAGTAATCTTAGTTGGCCTCATTTTACGATTTGCCTAGCTCTGGCGCTACAAATTTTGCCCTCATGTTACAATATTTTGCCTGCGTAACAATATTAAGTTACACAGAATGTTCTCATCTTACGAATCTGCCCTTATGTCACAAAATGTGCATAGCATGAGGGCAAAAACTGCACTCATGTTAAGCTACATAGTAACATCAGGGCATTTGTCATAAAAGTTATTTATTTTAAGATAAACGATTAAGCAAGCAAATAGTCAATTTAAACATGGCAAAGTTTGATGTATTAGTGGAATGATTAAGATTGATATAGTAATAAATTTAGATTGATAATATAGTTAGAACGATAACATATTAATAAATAATATTTATGTTGAACATATATGTAATAATATCTAAAATAAATTGAATAATGATATTGACAATATATTAATTAAGATTGATAATAAAGTTAACTAATACCTTAATCTAACTTTATTATCAGCAATAAACATAAATTTATTGCTACCTAGGTAGTAATTAATCTGCGTTTATTGTTAAACCAACAATGTTATTGAACTTTTTGTTGACTAATCATACTAATTAATAATACCTTTGAGGTCCTCATTGATGTAAGTTCTATGTTTTTTTGGTACTATAACTAATAGAGATTTACAGAGATAAAGAATAGAATCAGGAGTAATAAAGTAGCAAGCATGGTAAAGAGATACAACCTTAGCAGATGGTTAAGATCAGAAGTAAGATTTGATCCTAGAAGTCAAAGGGTAGATGACTCATTCAGTACATTACTGTTCATAAATATAGGAAGATCTAGATTTTTGCGATAAGGTGTTATGTTTCTTAACAGATCCAAAGAAAAGTTCGATTTCAGTAAAGCTTTTATTTTTGATTCAAGAATACCAATACAATACAATAATATCACAAACTTAATATTTATAATAAAATAGAAAGTTCCTAGAAAGATACAGAACATTCTGGAACGTTATCATATATCTAGAGGGTTCTATGGAAGATTCTCGAATGTTCTGTTGTATCTAGAAAGTTCTAGAATGGGCCATAACATCTCCTTGCCAGCTTGGTTTTACGGAGAGCAAGCGTTTTGATTATTCTTTGATTTGAATCTACTAGATCGTCTTGCTTTGACTTGTTTTTTATTTTGACCAGTAGGCTCACACGACAACAAATCGGGCTGCACTATTATCGACTCCTCCACCTCCCCGGAGTTGTAGCAATGCCTGAGTTGTTCAATATGACGATGCCAGACTAGACCATCAGGCTCTGTCTTCACTATGACAGATCGAGGACCGCATACTTCAGTGACAATAGCCGTAATCCATTTTGAGTTGTAATCATTACTTGAGCTAAAGTATCTGGCATAAACCAAGTCTCCCACTGAATATTTTACAACTTTGGAAGAGTCCATAGATTGCTTTGATTGTTGTAAATGAACAGGGGATGGCAAAAGCAGATCGATTTGCGCCCGAATTTGTCTGCCATTGAGTAATTCGCTAGGGGACGATCCATTTGCTAAAGGAGTTCGGCGGTAGACCATGAGAAATTCTTGAAGAGCATTCTTAGGAGGTAGGTTTGATTTCTTTATGGCTTTTTTGAAAGTTTGAACTAGTCGTTCGGCAGCACCATTTGTGGCGGGGTGATATGGAGCACCTTTAAGCAGGACAATACCTCGACTATTACACCATTCTAGAAATTCCTGAGAAGTGAATGAGGAATAATTATCGGTAACCAGAGTATGTAGATAACCGAAGTGTGCAAAATCTTCTTCTAGTAAATCAATGGTAGATTTGGCACTGATAGAAGACGTAGGATGAATACTTGGATATTTAGATAGAGCATCAATCATGATAAGCCAATTAGTACCCATGAAATTGATTGCATGATCAAGATGTAGATGACTCCAAGGGCGTTTTGGTAGCATCCATGGATGGACTGCCGGTTTCGATGGAAGGTTCTGATTTTCCGCACAGGTAGTACACTGGTGTGCTAGATTAGTGATAGCTGAATCAATGCCTGGCCAATATACGGCAGATCGTGCAAGTTGTTTCATTCGTTGAATGCCGAAATGACCTAGGTGCAGTATCTTCAAGACTTGATCTTGAAGAGTTTTGGGGACGACAACACGTGGACCATAGAACAAGCATTTGCCTGAAACTGAGAGAGCTTCGGAAAGTTTTTGGAATTCCCGTATCTCGTCATTATTGTCGGATTCGACCCAACCATCTCGAACATTGCGAAGAACTGCAGCGATAACAGGATCTTTGCTCGACTCGCGGACCAGGATATTCGGATCATGCATATTGATTTGACGACTAACGGTTTTCATCGCACAAATCATTAAATTTTCTTCACTACTTTCCTCCCCATCGAAAATGCGATCATGGTCAACCGGTAATCGACTGAGCGCGTCAGCGTCACCGTGTTCAGCTGTCTTACGAAACTCGATTTCGTAATTGTATAGGCTAAGAATTAAAGCCCATCGAGCCAGTCTATTTGCTGCCATAGCTGGAGTAGCCTTTGTTGGACCAAACAGAGCCAGTAGTGGTTTATGATCAGTAACGATGGTAAAACGACGACCAAAAAGAAATTGATGAAACTTTTTCAAACCAAAAATTATTGTCAATGCTTCTTTGTGAATTTGACTGTAGCGACGTTGACAATCAGTCAAAATCTTCGATACATTTGCAATTGGACGTTCAGAGCCATCTGCCAATCGATGAAACAATATGGCACCAATACCAACTTCTGAAGCGTCTGTTGCCATTCCTAACGGTTTCGAAGGATCGAAGTGAGTAAGAACTGAACCAGATGATAACAACTGTTTCACAGCTTCAAAAGCTGACTGTTGTTCGGATGTCCACTGCCATGGCACATCTTTCTTAATTAGACGATAGAGCGGGTCTAGTGTCATAGACAAATTTGGAGGAAGAAATTTGCCGTAAAACTGTACTTGACCAAGAAAAGATCGCAGCGTATTAACGTCCTTAGGAACTGGCATAGCCAAAACAGCATCAACTTTGTTACCTTTAGCAATACCTTCCGAAGATAACATATGACCAAGATATTCGATCGAAGAACTAGCGAAAATACATTTTTCTAGACGACAGCGTAGTCCGTTTTTGCTTAGTCGTTGTAGAAGACCACGCAAGTTGGAAATGTGATCGGCTGCGTTGTTGCCACTGACGAGAATATCATCGAGATAGACAGCTACACCAGGTAGATCACTTGTTAATTTATCCATTGTCTCTTGAAAGTACCCCGGTGCTGAAGTGATTCCAAATGGAAGACGTAGCTGAAGAAGTACACCAGTATGTGTACTGAGAGCCAGTCGTCTCTGAGAAATTGGACCCAAACGAATTTGATTATAAGCGTCAGCCAGGTCAATTTTTGTGTATCCATAACCGCCACGCAGTTTACGCAACAGGTCTTCTGGCAACGGCATTGGGTAGCGATGAGGTTCTAGCTGAGTATTAATGGAGACTGAATAGTCGCCACAAATTCGAATCTTTCGTTTTACTTGTCCCGGAAGCGTGGTCTTTTGAATAGGAACCACAGGTGTACCTTCGTCGTTGAATTGAGTACGTTTCCAAACACCATGCTTGATACCAGCTTCGTAAGCGTCAACCAGATCTTCTTGAATAGCGAAAGGTACAGGTCTTGGACGGCAGAAGATAGGCTTGTAGTCAGGCTTGAATTTTATTTCAAGTTCAAAGTCTTTCAAACAACCCAATTCTGGTTGAAACAGGTCTGGAAACTCAGAACATAGAACTCTGCACCTTTGTAGGAGATCTGTGTCAGGTTTGAGATGCTCAAAGACCTTAGCAACAGTACTCTTGGATGATTTCTTAATCTTTTCATCAACTGTAAGATCAAGTAGTCGAATACCCGATCGGCCAATAAGATTTAGTCCAGGAACAGAAGTTACGTGGAACCAGATCTTGCAACAGGTTGTTGGAGCTTTAACTGATAATTCAACTTTCCCTAGTATCGGAAGTTGATGCTTGCTTGCTGACTCGAATTGTAAATCCGACGATTGAAGATGTGGTTTACCCAAACTTTGCCATAAAGTATGGGTGATGAAATTGGCTGGAGCTCCAGTATCGAGTTCGAATCTTATCGAATGCCCATTGATTTGGAGATTTTGTGTAATTTCATCATCAACATTGATTTGGTTGACTTGGCGAAGTGCTTTAGTCTGTCCATAAATGAATATAGGCTTGACCGTCTTTCGGGATTCAGCTTTTTTCTTGAAACAAACTGCTTCATTGTGACCATTTTTACCACAAAAATTACATTCGGCATCCTTGAAACGGCAATTTTTGCGTTCATGGGTCGATTTGCCACAACTTCTACAAGCGGTTGACTCAGTCTGAGATTTGTTTTGTTGAGGAGCTGTGGATTTGGATTCCGATTTATGTTGCCCCAACTTATTGATTGGGAGAGACATCGGAGACTTTGAGGGACCAACGGCAGTTTCCTTGGCTACCTTGGCGGCCTCCTCGGTTTCGGTTGCTATTTCTACCGCATTGGCGAAAGTTAGATCTTCGTTTTTGCACTTGAAAAGAGCTTTGAGCACTGCTTCATTTTTAATAGAGCAGATAAAATGTGTTCGAAGAGCTTCATCCAGTGGATTTGTGATGTTAGCAAAGTCGCATGTTGCAGCCAATTGTCGAATTCGAGCAACCAGTTGTGGAATAGATTCACCTTGATTTCGACCAATGCTTGACCAAAATTTGAATCTTTCACGAACAAGGAATTTGGTTGGATTGTATTGTTCTTTCATGAATTGAGCAATTTGATCATACGAAAGATGGTTGACTGTTAAAGGAGTCTCTTGTTGGCTAGCAAGATTGCACAACTGTTTGTAGATGACTGGAGTTTGACAACTGAGAAAATAAGCAGCTTTGTTATTTCTTGTTATACCCCGAGCTTTAGCGAATGTTTCGAACCTTTCCTGATAGTCGACCCATAATTCAGCTGTTGAATCAAAAGCAGCAAAATCTTGAGTGACCTTTGATTCATTGGCTTCAAGCAGTTTGACAATGGCGTCTTGTTGCTCCTTGATTTGTCGCTGTTGTTCGGCTAGTTGTCGTTGACTAGCTTCTTGCAGCTTCTGCATTTCTGCCAATATCGCTACCAGAGTAGCACCGTGTTTTTCTTCCATAAGTAGTTTTTAGAAAATAGAGAGATCTTCGTCGCCAAAAATCTGTTATGTTTCTTAACAGATCCAAAGAAAAGTTTGATTTCAGTAAAGCTTTTATTTTTGATTCAAGAATACCAATACAATACAATAATATCACAAACTTAATATTTATAATAAAATAGAAAGTTCCTAGAAAGATACAGAACATTCTGGAACATTATCATATATCTAGAGGGTTCTATGGAAGATTCTCGAATGTTCTGTTGTATCTAGAAAGTTCTAAAATGGGCCATAACATAAGGATTCCCCGAAAAAAATTTAGTCTTATCTGAGTTAGAGATAATTCTCTATCAAAAAAGAAAAAATATTATAATTTCATTTTCATTGCAAAATTATAAGTTTAATTTTATAAAAAAGTTTTGAAAAGTTATAACTTTGAAAATATGTCTCACCCATTTTAGGGCTAGAAGTTTGGGTTACATGAGGGCTTCGAACCGGATTATAGATATATTTCTGTTTATCATAAAATATATTCCTGGCTAACACCCCAACATTGCCACAAGTCAACAAATGTAAACAGTTTCAAGAACAAATTAGACAAATATTTAGCATTAAAAAAAATTAACTTAATGAGTTTTAATAGTAATAAAAATTTTTAATACTAATAAAAAGTATAAAAAATTTAAACAAAAATTACTTTTGGTCTTAAGTCTTCTAAGTAGTTTTTGTTTAAATTTTTTATTCTTTTTATTAATATATACCTATATTATCAAAAGTGAGTTGTCAAAGTGAGTTTCTAATTCACTCGCTGTTAACACATAGCTATGTGTTAACAGCGAGTGAATTAGAAACTCACTTTATATACTACTACTAAATCATATTTTATATACTACTACTAAATTATATATACTACTAATAAATTATAATTATAATTATAATAATAATACACATTTTATATACTACTACTAAATTATAATAATATTTTAATAATATAGCAGTTACTATATTGTTATAATTTATGATTGTTTTTAGGCAAGTACAATGAAAGCACATTGGTGCTCACATTTTAAAATCATAACACAGATACTTTTAAACAGCATGTATAAAAAAGGTCATTTAAAAACCTGCAGATTATTTTCTATAGCATGTCTTACACTGACATAATATAAAATAGACACAAGCATGTAAGTTTGTTATGGAGCCATTTTACAATAATAAATAAATCTTCAAATAAATTATAATAGGAAAGACAATTTTTAGCTTCAAAAAAATGTTGCATATTAAATGACATCTTGAAAATATTCAATATAATATTAAATGACATTTAGAAGTCCTTACATATTTATTAATAAGATATCTTGCTTTACTATAGCATAGCCTTAAGTAAAGGATAAACTATGCCTAAGTAATGTTAGATTTTACTTTAAACATATTAAAAGAAACAAAGCTATATACAGTCTTGTAGACTACATGTAGGCTACAGTCTACATTGTAGATTACAGGTATAACTTCTTTAAAGTCTAACTTTACTTTAGGCATCGTAATTGATTTTTACTAGTATAATCCAAAAACTATGCTATTTACTACATTATACTATTTTAGTATACAAATATATTTTAAAAATACAAATACTATACAAGTGCACTGAAATATTGCTGCCTAACCTTTTTCATGATTCACTTGTATGACATAAACTTCACCTTCCTTAGGATTGTTGAGTGTAGTTGTTCTATCTTCATTATTGCTCTTGGCGATAAGATTTGCAATAACCTCTATTTTAAAGTGCTTTATGCTACCTATCAAAACAGGCACAGCCATTTACTAAAAAGTCATCATAAAAAAATTTAGCAATATGTTTGTTCAGGTTGAATTCGTTAGCAGAAATTTAACTATTAAAAGTGCCGTGTCACTTGAATGATCCGCTCCGCTGATCCGCCCCGCCCCGCCGTTTGTACCTACTCGAGTTTTTTCGGGTTAGAGAGTTTTTGAGATTAGGGTTTTTTGGTTGAAGAGTTTTGGATGAACAAAGGCTTTGTGAATGAACGAGAAATTTTAAAGGTTAACGAAAAAGAAAAAAATTTTTTTTTGATGAACGGAAAAACAAAGAGTTCATCGAAGTCAGAGATTTTATTGGTTAAAGAAAAGTGAGCCGAAGTTTTGCCGCTACTAATAAAGAAAAAGAAGAAAAAGATACTCGTTTGGGAAAGAAGAGCTAAAGAGGAGTAATTGATAAAAACGATTGCACATATACGGTACACTAAAAGGAGAGGAAGAAAATATTATTTGTAACTTTATTAACGCAATTAATAAAAGAGTGATTACAAAATATTAAGGAATTTATATTGAGAATTATTGTATAATAGAAATTACTGACGACGGAAAACACAACCTTAACCTAGGTCTTTGTATTGTCTACCTATATGAAATTTAGCTTAAAACTTGGTTCTATTGCTGTTATCTTTAGTAACTAAATGGAAGTTGTGACTGGTTAGACGAGACCAAAAATTTTCGAAACAATACAAATTAAATTATATTAAAGTCTGTCGGACTCGTCGTTAATTTACATCAACTTCCATTTAGTTACTAAAGATAACAGCAATAGAACCAAGTTTTAAGCTAAATCTCATTTAGCTAGACATTCTTAATATTTTAAGAAATAACGCGGATGATGATATAGAAATTGAGATCATTTAACTACTTTAGTACGTGTATAACTAGAGATATGAAAAGTAATACAAAATATCAACTAGTTTAGTAGCTACCTAGAACACAATGGTTTCATGTCCAGGGAACTACTCCATCTATTATATTGCTATAAACTTCTAGTTTATGAATATTATAGAGTTTCCTATTTTTATGTTTAACAACAGAAATATATGCGGTTAAGGATAAATAACTTATACATAAAATGAATGTAACTACAATAAAGAATAAAATAATTTGTCACAGTTTTAAAGAATTTAGCAAAGTATTTAGTATTTAATATTAACATAATATGATTTACCAGCTATATATAAACTAAATTTTATTTAACAAAAACTAATGGGTTATTATGTGCTTTTTATGATAAATGAAGTCATACATAAAATATGAAAAGCGAAAGCATGAAATATCTGGCCGCATTTTACAAGATAATTATAAATTTGAATAACCTTAGTAGCTACCTTTACGTTGGTATAATTTGTTTAGTAATTTGTCAACATGTGAAGTAGTTACTCTATCCTGAACAGTCTTGTTAAACAAATGCTGTAAAATTTTAAACTAATAGCACGTGATCAGAGTTTCTGTTTTAAAACTGTGGGCAGCCATTTCAATTAATTTTTTTGTTGACGGGTGAAAATTTAGAGTTTGTCGGAAGCTCGCATGACTCGTTGATTTCTGCGGCCTCTTTGATGTAAAGGAAATCAGTTGTCGGCATGAACAGATTTTCATCATTTTTTCAAGATAAACATCTGTAAATTTGGGAACTTTTTTCGTGTAAACAAAGTTTCGTCAATAATAAAATAGACCTGTAAGGATAATTTTAAAATGATAAAAAAAAATATAGCGAAATATAAAAAAGCTTAAATAAAATTATTAGTCAAGGTCTGGTTCATTCAACTCCTTCGTCCTTCATTCACCAGGCTTAATTTTGAGTATTTTTTGAGTATATTTTCCGATATGTCGCCATTTTTTGCCTCAAATACTCTATAAGCTCCATAATATATATTCCACTATGCATTATTTTCTAGTCGGTGTATTTTCTAATGGGCTTTTTTAAAATTCATTTGATATACCAAAACCTTTTAAAAAGTTATTCAAGTTTATAATCATCTTGCAAAATGCGGCCAGATATTTCATATCTTTTTTTTTTATATTTCATATACTATTTCATTTATCATGAAAAGCACATAATGAACCATTAGTTTTTGTCAAATAAAATAGCAATATAATAGATGGAGTAGTTCCCTGGACATGAAACAAATGTGCTTTAGGTAGGTACAAAACTAGTTGATATTTTGTATTATTTATTATATCTCTAGTTATACATGTACTAAAGTAGTTAAGTAAATGATCTCAATTTCTGTAATACCATCAGCGTTATTTCTTAAAATATTAAGAATGTCTAGCTATATAAAATTAAGCTTAAAACATGATTCTATTGCTCCTATCTTGAGTAGCTAAATGGAAGTTGATGTGGCTGGTTAGACGAGACCAAAAATTTTCGACGAATCCGACAGACTTTAATATAATTTAGTTTGTATTGTTTAAAACAAAAGATTTGTAACAATGCGCAACGAGCATGGTTCGCATCTCTTATAGGTCCATGGTTAACCATACAACCGGTAATTTTAAGCAGCGATAAGAATACGATTTTAACCGTAAAAAAATTTGGACAAAATTTAGTTTAATTTAACCGAGCTGTTATAATCGTTTTTCGGAATGTTGTGATCTTAACCGAAAACTTATTTCAAATAAAGCAAATATCAATGATAATGTTTGGCTGTTGAAAATTTCTTTTCTTGCGCGTTTTTTAAAGACAAAATATCACTTTTCAGATAACTGATATAACTTCAGATACTGATGCATGTCAAACAAATAAACTGGCATTTAAATGCCTAAGAAACAAATATTTATGTTTCTGTTCTCCTTTAATAAACCAGCTTTGCCACAATTAGCTTTTTTTTATCCGATGGCATTTTATGGCCTTTTACTTTTATTTTGGCATTTTGACACAGAAAAATTAAAATTTTTGAAAAAGTATTTATTTTGGAAAAAATGTTGAAATTAATTTTAACTCCTCATGATTTTTAGGAATTGGACGCAACGTCCAAACATTTAAATTTGCGTTGTCTTAAAACGGCTGATAAATGGATGTTAAAAGGTTCTTGTTCCAAAATATCCTGATCCTTTGAGTAATGCACAGTGCCTCTATTGCGGTAACTTTTAATCCGTCATAACATACAAATTCTTGAGGCAGCTAAAGTGCATTGACTAAACCATATGTATCACTACTTAAAAATTTAAATTCGCTTTTGTATTCATCGTCAGATATGCTTTCTAAACAAAATTGCCTATAACTCCAAAAAGGTAAATCTGGATTCTTAGCGACATTTAAATTGTACAATAATAAGAATTCCTCGTCGCCTTTTATGTTTGATTCTAATGCAAGAAATAAATCATTTCTAACATTTCTTAAAGGAGCCATTTTTTAGTTTTTTTGTATTTTCCGTAAATTAATTCTTTGTAAAGGAAATTCGTAAGTTATTTTATCTCAATACCGCAACATAAAGTCACAACCGCTCGTCCCAGACCTTAGACGTCTCCGCTGCTGTTGCAGTTCTCATATCGTGAGCTCTCCATTAAAACGATTTTCCTTGCTGTATTAAAGATAATCGAATTAATAGAATTATTCATTTTTCGCGGTTAAAACGGTTGTATTAAACGATTATCCGGTGGTATAAATATATTTCGAACAAAAATCTCTCGATGCTTTCACTTTTTGATCAAAGTGCTATTTTGTTGCAAATTTTTATATCACAGCCATTTTTAATCATAATTCTATTCTGAAAAGTAACTGACTTTATTTATAAGAATTCTGTCAAATACTTTTCATTTTTAACACCAAATCAAAATAAATTTTATGCTGAATTGAATTTTTTTTTTTATAATTCGATCAAAAAAATTGTTTGACTGAAAGAAAATGAGAGTTGCTGAGTTTTTAAATTTTATTTTATCATTAAAACTAGATTTTTTTTTACCACCATGATAGAGCTCAAAGAAATCATTTGAAATGCGAGTTCGTAAATCAATCAAAGCGAATCCAGAGAAATCACGTTCAACTTTTACGCTTGAGAACGCTGCACTGTAAACTATTTGCAAAAATTTATAGAGCCGATTCCATTTTGCTTTCTGGTTTTTGTTCCAATATGCAAGAGTGTTGAATTCAATATCTAATTCCACTCGTGGTTCATAAAGAGTCCATTTTAAAATTAGTTGAGGAAGATCTTGATCTGATTCTGAAGATTCATCAACAGTGCCTTGTATGGTTCCTCCTCCAGTATAATCAATGAAACGGTGTACTTTTTCAACATAAACATCTTCTGAGTTCATCGGAATCGTCTCTTCAGAAGTATTTAATGAATGTGACGCGCTTTTTTGTATGGATTCTGTTAATTAAGAACTTGGTTGTTCTCGTTGAGTACAAAGTTTTTTATAGATTTTAATAAGCTGTGTGATTCGTCTATTCAACATTTCTTTTTTAAACTGCTTATTACCCGATGTAAAGCAAAATCTAAGATCCAGAACTATTTTATTTTAAAAAAACTTGTTCTCATGTATTAATTGCGTTGCTCAGTAATATTTTTAATCCCGAACCACCAGCTTAAATGTCCTCAATTTCTATTTTTATTTGAAACCATCGAAAGTAGAATTCACTCATTAATAATTTTGGCGATTGAAAATTCTTCGTGGCCAAATGTATAGGTAAAAATTTGTCGAAATATTTATCTCTAATGTTCCACGATGCATCGTTTAATTTTAATTTATCGTGTCTTAGCCTTTGATACGCTTCTGCGTTAGCATGGAAATCTTCTATCATTAAAAAAGTAGAATCCCAGCGTAGTTCAATGTCTATACAAAGCTTTTTTAGATTTTTTAGATGTTTGAATATATGCTAGCTTTTTTGATTCAGTAGCAACTTTTCTGATGTTATTTAATACATCTTTAAACATTGACGTAACGTCGTTGGCAGCTAGCTGATATACATGTGCGCCAAAAAAATAGAACAGAACGATCCAACTGATTTTTCAACGCAAACAGAATAGGCTTCACTATAATTCTCTTCTTCATTCTTTAAAGCGCCTATATCAATTTCCTCGTCTTCGAAATCTATAAACTTGTCACAATAAATTTCAAGGATTAAAATCTATAAATTTGTAACAGTAAATTTCAACTATCATTTGATCTTGTGCATTTTGAAAAAAACTTGAAGCCTTCGTCATGTTCTTTCCCAGAACTGTACAAGTTGCGTTGATATCATCAGCACGTTTTCCAATTTTTCCCATCACGTTTTCCAACTGAGCAGCCATAATCTCGCCAAACTGGCGTCCTTCTTAAGTAATTATGCCTAAGGTTCTGTCAGCTATTTGCCAGTCCTTAATATTTCTACAGCAACCTCCGAACACATTTCTTCCAATATCGCGACTTACTTATCAAACATCAACGAGGCAGCGTTTCATGCTGTAACGGTTTATAACAATTTTGAATTCGTTGAGTGCATTTTTCACTGAAGACATATGTCCGATTTAATCAGCTGATGCAAAAGATAATCTACGATTCATCATTAATTGAATCATTCCTCTAATTAAATGATTTATATCAACTTCCAGTTTGATTCGTTTAACAAATTAAATCTCATCGTCATTTTGATTCCTTGTAGCCAAAGTAACTTCAACTAATTTGATTTCATCCGCATTCCCTTTGTATTTTCGAAGAATAATATGGAAGTTTTTAACTTCTTTTAACCATAAAATATAATATATTAGTTTTATGAAAAAACTGTTTTTACTTTTTAAATAAATAATCATTGTAATTAAATATTATTAAAAAAAAGGCACTATATTTACAAAAAGGTTGCGAGGGGTTTAGTGCCATTTTGTTGTTGTTTTGAGTCACTGTGCGACATATAAGTTAATGCTTTTAAATGACCTTTTGGAAAGTCATCTATGAAATAAGTGACCTCCTTCATCTAATTGATCAAAAATATAAAAAGCCGTTAGAACATTTTCTTTGTCTTTTTTTTTTCTTTGCACTTTTTTAAAGATTCTTTACTCGAAAGATTTTGTTTGTAGATATTATTACAATAGTAAATTGAAATAAATATGAAACCAACTCATATAAGCTCTTAAGTAACCGGTTGCAAAGTTATAAAATATATAAAGATAACTTTTTACTCCAAGAAAAATCTTTGAGAATCTATATTCAACCAATAAAATTGATGACGTGATAGTCGAATCAAGCTATATATATGAAGATTTGCAAGAACGAATCATCCCGTCTATATTCGTAATGTATTTTTTCATTGCTTTAATGCGATCGGTCACATCATCCAATTTCAAAAAGGGATTGCTAAATATGACTGCCATTGCCTAATAACCAAAAGCAAATGTCAAAAACAAAAACTATATTCAGTATTAAAACAATTATATTTAATATTATGACCATTAAATTGAGTATTATCATTTTAAATTTAACTATTTTCAATTGTTTCTTTAGTAAAGCATGTTAGTGCATCGAAAAAACCTTTGATTATTTTATTGTAAACTATAAAATTTCCACATTTATCAACAAAAAATCGAAACTTACATCAGATAATTTAGAAACAGAAGATAATCCTTTAGCTCTTTTAGTTGAATCAAATATCGAAACCATTTGCAATTGATTTTTCAACCGTCGCATGAAGCTGTCTATGCTTCGAACACCGTTTCGTTTAAGCGCACTTTCGAATTTTGACTTAAAAGCGGTTAAAGCGCTGGCGCTATATGTAGATAACTTTTTTTCCATCAGCTCAGAAAACAAATGTATACCTAAAAAAATACACTTGAAATAATAACCAAACCCAAAACAGATAAACTATCAATCAAAGTCACAATCATATGATTCATACTTGAATAGACACAATTCCTGATTTTTAACTTAGAAATTAAATTTTTCCGCAACAGTCAAAACAAATTCATTTTCACCTCGTTCCAACTGCCTGATCCAATACAATTGTTCTTCTTTTGTTTCTTTTGACGCCCCCACTTTAAAAAAAACAAAAACAAACAGATTAGTATAAAACCTCTCGCAACATTTGTAAATTTAAAATTATTTACAGAATATGTTTAAAACTTAAAATACATAAAAAAACAACAAAAGAACACACCATTACTATTCTTCAAAACTTTAGTTTCTTTCTGCATAGATTTATAGATTCCTTTCAAACGGTCTATGCTGTAAACATAGGAGTCTGATATCGAGCGAATGCTTTTGTACATATCAGCGTATTGATTGCCAATATCAGTCACTGCATTACAAGAAGACACTGAAAATAAATTTTTTCGCAAATTGGAAATATAACATTTAAAAAGCCAATACTTAAAGAAAATTAAGTGCTTTTAATCCAGAAATTTTTTAAAGAAAATTTCTGGATTAAAAGCACTTAATGACGCCCAAGGTGAACTGTACAAAAATGCTTTTCTTGTTTCCATGCTACGAGTTACAATGATTCGATTCATATCTAAAAGAGCACGATCTTTAGTAGATATATGTGGCAAGTCCAGCGTCCGTGTGTTAAAAACCAGTTTTTTTACGGTTAAAGTGATGCAGCAAATCAGTTCTTTGAGCAATTTTAGGCTGATGTACTGCATGCACCGGATTACTGTATTTCTAAAAATATTTACCTTGCTATTGTTGTTTTCATTAAAAAGTTATAGAAATTTGTAAAGTAATGTAAGATACCTCATAGAAGTCTGCTAACGAAGTTTCTAATAATTTGAGATCCTCCACTTGTTTTGCTATATATATGCCATGAAGCTTCCAAAGTTTTTCTAGATCTTCAGCAACATTTTTATCTAAATAATGCTCAACAACCTCTAAACAAGGAATAAAAGTATCAATGTCGATAACGATTGAAATTTCCTAATGTAAATCAAATCGAACACACGTTGTAGAGGCTTACAACATTTGTTTCAGATTAGAAATTATTCAGAGTAATTGATGTTGAACAGTTTTCATAAAAATATCTAATAGATAAAATATCCCGGACCTATATTAAAAAAAAAACACATGGAATGTTAAAACTTTCGAAAAAGTTAGCATACTTTTTGCAAAATATGTGGCAAACTCTCCATTGAAACATTGGCGGAAAACCATTTCTTTTTTCTCCCCAAACATATTGTAACTCACACGAAAATTATCAACACAATTTTCACCATACATTTTAACATTCCCAAGCTTAAATGCAAAAATTATTTTTTTACAAAAAACAAAAGTTAAGCTTGTATTTAGTTTAAATAATCACATACTGATCTCTAATATTAACAAAATTAAAAACAATTTTAAATTTTTTTAATGAAAACGTTTTAAAAGTTTCAGTTTATTTTTTGTGCATTTTATTCATATTACTTTCAATGAATTCAATTTCTTACTTTTTCTTCTAAAATATCAAAAGAATCAAGAGTAAAAAAATCACTGGCAGGATTTATCATTCCCTCTAGGAATTTGGTTAAAGATTGAAGAGCAAGTCTTTCAGTTTTGAAATTTTCAACGTTTGCATTGACTGAATTATGGTACTTAGTGTACATAGTGTGGATTTCTTTAGCCTCATTGCTTAGTTTGTCAAACACTTGCAAAAGTTTCTAAAATAAGTTTTTACAAAAAGCCATCAAAATTTTAACTAAAAATAAAAATAAATAGTTACACTACTTTCTAAAAATCTGATTCAATAATTCATTTATGATGGTACTTATTTCTTTTTACCTTGACATCATTAAGACTTTTTTCAAAATTTTCAGATGAAGCCATTTTATTAATTTCACAACCAGCAATGCATGTAACATTGTGTGTTTTAAGATAATCTAAAACCAACTGCGGCATAACTTTGTTTTCCTCACTTTTCTGGACAATATATGGTATTTCCACTACGTGAAAAATGAGAAAGAATTACTATAATACATTTAAATAATTTAACTACAGAACCTAATTACAAAGAAGGTTATTTTCTATGTGTATATTCCTCATTACTATCTATCAAATCTTTGCTAATCCTACCACACACCTCCCCCTCCCCCTTTTTATCAAATTGGAAAGAAATAAATTATCAATTTTTAAAGACAAGCTGAAAATATAATAAGGTTTATTTAAAAACAAGCTAAAAAAAAAAAAAAAAATTAAATACCTATGCCAGCTTTTTTACATGTTTCAACACAATTTACATTTGCTGCATCCTCTGCAACTTTTATATCGTCAATTTGAATATAAATCATGTGACTTATTGATTGAAGAATATTTGACAAATTTGAAGCTGGAAAATATGCCAAGCTTTCAGCATTCTTCTTTGATTCCAAGAACTCTTCACCTTCATATGCTTTACTAACTTTTTTTACCAGACTATTGAAATACTCTTCAACTTTTTCTTTAATATGAGCTATCACGTTCTTGTCACTGATCAAATTTACATAAAACTTAATAGAAGAAAAAAAAAATTTGAATTTAAAAGCATAAAGTTCATTTTTTATAAGTCTTAGATCCATCTTATAATTGTAAAAGAGAAAATTAAATCTAATAAGTTTTAGGATAAGAATGAATGAATTTAATGAATAATAATTTTATAACTAACAAATAATTGTGGTATAAAAATTATAAGAAATCTTTTTTTTAAAAACTTTTAAAATAATTTAAATAAGCAATTGAAAGTGGCTATTATAGAATATGGAGCTATTGTTTATTTTTATCCATAACACTTTTCTAATTATTTAACTTTTTAATTATTTGATTTAGCTAAAAAATTTTGTAGTAGAAAAGTAAAAATTGTAATTCAGAACAATAAATAGGCTTCTTAAATTTAGCATACAGAGAAAAATCAAAAACACTTACTGATGGATTAATTTCTTGAAAAGACTTCAAACTATTTTTCTGTTCTATGCAAAACGAAGCTTCAACTTCACCAAAAAAAGTTGTTGTGTTCTCTATTTTAAAAAGACCTGTGTAATTAAGTTCTATATCAGATATCCCAGATATTCCTATTGTTTGCACAGAACCTTTGAGGCTGATTTGCTTTTGATAAGTTTTGTTTTGCTTTTTGCAAAAGTGCCATCTTACAACCAACTGGGCTATTATACAAAAAAAGAAAATTTCTTAGTGTTCAAAGCATCATAAAAAGATTGTAATTATAAAAAATTGTAATATTAAAATATTGAAAAAAGTTAAAATTTCAAAGCTAGTCTCATAGTTATAAATATTATGCAAATACTATTTCAAAGTTGAAAAAATTAACCAGAAATAAACAACAAAAAAAAAAATGCCATAACTAAAAATAGCTTACGCCCTTTCAGATAATCATTCTTATGAAACAACTGGAGGTTTGAATTGGATAAATTTGTTACTGAGAGCCATTCTTCGTACTTGAGGGTGCAGTAACTTAATTTAAATTTGAATTCATTTATTTTCTCACTTCGATTAAGATAGCCGAACATAGTCAATGAGAAATTATGTGCAGTACGATTACCAGCTTGAACTATTTTTGAATCTGGAAAATAAGAATGAAACTACAATTATAAAATTACCATTATTTTGCTATTGCTTTAAATTTTCTCAAAGGTATTTTTTTTCTTTGTTTCTTTTTAGTCACTAAAAAAACTATTAAAAAATTAGCAAAGAATCAAAAAGATATAAAAAATAACAGTATACATTTTTTTTTACTACAAATAATACCACTATATATTGATGTTGTGTCTATTTAGGTACACAGTAACACCTACCCTCACAAATACCAAAGGCTATATTTTCATTAGTTGTTAAGCACACGAGGTGATAAAAATATCTCATCCCAAAACCATGGTCATGCTATTCTTAAAACTTATATGTTAAATTATAATAAATATTTCTAAAACTATATTATCTATTTTTTTTTATAAATAAGCTTAATAACTTCAATGAATAAATTAACTATTCATAAATTTTTAAAATTACAACTGAAAACAACCACATTGTTACACTGTTTTCAGATTACAACTTATCGCACGAATTTTTTGGAACCAAGAAATTGCTAAATAGAAAGAATGCTGTAGTCATAGCATAATCAATCACTTTCTAAACATTTATTTTTTTGTTTAGTAAATAGTAGCTTTAAAAATTAAAGATTTCCTAAGTGCAAAAATTAAAATTAGACTTTCACTCAATTCTTAAGAATAACATTAGGAAAAGAAAATCTAAAAAATTTAATTAAAGCAAAAAGAAACTTAAAAACATCTCACCTTTCACGGTCCACACAAACAGAGGAGAAGGAAGGAACTCTGTACCATCAAAAGCAAAATTGTGTGTTTCACTCTCTACTTTAAACTTTCTAAAAACAAAATAATTTTAAAGAAAAAAATCTGAGTTTTGTTAACTTTCCATTTAAACTTGCTGTTTCAATTTCAGGAGCATTAAATATATATTTAATATCTATAATATGAAATATCAATAATAATAACAAAAAAGAACTGAAACTAAAACTAACTGTAAAATACTTTGAACACTATTCAGCTTTTCAGTTCCTATTGCTGAGAAGAATGAAGTATTTCTTGGCTCTTTTACATCAAATGTTAACCGACCATCATTTTTAAAAGATATTTTGTTGTGATTTAAGATCACATCAATTGGTGAGACGAATTCTATAAAAAGTATAAATAAAAATTGCATTCAAAAAAAATTTTTTTTCCCCGTTACTTTAGTTACTATTATAATAAAAATCTTTTAAATATACTAAACTAGTTTTTTTATTTCTAGAGGACATTTAACCCTACATTTTTGCTTTGAACTTGAACAACTCTTAAAAATTATTGCTATTTATAGGCCATAGATCACTTTGCAGTCATGTGGCAGAGTATTTTTTCAATCATTGTTAGTTGAAACAAATAATTAAAATCTAATTCTAATTAATCTTAAAAAGAAAAATATGAAAAATATACAGTTTACTTTTTCAACACGTAAACTTATATTTTAATTCACTACAATGTTTTTACAAAAAAGAATTGTCTAGTACCAAAACTGGATATTTCTCCAAAAATTATTACAATTCTGATTTTATTATATATCAAAGTTGTCATAGTAACAACTTTTTACAACTTTGTAAAGAAACAAAAAAAATTTTTTTAGCAAGAAAAATAAGTAATAGTTAACTTATCAATGTATATAATATAGAAAAAAACATCTACACTGCAGGCCAAAAGTTTCCGGACACTTGGATTTTGTATAATTTTTTAATTCAAACTCCTATAATTATTTCAATAAAATTCAAATATCATATTTATTTTTTAAAAGATACATATAGTTACTATTTAAGAAAAAAAAAAAGACAAAAAATGAAATAAAAAAAATACTAACAACACTATTATTATTAAACTGTCTTTTCGCCAAAAAATAACCCACAATTTTTTATCACTTTTTTGCAATCCGTGGCATCCTATTTATTAATTAATTTATTACTTCAGGTGTAATTGATAACCAGGATTCTTCTAATATTTGTCACAGGTGCTCTTTGGATGTTGGGCATTTTTGTCTGACCTTTCTGTCCAATTCTCCCCACAGTAACTCTATTGGGTTCAAATCTGGTGATTGGACCGGCCAGGTCATGTTTTTGGAGACACCATTATCCTCTTGTTCCTTTATATAATTTTTACATAACTTTGAGGTGTGTTTAGGGTCATTTTCCTGCATAAAAACAAAACCATGACCAATAGTTCTTAAGCCAGAAGGTTTAGCATTGTTTTCTAGAATTATTTTATATTGTTCTTTTTTCATAATACCCTCAATTTTAACTAGGTCACCTACACCAGCTGAAGAAAAACATCCCCATACCATAACTGACCCACCAACATGCTTGATTGTTGGCACTAAACACTCTGGGATCATTTTTTCTTTTTTTGTTCTTCTGATGTAAATTCTACGTCTTTGCCCAAACAGTTCAAATTTGGACTTGTCGGTCCATATTACTTTTCCCCAATCTTCTTCTGTCCAATTTTGGTGATCTATAGGCCATTGTAACCTTTTCTTTTTATTTCCAATCTGTAGCAATAGTTTCCTGACCGCTATACAGCCAGAAAGTCCTGCTTGTCTAAGACGTCGTTTCGTAGTGGTTAATGAAATAGATTTTGAATGACTCCTATTAAAGCCTGAAGTTATTTCCGGGGCCGTAAGTCTTCGATTTCTTTTACTCATCAATATTATACTACTATCTTCAGCTTTTGTTGTCTTTCGTGGTCTACCAGATCTTTTTTTGTCTTCAAAAATGCCTGTTTTTTTCCATCGTTTGATGGTATCTTGTACAGTACTTCTGGCAACTTGTAATTTTTTGCAAATTTTACGAACTGAATAACTTTCTTTATGTAATGTAATTATTTCAGAACGTTTTGCAACCTTTAAAGAAGGTTTTTTACCCATATTTTTAATTAAATAGTTGAATTATGAAATTTAAAAATTTTTTTGAAGATTTTTTAATGCAACCGTCATTAATACCAAACGAAAACTAAACAAAACTAAATATTCTAATCATTTTAGTCGGATATCATTATATTATAAATATTTCCTTCATGTTTCAACAAATAAATAACTTTAGCAAGACCAAACTCTTAAGAGTAATGTAACGCTATATATCAAGTTAAAATATGCAATTAAAAAAACAAACTTATTTATGTAAGTTTGAGGCCAGTAATACCTAATTACTGACCTCAAATTTACATAAACACTTAAAATTAGTAAGTTTAAGTATTATAAATTAATACTATTGATTAATTTAATGATACAGGATAGATTTTAGCTTTTTATATAAAAAAATATCATGTGTCCGGAAACTTTTGGCCTGCAGTGTATATAAAAATAAATGTTATCAATTACTTAATAGGTAATTGATAACATTTATTTTTATATAGAGGGAAAAATAGGTATTAATAAGAATTTCCTTGACTCTTACAGTCTTACTACTTTTAAAAACTTCAGTTCTAAATAAACTCTGCTTCTTCATTTTATGACTTCAATTATCATGATGATGTAACTTTTTTGAAGGTTTAATTGAAAAGTTTACTTGTACTAACATCACTTAATTGAACTTTTATGATTTTATATTGTACCATACAATAGACAAATTTTCTCAGAACTTATTTTGAAAAAATGTTCTTATGGAATAATATAACCTACAATGATGGCATACATATAATACATTAATATTACATGCGAGCTTTTTTCATCAAAAATAATTTTCAACTAAAATTTAGAAAAAGGCATGACTTTCATTGAAAAGGAAGATAATCCTGCATGTTCTTTAAAATTTTGTTTAATTGAAAGTAACTCTGTTTCTTCTTGTTAGGATTTTGAACTTGTCTTAATTAGCCTTTTCTTTTCACACTGTTGTTTGCATGTAAAGATTAGTTTTGACTTGGTTGCTCAGTGACCAATTTTCACCATGGATACTATCTCCAGTAATTTGACAAACATTAACCAAATACTTAAATCTACAACACAGATGATTTCAATTGCATCATTTCACATGTTTTTTAAAACACACAAAATGATCATTCATCACCAAAATATTTAAAATATTCATAATTACCCAAAATATATCAATTTTTAGTTTTTTCAAAAAAATAAATAATGGTTTTACTTTTTCTCTCTCTCTCTTTTTTTTCTCTCTTTTTCTATTTACTTAAAAGAGTTTTCACATTGCAAATCATGACATAAATTTTGCCACTGTCTTAACTTTTTTTTTTCTCACACTTCCATTTGGATTGATTACAATTCCTTTTTCTAGATTGCCAGAGTATTGATGAGTCCTAATGCTTGCCTGTACTTGTTCATTATCACTTTTCTCATAACATAAAAGCAATAATGGTGGTACTGCTAATAACTAAAACCAAGTTAAATTTGTGTCATGCAATTTACAAAAGATTGTAAGCAGCTTTTTAGCTAAAAAGACAATATTGTAAAAATGAAATAACTTATTTTTAACTGTTCTGCAAAAGGAGTACTTAGCATTTAAAAGTTTTTCAAAAATGTTTAGACCAAGAATTAATAACAATTGATGGCTAATTAATATGCTAAATTGTTGGAATTAAATCTTTTAAATTAACCATTATTGGTTTTAGGCAAGGAGCACTATATGTTACTGGGTTCTAACAGACATGTGATGATAGTTGAATTCTGCATTGTTGAAAGCATCTTTAATAACTGCAATGACTATTCTGGCTACTGTGACCAAATTTGTAAACTTTAGAATGCATTTTCTAACAAGATTACTTATCATCAATAAAAAATTACCAATATATTTGAATGACTTGAATAAACAGAAGCATTATACTTACAAGAATATTTAAACCAAGCAACAGAAGTAAAATACTGTTACTTGATTTTGTTACAAACTGCTGGCTAACACTAATCTAATCACAGTTGGAGTGGTTTTAGCAAAATATGCTTGAAGCACAGCTGATCACATAACTGACAATTCTAGGAACTCCTTGTAGTCATCATGTGTTAATCTCAATCTCTGGGCATTGAGTACTAAACTCATCAGCATCATTCAACCAGATGCTTGTGCTTCAAAAAGTTGCAATAACTTCATTACCTGACACAAGGTTGGTAAATCTATCACAGCCAATTGTTAGCCAAACTTTAAAAAATTTCTTGATAATCAAAATATTAGTTTCATTCAATGGCTCATCTAGTGACCACCCCATCTTCCAAAATAGCTTCAAAAGTCATGTATCAACATGCAAGATGAAGTAACTCATTGTGTTCTTTTTCTCAATGAACACTGCAGTACTATCTTGAATATCAGAAATAGTTGCAGTTATATTAAATTACATGTACTTCACCATTATTGCTAAAATAGCAGTTAACAAGTGCTGTTAGAACACTTACTGTGCCAATCAAGTTTGGGAACAATCAGAAGAAGTTCTACATCTTTTCCTAAATCAAGAACAGAGACTCTGCTTTCCCATGACACCCTTAACATTAATAAGCATCTTTCCATCCCATCAATGTACAATGAGTAGAATACCTGGTGAAAATCAGTTAAGCGTGTCACAATTGTGTTCTTTTCTTCTTAGGTAAATTGAGCAACAAATCAAAGGTAATAGGGTGCTGGTTGACAGCATACAAAATATCACCTATGTTTTATTTTAGATTTTTGCATATTTATTCTTTGTTAAATTGTGATTTTATTGAAGTACATATAGTTTCTACATTAGTGCTAAGCAAAAAAAATTGTCAGGTAAGGCTACAACTGTTTTTGGTGATTGTAAGGATTTACGATATATTTGTCTAATCATTTATTTACAACTATTTAATTTTGATTAATTGCATCTTTCTTTAGACTGTTTTCAATGCACTCAACTGGTCTAAGGAGCTTAGCCACCAATTCAACAATCAAGGAAGAGGAAGAAAGCCCATCTATTACACTTCCAGGAACCAGTAGATCCTCAAAAAGTAAGCCCAGCAAAATTTAACAGTCTCCATAAGAAAAATATTCAAACTTAAGCAATACAAGCACAAAAGGATTTAATCATTTACCATAATTAACAAGCTCATACTGCTCCAAAGGTACCACAAACTCCTTCACACATGAGAGGCTGTTCACTGTGGAACTGGCTTACAACAACCAAAACAGCACAGTCTGGTCAGCAGAGTCTTTTGAAACATTGACAATCATTGAATATGTTTGCTCACAATATCTTTTACATTAGCATTCATCTATGTGTTAATCTGATAATAAGATTGATGCTTTTTGAAATGGAGTTTCATTTGAAAAAGTAAAACTTTTTCTAATTCTTTTAAATAGAATGATTTACTAAAATATAACTGTTTCTGAAGGTCTCTATTGGAGTTAAGATATTTGACTATGAAATTGCTTGTCATTTCATTTTTCTTTACATGAAATTTTTTTTTTAGTTGATAAGCCTAACTAATGTTTATTATGAGACATCATAGTTTGTTTGCTATATAAGCATATAAGGAAGGTGATTAGGTAATTATTTAAGATAATTCTTGCATAATAATAAATGTCAGTTGTTAGCCAATTATTTAAAACTTTTGCATAATGCTAAATGTCAAGCATACAAATAATTTTAAATTTATTCATGATAAAAAGTTTTCAAATATTTTTTTAAAAAAATGTATTAAAAAATAAGTGCACAATAACAAGTAGACTGAGCTAATTTCAGATGTGATCAGTCTAGCTTTATCAGTCTATCAACCACCTATTTTTTTATTGTCTCAAACATTTTCCAATCCACACTACATGGTCTTTTTCTAATTATAAATTTAAAAAATATTAGATTTAGCAATGAATACAATAATTTTTGTATTCAAATATCAGTGCTCTGAAATTGCACCAATAATATTGTCTAGAATGATGTTTTAGGTGAGAATGTATATAAGGTCCTGCGTGAATGTGTTTGACCGTCAATTATTCCTTCACTTTACACTTTGTTGAATAAGCTTAAGTGTTTGTTGTAACATGTACCAATCATTTCATTAGTAAACAATGACTCTGATGAAAGCAGCAGCAATCACATTGATTCATCTTATGAGTCCATGAATGCGTTGTCTGTGTCTCATTATAAAGAAAAGTTAGCTACAAAATTTGGTTTAAGATCTTTAACTAACCAAAAGTGAATTACTGGTGTCCCATCTGCAAGTTTGGAATTTGTTAAATACTAATGTAAGAGTTTTTGTAAGCAATCAGCTGATCTGACACATCTGTTTACCATGAAAGGAGAATTATGTCACTGTAATAATATTCCAGCTAGTTTCATTAAATTTGGAATAGAAAACCATGCTCATTATGTGTTTATTCATTGATGGATTTAAACTTAGCATAAGAGCAGTTCTTCTTTGCAATGACAGTGTGCATCCATCTGTCCTGTTGCTTATTTTTGGTCACATTGAGAGAAACTTAACAAAACCTGAAGGAAATTCTAAATTTTATCCAATACATTGATCACAAATGCTATCTTCATTTTGTTGGGTCTACAAACAGGATGCACAAAACACTGTTGTTTTATTTACCTGTGAGATAGTTGAAATCCTGTTGAGCACTACATGGGGAAAGACCACTGCATAAAATTGCTTTTTTTCTGATGCCTCACATGGACTTTTTCTCTAATAATATGAATAGTGTTAGTGAGAAGTACAGTGAAAAGATTCAAGTTATTTCTGTTATGGAAAAGTGCTACAAAAGCAAATGGTTTCCTGGAATGCCAAGCAACTTTTGTTGGATACTGCATCATAATGTTCTTGATGTGGATTACAAGCTTCTTCTCAAGCCAAACACTTTTAATGTAGTATGGCATTACCATATGCCCAGAGCAATTTAGCTTTGCAAATTTGTTTATGCATAATGTATAACTAATGAGTTTATAAACTACAATATCTTAGATGTAATTATAAAATTAAACAGCAGGTTAGATCACCTCATTCAGTTGCATATTTGATGATTGTAAAGCATAACCAATGTTATATCAGTTATACCATGGTGTGTCTCACTATTGCAGGCTAGAAATTCACTGGGCCTGTTGATTTGTAGCTGTTATTCTGAAAAATATTAGTTTACTGAAATATGGATAGTCCTTTTTAAAAAGAGGGTGTGTGATGCCCAACAGAACTAAAGTAATGAAACCTCCATAGTTGAGCTATTATAACACAGACTTTGGATTTCATATTTTCAAAAATATTTTTAGTGTACAATGCCATGAATGGTATTAATACCAGCAATGCATAAAAGAGTTCAAGTATTTATCACAACAACCCTCAACATGCAACTTAAACAAGCAACAAGTGCTGGAATAATATTATAACATTTCAAAAAAAATTTTAATTGTATCTTTTAAAATGGCAGAAAAGCTAAAAACAGAGCATTTTAATTCATTTTTTATGGTAGATGACATAATCAGAAAAAAACTCAACAACTTACTGACAACAATAAGTAGGACTTTCATATATGGAAATGGTTAAAATGGTGTTGGTATGTTATTTAATATTTATAAGCACCATTTTGCTTACACTATTGCTAAGTACCACTTTTCCTTAAACTTAATATCGTGAAATGGTTAATATCATGATAGTAGAATTCAAAATGACATATTTGCAATTAGTTAAAAACTTTTACCAAAACAGTTACAAAAAATGATTAAAATTTGGATTGTATTGAATTAAAAGCTAAATCAATTATATAAAATTTTTTAAACTTCTTAAATGAAACAAAAAAAAAAAAAAGTAATGAAGATTGAGGAAATTTAAAATTTTTACCAAAAAAGGAGAAAACATTTTCCTTTGCAACACTCTTTCCTTCCTTTGCTTTAAACTCCACAATCTTTTGTTTACTTGACTTCCCAATATCTGTATTTGACTCATAATTACACAACTTAATACATGCATCATTACAGCTAAGGACAAGTTGACCAGAATCGAAGCTTGTGATTATACCTAAAACAGTTTTAAAGCCTTAGAAGTTTAAAATAACTACATATGACTATTGATTAACATAATACTGACCTATATAAAAACAATATCAATTTATACACTATGTATTACAAAAAGTAAGAAATAAAAAGTACCTTTAGAAGTGAAGTTAATAGATGAGTCAAGATAACTTACAACACCTTCGACAGATAGTTCAATAATTCGTATTTTATCTGGTTTTTTAACAGAGTTTGCTTGTTTAACTGGTTGTACTCTTTGTTTATTGCGATGCTTAGTGTGCTTTTTGTGATGACGATTGACTGTAGACACTATTTTATTTTCTGAGGTTGTTCCAGCTTTATAGGTATTTTGAAATACTTCTTTCAAACGAATAAAAGGACTTTTAACTTTTAAATTTGGATTTTCTTTTAACACATATTCTGATATATGACGCCTATTATTTGTAATAAACTTAAATGATGCTTGAGAGATGCTACCTATACAAAACATATTATTTTAAACAAGAAAAACAGCTAAAGGTAATAAAAACAAATTTAATTTAGATTAAGTTCATACTAGAAAAAAAAAAAAATTCATAAAAACTGTTTCTTTCAAAAAACACTTACCTTTTCCTTCGCCAAAATTAGAAAAGATCTCAGAGTTGTTTTGAATAAAATAACAAATATCTTGTTTGTTTTCACCTTCTTTCTCACAGTTTGGAAAAGAAATTTTTCCACTAAAATGAATACCTAAAAAAAGTATTTTTACATAACTTAGTTTTTAAAAAGGTTTGTTACTTTTTGTTATAGCTTCACAGTTTATTGTTAATCTTTTTTTTTTAAAAAAAGGCTTAATAAAAACCTGGTTTTGCTAATTGCTTCAATGCTGGTTTGTCAAAGTATTTCCAAGTATTATTATCCCTTTTTTTTGAAATTAGGAAACCTGAAAACAGTAAAAAAATTTTAATTAATCAATATTTATGTAAATTTATGAACATTTATATATTTATTACAATAAATCATTTTCTAAAAATTAAATATATCTTAGTTAAGTTGTCTTTTTAATCATAATTATCATTCAATATAAATTAAGATTTCTTAATCTTTACTTAGTTTAATCTTGATTTGTTACAAAAAAAGCCTGAATTTATGTAAGCAGCAATTGATTTTCATTAAAATACAAGATAAATATTTTTTTTTAAAACAAATAAATATATTATATAAAATAAATATATAATGCAATATTATAGTAATAATAAAGATAATACATAAAAGATCCATAGAAGATTGATTATGTTCATTTACATCATTCACATTATAAAAGCACTAAATTTATAGACATCATTGACTTTGAATCAGATATAACTTCCTTTTTAATGATTTTGTAGAACTGAAGTGAATGATAATGAAGTTCACCTTCTTCTAACTTTTAACAATCAAATAAATGAAAACTTTTCTTTACTTTTATTTGAATAATAATTGTGACTTTAAAGCTGTTAAATAATATAACAGTAGCAAGCTGAAAAACTAAAAAGATACAATACGTTCAACCAATCTGGTATGTGATTTTTGTAGGGCTATATTGTATATAAGAATCAATTTTCAACAGAAATTCTTGAATGTTGACTTGCAACTGTTAACTTAATGTCATTTTCAATGTACAAGTATGTGGATGTCAGTGTTGAAGGTCAGAAAAAAATGATTGCATGCAAGTAAAAAATATTATTCACTCACTTTAAAAAATTTGAATTTAATGATGTCTCCAATTGTAAAGATGACAAAGGCAGATCTTTTAAATGTTCAAAGTTCCTATGGTTATTATTCTTAGGTAAAAATGACACATTGTTAGCAGCTGATGTCAATTCATTTATGCTCTTGACACTAAATTCACCAATTAGATAAAAACTTTTGTTTCTTTCTTCTATATTAGCAACAACCTAAAAAGTTTGAAATAAAAAAATTTAAAATAACAACTTAAGTTTTATAAATTAAAAAAGCATTTTTTTAAAAAAATTATCAAAACCTATTTTTAGATATATTAAAAGCAATTTACCACATCTTTTTAAATAATTTTTAGATATATTAAAAGCAATTTATCACATCTTTTTAAGTAATTTTCATGCAAATGTTTTCCTACAACATTTACAGAAAAAACTACAAAAAACTCATAAAAAAATTTTTGTATTTAAAACATCAAGTAAGCTACACACTGTTCTTCCCAAAACTAAGACGTCTCCATTCCCTGAAATCTCCCAGTTATCTTCTTTCACTTCAACTGTTAAATTCATTCCTGTTAAATTAACCAAGTTGTTAGCAATATCCCAATTTTCATCAACTTCACAATTAAGTGAAACACTGTTTCCATTAAAAACAAGCTCTTTAAACACTACTCTTTTTTGTAAAACAGATTTGTAAGGTTCATTATCAAACGTTGCATTTGGAATAAGGAAATTACTGATAACATCTAAAAATGAACCTAAACAGAAAAAACTGTTAGAAGACTTAGAACACAAAAAATCTATAAATGAACCTAAAAAATTACCAAAAAAAAAAAAAACAGTTTTGTGCTTTAAATTTGAAAAGAAACAATGAAGCTACCTGCTATGTTGTCATATGAATATACTTTTAACATCCCTACTTTTTGAGAAAATAGAGCTGAATACCCTATTTCATTTGGTAAAACATCAACAATTCCATTACTGAAATTGTTGTTAAAAACTGATTTTATAAGTTTGTGATCTGTTTGGCGCCATTGCAAATTAGCTCCTTCAGGCATTAACACAGTATTTGTTTCTGTTATAAAGTCTCTAGTGAGATTGCGATGTTTGCTGCTCATAATTATAGGAATTTCTGATGTGCAAGAGGAGAAACCTAACATAAAAAAAAACAACTCAATAACAAACTTGTAAGTGTTAGTAACTAAAATGTAAGCAAAATTTCTAAAAACTACAATGTGAAAAATAAAAATGATCTTCTGAGACTTTTAATCACCCTGAGAATCACACTGATGCAAAAATTGGCACATACTTTGGATAAGAACTAATGGGGTTTTCATAGTCAATAATTCACCCTATTTGCAATTATATTAGTTCTCTCATAGGATCACTTTCATTTCCAACTCATTGTAAATTGTGTGCCTTAGGTTTAAAGATATGCATTTTTTAAACAATTATTCAAGGTTTTAACATGTCAACACACAAAACATTTAAACTTCAAAACTATTTTTAATAATCAATATGCACTAACGCTAGTTAGCTATTAATAAAACCTGACAGGTTTAAAACATGTTCTGTGATTAAAACCTTTTAACAAAATTTCACAGAGAAAAAGTTGCACCTGAGAAAAATGTTAAGGATTGAATAAAATATTTGAATTAAATCTGTGTTTTAAAGTAGAAGTATGAGGGCATTAAAGTTGCAAAAAAGCATTATAATTGTTTTGTAAAAAGCATAAGAATTATCATGTAATTTAGAAGATTTTCATTAAAAATGTACTAAATCAAGAATGAAAGATACAAAATCAAGTTAAATCAACCATCATCAGTGTTAAATTCCTCTATTAAAAACCTTTTAGATTATGGGTTGCTGTATCTTTGATTTTTTTTATTTATTCAAGTTTTAAGACTTGAGCTAAAGCAAAAAACATAGCAAAAAACAAAAACAGCAATCTTTTACTGAATATATTGTTTGATTGACATGTTAAACATGTTAAAGGTTGTGCTTGTGATTTAATTTAAGAAAAAGATCACAGATTAAATTTTAATCTCAAAGAATACCTTAATTGAAATAACTAGTTGCAAAAAAGCATTTTAAATGTTTTTCTGAAAAACATTAAAAATTATTTTTTGTGTAAATGAGAAGATTTTCATTAAAAAATTACCAAATTAATAATAAAAGACATTCTTTGTGTCAGATGTAAAAATCCCCTATTAAAAACCTTTTAGAATTCTGTAATAAGTAAATTTAAAACATTTAATAAAATAATTGTATGAGTAATATTAGTCGGTCTAAAGCAATTTTGAAAAAGATGACCTATTGATAAAGTCTGCTACAATTCTGAATAAAATTGTTTATTATTCAAAGTAATCACCTTTCCAAAACTATCTATTCTAGAGAAATTCATACTGAAAATAAACTGAAAAGATTTTTATACTGAATATAAACTGTAACTCCTGTTTCAGTTTATGTTCAATATGAAAATCTTTTCAGTTTATGTTCAATCTAAAAAGTAAAAAAGGTTTATTATTCAGAGTAATCACCTTCCCAAAAATCTGTCCTGCCAGGGTAAGGAGTTCATCAAACTCCTGTTTAAGTTTATGCTCAGTACAAAATTTTTTGTTCTTCATTAAGTTGAACAAACCACTGAAGAAATGATAATCTGTAGGAGGGATGTTTGGGTTCCAATTCCCATATCAGCCTCTGTTAGGTCCTTTTCCTTCAATTTCTGCAGTAATTATTTGCCTGCTTCTTATTGGTTTAAAACACTCTGAGTCTGGGCCACTAAATACAGAAGAGAAGCTTATGCAGATTAGAGTCAGCTTTGGGCACACTCCCACCTTCGGTTATCTTAAAGAACTTATTTTCATCTGAGGTGATGATGTGATAGCTGAGTCTTATGGCTTCAATCAGATGTACATCTTGAATTTAGAACTGCTTTTAGTATAGCAGACAAACAATATTTTGAAACTTTAAACTTTATGTTAATTATAGGAGATATTATCTATCTTTTAAAGAAATCTTTGTGGTGTTAGCAGTTTTTTGAGCAGTGTTGTCCAATGGCTTTTTAATAGACCAGCATTCATATCTTACAAAACCCTTTTAGATAAGAACAAACTATAGATAGTTGGAGAAGTTGGATATGTGTGTGTGTGTGTGTGTGTGTGTGTGTGTGTGTGTATGTATATATTGCAGCATGTAAGGAGATAACTAATTGTTCTACTGAGATCCATAATCTGTGCATCAGTTATTTCTATGTTAAGGCCAATTTGATTTAACCTGGCTCAGATCTCAATAAGATAATATCAAAATTAGTGTTAAATTCACCAAATGAGTCAAATTGATAACAAAAACTGAGAGACAGGTTAAAAAAAACTAATGATATTGCATTTTTTAAAAAAGTATGAAGGGTATACAGCTAGGTGAAGTTAGCATCTTTTCAACTGACATCTCCAGCTGCTACATCTACCACTGTTTGCACTTTTCTTAAAGATTTGATAAAAGCAAAACCTTTGAATTGTTGAATTGCTATCTTAGCAATTGACCCTGATTGTGGAAGCACTTGTTAAATCAGGTGTTTGGTGAGGGTTATAAAAGGTGGTGAAGAAGTAAAGTTTAAAATAAAAATTAATTATTCAAGATGGGAAAAATTTCTGCTTTCATTTTCTTGGTAAAAAAACTGCAAATAAAAACCTTTTCTGAATTTGAATGAAAAATTTCATCAATTTCTATGTCAAACAAAAAACCTTTTTTTTGTCACAAAACTAGTGAACATGGCTTGGCAAGAATGTTCTGAAAAAACAGAAACACTTGACTAAGTTTGTAGTTCAGTTATACTTGCACATTTAGTCTAATATCACAGTTAAGCATTCTTCAACTTGATATTAGATGAAAATTGCTGACTGGCCCCACCACTTAAACAAACATCTTTATCAGACTTAACTAAAACAGACCACTCTTTGTAAGTTTTGAGTTGTTTCTTATTTCTCTACTTGCAAGTCAATCAGTCAAGAATAGAACTTTTGCTGTCAACAGAATTTTGAATATTTTTTTTAAAATTTCTTCTTTTATTGATGTTTGTTTTTTCCTTTACTTAAACTAAGTACAAAGTTCATTTTTACATTAAAAAAATAATTTTGAAAATAATGTATAAAGGGAATATTGCTTAAAAAATGCCCACCCCGTAATACCGCACTGGTTATCAAAAGTATGATGCGCGCTATAAGATTATTCATTTTTTCATGTTTAACATTTATTTTTTAAAAATTATAACAAATAATTGTTTATTTTTTACATTTACAAACTATTTTTTTGAATTAGTCAGTTTTTCTACTTTATTGCACTATTCATTTTTTATATACAACAATCCTTTTCCCCATTAAAAACATTTCGTTTTCTACTGGTTTACAGAACTATGCATTTCTTTAATTTATGGCAGTTTACATTTACATTAAAATTCCCATTTAAATAAAGATTTTATTTCAGTGTATTGCTGAAAAAAGTAATATATTTAAACCCAATAAAACAAAGATCATAAATTATCACAATTGCAAAAAAATTTTCTTCAGATTGAATAACAAATAGATTGCTTGCAAAAAGCAAGAGATTGAATAGCAGAAATGATTTCAAACAGTACTTGAAATAAAATCAATCCAGAATTATTATTCATCAGTACTTGTGATATTTGGTGATATAAAAATGCAATTAACCTAAATTTTTTATAAAACAAAATGCAACTTAAACATTGTCAGCAATCAAATAATATTTTATCAACATTGAAAAGTTTTTTTCATAAGTGATGTTAATAAAAGCATTAACAACCTGTTAAATCAAACAGAAAATATTTGTTTTTAATGAAAATTAATGAGTAATCAAATTAAAAGATGGTTGTCTGACTCTTAAAGTCATTTAGCAATTATGTTTTTTACATTGACTATGGATTAATAATTTATTTCTCATACTTACATTTATAAGAACTAGTTAGTGATTTTAAAAAATCCTTATCCATTTTAGATCCAATTTTTTCATTAATGAACTGCAGCCGATATTTGTCTTCTGGATTTGTAATCTTTTTAAAAAATCCTACTGAAGAGTTAGTTGAGAACTTTTGGAAGATAAAGAATGAGTTGTCATCATCCCTAACAATAAAACAACATAAAATCAATACTGAAACAAACAAAAATCAGAACAAAATTTAGTCTACATAATTCACCTATTGTTTGCTATCAAAAAAAAAAAGTTATCCAAAAGAATTCAACAAGAAAGTTACTATTCAAAAAACAATCATTCTCTTTCATCAGCAACTTAATAATCAAGCAATTATGTAATAAAAAGACTTAACTGTACTAAATTTAATCATAAAATAAAAGTATTTGAATATTCAAAGTTATGCGTTTTATTAGAAATTTAAAACTTAAGCACAAGTTTTGAAATCCTTTTCAATCAAGTTTCATTAACTAGATAAAAAGAATAAAAACTGCAAAATATTAGTTGAAAACTTTCATCAGAAAAAGTATCAAGATGAACACAGCATTTAGTACTAACTATAATTTTAAAACAATATGCTTCAGTAACTCAAAACTTTACTTTTAAATGCTTTATTAAAACATTAAATTTAATTCATTTATTTTAACCTGTTCTTGAATGAAGAACCAGAAAAGTGAAAAACAAGATATATAAGATATCTCAGTTTGTAGATATTAGCCCCAACGTCATGAAGGATAGAACAGGAATAGAGTTTATTATTATGAGCATACTAAAAAAGATTGTTTTGTATATGTTTCATATATTCAAACTTCGTTCAAATAATTCTGAAAAGTATGGGGCATACAGAATATAAGTTTCACAACTACTTACACTTCTGAGCAACAATGCTGGTTGCAAACTGTTATGAAATTTAGCTCAATGACATAATAGTTTACTAAAAGCCAGTCTTTATAGATTAGTTCTAAAAGTTAGGAGACAATGAAATAGCAAACTTAACTTGTTATAATCCTGTTAGGTCTTATTAGCATAATAGAGTCTAAATTAAATTTTTAAAACCATTTTGCGAATTGTTTTCAGGAAACTACTTTTGCTCTGCATTCAGACTGAAATTCAAACAGTAAATCCCAAACTAAAATTTGTTATTATAATTGATCTTTTGCTCTGCTTTCAGATTCATGATTAAATGTTAATTTGTTTGATGATTAAAACAAGATGGTTTAAAATCTAATGTCACATTAACAACCTAACGCAAAATTTTTTTATTGCAGCATTAAATGTAAGTTAAAGTAAACTAAAGCGAATTAAATAAAGAAACAAATGTGAATTAAAGTGAAACAGTCAAAATATTCAAATCCTGGCTGTAATACAACATTTGAATATAAACCGTTTAAATTTAGACCATGGCAAATGAATCAGGACAATTTAGTAATTTCAGTAATATAACAGTTTTTAAAACATGATGCATTCATAACTGAACTAAAGTTTGTTATCACAAAGAAGTGATCAAAAAACTTTTCAACAAGATAGGTACCATATTGTATACAAAAAAACATCCTTTTTATTAGCAATTTAATAATCAAATAAATTTAGAAGAACTGCATTACTTTTCATTTAAACATGTTGTCTATATATTATCAGTTGAACTGAAAACATGAAGATGACTCAGTAATTATGATTCTGAAGTAGTTTAAGATATACCATAAAAATGATTTGGAATAGTTATTTTTAACCTAACCAAACACACTTGTTAATTAATCAAATAAAATTTTAAAACATACTAAATATAAATGTTTTATGTCCATTTACAATGCTTGAAATAAACTATGAATATCAACTTACCAAAATATAACTTCAACATAATGATTAGGGTTCAGCACTGCTGTCAATTTAACTTCATTTAACATAGATGGAAAAAGACCATTTGATTTGTTGCTTGCACTTAGTTCGGTATAATTAACACCAAAATGTTTCCTTAAATATTCTTCTACTAGAATACTATTACCAACAGAGAGATCAACTTGTATATCATTGCTACCAGCTTGTTTTGTTACCTAAAAATTTTTAATTTGAAATTTTTTTTTAAAAAAAATTTATAAACTTGGATTATTTATAATAGTTACTACTTTTAATAATTTTCAGCAAAAATATTTTTTAATCAAACTTTCTACAAATATTTAAAATACAGTTATAAAATTTTTTGAAAAACATGAAATATTATAAGAGGCTTCTAGTTTAAAAAAAAAACAAAAAAACATAAATATTGTTAAAATATTTTTTCAGATCATAAACATGGTGTTAAGAAAAAGTTTAATCTAAGATCTATGTAGTTAAGAATTATTAAATACTTGATTGTAATAATAAAAAAAACACCACTATTGTTCAATATATTTATAGAGGTTTGTTTAAGAGTAGTTGAATGCTTCACTGTATTCAAGTTAAGGAGGGTCACACTGTATGAAGCATGTGTACAATCAAGCATTAATTTTAATTTTTCTCTGGCTTAAACTTTTTAATGTAGTAAAAATTAATAACAAAAAGAAAATTATTTTTTTAACCAATTTAAAAATTTTGCAACTGTTGTAAATTTTAGTTATATGTAACCATTAACAAATAAAAAAATTTTATATGAAGAAAAAAAACTAAACACAATGATTAAGAAAAGATATACACACAGAGACTTATTTAACCTGTCATTAACATTTTTTTTTTTCACTAATACTATAGGAATATAGTATTAGTAAACTTAAATTTTGAATTTTAAATATCAAAAGATCCTAATCTAGAATAATTCTCACCCTAAATTTATAGTACAATTTTTAGACTTGTTTCAAATGAAGTTATAAAATTTAAAGTAAAACATTAAAGGAATATGAAATGTATTAAGTTTTAAAAGGCAGTTGGTTTTATTCAAATTCAATTAATATTTCTTGAGAAAATTGCCTTTTTTCAAAAACCATGATTTAATTGTTAAATACTGTGCATACCCTATATTGCTATAGGAAATTTATTGAAGAATAAATTTCCTTTGTAAAATTTTGAATTCTTTAAAAAAGTAAGTTCTTACTTTTTTAACGAATCAAAAGTATACAAAAAAGAAAAACCCTTAAATCTACCTAAAAATAATTCTGAAAAGTATACATGCTTTAAAAAGCATGCAATCACCAGATTTTTTTATTTTTTTATTTTTATGCAGCCTAATCTATTTATTTAAATATATATATTTTTGCTTAAATACAACTCAATAACTGGTTCCTTGTAAAGCATTTCAAAACTTTCGATTGAAGATAAGGTAATTATCTAAATTAACTATGTACTCTTAAATTTGTTCAAGCAGTTTAAATGACTGTTTAGATTCTCATTTAAAGAGATTTAAATCAGGAAGTTTATCTGGAAATTTAATTTTAATTAACTATATTGACAAATATGATCAGTTAACTATTTTATTTTTTAATACTATTTTATTTACACAGATAAGGAAAATCATACTGATGCAAATCAAGAAGCTAATAATTACCTTAGCATTTTGATCTCCATTCATTATAATTTCCATACTTTTATAGGTTGTGTCATTTGTCTTGAGTGTCATATTTACATTTTTAATTATCTGATTACCCTCTCCAGGAGACAAAATTTCAAAGCTCTGAGAAGTACAGTTAAGCTTCTTATAATTCCCTTCCATTGAAAAAGATGTGCAACTCACTGTTCTAAAGAATAAAATTGTTACCATTAAAATGCAAAGAAAAAAAAATTTTCATATTAACAATAGGATAATTGTAATTTATTTCCATTAAAGAGATACTCAAAAACATTTTTAAGAACTAAGTTTTTTATTTAAAATCTATTTTTTGAGAATATATAAAAAAGTTTACAATTATATTGAGTAACATCAAAACAACCTTTCACTCTACTTATACTAAAATAATACTGATCCTTTTTACAGTGTAGAAAAATTCTTTATTCCATATAGTTATGCATACTTCTGATTTTAAAAAAATGCCATTAGGGAATTTAACATGAAGAAAGAAATCATCTGAGAAATAAAATATGTTTTTTTTTTGTTTTTTTTTTAACGAATTACTAATATTACCAACTTATTGGACAATAAGCTTCAATAAATTATATTAGTTAAAAATGAATTAACAAGAACTAGCATAAGCAATAAAAATGAAATACAGATGACTTACTGAGGATGTAAAAAGCCAAAAGAATTTAAATCTATTTCTGGCAAAAATGCAATAAATGCAGATTGAAGGGAACAAATTTTACCAAACAGAAAATATTCTTTAACCTAAAACATAAAAACATTGATAATTTGTGAAACATAAAGTGAAACTAGATTGCTTTTATCTATAATCCAAAATTGCTTTAAACAAAATTAAGATGCAAATTCACATGAAAACTTTTAATTGTTGAGAAGAGTTTTCAAAATTGCTGCATTGCAGTTATCAAATGTTAAATTGTTTACTAACAAATTACAAAATGCTATCTTGCTAACTTGAATTTGTTTTGCAGTACCAACTCAAGTTCTTGATTTTTTAAGAACATTTTACATGTTCAGACATTTATTTAAACTAATAGGTTTATATACATGTATAAAAGTATGACCATATCTTTCTTTGGTAGAAGAGGGTGGAGAGAACTAATTCGCTTCAATCTGTTTAAAGAAGTCAAAAGATGCAGAAAATAGTTTACAAAAGTTTGGTTACCCATAGAAATGAGCAGCTGCATGGGATGTCCCAATAGAATGGGTTATTTCTCAAGAATTTTTGAATTGAGATTTGGCTGGCCATTTTTCTAATGTCTTTGATCATATATACTGATAATCGATTCTCTTTATTTTAAAATTGAATGTTTAGACAGGTAATTTTGACCCTCAAAATAATAGTGTTATCAAAAATATATTGTTTTAAGCGCGGGTTTGAAACGTTTACTAATCTGATCATCATAAAACCAATTTGAATCTCTGAATCAATTCTCTGTCCCTAAATTCCTGTCATTTTTTATAATTTCAGCTATAACTCTTTTTTACTTATGCTTCATAATTAAACCGATAATATTATTTATAAATATTTTAAATTTTTTGTTTTTTATTACTATAAATTGTTAATTAAAACTTATAATATGAAAAAAGCAGATAGAACTCTTTAATTCTGCGACGATTTGGAATTAAAATGAAGCCGAAAATTCGAAATTAAATTTAATTATTGCAAAGAGAATACAGCTATGAAATAAATAATTTACCAAAGATTATATTTACTAGACACTTTATAATGTACAAGTAAGTTAATAACTTAATCCCTATTTATCTTTATTTTTCTTTTATTACATTCCCGAAATCCCGGGAAATTTTTGTGAAAAATCCCGGGATTACGGGATTAAAATTTGTTGGAATCCCGGGATTGCCATCCCTAGTAAAAACAACTCGAGTGTTGCACGTGTTTTTTTTACAGACCACGTGAAAATCACGTATATATTGATAACGTAAGGTAGCACGGCATTTGACCTAGATACCGCACATTAGGAACATTTTTTGCAATAAAAGAAAATAGACAAAAGTATGACATGTGGTTTTTGCAAATCATGATTCAATTCACGCCAACTTATTTTAGGATTCTAACTTTGTTGGCTAAATTTCTTGAAATTTTTATGGAATAAGTTGAGAAGCTCTTATATTGATTAAAAATAAAAACTTTAAAACAACTAAAAACTGTTTAAATTAAATAAATATACATTTTAAATTATTATACTTAAACTTTCATTTTATACTACAAGTCCCGTGATAATTAATTTTTGTCATGTAAAAAATAATAGTTCAAAAAAGTTTCATTTTTGCAAAGAAGGGAAGAAATTGTAGCAGCGCCCATTTTGATTGGCAAGGAATTTTCTCCTTTGGGCAGGTCATAGTATTTGTTGTGTTAAACCTAAAACTTCCAGCAGTAAATAAAATTAACTTTCATTTTTCTGAATGATATTTCAGCAATTTTCTTGATGAACAACCTAATAAGCATAGCAAGAAGATGTATCTGCTATCAATATTACTGCATGCATTTAACAATTATAAAGGCTTTTTTTATTTTTATCTTTATTTTTTGTTGCCATTTTTGTCGTAAATAACGTCTTCAAGATGCAAATTGTTTGTGTGTAGGTAATAATGTATGTAGGTACTAATGTGTGTATGTTTTAAAGTAAATAATGCAAGTAAGTCTTAATTTATTAAATCTGTCAAAATGACGCGGTTGTAAAACTGTATAAAAAGAGAGTGTAGTTTGTAAAATGCATGATTAGCAGTCAGATGGAAAATATATTATAAAGTTCATAAAGAAAACAGTGACTCTTTAGAGTCTCAGGGAAAGTCTAAACAACTCCCCACGTTTTTATGGTTTTTGCAGAATTTAAAAATCTAAACATTTAGGAGAAATCCTTGGAATTTTTATTATATGCAAGTATCGGCATAGCGTTAGAAGGTTTTTGACGAATAATAATGAACAGCTACCACCATCAAACGCCAACGTTTATTTTTTTTCCATTCTATTTTGGTATTTTGATAATTTTAATATTCAAGGATACTCAAACTGTTGAAGACATTCGAAAAGTGGTCTTTGGCAAACATAACGAATTAGAGCAGTGAATAATGCCATGACTTTCTCTGAGTTCAGAGGGGTCATTATCCTGCATCTCGAATGAAGGGGCTGCTGGACAATACTTTTGTACTCAGGGTTTGAAGACAATTTGAAAATAGAAGGTTGATTTAGGACAAGGTTGTCTAACCTCTCAATGAGGGTATATGTACTTTTTGTCATTAAATTTTCCTTAAAGATTCTGCTCGAGCTCAAAAGACAAAGCCTAATTGGCATTAGCTTGAAGCTGAAGATGGTGCTTCTGGAAGCCCAAATAAGTAATGATCAATGTTGGAGGTCAGGGCCTTTTGCAAAAGACATTTGAATTCGGAGAGATAAAAGAAACCATTGAAGTAAACAGTGGTCAGTTTTCTGATGGGTGTATGAGTTTTCTGATGGGTGTTATGAGTTTCTGATGGGTGTTATCTGAAACTTTGGTGTTGATCTTTTAAACTTTTATCTGAAACTTTGGTGCTGATCTAATATAAAATAGTTGGTGGTTAGTTAACTATAAATTTAACGAGGAACTTAAGTTTGAAACAGTGGTACTTCAACAATTTTGAAACTGGTATGGGCTATCATGAACTCTTTTTGAGAGTTGTAAAGCGTTATCAAGATACCTACCTTTTATACTATTTAAGACTAAAGGTTCCTAATTTTATGAAACAATACGTCCTTGGCAATGGTTAAAAGTTTAAAAGATTTATAAAATTAAATCAACATATTTTTAAACCGATTCCTTTAATTTACTTTTTTTCAAACTACTAAAATTTTTTATTACTTTAAAACTGACCTATAATGATGTTTTCAAGCTTCAATCTACTTCATGTATTTTTGATTAACAACTACCCCACCAAACATAAGACGACTTTAAGACGTATGTAACTTATCTTTAACTCGTCTAGACGTCTACAACTAGTTAAAGACGTGTTTAAGACGGCTTTTCAACACCTCGTTAAGACATCTTCCGACAACCAGTTTAAGACATCCTTAACACATCTTTATAAGACGTCTTTCGGAATAACCAGTTTAAGACATCCGTAAAACATCTTAACAAGAAGTCTGTTGGAACAACAAGTTTAAGACGTCCTTAAGGCATCTTAACAAGACGTCTTTTTGAATAAGCTGCTTAAGATGTCTTTAATCGATGAAGTATTAGAAATGGACGTGCAAGGTTATTGTTTTTTTGCAAACCATGCTAGTTGCACATTCTTAAAAATCTATTGTTTTAAACAATAGAAATTCAATTCTCTTAAAGTCTGTCGGATTCGTCGAGAATTTTTGGGCTCGCCTAACGTCAACTTCCTTTTACTTATTAAAGATAACAGCAATAGAACCAAGTTTTAAGCTTAACTTTATATAGCAAGGCATTCTTAATATTTTAAGAAATAACGTGGATGATGAAAAGAAATTGAGATCATTAACTTGAATACTTTAGTACATGTATAACTTGAGAGGTAATAAATAATACGAAATATCAAGAAGTTTTGTAGCTACCTAGAGCAAAATGGCTCCATGTTTAGTGAACTACTCCATCTACTATATTGTTGCTGTCTTCCGGTTTATGAATATTATAGAATTTTCTATTTGGGCTTGCTCCATCAGACACTATAGCCCTTAGTTTAAGTCTAATGGATTCTAATACTGTTATATATATATATAAGCGCTATGTTACTTTTGCAACCCCACCCTATTTTAATACAGATTATGAAAGATCTTCGTTTAAAAATAAGAAAACGTATAAGAAAAAACGCTTTTAGACCAATGTACTCTAAACTCAATCAGAAAATTTTAAAAACTCATACAAACACGCTATCATTTGTCGTTTTTTCAAATTTAAAAATCTAAAGAGCGGTGAAAACCAGGTTTAATTTCTAAATAATTGTTTTCATTTTTTAAATTCGTCATCCAGTTAAAAAATAGCAAATATTTTCGTATGTTTTTAATTTTTTCAGATTTAGTTTAGAGAACATTGAGTTGGTCTAAAAGCAATGTTTATTATACATTTTCTTATTTTTGGATGACGATCTTTTATAATCTGCAATAAAAATAGGGGGTACTATAGGAAAATAGCGCCACATACACCTTACACCATATACACCTTGTACAGAAAGTTTAAACGCACTTGTTTTTTTGTAAGTTATGGTAAGTTTGGACTGGTGCAAAGAGAAAATCTGATGCAGGGTCTTCGTTTTTTTTTTGTTTTTTTTTTCTTAGCCAATTATTAAGAAAAAAACACAATTTTGAAAGAAGAAAACACAAAATCTTTTCTGAAATGTAATATCAAATACAAGAAATCAAAAAGTTGATGAGAAGAATGTGCAATAAAGTTTAAACGCACTTATCAACTTTTTGTCATGGAAATATGTTAATATGGGATATGATCCCCGTTGTTTTTGATACATGCTTGTAATCGGCTCGGCATTGATTCAATGAGGTTTTCAATCATCTTGATTGGTATTTCAAGCCACAAAGTTTGTTAGTTCTTTTTTAAACATTTCGTGACTGGTTATTTGCTTTTTTGTTAGTTGATAATCCATCCAGCTCCATAAGTTTTTGATCGGGTTTAAGTCAGGTGATCGTGCTGGCCAAGTCGTGAGTCAAATATTACTTTCAACGAAATAATTGAAAATTGAATGTGCTGAATGACATGGAGCATTGTCTTGTTGAAATAACCAGTTTTGATCAGCCTGGAACAAATCGCTACTAGGGATAAGCGAATTTTCCAAAATGTCACAATACCCATGGGCGCCGAGATGGGTGGGTGGTGGTGGGGGTGGACGGGGAAGATTCCCGGGGCCCCGCGTGTGTACAAACAATTTTTTAAAGTAATTTTTAAAGTACGCTTCTTTTGGTCCTGGGTATGTAGTTGATCATAATGAGGGTCCCTTAAGAAAACTTCCTCGGGGCCCGAAACTTCTCTCGGCTGTTATGACTATGCCTATTCTGGTTCAATCTTCCTTCTTATATTTTATGACAGCCAACGCCTGAGTCTGATATGCATCCCCATATGCCGACAGGGCCTGTTTATATGGACAAGGACTAGCCCATTTGCCGAGCTAGCCCGGAAAACGAGCCAGTTTTAAAATTGCGTCTATATGAATTTTTGCCAAAAAAATAAAAAATGATATCGAGGTCAGCCTGGCTTTTTCTAGCAGGGCTGGTTAATATCTTATATAAATTTGTATGCATGCCTATAAATTCTTACATTTTTTTAAATTTGAAAGATTCCTCGTAAAATAATAAATTTAATAATAAAACTGGCAACTTTCGCGTACTTAAAATTTTAGTTGTTTTGCTTTTATAAATTACCAAAGATAAAGTATCTTTTAAGCAATATAAAGCAATAGCTACTTTTTTATCTGCTGATAGAGCTCTAGAGTTAGGCGAAAAAGGGTCAGGAGATAAATAAGGGCTTCACTCTGAAACCAAATTCATGAAAAGAAACCGTAAAAGCCTAAAATCAGCTCTGCCAGTTTTAAACCAGCAACTACGATTTTTCTTTCAAGACGCCTCTGTCTTGCTTGTTTCATCTTTTGAAGTGATTATGATCGTTTTCGTAAAAGAATAATATTTAAAAAATTACCAAATTTAAATTTGTGAAGGTTATATAATACAATTAGGCTTTTAAGAAGCATTATTTGTGTAATAATACCAGTTAAACATATTGTTAAAATGCAATGTGTTTTTTTGTCGCCAGCCGCCATCTTTAAAGTTATTATTTTACCGATAAAGAGCCTGCTATAAAAAGCCAGGCTGACCTCGATATCATTTTTTATTTTTTTTTTGGCAAAAATTCATATAAACGCAATTTTAAAACTGGCTCGTTTTTCGGGCTAGCTCGGCAAACGGGCTAGCCCTTGTCCATAAAAACAGGCCCTCAAAGAATTTAGCAAAGCCAATATAAGGCAAACCGCAAGAATAACTTAGTATTTAATATTAACAAAATATGATTTACCAGCTATATCGTCGCGTTGGTTTGACAAGGTTCTAACTGATCTGCGATTAGTTTTGGGTAAATCAATATTAAAAATTGTTATGTTCCTTCCATCAAAAGTTGTTAAAATTTATCGATAATATTTTTTACTCATGATAACATAAGCATTTGCTATAAGTATTACTATTTTTAATTAAAAAATATTTCACTCTTCATAGAAAAATGAATTCCCCAAAATGCAGTTAGAACCTTGTCATTGTGAAATAATCATATTCTCACAATGACAAGGTTCTAACTGCTGTTTAACGGTAGTTATAAACATGTTAGTTACTTTGAAACTTTGTGACTGAAGCAATTAGTTACTTTAAATTTTGTAACTGAAACAATAAAATAATAAAAAGCTAATTTTTATAAATTAGATTATTTTTATTATATTATATATAAATTATATTATTTTTCAGTCACAAAACAAGGTTACAACATTTTGTTTACTAATTTTTTTTTTGTACTAGATTATTTGATACGTTTTAAAACCATTGCATTAAGTACAACCTTTAAAAATTTTTCATGTTTATTTTATAGGTGAAGAACAAATCGATAGTAACTTGTGTCCTCGAGAGGTATAAACGGAAATGCAGCTTTAAATCTTTTTTTTTTAAATCTGCAAGTTCCTTTATACAGTTTTGAATCTTTGGTTTTACATTCAAAACAGTGGAAGTTGATGGACTTGTTGCTGCATTCTTTCTGTTAGGTTTTTCATTGAACTTGACATTCGCACAGTTCATAGGTCCATTATGATCATGGCTAGATTTAAAATGTATAATGTGAGATATTTAAGTAAATGTTAGAGCAACAACGTTAGAAAAAGGAACTGAACTGTAATTAAACAGCTTTGCTGTTACTAAACAATCCTTGAAGTCTCGTGGTTTCATTTGAATGATACGACAAGGATTTTTTCTGTTAACATGTTTCAACATCCTTATCAATCCAATTGGGCTATAAAAATCAGTTTTCCTCATGAGCTTTTCAATTTCGCTATGGGCATGATCCACCTCTTGGACACATGAATGACCTGGAAGGGAATAATTCATAGTGATTGAGTTAATGTTAGGATTGTCTCTTAAAAAATGTAACACAGCTTTTGATAATATACTATTCCGATTTTGAGGAACGCAGGAGTTAGACCAAGTAATTAAGTCACTTACGTCGTTTTCCTCTGCCATATCACTCAAAATTTTGCAAAAGGCACTGGCAAGATCATCGCCGCTTCTTCCCTCCATTGATTCAGTCCATAATGCACAGTACACTTTTTTGGTTGTTGAAAAATAATCTGTCAAATTATACACCCTTAGCATTCTCAGATAAAAAAGGCAACTAACTTCTGCATGCGGAGTCAATATAACATTTTGAAGATTAAAAAGTAAAACCGGAACATTTTTATCTTTTTTTTCTTTAGCACGTATATCTCTCATTTCTTTTTTAAAAACTTGATGTCTTTCAAAGTCTTCTCTCAATTTTTCTCAGTATCAGTGTTTTCAGCAACTTTAAACTTCTCACAAAGGTCGCATCTATCCTTTTTGGGAATGTGAAAACCAAGATTGAATTCGGTGGAGAAAAGATGGTAGTAAATAGATTTTTTTACTGGCTCAACATTTTCGTTTATACAGTTCTCTTTGTAAAGATTATACATTTTTGAAATATTAAGGTGTGACTCAAGGTATTCTCTATTGGTACTTACACGGCAATGTGACTCAACTGTTGGAAAAGATTTTATGTGATCCCTAGCTGAGTTGGTGTGTGTTTTGGTGCACTCTGCGGTATACGTTTGCCTTTCATGATTTTGTGCAGGAGTATTTATTTTAACATCTTTGCTGTTGTGAGCTGTGTAAACTAGCTTTTGTGAAATTGACAGTGTAGTTAGGTAAAATGTTTTGCAAGCACGGACTTTTTCTCTTTTTACATTTTTGAAAAAATTTCTTTTTCAGCATGGTCATCAGTTTTTATTTGCATTTTCACTACGATTGTTTTCCTAGTGGTTTCTCTTTTAGCTACGCAGCCTGGTTTTTATTATTGCTACAAAGACGTTTTATTACAAGTTGTTTAAATTTTAATATTACTGATATTTTTGATTTAACAAGTTAAAATAAGTTATCTTGTAAGATCGACGTTCTAAAGTGCAAATATATCGACTAACCGTTGTAGATAAGTAAACAAAAATGAAGAAGAATTGACTTTTTGGGGTAGGCACTGGAAAATATAGTTTTAGATCGACTTACCGTAAGGGAATGGCGCGGCAAGTTGTAATTACATTGACTGCGGTAAGTTTGTAAATTTATTAATGAAAAAACATCATTACTTAAAAATGAAAAGATAATTTTAGCTCATAAATCCCCTTTTATTTTGAATTATAATAGTTATTTCTATGCTAATCGAAGCCAGTATTTTGTTTCGCAATCTGATAAGTGTCAATTTGAGAACGTTATAAAAAAGTTTTTTTTTTAACTTTCAAATAATAGCTTTAATGGTATTTTCAATGATATATTAAGAATAACTAGATGTCTAACTGCTGTAAATCGACATAAGAAAAAGTGAAGCAAAAATCGGCCATTATGGGGAGCAAAACCTTTTCGCTCTATTTATCAAAACAAAACAAATACGAAGCTTAAGATTAAGGTAATCAATAAAAAATGTTTAATTTAATGTAATCAATAAAAAATCGATACACAGATATCTGAAAAATTTGATGTTATTTTGATTTAAAATTTAATAATTATGTAAAATATGCATTGTTTTTGTTTCATCCAACTCAAATCTTAGATTTAGCTGGATTTTAATCTATAAGTTATAGATATATATGTTAATAGATCATAAATGTATATAGATTATATATGTTATAATATATGATATAAATGTTAATAGATTGTAGTATAATCTATTAACATTTTATGCACCTGTTAGTCATTAATTACCCTCTGCAGTAATGCTAGGAGGTATTATAGCATAACTGCAAGGTAAACAGAGTTAAAACTTCTTCTTATCATAAAAATCATTATTGCTTTTTTCTATAATTGATTTACCGTCAATAATTAAATAAATTTAATTCAATGTTATGTTATAATCTAGTAAGGTTTTCAATACAAAAAAAGCTCCATAGGTATTCAGGTATATAAAGAATATCTTTCCTTTGAAAAGCGAGTCTTTCAATATAAAGAACAAATCAAGAAAAGTAACAGTTAATAAAATTTAATTTAATATTTTTATTTATAATATTTTCAGTTTATATATATATATATATATATATATATATATATATATATATATATATATATATATATATATATATATATATATATATATATATATATATATATATATATAGATAGATATATAGATATATAGATATATAGATATATATATAGATATAGATATATATATATATATAAACTGAATTTTTAAATAATTTATTATCCTTTTATATTGTTTATTTTATATTTATGTTATAAACCTTAGAATGTAATTAATTTATTAGATTGTTAACGTAGACCAATAATTGGTTTTTTTAAAACTTTTTCTGCATATAATTGGCCATATCTTTGCAGTCTGATTGTAAAAAAGTCATTTGCTAACATTTTTATTAGTTGTGTGGAATGCATGTCTTCTGTGACAGGTTCATGCTCAGCATCGTGTTCATTTAGATCTTTAAAAAAATGTTTTTCACTAATAATTTTATAAACTGCATAAATCATTTTCAGTTTAAGGTTTTGTTCCACATTCTATTTTGGTTTTTTGAAATTGTCACCGCTGACATAAATTTTGAAAACGCTCTCTCATGCTATTATAGTTTGAATAACATCATTTCTTGGAGCAACAAGCCCACTCCTATTTTTTATTGTTAATCAGTGAAAGAACTGATGATGGAACATCAGTGATGATGGCACATCAGTTCTTTCACTGATTAACATAAAAAATAGGGGTGGGCTTATTGCTCAAGAATGTTCCACAAAAGTTTTTTGGGATGTAAGTGAGTTTGCACATACAGAACATGTTATCTTTGATAATAATCTTCTTACAATAAATCCAGATATAAATCCCAGTATTGCTTCTTTATAGATAAAGGTATTATCAAGATAATTTTGAATTGTAATAATATCAATATCAAAGTTTAAAAAATCTGTTTCAGGATTTGAATAAACTGCAGATTTTTTACTCCACTTTAATGCAAAAATAGAGCCATTTGCAATATCCTCAAGTTTTTTTATCAGAAGAAATTGTTAATGCTTTTTTAATAAGACATGAAAGGTTTTCAGTTGTTATTTTACTACACAGTAAATAGCCAATAGGTGTTTTCCAATGACCTTGTAATCCTACCAGCATAAATACCAATGCTTCTGTAGCTGGTGTATCTGGTTCAATTGCAACATAATCTTTTCCATAATCTGTAAAGCCAATGAATCGATCTGTCTTTTTATCGTTTAAAACTGATGTTTTGATTGCCATTGCATATATAATTAATGCACAATCTTTATAGTTAATGTCAGTCTCTGCTTTTATACTAATATAACTTAAAACATCTTCAAAAAAACCAGGTTCACAATCTACAGAAGAAGTCCAGTAGGCTAAAGAGCTTGAAGCAGGTAAATGGAGTAAAGGCGGTAGAAAATTGTATGCTTTAGGTCAGTAAAAATGCAGAGTAATTGCAAATTTTTTAACTTCATCAGTATACCTATGCCCTTTTGGAAGTGAGGTATTGTTTTTAAACTGATTTTTTATAATATCAAAAGTCAATTCACTAAAGTTTTCACAAAAACATTAGCAGCATCTTCGGAAACAATTTCTTTTTTGCCTAGATTTTTTAGCATAACCTTTAATGAACTTATTTTTTTTTCTTTTCGTCGCAACTTTTGTTTAAGAACTTTAATTTTTGCTTTTAATTTTGCTTTGGTTGGACTTGCATTTGTCGATAATGTACTTTTAGAAATAATAGCATCACTAATAATTTTGTTACTACTTTTGATAATATTAAAGCTACTATTTATATCCACCTGGCAATCAATACTCTCTGTTGTTTCTAAAATAACACTATTAATATAAATTTCGTTACTATTAGCAGCAACATTATTGTTATCACTTATATCCGAATGGAAATCGATGTGATGATGACTGCCTGTTTCTGAAGCTTTTTTAATGAGTCTCTTTTTATTTGTTTGTGGCGATATAGAACTAAACTTTCTTTTGACTTTTAGTGTCAAATTAGAACACTTTTTGTTGAATTTCAGGCCTATTTTTTATATGATTTTTGATGGGTATAAAATTCTCTATCATAATAATTAGTTGATAAAAACCAGCAAGAGATTATGAAGTTATTGTTAGTTAGAACCTTGTCAAACTAATTATTAGTTAAATAAAGTTGCAGATAGAACTTTGGTACTCTAGCAGTTTGCTTGTTTTGCGCTATATCGTTGCAAATTTCAGTTTACTTTGTTCATCATGATTTAATTAGTCTAATAAAATGATTAAGTCAATTTTGACAAAAATGTCAGTTAGAACCTTGTCAAACCAACGCGACGATACATAAACTAAATTTTATTTAACTAAAACTAATGGGTTATTATGTGCTTTTTATGATAAATGAAATAATATATGAAATATGAAAAACGAAAACATGAAATATCTGGCGGCATTTTGCAAGATAATTATAAATTTGAATAACTTTTAAAAGGCTGTGCATTATCAAATAAGTTAAAAAAGCCCATTAGAAAATGCACCTACTAATAAACAACTCACAGAGGAATATATATTGTGGAGCTTATAGAGTTGTCGATGCAAAAAATGGCGGCATATGGGAAAAAAATACTTAAAAAATACATAAATTTAAGGCTGGTGAATGAAGGACCAAGGAACCCAGCAAGCACACAACGTTGAAACAACGCTGAAATAACGTTGATCAACTTCGATTAACGTTATTTCAACGTTGTTTCAACGTTGTGTGCTTGCTGGGAATTGAATGAAACCAGGTCTTGACAAAAAATTATGTTTAAGCTTTTTTATTTTTAACTATACTTTTTTTAGTCATTTCAAAATTGTTCTTACAGGTCTATTTTATCATTGACAGACTTTATTTACTCGAAAAAATGTGTCAAAATTTACAAATGTTTATCTTGAAAAAATGATGAAAATCTGTTCATGCCGACAACTAACTTCCTTTACCTCGGAGTAATTTGTTTAATAATTTGTCAACACGCGAGGTAGTTACTTTATACTGAACAATCTTATTAAACAAATAATATAAAAGTTTAAACTAATGCTAAAAGTTTAAACTATAATAATAAGTTGCACTTCCATCTCTTATACGTCCATGCTTTAATTCTTCCTCAATTGAATTTTTAATAACATCTTTAATTCCAATTGCGGAAGAATGACAAGAACTGTATGATTTAAAGCAGGGGTGGGGAACCTTTCTGAGCTTCGGGGCCGCATGACCCTTAAAAAAATTGTCTGGGGGCCGCACTAATAAATATGCAAGTTTGGTGTATAGTACTCGTACTAATGTTATATTTCTTAAAGCATCTTGTATCACAATATTTCTTAACGGATGTATCAAAATATTTCTTAATGTATCATGTATCACAAAAACTATCAATGACTTTTCTGATTCTGTTTCTTTTGAACCAGAACTTGAGTATTTGGCTCTATCTTCGTAGTTTTAAGATACAGTTGGTCTTCCAGATGCTCATCGGTCAACTGTGACCAATGATTTTCTTGACCTATTATAGTTTAATTAATTTTCTCTTTTTAGCGGCTGTCCGGAATATTTCTATAGTAAATCATGTCTCTTTTTTTCATTTATTTCATTTGGATAGTTTATATTTTTCACACGTACTATATTCTGTAACCACCTTCTAGTCTCTTTCCAATTACAATAGAAGTATATATATTTATATTGTATAGGAAGGAGACTGGAAGGAAATAAATAAATATATATATTTATACACATAGAAGAGGTGGTGAGAGTCAAAGTGGTATAACTCCATTTAAACTTTAATTTTATTATTAGCTGATAAACATTAACAGTTCAAACAGTTCCAAAAAGTAAAACAGTCTTTTGTTAACATCATCCAATATTTTCAAAATCTCTAACATTAAACCGGATCTTTTTGCACTAAATGGGATAAAACGCTCTGCCATGAAATGTTGTAGTAAAGTGAGTTATACCACTTTGACTCTCACCACCTCATATATACATTATATACTCGTCTTTTTAAGCCGTCATTAATATTTGTTAAATAAGGCAACTTTAAGATGTTTTAGTTAAGACGACTTGAAGTGTTTCATATAAGACCAGTTAAAGATAACTTTTAGACGTCTTAAATAAGGCAATTTTAAGACGTTTTAAATAAGGTGACTTGAAGTGTGTCATATAAAACCAGTTAAAGATAACTTTAAGGCGTCTTAAATAAGGCAACTTTAAGACGTCTTAGATAAGACGACTTAGATAAGACGACTTACTGTTTCATTTGAGATCAGATTAAGACATCTTTAAGACCAATTTCAAGACATATTCAATTTGTCTTTAAGACAACTTATTATTAGGTGGGACTCCATATCAAGTTTTGATTTCTATTGGCAAATTTTACTGATGTATCTCTGAATGATTCATTTGCAAAATAACTATCTTGTTGGTTGAAAATAGATCAAGTCCAAAAAAGAAGGTATGCAATAAAATGAGGAGGTTAAGAATGGCGTAGAAATCAAACTTGATTTACTTTCGATTTTATTTCGAAATTACAAAAGTAGTTCTTATAACCATGTAAAGTTTAGATTTTAATGTTTGACCGACTTTTTTAAATGATACCAGCAATATTAATTACAAAAGAACAACTTTGTGAAAAATACTTAAAAAATATATATTATGAAGTAACTTATATTAATTCGTATATTAATTCCAACTTTAGCTAATATAGTTTGATTTTAAAGTTAATATTTTAAAAGCTAATTTTAAATTGTCGATTAACACTTTTGTTTGATTGTTTATGCTGAAAGTAAGTGCAGTTGAGAAATGTACAAAATGGACCTTATAATCAGTTGTAAACGTTACAAAAATATTTCTTTACAAACTGATTTTTGGTTGTTTAGCAATCGAAAATAATTTTCTTCAGTGATTCAGGTTAATTTTATGCAGGTTTCAAATTTTTATGTAAAATTTCTATTTTTTTTCAATCCAAAAGTAAAAATACTTTTCTTTTCGAAGTTTGCAGTTTAACGCATACTTTCATGGGGAAGGTTGTAAGAATTCACTGTGTCATGTAAATCGACCCTCAGGTTGAACTTTATCCTACTTAAAAAAAAGGTATGCCATCAAATAGATATTTATTATGCATCAAATAGATATTTATCATCAAATAGATATTTATTATTATATAAATAGATATTTATTATATATTTATATATGCCATCAAATAGATATTTATCTACCCTCAGGTTGAACTTTATCCTACTTAAAAAAAAAATATGCCATCAAATAGATATTTATTAGAATATTAAAAACTAAACATTTTAAAAATCCAAGGGTGCATTTTTAGACTGGGGGGGGGGTCCAAAATCCTGTTGAAAATATCAATAGTAGGAGGGCAGAGGGGTCTTGGCCCCCATCTTGCCAAACTTTCAATATAAAATATAAATCTAACATAAAATATGCAAAAATATTTAAATTTTTTGTTTTATTAAATTTTTGGTGCAAAATTTTCTAAATCTTAAAAAATTTGTATAATAATACTCATGGCATTGTTATAATTTTAGCAAATAAAAAATGAATATAAATAGTTATTGCTGTGTTTGCTGGGAAACAAAAAAAAAAAAAAGTCTTATTGCAGTCCAAGATACTATTGAAAAACTGGTGCAGACGTATGTATACTCTGGATACATGAAAGAAATTGCAGCCTATCCTTCATATGTGGAAATTGCAAAACTAATTTTTACATGCTTGCAAAAAGAAAGAAACCACCAACCTGATGGACACAGAAGATAGAAAAGGTTAGGTTTAAGTTAATTTCATCTTTTAACATAGAATTTTAAAATATCTGCTAAATTGTAAAGATGTCAATTCTGTCATAAAAAAGCTCAAATGTCAGTTCTGAATAATTATTATTTAGATTGATTGAATTTCTAAGAAGCGCAAGTCTGACATTATTACAATTAAGATTGATGAGAGCTCTTCTACCTCTCTAGAAAACACATTAAAGATCTGCTCTAAGTGTCTGTCAATAATAGGTAATATAAACAGAAGATTTTAAAATATTACATGATATCGGTATAGTCAAGTAACCATCAACAATATTTATTTAGGTCGTGGCTTAGAGCACAAATGCTGTAAATCAACTGCTGTAAAAAACCTTACATCATTGGCTTTGGAACAAGGTATGCACAGATAATAAGAGTTGGTCGTCCTGAGAACAAAGGAGACAGAAATCAAAATCAGCAAATCTCTTTTGAAACATCCAAGCAACTTCGAATAAATCTTGATCTTTCAAACAGAGGAACTAGAAAACTGATTTCTACTTTTAACAAGGCCTCAGAAAAGAGAGTTGTCCAGTCAGAAGTGACGAAGTTACTGTCAGATCTTGAATTAACTGTGAAAAATTATTACAGTGTTCAGTCCATGCAATTTGAAGTTGGGGATAAAAAGGTTGATAGGAACCTGGTTTCTGCATAAGATTCTTCAGATTTTGTTATGAACATTATAAGTGAGAGAGCGTTAAATCCTTATAATACCATTGTACGAGTTTCAATTGATGGAGGTGGAGGTTCATTGAAAATATGTGTTAACATCTTGATGCAGATGAACTTAAAGTTAACAGTAATAATATAAAAAACAGAAGTAAACTTCGAGGATCTGACGAATATATTGGGTCTGGTGTGCAACGTATACAGTTTGTTGCTACTGCTAAAGATGTTCCTGAAACATATCAGAATATAAACAAATTTTAGATATTATCCAGCTAGACAGCCTGGGTTTTCATATTGCATGGGATTTAAAGTTGGCTAACATGATTATGGGTTTATCTGGGCATGGTGGCATCCATGTATGTTTTTATTTTGAAAGTGAGAAGACTGTAAATGCAGAAACTCTAAGAACGTTTGGATGCCTTGATCTTCATCTTTCAGAGTTTCAAGCAGCAGGAGAAAAAAAAGAAACAGCACAGCTGTATAAAAATGTATACAAAAAAGGCTTATTCATCTTGATGAAGATCCAGAAGTTAAAATGATAAACAAAATTCCTCCATCATCGTTACATATATTTATGGGTTTTATTAATGTTCTCAGCGACCTAGTTTTTACTCTCTGGCCAAACTTTAATCAGTGGCTGTCTGGAAAATACATTCTCAGACATGGCTATCATGGAGGAGGGTTTGATGGAGTGAACTGTATTAAGATATTGAATAATCTTCAAGATCTAGAAGAGGCATTCCTAAATGATTGTCGACAGCTAATACCTATTATTACATGTTACAAAGATTTAAAGTGTGTCGTGGATGACTGTTTCTGTGATTTCCTTAGTCTCAATGTCAAGCATTCTATTGCTAGATTGAAAGACTTATACAATTACCTAATAGAGTTTTCAAAAGGCTATAATTACACCTTACCCATAACATGGAAGGTCCACATCATGTTAGCGCATATTGTTTCTTTTTGTGAAGAAAATCAATGTGGTCTAGCCAGATTTGCAGAACAAACTGGAGAAGCTATTCACTCTAAGTTTAAATCAACTTGGGCAAGATACAAAAGAAATGTATGTCACAAAGACCACGGAGAGAACTTGCATAAGGCAGTTTCAGACTTCTCATCAAGACGAAGATAGTAGCTTAAAGACAATATTAATTAACTTTATAAATACTATTCAGTAACTTAATTAAATAAAGATCTGTAAAAGTATTTAGCTTTATATAATTTTCTATAAAATTTGTCTTCTGCTTACAAATGACCGAGAGGCCGGATTTCATCATATATTATCATTATTATTCGAAAGAGTCATACAATGCTCCATAAAATACAAGTTTTGGTACATTGCATACAAAATTCTTGCATGCAAGGATTGCAGTGCATGCTTTTTTATGGGGAAGATGGAAGGGAGAGGGATGTAAACAAAAAATTTAAATATATTACTATATTTTATGCTAGATTTATATTTTATATTAAAAATTTGGCAAGTTTGGGGCCAAGACCCATCTTCCCTCCTATTATTAATATTTTCAATTGAATTTTGGACCCCCCCCAGTCTAAAAATGCACCCTTGGATTTTTAAAATGTTTAGTTTTTAATATTCTAATATATCTATTGGATGGCACATTTTTTTTTTTAAGTAGGATAAAGTTCAACCTGAGGGTCGATTTATGACAGAATGAATTATTAACAATACCATAGCTATAGTTTTCATACCTTGAATAATAATGAATTCTATTTGATGGCATATTTTTTTTTTTAAGTAGGATAAAGTTCAACCTGAGGGTCGATTTATGACACAGTGAATTATTAACAATACCATAGCTATAGCTTTCATACCTTGAATAATAATGAATCCTGTGTGTTATAAGAATTCTATATAATATTGATTAAATGCCCATTTTAGTTAGTGTACTAAATGAACGCATATAAACGGACCAGTCCATTAGGAAAAACCATAAGATATAGCTCTTGTCTTTCATATTTTTAAGAAAGCCATGGTTATTCAAAAAATTAATATTCTTTTTTTACTGTTTCAGTTTTTTTCTCTGAATAGAATTTTAAAGGTAACAAGAATGGGAACAGTTCGAGTTCTACCCAAACATCCCAAACAAAAGCTATTGAGAGAAAAGAAAATGAGAAAATCATCAACTTTTACTCAAATATATAACATTTGATTGATGAAAAGAGTGAATGAACCAAAACACCAGGTGCAATTACATGGAAATTAAATCAGTCGCAATATTAATTCTTAATAATGTTTTCCCAAAAACGAAAATAAAATTCTAATTTCACTGATAAAATAATATTTGTTTACAATTAGTAAAGTTATCAAAAATTCTTTAGCCATTTTGACATTAACACTAATCAAATAAAAACCGGTAAAACCTGTATTAGAGGACCATGCTTTAGAGGTTGAAACCAGTGATAAATATTAACTAAATGTCTAACTCGCAATACCGCGGTGAAGCAAATTTTTTGCCAGCCAGTTTTGTTTTGCCAGCTTGAAATGACGCAATGATATATCAAAGCAAAACAAAAATGAATTATTATCAGTTTAAATAAAACGGTTACCGGTATAAAAAACTTTAAAAACTTGCTTCACTTTATATTACGGAATTTTTGTGAAGTTAGACATCTAGTTAACATATATCATTGGTTGAAACAATAATACTAAACAAATTTGAAGATAAAATCCATTCTGAATACTAGAGTTCAGGAAATATTTGCAGACAGATAAATAAGGAACGGTTTAAAAAATCTCACGGTGTTTTTTTTGGGGAAGTTTTTAAGAAGAGGTTTTGGGGAAGTTTATTTAAATGTTTTTTTTACGATAGAGTTTTAGGAAATTTTGAGGAATTTTACTGACGAAAAAATTTTATGAAAAGAATTTTTGAGGGATTTTCATGAGAAGAATTAATGAGAAAGTGAAAGAGGATTTTTGGTGGAAGATTTTAAAAAGAGATATTTAAAAAAGAAGATTTCAAAATGAGAATGCAGTTCTTTCACGCTAATTTTCTTTTTTAATATCCCAGTTAGCACACTACGTTGAAACAACGTTATTTCAACGTTGTTTCAAAGTCGTGTACTTACTGGGATGGACTTAAAAATGTTTTGCTGCTGGTTAAATAAAACTTTTTCACAATCGGGTTTTACTAAATGGTTTTGTAAAAAACGTTTTTAAGCCATAAAACTTATGAACTTAAGTTGCTTTTCATCCAATTTAGGTGATTTTAAAAAAAGATCTGTTAAGTTTTCTTGACTTGTCACATTTTAGAGGCTGAACAAAGTAAAAGCTCATCAATAATTCAGTAATGATGTTGAAATAAAAATTTAATTAGAGCATAAAAAGTCAAGTTTTCCACTATTTTCATAAATTTTACACTTTTAACTTTAATTATTAGTTGTTAGTGACAAGAAACGTCACAGTTCAGGAAACTTACATTTAAGTAAGTTGTGCAACTTTTATATTTTAAAGATGAAGACTAAAACTAAAACTATAGGAAATACGGTGAAAGAAACTAGCCAATCAGCTTCTGCGAAAAGTGCAAATGCAGCTGAAAAAAAAACATTTAAAAAAATGTTGTCTAATATATCTCATATCCAAAAATTACTGGACTCAACTTTTCCATTGAAAATGAGTGTAGAAGAAGTTGTTGCATAACAAAGTTAAATATTGATTATTAAAACTTGTTGGGTGATTAAACTAAAATTGAGGGAACTCTAATGAAAGATGGGTATTGTAATACGTTAGAGTTGAATGCACCGTCAGAGAAGACTTTTAATTAAACGAAGATTTGCATTTCTGACAACAGTTTAAAAATCTATTTGCTTAAGATGAAGCTGTTAGGTAAATTAAAGAAATCTGATGTAAAAATTTGTATTATGGTTCAGGTTTATAGTTTTAGTCATTATACTTATATCAATAGAAAGTATCGCTCACTTGTTTAACAGCGCACGTAGTACTTTTTGTGTGAGTTTTAACAAAAGCGGCTATAATAGGTGCCTTTTTACATATTGACACTTAATCTTTAAAAAGAGAGTAAAAATAGGTGCTTATACTTTACATTTTTTTCCAATATAATTAGTTGTTAGAGAGTTTTTGCTGCTATGTTGCAGTTGGTCAGATTTCCTAATTTTAAAATCTGAACAACTGCAAAGTTTCGGCCAGTTATTTACTAAATTATATATATGATTATTTAATCAAGTTTTAATATAAGCTTTTGTATTTCATCCACTTTTGTTCATCCCCATCCAACATTCTTTACTTTCTTCCAAAGAGTTTTTATTCTATGCAATAGTAGTTTCTCCTAAAATTGCTATTAGTATTTGAAACTTCGCATTTCCTTTGGTGTAAGTTGTATGTATAGCTTTTTTGTTGTTACTTACTATTCCCATATGTATTGATCTGTTTATAGGCAGCTCACAGGGAACAAAATATTTCCCAGTTCTAATAAACTTTAAAAAATTCTAAAGGTAGTAAGATATAGTAATTTTGCATCATGCTTTTGACAAAACTGATGTATTAATCAAAGACTAGCACATACTTTTATCAACATTCATTTAATTTTTATCAATCATTTATCATTCTATTAATATCTAAAAGCGGAATTTTTGGTCTCGTTTTTTAATTAAAAAGTATCTAAAACTAGTCTGCTTTAAAATTAAATTTTACTTATGAATATATAATTTCATAAGCACAGTTATTGTTTTTTGATAAACGACACTGATGCCAGCATACCCTAAAACACAGTTCAAACATTAATAAAACTGTGTTCAAAGCAAGCTGTAAGGTTAGAGCTTACCTTCCTTAATGGTAAACCTGCTGTGTCAAAACCACTTGAATCCCCTGATAATTCTGACTCCGAGTCATCCGCATTTTCAGATTCTCCTGAGTATGCTGGTACATAAAGCACTACAAAACAAATAATAAAAGTCTGTAAACATCATGAGATGTTAAAGCAAACAACAAAATATTTAAAGTTTCAAGTAAAAAGCTGTTGATTTCTCGCAGCGAACATACTATAATTCTACATCTTCTCTTTTGCCCCACTAAACAATTTTTGCGTACACTTTATGCTTCTCTAAATCCATTACAATCCTATAAATTTCTTCATAAAAAATCCGCTGTAATTATATTTACAAAAATTTCTTGTTAAATGCCATTAACACAAGGAAACTATATAGTGTCAATTCTTTCCATCATTTTACACGATTGCTTCCGTGCAATTCAATTACACTCCTCCTTAATCCATAGGGATCAATATTGATTGAAAACGGCTCTTACTTTCTGAAACATCACGTCAGTTGTCTCTTTTGTGAATTTAAATCTCAGACACTGCTTCTGGCAATCCAACGACAAACACCATTCTCTTCTTCTCGTCAGGCGACTTTGCCAATCACGAGAAACTTTTTAGATCTGCAAAAGAGACATCAACTCGTTCCTAATTGTTCATCTTCCGCATTGTAAACAACTGAAAAACTTGGAAGAGCACATCTGAGATTTTATTTGCATCCTTCTTGTCTTCCATTCACAAACCATTGTAGACTAGTGTCAGCTTGCAATATCGCAGGACAGAGACAGAGTACTGTCAACACGGCAACTTGCTTCTCCGCAACCACTTTGATTCACTGCACCAAAATTGCGGCATAGGACGTGCTATCATATTTTTCAAAGATGCTCAAAATAGTCGAAGATGGCATCTCGCGCCCGGTTAGCTTGTCATTTTCTCGCAGCGATCATTACGTTGCAACTCTACATCCGTTTTTCCCCATTAAATAATTTTCACGTACAACTTATATTTTTCTCAAAATCCAAAAACAATCCCCTATGGTATCACTATAAACTTGTATTTGATTTATGCAAATATATAAGTTTCACTTACACAATAAGCTTATTTTTGAAAGAAAAAGCAACCTCTTCATTTTTATCTTTACCGTTAAAAGGAAACCTTGCCCATCAAAGTTTGAGCATCAAAATTACCAATACAACTAAATGATCAATTTTAATTAAAGCAAATGTTCGGCATATTTCATGCCATTAAAACCATCATGCGAAAAGTTTATGCATCAACTTAAATACTTCAGTGATTCTCAAATTTTTACTTGTTTAAAGCACTTTTCCATTTTAAAGGCCATAAGATAATTATGCTTTAAGACCTCAAGGTTGTCAAATTTAAGATAAAAGTGTCATATTAAAGTCAATTTTAAGAAATTAACTATTAACATCTTAACGTCTTTCAAGTTATTTTTGGTTTTTCCAGCGGTACACTATGGGATAAAATAATAAAAATCGATCACAAAAATCAAAAATCACAATTTTGTAATTTTCAATTTAGATAAGATTTTTTATTAACAAGTGCTTATGGAAATTTGTAGCTAAACGAACTTTGAAAATATCTCTCACGCTATTCATATTGTAGGTTATTGAAAAAAACAGAAAATTTCTGATATTTCTCGCAAAAAATTTGCGCAAACAAGTAGAAGCTTTTCCCACAACACATATTTAATAGTTACAAATGTGATTCTTAGCAATTGATTGCAACTGATCAGATCTATATTTCTCCACGTATAACACATTTTAAGAAATGTTTAGAGATACGGAATTTGGGGTTATAAAATATTTTTATTTAAAACCCGCATTCTTTATAGTATAAAAAAAGTATCAATTATTTTAGTACAAAATGAAAAGTGAACACTCCGGGTTTCAAAAAGGTTAAGGTTATATACCCCTAAAAATCCCCGTTTGAAAGAATTTTAAACAGAATGATGGAACTTCACAAAAACCTAAATTTGAGGGGGGTGTAAACTTCACAAAGTCATTAAAGCCGATCAAAAAGAGATTATTGAATCAAATTTAAAATTTGTCGATGAATATAAATAAAGTTTAAAATTAAAAAAAAATAATAAATTTGACTAATTGCCCTCATATTTGGGGCTGGGGGGGGGGGGGGTAACGTTTAGGGTTTTTTGTTGTTCCCAGTCTCCAATCACCACAATTTTTTGCGTAGCATCCTCATTCCTTATATATATGAACATACTTAAATATGGAGTTTTCTTCATCTTTCAAAGTTGCTTAGCTTGAACATCAAAAAAATTTGTCTACGGCCTTGCTAATACATACGTGATCATCATTATAACTTGCATTAAATATTATTTCTGAAAGCTTACATGCACAAAATATTTAAGTATAACTCGTTTTTAAGTAAAATTAAGTCATTATGCGTTTAGGGTAAAATTCTTGGTAACGTTTGCATATGTAGTCACGCGCATAGTAAAGGTCAATTAGTATGAGTAAGCAATAAATCATCTTGTGACATTCATTATCACTTAAATTCATCTAAACCAATTTTATTAAAGGATCATACAGTTAATTTTTATTGCGCATTTCATAAAAGTCATTAATGATGACGGAAAATAGTGAAAATACAGCAGCAATCAGTTTGTTGAAATTTGAGTTTGGAAAAACTTTACTTAAAGAAAATTTTGAAATCAGCTTTTTAAAATGCATTACAAAGATTGAATCATTTTACAATAAAAGAATGAAAAGGATTAAACATCAGGTATCAGAAGCTTTCAAAAGTTTCCTATTATTAAAAAATTACTAACAAGAAGCTGATTGAGACACTACAACTGAGGAATCAAATTTCATGGATTTAAATGAAGATTCTTTTATTGACTATTTTGAAGACATGGGCTTAGATACTTAGCAGTAAATTTTTCATAGTTATTAAATAACTGCAATATCTACCTACTTATAATATCTTATAATATAATTCTTAATGCTATAACAAAAAACCCAAACTATTTATCATTAACTTTTTATTAAGAACATATCAAAAAATTGAAAATTGGATGGAGTTATGCAGAAAGGAACCAACCCACAAAATCCTTTGTCAGGACTAAGTCCAATCTTCAAATCTCCAATTTTGCAAATACTCTGATGAAATATGTCATTACATAAACCAGTATGGGGTTTATGTAATGGCATTTATAGACATAAACAAACAAAATATTTATCACAAATATTTTTTGCAAAATTTGTTTACTTTTGTCCCATAGTGCAGTGATCGTCCACCGATAATTTGAGCTTCGTAAAATAGTTAACTTATTATAAAATGTTTTTCTAACATTTTGTCATCATTTCTTAACATTATCTCAGGTAAGCCCCTTAATAATGTAGTTGCTAATATCCAAAAAATGAGCAATTTATGCAGATAAATACAGATTAGAATGAAATATTTTTGAGTAAGCAATTTTCTAATTCTAAATCAGAATTTAGTTTGAAAGATCAGTACTGTTAAGAATAGATTCAACATTTGACTTCTCCCGTTCATATTTTATGAAATTCATATCATTCTATTTCTGGTGGTGTTTGTGCGAAAACAGTTTTAAACGTTAATGGTAGGACTTATTTGTTTATTATGTAATTGAGCAAGTTTGTCCACCTGATGTCCTTCGATTGAATGTTATGTGTTTGAGTCGAGTGAAATTTAAGCATAACTTTTATAATTTTTTGCATTTTCCCTCCTCACAGTATTGAGAAAAGGGCGAGCATTAGCATTATGCTGGAAATTTTTTTCCGTTAAGATTGAGTTAGAGTACTTAAGATGGTTTTTTTTAATGGATTTTTTTGATTTGATCCCTTAAGTTTGCACTTTTTTGCAGTTAATAGAATTGTAAAAGATGAAGACACTTTAAGAGAAAGCCATTCTTTCTTAAGATTTAAAGAGGTTGATTTAGAGATGATTGCTAAATAGTCAAATGAATATACAACAAACATAAAAAAATATAGCTAAGAACCAACAATTACACTAAATTTGTGAACAAAAGTGTACAGTGGGCCAAAGCCATAAAATTAATCTCATCAAAGAAAAAAGAATATCAGTTTAACATATTTTCCTGCAAATTATGAAATAAAAAAATACTCTGACAGAAATTGATTGCATCAAACATGAAATGGAAGATTTGACACGTTCAAATACTGAAATATATTTATTAGGACAAACCCGCGAAATTGATTGCAGAAGTTTGCCTACAAAAGGCGACGTTTTAAGATTATTTTATCACTGCTGCAGATTACTAAATTTCAATAAAAATAAAAAACACACCGAAATTATATCCTGCCCTCTTGATATAAATCACGAGCTGCTTTGTAATGATAAAACGTCAGCCCAAATGCGTTGTTTCTGCTCTTAGAAAACCGTGGCTTATGGGTGGTATACCACATATTAGTTGTAGAAGTATTAGGTAGCTATCGATTTAAATAATATTCATAGTTTATTACATAATTATTGATAATTATTGATATAAAAATTTAAGCTAAATTACAAATAAAAATTTGTTAATTTATTTTAGGGAAAATGTTTCCAAGTTAATATATTATCACAAGAAAATGGTATCTTATCGTTCAAAAAAAACGGAAACATAAAAGCTCCATGAAAATAATTTTTTGGCATTAGAAAAAGAATTGTTTGACATAGAGCACCCAAAACTTTATGAAATAATTGAAAAAGATAGAATTCGATCAAAAAATGCAAAAGAATGCGATATTTTGTTTTATGAAGACCAAAAAACTGCAAGAACAATGGTTATTGACAAAATAGACAAAAAATATCAAAAAGTTTATTCCAACAGAGAGTTTCGCAAAAGGAAAGCCAAGGAGTTTGAGCAAATGGAGGAATCTACCACAAAAAACTCAAAGTTAAAACAATTTTCATCAAATAGCAATTGTATTAATGGAAATCAAGAGTTATTTTTGTTAAAAAATTTTGATAATGATAAACAATCAATGATAACTGAAAAACAATCAACTAACATAAAACAAAATAAAGTTACAGTAACAGTAGATATTGATGAACTTATCAAAAAAACTTCAATATTTTGTGGGCGTTTTGGAATTTCTATTGGAGTACAGACAGGATTATTAGCATTATTTTTAAGATGTGGAAATATTAATCTTAATGAAGTAAAACTTTCAAAGACAAAAGTAGAAAAAATAAGAAAAGATTTGTATTTAAGTGAATCAGAATTAATTAAAGAAAAAATAAAAGAAAAATGTAAAAATTGTAATTTAATTTTGCACATTGATACAAAAAAAGTTACGGCTTTAAATGAAGACTATATTTCTGAAGTAAATGAACGTCTAGCTATTGTTGTTACAAGTCCAGACTGGGATTTAAATACAAATGGAAAGCAACAGGATGAGCTGCTAGGCATAGTTGAATGTCAATCAGGAAAAGGATATGATCAAGCATTGGCATGTTTTAATGTTATAAAAAAGTTTGGAATTGAAAGCCTTATAATTGGAATTTGTGCTGACACAACAGCATGTAACACTGGTTGTAATAAGGGTTGTATAAGTATTTTAGGAGAACTTTTAAATCGACCTCTGTTAAGGCTTCTTTGTAGAAAACATTCTCAAGAACGACATATTTTACATGCAATAAATGCAATCACTAAAACAGAAAGCAAAGGTCCATCAAAATCTATTTACACGAGATTCAAAGCTGCTTGGCCAATGCACTATGAAAATATTCAAAAAAATATGGATCAGTTATCAAAGTTTCCATGGTGCGAAGTTAGTGGAGCTCCATTAGAAGATATGGCTAAAAAAAGTTTATCTTTTTGCAAAAAAGCTTTGGAACTTCATACTTTCCCCAGAAATGATTATAAAAATCTGTGTCAATATGTCATTGTTTTTCTGGAAGGAAGGGAGGCAGTTCCTGGATTTATTATATACAAACCAGCTGCTGAACATGAAGCTAGATTTATGGCAGATGCTTTATAAATTTTGGCAATGAAGCTTACTCAACCAATCATAAAATTTTTAACCCTAGAGGAAGAAATAGTATTTTCAAAGGCTGCAATATATGTAGCTTCAGTTTATACAAAAAACTTTCTCCAATCAAGTCAAATTGCTTCTGCTGCTCATAATGATTTGTGTACGGTTAAGGAGGTGATAAAAATGAAAGATTTTGATGCTGATGTCCCTCAAGCTTTTATTTCAAGCTATCTTAGACACAGTCATTATCTTTCTGAAGAAACAGTTGTCTTTTGTTTATTTGATAAAAGTCTTGACAATAAAGTTAAAGAAAAAGTTGCTCAGCAGTTGTTAAAAACAAATTTACCTGAAGTCTTTAAACTTAAAAAGTTTAAGCCTGTAGAAATAAATGAAAGTTCAGAACTTAATGATTACGTTGGTCAAAATTCTTGGCTAATATTTAAAATAGTTCCTTACTTACCAAATTGGTTAGAAAGTCCAGCTGATTTGTGGACTCATGATTCTGATTATAAAAATATGCAAAGGTTTATAAAGAAATTAGTCTGTGTCAATGACTGTTGTGAAAGAGCTATTAAATTGGTAAAAGACTTTATCGATTCAACAATTAAAGAGGAAAAGTTACAAGATATTTTACTGGTTTTGAAGGAACACAGAGTTAATTTTCCATTTTATAAATGTAACTGGTCCAAAGAAATATTTAATAAATTGTAAGAAAAGTTTTTATAAGAAAAATTTAACTGAATTTTTATGTATATTATTTACAAAACGTGTTTGTAAAACCTTTAGTCAAAGTATTTTACATTTTTAACAGTTTACTTTTATTTATCTTTATTAAGTACAATATTTGGATTACTTATTTAACAAACTTATTAAATGCAAATTTTATTAAGTTTTTTAATGAATATTTAAGAGTATTTAGATAAATATACAATTAAAAAAATAGTAAAAACCAGGCCATATTTCAAAATGTGTTATCTCGAGAAATTTTAAATATTTTGAGCTCAAATTTTATACGAACCTTCCTAACAGTTGAGCCAACTCACCCCCAAAAAAAAATTATTAGTTTTGTTGGTATTTGATCCAATTAAGATAGCAATTTAACGAATAATTGGTCAAAAATGACTTTTTTAAAAATATTCAAACCCTCAGGGAGGTCAGAAAAACTGAAATATTTTTAAAACTTTTTTTGAATGGTCTTGTATATCAACGTAGAATGGGAAAATAAAGTGGCAAAGTTATAGTTTTTCCGACCCCTTAAAACGGACCTGCCTATTATACATTGTTCACATATAATTGGTCACATAATGTATGTTATTGTCCAAGTTTCTTTGAGAAATTCATATGTAAATATATTGTTGGTTTTGCAATTCAAATAAAATATTAATGTTGTATGTTATGATTTTAAGCTTAAGACTTCGAAATGTTTTGTTATCAATTTTGTTATCAGTTTTGATCACCGCCTTTGGTGGAGGCCTGAACCTATTGTACTTGATGGAGAGGTTATCCCTTGACTTCCGAAGAAATTGGCGAAGATTATTCACATTAGGATGTTGTTTGTAATAAGCCCTAGCCTGAACTTGAGCCCATATGCTGAGGTACAGAGGAGTCTGTTGATCTAAGAGGCCATAAGTCTTTATCCAAGAGTTTTATGGTTTCTCATAGTTGTGAGTTTGCTGTATGATAGGAGGCTCCATTTGGAATCAAAACATTATTTTGATGTTCCTTAAAATTGGCTTGAATCCAAGGAAGGATATAAGAAACAAGTAACTTGTCCAAGTACTCCTTAGCCCCATTCTGAAACCAGAAGAACGAAATCCTGGAGTCATCTTGAGGCTATTGGAAGTACCTAAGCCAAACAACATTAGCTGGCTAGTGTCTTTGTCTAACTGATGGATTTGAAATCATCCGGAACTTCCTCAACTAGTAGAGATTTATCTGTTTGCCTTAATCTAGTAGATCTGATCCACTGTGAAATACTTTTCATCAGAAAATTACCGGAGTTTTTTTGGTTGAGAAACGAAAGTAACTTTTTACTTTTTTGAAGCCGAAATGCTGTAAGGACAAAACTACTATCTTACTGCCACTAATTTGAAAAAACTCTTTTTAAAACACTTCATCAAGATTTTCCCGAAAACATCTCTCCAAAGAGAGAGCCCAAGGAAATTTACTAAAAAATCTCCCCCAAAAGAAAATGTGAAAAAAATCCCCCAAAAAAATCTAAAAGATTTACTCAACCGTTCCTTTCCTATCTGTCCGCAGGTGTTATTTTGAATTCTCGTCCAGACAATAGATTTCTTTTTCTTCAAGTTCTTTCAGTACTTTTTGTTTCAACTTCTGAGTCATGGTATTCTTTAAAACAAGTTTTACTAGTTTTCTTTTTATTAGTCTTTATATCAGAAAGGCTACAGAACTTTCTAAAACTTTACTAATTAAAATCATATCATTGTGTTTAGTTTTAATCATTTATGGTGTGACTTATTCATTTTTCATGTCATTAGACATGTATGTCCACCTGGTGTTTTTTTTGGTTGACTCACTCTTTTCTCGTTCGAATATAGCGTGTTTAAGTCGGGTAAAACTTAAAGATAATGTTTACAATTTTCTTCATCTTCCCTCCTCACAATACGTAACGTAACACTTTGAAAAAATGGTTTAAAAATGGCAATACATCTTACCGCTGATAAAACTGCAAACTGTCCGTTTATTAATATAAATTTTATGTCATCATACTGATTCGAAACAGGCTTACTTACATTTTCTGAAGCAAGTTGATAAACGTGAAACCATTTTTCTTGATATATTACGATCAAAGATAAGTTACTTATTTGTAATAGTCAAAAGAATAATTAAATCAACTTAGAAATAAAGTTAATTAAATTAAAAGAAAAAAATTCTCACTTTTTTAAAGACCTAATGTTGGTATTTGAAAAGCAAGGTAAAGTCTATGAATAAACCGAGAAAATATTGCAACTCCCTAATCTAACCAACCTCAAAAAGAGGACAAAACAAAATTTACAGTTGATGAACTGTAAGGAAAAGGTTTGACTAACTTTACTGGTAATGTCCCTATAAATACACCCACTCAAGCCCTCTCCCTTCATTTCATGAGAATAAATTGTCCTCCTAAAAGATATAGGCCTATGGGCTAGCATTTTTCTACCCTCCGTAGAAAAAAGAAGAGGAAACCATGAATGCACATGTGAAATACTCATTTAGAGCTTATATTTTACAATTGAGTAAAATGCATAATAAATTCAATTAGTAAATTGGAGTCAAAGTGTACCATCGACTTATTTGGACTTGAACAACATTCAAAAAAAACTTTCAAATTTAAATTACCATTACATAGACCAACTCATGAGAATTATTTGTACTTGGTAAGTGAGGTCCAAAGTCTTCTTCCAAATTTTATGACAATTCAACTATTCTGCTTCAAAGTATCCAGAAAATTCTGATTCTAGTGTTTTCCATTTTGTTAAAAACAAACCTGAAGCTTTATTAAAAATCTCTTTATTCTGACTTTTTTGAAATGTTCTTATGTCGTCAATAATTTCATATTTAGATTTTTTTTCACCATAGTCTTATCTTTTTTATCAGCAATTTGACACATGTGACAAATACAAAGTCATACTCTTTTTGTCATTACTTTAGAGAATGCATTTCGAACTGAATTAGCACTATCTAAAATTAATACTTTAAGTTCATTATTTCCCTAATTGATTTTTACAGAACCAAAAGAAATACTTTCTGCTGTTTCTTAATTAGAACAAATGGCCTTTCCAAACATGAAAATAGCAATCCAAATTAGTGGCGCTAACTAATAAGACATTTATCCCTTGCCAATTAAATGTTTACAAAGCATCAAGGTGTCATTTTTCTTTTCCAAAGTCTTTTTGTTGATAAAAAAGTTTGAAATTTTAAATTGTCTATTTCTTATTCTTCATCTGAACCATCAAAGTTAACAATTTTGTAATTTACTATGAACTGTTCTTCCTCACTGTTTGAAACATTATTATTTTCTGTGCTCGATTGTTTTAATTGATATAAATGGCTCTGAGGCCTAAAAATCTGTTAACCTAACTGTCTGAGACCTAGGTGTCTTGTGGCCTAAAAACTGTCTACCTGCAAATTCAACTCTATGTTTGTTTCACATCTTATCCACTCACGTTTTCGTTTCTGTTTCCTTGATTTCAGCGATTTTTCTCTTCTATTGTGTCATTTTGTTCTTCATTAGAGGATTTGTACTCTGGTAAAAATTTCTCAGTTTTTTAAACTTACTTTGCTCAGCGCTCTGATAAAAATGACAATTTTGTTCCTAGTATTATCTAGGTTACTTCAATTAAGTTACAGATCATTTTACTTAAATTACAGATCATTTTATTTAAAATCTAGATCATTTTATTTAAATAACTGACCACTTAGTTAGTTTACTGACCATTTAGTTAAAAAATGACAACTAAACTATTTAGCTGACATCTTATATATAATACTGGCCATTTAGTTAAACTACTTGGTTATCTGAATAAAATAATGAAAATTTAAATATAAAAAATACTGACTCATTAAAAATACTGACCACTGACTCGTTTTAATATTCACCACTGTATACTTAACCCTATCCCCTGGACCAACTACAACATATACCGATTTGGTATTATAGCATAACTCTCATACTCTGTGAAAATGACCCGCTAATCTGCACGGCAAGTTCCGAAGAAACCCTTTGGCGGGATATCACTATATTCCATGTAGATGAAGCCCCTACATTTATAAAATCGATGAACGAGGCCCGAGAAAGATATTGGTGTTTGAATTTTTAACTCAATTTTTCATATTTTCGATTTTAGAAATTGGAAGAATTTAAATTCCAAACCCTGTAAAAAGTTAATTCATATGCTTAAAGAACTATTATCAATGAAAAATAAGTTTAAGGTTAACTAATATTAATTAATTAGATTTCTCAAGAAATTTCCCAAAATTTATGATTAAGTTCACCAAATTTTCAGTTTTTGTTCTGTAAAACATGTTTAACAAATTTATTCAGAATTCTTTCAATCATTTTCAGTAATTTTTAATAATTTGTGCTGTGAACCAGATTTTAAATTGTTTTATTACAGGTAGTTAAGTTTTTTTTTCAATCTGGTTCTTTGAATCAGGTTTTAAAAAATGTGTTTTAATGTTTGAATCAGGTTTTAAAAAATGTGTTTTATCATTTTTATTTGGTAAAATCAAGCTTATTAGGGTTTCACTAATCTTTTTTTAAAGTTCATTTTTGTTAAAAATTGTTATTGAAAAATTAAGGGAAATGTTTATATTATCTTTACTAAAATAGCTAAACTTTCGAGTGTTTTGTGCAGTCAGTAGTTGAGAAATGTGGATTCTAGCTCATTGGGGTTTTTTTCATACTTATGAACCAGAATCGGCATGCGTTTTTTGTTGAAAAATCTGTAATGATATTTATTTTCTTTTCTTGCCGCAATCTGATAAAATAAGATATAATAAAATTTTCTTGTCGCAATATGTAATGATATTTTCTTTTCTTGTCGCTGTAATGATATAAATTTATTTTCTTTTTATTGTTGTTGGTCGCAATCTGTAATGCCCGTGAGCCAGCGTGCTAGTTCTGTCTTCTAAAATGATTCTTTTATCATCTTCAGCGCTGAGTGCGACTTTGTTGATTTCTTTGGTGTAAATGTCATTAAGATGGGATCGGATAACGTTCATGGTTGCAAACTTTTTTCTCCATTCATTACATTTCTTTAGTGACCAGTCTGACGGCTACATGATTTTCAATGTTTTCCATGGTTTTTCCAAAGACGGAGTTGTTCATGAGTTTGAAAAATTCCTTTTCAAAGTTGTTAGAAGCTTTTGCTCTTAAATTGGTGTTTTTGTCGGTATATTCTTTCATCCAAGGTCTTTCTTCAAATTTGATGCCTCAGTGCACCTTTGTAATTTTCAGTCCTAATCATTCATTCAATTTAAGACTTTCATGGTAAATGACGTATTTCTTTTTGTTGTTTAAATTTGGAACGAGCTTTTCTACTTTCTTGATGAGCATTTTTTCAGGAGCCAAAGGGTAGTCGTTGTGCTCGTCATGAAGATTTTCAGGGTAATCCAAATCGAATTCTAAAATGCATGGTATGGATTTCCAATTTAAAAGTTTGTCTTCAGTCATCCATTCAAAACCGCGAGTAGGAAGATTTTTGCTCATCGCCCATCCGTATAAATTGTTCGCGTCTGAGTACTGGATGAATTTAGACGGTTTGGTGGGGTCGTACGAATCGCCCATGTATTTATTATTTGCAGTTCCAAGTCGGTTTGAAATCATGGTGATTCCACCGCGTATTCCTTTTTAAATCATGAGCAGCATATCAGGGTCGCTTATAAGCTCCAATTCCACTCTTGTTAATTTTAGAAGGGCGTTCCAAGACAGTCCGGGAGAGGTGTAATACCAAGCTGGCCTTGACCGTAATATTCATTGCACACGTTTCTGAAATTTTCAAAAACATCCGCTAGAATTAAGAAGTCAGAAACGTTATACAGCTCGTGATAGTCTTTGAACATTTTATATCCAAATTCGGTGTAGACTGTTTGAGCATGTGCATAGTCTTCGTCGCTTATTTTATTATTGTTTAGTTTGGAGAAAAACTCTTTTATTGGAGGTAATTTTGTTTCGGAAAACTTTTCAATCGAGTCCATCCATTCGTAAGGGTAAACGTCTTTTTTCCGCAATAAATCAAACTGCTTTCCAGAGTAATATTCAGCAACGTTTTTGCATTGTCAGATTTTTAACCAAACCGTCTAAACTGAAAGCCATGAATTTAAAGCTGTCGATAAATCGCAATTCTCGCCATACTTCACGTGTTATACCCTCTTTATCTTTAAACTCTCTTACTTTGATTTCTTTTGAAAAGCTGATGTATTTTTCTACGTTGTTGGGGATGCATTTTAATTTTCCACTCGTTAGTTTCTTGATGAACAAGTGGCTGTCGCAACCAGAGATATTGTGTAAAATGATGGGTATGAATTTTGGAATTTGATAATCCGAGTTGCATTTTTTATGAGTAGCTCCTCGATACTTTCCATTGATGTGACAGTGGTTGCGCACTTTGTCATTTTTTAGATCTTCACCGCAAATGTGACATTTTGTTG